>NC_092815.1:198362531-199076531 GCF_023375885.2 Dermacentor andersoni
TTTCATGAACACTACTCGACGTTTCCTCCGCCAAGGAACGCCTTCAAAATGCGCCCTTGGCTTGAGTGACGTGCACCGACCGAGAAAAGCGTCTGATGTCGAGACTGTTCCTAAATGTGCTTATCAAAACTACAAATATTTAAGACAAATATGTGTTTCCGTTAATTCGTCTGCATAATCAAAGGACTACATGGCGCAATGCACAACTTTAGCTCGGTAACGCTGCCACTGTGAACATTCGGCTGATATATCAAGCGGGAGCTGTGTTTGAGGTCTGGCAACAGTCGCACCCCAACAGCTGAGAGCATGGTGCATGCCTGAAAACCAAAAAAAAATTGTGCCGGCATTTGTCCGCTGCTCTTTGTTTCCTAGAGCTTCATTGGTGGTTGACGTTGCAGTTGTTAATCGCGGTTATTATGGGTGATTTTGTCCGTGTGTGTATGGTGACCGAGCCGGATTGAATTCGAAGGAGGCCACAGATGGAACGGCCGATGGGCAGCTTTGTTTACCTTCAAGATTCAAGACCGATTGGTGCTCAAAGTTTGCTGAAAATGACAAGAGGACAGAAAATACGGGTGAGTGAACCATTTTTGCATAGAAGCACATTATGTTGATGCGGTTTTCGCGAGGTTGCTGCGGCGCTGTCGACAAGACGTTTCCAGTGTGCTCAAGCATGACTGTTGTTCATGTTACGGACATTAGCACCTGAAGCATTTTTTAGGCAACATAAGCTTGCGCAAAACTTTTTTTATAATCGGAGCTTCCGGGAGATTCGGCACGACAGTCAGTTATTGGTTCCGCCTTTTTAAATAAAAATGCAGAATGTACCTATTGGCGCGTATGTTCAACGATCATTCCAGTATCGCGTATGAAAGCTTTCAGTATTGAGGAGAAGCTATTATAGTATACGTGTGGCAGAATGCATATGGTTGTGTGCGTAGCACCAGTAGGTTGAAGAAAATCGTTTTTGAGTCCTGTCCTTTTTTTAGAAACCATGGTGGTTAGTCGGTTTGTTCAAATTGTTGCACACATAGTCAATGACCCAGCACTGGTGCCTGCATTCTCAGTGCTTCCTCACTTCACATACGCGCTACGCAATGTTTTAATCTTCTGAAAATTCACTTGTGAGTAGTTCATCACCAGTATTAGTGTTTTTTCTCCTTAGCTTTTTAACTGTGCTGTGTGGTAGAATCAGATGCATTTTCTATAAACTGCACTTTAAGTTCACGCTGTGGCCACATTTTTGTAGTTGTGCTATGTCTTCATTTCCGTTGCTTAGGTACACTGATTTTACTTGGCGCGTGACCGCCCAGTGTACATAATATTTTTGGCCTTCCGATGCAGGACGTGGGCTTTGGAAGGACCAGTTGATGAAACAACCAATCTTTGTGCTGCACAGCAAGGCTTGTGGCAGATCTGAAAGCATCGATAGGTATGGTGCCTGCCCTGTTGGAATTGCACCAGCCCGCTTCCCTGAAAGATCCTACGTGCTCAAGAAGTGCTTGACTAACCTACCTCATAATTAGTCTCTGCTTATTTTCATCAACTTTGTAATAATATTGATGTTACGTCTCCCTGCATTGACAAAATGGCGAAATGCACACTGTTATTTCGAACCATAAACATGAAACAGCCATTCATAATGAAATGAAATGCATACTTTATTCCTGTTCAACTGTCATATAAACTTGTTTTGGAGACCATATGTTCATGATTATGATGTGTGAAGTCATCAGTTGCCCATGATGCGTTGCGAGTGCGCTGCAATTTTTTTTTTACTGCAGCAGTTTCGTAGCATTAACTAGTGTACATTAAGAAATATTCCATAATATTATTTTTAATCGCAGCTTGCCTAAAGTAACGGTAATGATGCACTGTATGCATGGTAGTGATGCACTGGTAGTGATGCACTGATGCACTGTATTTTTCAGGATCATCATTTTGACACTCTGCATCATCATTTGGCCAAATTTGGGATCCTACAAGACACGCTGCCACCCTGCGTTGTGTTCCTCGGTCAATTGGAGAAGTTCTGCAAGCGCCATGGAAACCGGCTGTCATCGCTATCCAATGGAAGAAATTCATTGTTGCGACCCTCATAATTCATCCTAAGCTGAAGCTAGAAGCAGAGCAGAAACAGCATATTGACACGTGTACTTATTTTTATCGGGCAATCAGTTTCGCCGCCTAACAAATGTAATCGCACAGCTTGGGACGCGCCTGCATGTATCCGAAGTTTCTGGAAAGTTATCGATTCTTCTATCCGCTGTCTGTTCTCGCCGAACTTTGTGTTATCTGATTTCATCGCATGACGCGAATGGTGTAGAACTTTGTGGAAAGCACGCGGGTCCGAACGATTAGTCTGGAACATTTGACGACTGCTCTATAAAAGCCGACGCGCTTGACCCGTTGATCAGATTTTCGACGATCGCCGACCGTGTTCGCCGCTATCGTTGTGCTATTAGTGTAGCCTGTTTTTGTGGGCACAGGTTCGCCCAATAAAAGTTAGTTTTGTATTCCACCATATTGCTGCTTTCTTTACCGTCACTGCCACGTGACGGTGACGGTTTTGTTTTGTAAACCCTTGCAGAGTATATGCAATGGTAAACCCTTGCATATACTCTGCAAGGGTTTACCATTACACGCTGTCGGGTGCCTACACCCGACAGGCTGCTGTCTAGAATACAGGTGGAGTTTTATTCTAGAATATATTTGTAATGTAGTGGGTAATATGCATGTGGCACTGTGCGAACTGCCACCGCTGCGGCGCGAGACACGAGCGCGGGTTGTTGATGCGAAGCGCTAGGACTCGTGATCTAGAGCTACCTGCGATCCCTCGAACGAGCTACAATAAACCCCATTTCATTTGGTGGAGCTGCGGGGTAACCTCGAAAACTGGAACTCCGAAGCCGGACGCTACCGACTGCTGCGACCATGCCTGACGAAACCACCCAGGAAGATGCACCACAGCCTCCGACGATCATCGTTTCCGGTGCATTGCGCCAGCGTGATCCTGCCATCTTTAGTGGCACCGATGATCATGACGTGGAGGATTGGTTGTCATCTTACGAAAGGGTGAGCCAGCATAACAAGTGGGACGACATCACGAAGTTGCACAATGTGCAGTTTTACTTAACCGGCGTCGCGAACCTCTGGTTCCGAAACCACGAACACGATTTCACAACGTGGAGCAGATTCAAGACAAGTTTCACAGAAGTGTTCGGGCGCCCCGCTGTGCGCAAGCTTCGCGCAGAACAACGCTTACGGGGGAGCGCGCAACATCACGGTGAAACGTTCACAAGTTACATCGAAGATGTCATTGACCTGTGTAAGCGCGTGAATCCGTCAATGGCGGAACAGGACAAGATAAAACACATTATGAAAGGCATTGATGAGGACGCATTTCAAATGTTGCTAGCGAAGGATCCGCGTACCGTGGCCGAAGTTATCAACTTGTGCCAAAGTTTTGACGAGCTACGGAAACAACGCATCTTAGCTCGGCGCCCACCGCCTACGGAAGATTCGTTAGCAGCATTGGTTATTGGCGACAACCACACAACTTTGCTGACGCAAATAAAATAATTTTTGCGCGAAGAGGTCGCGCGACAGCTCTCGATTTTGCCGACCACGGAGAAGCCTTCTCAATATTTGGCTCCAGCGATCCGACAGGTAATTCAAGAGCAAGTGACCGAAGCTCTTCCACCTCCGTGTCAGCCGGCTCCTGTGGCCGCGCCTCTGACGTATGCTGAAGCCGCTGCACGGGCGCCTCGTCTGCCGGGATTCTCACCTCCGCCTTCAGCGCCTCTCCAGCCGGTGTTCTCTCATCCGCCCTCGCCTCGCCAGCAGGTCGCTGCCTTTTTCAGCGCACAGCAGCAAGGTACAAATCCTTGGCGCACTCCTGACAACCGCCCAATATGCTATGCCTGCGGTACACCGGGACATGTAGCGCGCTTCTGCCGCCGGCGCTTGCCGGCCTTCGTGGGCACCGCGCGACCACCCAGCTCCGGCTTCCGACCTTTCCGTATGCCTTCACGACCACCACCGGAAGTCTACGCTGCTGATGACATACCAGCACCGCAGTCACAGCTCTACAATACTCGTCGCTCGCCTTCCCCTCGTCGGCGCTCACTCTCACCCATACGTCGTAGGCCCAGTACCAGTGCTACTGAGGCGGAAAACTGATTTCCACAGTTCCTGAGGCACGAACTGCGTCATCGTCGGAACATCAAAGTCCTCGTTTTTCCCCCGCTAACGTTATTGAAGTGTCTGTTGATGGCATCAAATGTCTTGCGCTCGGCGATACAGGTGCTGCTGTATCTGTGATTAGTGAGAAACTGCCGTGAATTACGGAAAGTGACCATGATGCCTTCGGTATTATTGCTTAGAACAGCCAGTGCACAACAAGTTCAGCCAGTCGCTATGTGCACTGCCAGGGTGTTGATTCGAGACATATTGTATTCGATTGATTTCTTTGTGCTAAGTTGTTGCTCCCACGATGTGATTCTCGGTTGGGATTTTCTGTCGCGCCATCACGCCGTCATTGACTGTGCACGTGCTGAGGTTCAGTTCTCCGTTCTGTGCGATTTGCCATCTCACGACTTTCAAGTTCATGACGTTACCAGGATCTGTGCAGCTTCAGATACTGACCTTCCCCCTCACAGCGCGGTATTTGTCCCTCTTTCATGCGCATCGCTTGCCGAAGCGACGGTCATGTTTTCACCCGCTGCCGTCTTCATTCGCCGCCAGCCTATATTGTTGCCTTTCGCCCTCCTCACGGTTCACCATGGGGCTGCAGAAATACTGATTTCTAACCCAAATTCGTACACTTTGGCTTTGCACTGTGGCGAGAATATTGGTACCATCCAGACTGTGGACGCTGACGTTATTGTGCATTTCCCTGTTCCCGACGACGTGGATACTGCCAACGTAACAGCACTGGCACCCCATGTGCCATCTAACCGAGTACCACCGGATGTTTTTTGTCGCTCTATTGCCGATGACCTCGAGCCGACACAACGTGAGCGGCTTACTCTTTTAAATGATTTTCACGCCTCTTTTCACTGCAACCAAGCATCATTAGGCCGCACAAGTACCGTCTCTCACCACATTGATACGGGACACCACGCACCATTACGCCAGCGTCCGTACCGCGTGTCATCCACCGAGCGTCGTGTCATCGCCGAGCAAGTTGAAGACATGCTTGAACGTGGTGTTATCAAGCCATCCTGCAGCCCTTGGTCATCTCCTGTAGTAGTCATTAAGAAAAAAGATGGCTCGATTCGTTTCTGTGTGGACTATTGTCGCCTCAACAAGATTACACGAAAAGATGTCTATCCTCTACCGCGCATAGATGACGCCCTGGATTGTCTTCATGGTGCCGAATTCTTTTCTTCTTTGGACTTGCGATCGGGCTATTGGCAAGTGCCAGTGGATGAATCCGACCGCTCGAAGACAGCTTTTATTACGCCTGATGGCCTGTATGAGTTTACAGTAATGCCATTCGGCCTCTGCAATGCACCCGCGACATTCGAAAGGATGATGGACAATCTTCTACGAGGCCTCAAATGGAAGACGTGCTTGTGTTATTTAGACGACGTGGTAGTTCTCTCCCCTGATTTCACCACTCACCTCTCTCGTCTACGCCAAGTCCTTACTTCCCTTACCACCGCCGGCCTTCAACTTAACTTGAAAAAGTGCCGCTTCGGAGCCCGCCAGCTGACCATACTTGGCCATGTCGTGTCCAAAGACGGCTTCCTTCCCGAACCTGACAAACTTCGTGCTGTCGCAGAATTTCCGCGGCCGACTAAGTGAAAGAGCTCCGCAGTTTCGTCGGTCTTTGCTCTCATTTTCGCCGCTTTGTGCGCAATTTTGCCTGCATCATCGCTCCCCTGACGAAGCTCCTGGCTGGCTCTGGTGACCTTCGTGACTGGACTCCGGCATGTGACCAAGCCTTCACCACTTTGCGTCGTCGGCTTACCTCACCGCCTGTTCTACGCCACTACGACCCGAGTGCACCGACTGAAGTTCATACCGACGCCAGCGGCGTTGGTCTTGGGGCCGTCCTTGCACAACGGAAGCCTGGCTTTCCAGAATATGTGGTTGCATATGCGAGTCGTGCTCTCACGAAGGCAGAATCCAATTATTCTGTCACGGAAAAAGAATGTTTAGCTATAGTTTGGGCCTTAAACAAATTTCGCCCTTACTTGTATGGCCGTCCGTTCGACGTTGTGACAGACCACCACGCGCTCTGCTGGCTTGCGTCACTGAAAGACCCGTCGGGGCGTCTTGGACGTTGGGCTCTTCGGATCCAAGAATTTGACATTCGCGTCATTTATCGATCCGGGCGCCAACATTCTTATGCAGATGCGCTCTCCCGTGCGTCCATGCGATCCGACGAAAGGCCACCTTCATCCATAGAGTGCCCGGTTGCTACGCTTGCTGTTACTGACATGCCGTCTGAACAGAGAGAAGATCCGTGGATTCTGTCTCTCATTGACATTCTTAGCAGTTCTTCAACGTCTACATGCCCTCGAGCCATTCGTCGCCAAGCCACCCACTTCGTGCTACGGGACGCCATCTTGTACCGCCGAAACTATCAGCCCGACGGTCGCAAATGGCTGCTAGTCCTCCCTCGCCATTTGCGTTCCGACGTATGCACATATTTCCATGCAGACCCACAACAAGCTCATGCTGGCGTCCTGAAAACCTACGAGCGGCTCCGCCAGCGGTACTACTGGCGCGGCATGTATTCTTATGTCCGCAAATACATTCGGTCATGTGCAGCCTGTCAGCGACGCAAGACATCTTCTCATGCGACAGGCCCTCTGCAACCTTTACCGTGTCCTGCACGTCCTTTTGATCGGGTTGGCATCGACCTTTATGGGCCTCTTCCATGCAGTGCTGCCGGAAATCGTTGGATAATTCTCGCAGTAGACCACCTGACAAGATATGCTGAAACTGCTGCACTTGCTTCGGCTGCTGCTCGCGACGTCGCCGCATTCATCTTACGGCATTTCGTCTTACGGCACGGCGCACCGCGAGAACTGCTCAGTGACCGAGGCCGTGTCTTCTTGTCCGAAGTTATTAATGAGCTACTCGCCGCGTGCCGCACTATTCACGCCACCACTACGGCGTATCACCCACAAACTAACGGTCTAACGGAACGATTCAACCGCACCCTTGGGGACATGCTCACCATGTATGTTGCGTCGGATCATTCAAATTGGGACGATGTCCTCCCTTTTGTGACGTACGCATACAATACTGCCGTTCAGGCTACCACAGGCTTCTCACCATTTTTCCTTCTTTATGGGCGTGAACCATCCACTACCCTCGACACCGTACTACCATATCACCCGGATGCCTCTGAATTCACCCCTCTTTCCGAAGTTACTCGCCATGCTGAAGAGTGCCGCCAACTGGCTCGCTCGTTCACGTCGGATACCCAAGGAATCGACAAAGATCGCCACGACAACGATCAGCCCACACAGTCCTTCGCCGTGGACTCTCACGTCTGGCTTCGGCTGCCCTTCCAAGCTTCAGGCCTTAGCCCAAAGCTTGCTCCGAAATATCAAGGTCCGTACCGGATCGTCGCGTGTACTTCGCCTGTGAATTATGTGGTCGAACCGGTGCCGCCATCTTCGGACAAACGCCGCCGTGGCCGCGAGACTGTTCACGTCAGCCGCCTGAAGCCGTACCACGACCCCCTTATCGTATCATCGCCTTAGGTCGCCAGGATGGCTCCTCTTCGCCCCGGGGGTAGTTGTAGTGGGTAATATGCATGTGGCACTGTGCGGACTGCCACCGCTGCGGCGCGAGACACGAGCGCGGGTTGTTGATCCGAAGCGCTAGGACTCGTGATCTAGAGCTACCTGCGATCCCTCGAACGAGCTACAATAAACCCCATTTCAGTAAGCAATACTACTGCTTCTGTTTGCAAGATCAGAGTTCACGCTGTATTTGCATACTAACAAAGTGCAAAAAGACGAGCATAGTGTTAAGTTGTTTTAGAAAAAAAATAATGGCACTTCGACTGACCAGAAATTATTAATGGGTACATGCTGTTTTAATAAATATGGCTGAAGAAAAAGAACCTGGATAAAAAATACTATCACTTCAGCTACACCGTGTCAATGAAGGCAAATGAATGCAGTCAAACTGCTTCTAGTGATAATGTTTGAGCTGATAGGATGTCAGATGCGGTAGGATAGGCATCTTAGCCAGAATATTGCTACAACTATTGCAGTGCAAAAGGACACATTAACTGGAGCTCTTCACTTGCACATCAATGCAAGCGCATCACACACAGCACACTTGGAGAGGCAGTTGTTCTGCGTGCTTGTGTTGGCAGCCTGGTTCCTGCGTAAGACAAGGGTTTGGTGATAAATACACAATGATGCTAAGGCGTATGAAAAGAAACTTACGTACTGTATTCGTTTTCTTTAGTTTACTTTTCGTACTGAGTAAATTCATTCAAGACCTTTATCTTCTAGAGCGCGAATATTTATTTACTTGAATACACTCGTACTGCTCATACATTTTTAAATTTATATTAGCAACGGAACATTTTTCAGCTGGTTTGGTGCTTGCGCAGCCAGACCGACATACAGCGATCTAACACTCACATAATGAACCGTCTAGAGAGCTGGAATGTTCGCAACAAAGATATGCGAGATACATCTGCTGCCACTTGCTAGCAATGTCTGTACTAGGAGCTGTCACGGCACTGCTACAGCTTTCTTATGACAATAAAAAATTTGATGTGCGAAAAGTATACTCTGTTGTTTTGTTTTTGTGTTTTTTACTCAAATAAAACACTCCATTCACATGTGTATACATGCATGTATATTTGTGGATTCCGTTTCTATAGTCACTGCCTCGTTGGGCTCGTATGTTCATAGGCATGATAAGCTAATTAAAATGAATATTTGAAGGAAGGCTCACGTATATACGGTTACGATTTTAAATTCCACCAACTGCACACTGTCCACGCTAAATTACAGTACATTATATTGTTTTCCCTAGCGAAACTAGCTGCATGGAATTAAAGAAAATTGTAAAAAAGTGAACGCACCTGCTCGCTTATAGAGATGATCGCCCTGCTTGCGGTGCGCTTCGCCGTCCTTGGATTAGCACAGTCACCCCCGTATTCTTAAACACGCCTTCACTTGAAGCTTCTCCTCGACTCAGCCAAGTCGAGGCGACGGGGCTTCCTTCACTCAAGGCGCCGTTGCGTTTCATGAACACTACTTCACCTTTCCTCCGCCAAGGAACGCCTTGAAAATGCGCCCTCGACTCAAGTGAAGTGTATCGACCGAGAAAAGTGTCTGATATCGAGACTATTCTTGAATGTGCATATTAAAAGCCCATTATTTAAGACAAATATGTGTTTCAGTTCATTCTTCTTCCTAATCAAACAACTACACGGCGCAATGCACAACTTTACCTCGGCAACGCTGCCACTGTGAGCGTTCGACTGATAGAGCAAGCAGGAGCTGTGTTTGAGGTCTGGCAACAATCGCATCCGAACAGCTGAGAGCATGGCGCACGGCTGAGAACCAAGATAATTTGCGCCGGCATTTTTCCGCTGCTCTTTGTTTCCTAGTGTTTCATTGGTGACTGACGCTGCGGTTGTTAATCGTGGTTATGATGGGTGATGTTGTCCTTGTGCGTATGGTGACCGAGCCTGAATGACTTCTGAGGCCACAGATGGAACGGACGATGGGCAGCTTTGTTTACCTTCAAGACGGAGTGGTGCTGTGAGCTTGCTGAAAGCAACAACAAGACAAAAAATATGGGTGAGTGAGCCATTTTTTCATGGAAGCACAGTATGTCAATGCGGTTTTCTTGAGGTTGCCGCTGCGCTGTGGATAAGCCGTTTCCGATGTACACAAGCATGATTGACTCCAGTTGCTCATGCTGCGGGCATTAATTAGTACCTGAAACATATTCGAGGCAGCATAAGCTTGTGCAAAACATATATTTTGTTTTTTGCTAATGGGAACTTGTGGAAAATTCGGCTTGTGGTTGAGTGCGTAGCTCGGGCAGGGTGAAAAAAAAAAAAAGACAAGCGTATTTTGAGTCCTGTACTTTGTTTTAGAAGCCGTCGTGGTCAGTCGGCTTGCTCAACTTGTAGCACATATGGTCAACGAACCATCACTGGTGTCTGCATTTCCTGTGCTTCGTCACTTCACATATACGCTACGCAATGTTTTAATCTTCCGAAAATTCACTTGTCAATACTTCATCACCGCCATTTGTCTTTTCGTCTTAACTTTTTCAGTGTGTTGTGTGGTAGCAGCTGATTCACGTTCCATAAACTGTGCTTTCAAGTTCACGCAATGCCGACATATCTTTAGTTGTGCTACGTCTTTTCATTTCCGTTGCTTAGGTATACTGAATTTACTTAGCGCGCGAGCGCCCTGTCTACATAAAGGTATTGGCGTTCTGGTGCAGGATGTGGTCCTTGGAAGGACCAGCTGATGAAAAAATCAACGCCTGTGTTGCACAGTAAGGCTTCTGGCAGACCGGAAAGCATCGATAGAAATGGTGCCTGTCTGTTGGAATTGCACCAGCTCGCTTCCCTGAAAGAAGCTAGGTGCTGAAGAAGTACTTGACTAACCTACGCGGTAATTAGTCTGTGCTTATTTTCATATACTTTGTAAAAATATTCATGTTACGTGTCTGCACATTCACAAAATGGCGAAATGGACACCGTGTTATTTAGAACCACAAACATAAAACAGCCATGTCGTAATAAAATCAAATTAATTTTTTATTCCCCTTCAGCTGTCATATGATTTTTGTTTTAAATAGCATGAATATGATGGGCGAAGTCATCAGTTGCCCGTGGTGCGTTGCAGCTGCGACAGGATCTTTTTGCTGCCCACAATTTGTGAAGCGACACTTTCGTAGCATTTGTAGCCAGCACTTCAGTATTTTGTGGCATGCTGAAGCTACTTTAGCATGAGCAAGTGTAGATTAAAAATATGCCATAGTTTTGATGGTTGATCTCAGCTTTTCTGAAATAACGGTAGTAATGCGCTCTGTACTGTATTTTTCAGCATTGTCATTGTGACAGTCTGCATCACCATTTGGCCTATTTTGATATCCCGCAAGGCACGCTGCTACCCTGGGTGTTGTACCTCGGTCAATTGCTGAAGTTCTGCAAGCCCCATTGAAGCCAACACTCATCCGCGTCCGATGGAAGAAACTCATTGTTCGGGCCGTCATAATTTATCTTAAGCTGATGCTAGAAGCAAGGTAGAAAAAGCATATATTCTACAAGAATTTACCACTGCATGCCGTCGGGTGGCTACACCCGACAGGCTACTGTCTTCAACAGAGATGGTGTTTTATTCTAGAATATATTTGTCAGCAGTACTACTTCTTCTGTTTATATCCTTGGAAACAAACAAGCGAAGACACTAAAGACAACATAGGAGAAATTACTTGTGCTTACTAATTTAATAAAAGAAATGACAAATTAATGGCAATGAAAGTGGATGAGAAAACAACTTGCCATAGGCGTGCAATGCTCTAACCAATTGAGCTACCACGGCGCCGTCTTCCCATCCACTTTCTTGTATATCTACAATTTACTACCAGAATGAAATACTACTACTACTACTACTACTACTACTACTACTAGAACTAGATCATTCCCACCTGCGGCAAGTTGTTTTTTCATCCACTTTCATTGCTCTTAATTTATAATTTCTTTCATTCAATCAGTAAGTACAAGTAATCTTCCCTATGTTGTATTTGGTGACTGCTTGTTGGCTTCTCATGATATGATTATTAAACATCGCGCCCCTCGGTTAACCCCCTTTCTTTATTCTCCTTCATTACTGCTTCTGTTTGTAGGATAAGAGTTCACGCTGTATTGCATACTATCAAAGTACAAAAAGGCGAGAATAATGTTAATTTATTGTTTTAGACAAAAATTGGCACTTGAATTGACCAGAAATTATTAAGGGGTACATACTGTCTTAATATATACGACTGAAGAAACGACATCTGGGTGAAAAATACAATGACTTCAGCTACAACGTGTCTATGAAGGCAAATCCATGCAGTCAAACTGCTTTTAGTGGTGATGTTTGAGCTGGTAGGATATCAGAAAAGTGATAGATGTCTTAAGCAGAATATTTCGACGGCTATTATAGTGCAGCAGGACATTAACTGGACCTCTCCTCCACTTGCACACCAATGCATACGCAGAACACACAGCACAGTTGGAAAGGCAGTTGCTCTTCGTGCGTTTGTTGGCAACCTGGTTCCTGCATAAGAGAAGGGGTTGGTAATAAACATACACTAACGTTAAAAAAGGTCCATGAAAACTAGCTTAGGTGCTGTATTCGTTGTCTTTAGTTTACATTTCGTAATAATACATCCGTTTAAGAATTTTGTGTTCTAGAGCGCGATATTTTTTTTACATTAATTAGCCCATACTGTCTTTATTTATTTTTATTTGCAAAAATCATTTTTCAGCTGGTCTACCACTTGCGCAGCAAGACCGACATACAGTGATCTAACACTTAAATAATGAACCCTATAGAGAGCTGGGATGTTCGCAAGAAAGGTGTACGAGATATATCTGCTACCACTTGCTAGCACTGTCTGTATTAGGAGCTGTAACTACACTGCTACACCTTTATTTATCGGAATAAAAATAATGTCCTGTACAAAAACTCTACTCTCTTGTATTGCTATTCTGTCTCTTTTATTCGAACAAAACATTACATTAACCTGTGTATACGTGGAGGTATAATTCTGAATGCCATTTCATGGTTGGTGACTTCCTCGTTGAGCTCGGATCTTCATAGGGATGGCAAGCTAATTAAACTGAATGGTTTGAAGCGAGGATTACTAATTATTGCTTATGACTTTAAATTGCACCAACTGCACACGGTCAGCTCGAAATTACAGTACATTTCTTATTTTCCTTAGCGCAACTAGCCGCATCAAATTAAAGAAAATTGCAAAAATGAAAGTGAACGCACCTGCTCGTTTACAGAGATGCTCGCTTTGCTGCGGTGTGCTTCGCCGTCCTTGGATTAGCGTAGGCAGTGATGATCTGCCCGAGTACAAACAGCGCCGACGAGGCGACTTACGGCGCTCGCGCAAGCAACACACGCACACAGGCAATACACGCACTAATAACAGGAATCTTCGTAGCTGTTTTCTTTTTACAAGTTCGAAGTCCGCCGCAGTTATGTATCGCGTTGTGCTTGAACTGATGCGGCTTTCTACGATGAGCCGCGAGAAACACGTGAATGCACTGGCGCCCATAGTATTTTGGGAACGCTGGCACGAAGAATACCCGTGTGCAGGTAATCAGTTGGTTCATGCACGGAGTAAGACGACAGTCACTGCACTAGCTCGCAGTCTTCTTGAAAGGATGACCGATCTGTCTCGGCGCCGCAGTGAAACGATTTCGTTGCCGATGCGCTCTAGACGACTGCACCAGTTCCTAAAACGTAGCCCTTGAGAATGCGCGGCACGGTTAACCCAAGAAAAGCTACGGAGGCAACTGGCGTCCATCGGAAAAAGCTGACGAGGCGAGCGTCAGATCGCAAGGCAGCCATGTTTACGCACTAACTTCACTCGAGGAGCGATTCAAGGTAGCTGCGAGGCTACCTTGAGATTCTGGAGTAAAGCGCTCGAGCTTTCCCTTCACTCAAGGCGCGTTTCAAGTGGAGGGCTATTTATGAAATGAAAAACCGCCCTCAAGGAGCATTTCAAGTGGAGGGTCAAGTCGAGGTGCGTTTGTGAATACGGGGGTCACTGATGATCTACCCAAGTGCAAACCGCGCGAATGCGGGCGACTGCCGGCGCTTGCACATGCAATACACGCACACAGGCAATACACGCATTAATCGCAGGAATCTTCGTCGTCGTTTTCTTTTCATAGGTTTGAAGTCCGCCGCAGTTATGTATCGCGCCGTGCTGGAACTGATGCGGCTGCCTATGATCAGCCGCGAGAAACACGTAAATGATCTGGCGCCAATAGCAGTTTTGGAGCACTCGCGCGAACAATACCTGTATACAGGTCAACAACTGGCTCATGCCAGGAGTAATACGACAGTCACTGCACTAGCTCGCAGTCTTCTTGACAGGACAGCCGATCTGTCCTTGCGCCGCAGTGGAATAACTCCGTTGCCGAAGCGCTCCAGAGGATTGCACCGGTCCCAAAAACGAAGCCGTTGAAAATGCGGAGTATCGAGCAACTAAAGAAAAGGTGCGGAGGCAACTGGCGTCTATTCGAAAAAGCTGACAAGGCGAGCGACAGATAACAAGGCCGCCATATTTGCGCACTAACTTCCCTCAAGGAGCTATTCAAGGTAGCTTCGAGCCTACCTTGACATTCTCGAGTAAAACGCTCGAGCTTTTCTTCACTCAAGGCGCGTTTCGAGTGGAGGGCGATTTGTGAAACGAAAAACCGCCCTCAAGGAGCATTTCGAGTGGAGGGTCCAGTCGAGGTGCGTTCGTGAATACGGGGGTGAGCCTTGCAGAGCCGATCCAATGCGTCATCTATCTGTGGGAGGCGGTATATGTGCTTCTTTGTGATCGTGTTCATTCGAAGATATTCGACGCAGAAACGTGGGGCTCTATCCTTATTCTTCAGCAAGACTACAGGAGCAGCCTACGGGCTTTTCAATGGCTGGATGATGTCGTAGTTGAGCCTTTCGTTAACATGTTGCCTGATAGCTTCACGTTCTCGTTTCGACACCCAATAAGGGCTCTGACGGAGTGGTCGAGTGCACTTTTCAATTATGCGATGCTTTGCGAGTGGTGTTTGTATAATCCTCCATGACGTCCGAAATCAATCTTTGTAACGTCGGAGCAGACTTCTGAGGTGTTGAAGCTTAATCATGGGGTGACTTTATAGGTCGAAGTCTTGTTCGAGAACAATTGTCGTCGGGGTAGGTGCGGCAGTATCCGAGGGGGCAAACGCATTGTTGGTTTCCACGATTTGCACAATGCACACGATCGTCTTGCCCTTGTTGATGTGCTTGAACTCCTGGCTGAAGTTTGCCAGAATTATTTAGCTTTCCCTCCGTTCAGTAGAGCGATCCGTCTCGCGATGCAAATTTCGTGGTTAAGCAATAGATGTTGGTCACACTCGATGACGCCTTCTACGTCTACGGGTGTTTCGCTGCCGACGGAAATGACAATGCTAGAGCGAAGCGCGATGATCACTTGGTCCTCAAGTACACTCAAGGCACGCTGACTGGAAGGCCTATCCGTCGCACTCAAGGGACCCGCCGGTCTGCGGGTCCCATGAGTACTGTATAAACTCATTTAAGGAATAGTTTGGGTAATCTTAAGGTGAGCGAGGAGACAGCAGCCCACGGCGCACTTCACCAAGGGAGGCCAGGCCGGTGAGGCAGGCCGGCGACGATGGGTATGGCATCGTTTTTATGTAAATATGATGTACAGTGTAAACTTAAAATAAATGTCAAGTTAATAAGCCTAGTTGTTGGAATGCTACTTCTCGTCGTCGTACCTGCGGATCTGCACTTGCCCCTGGCAGAGCTCATCCCCCTTCATCTTCGTCTTCCTGGTGAGCTGATGCGTAAAACTCTGACAGCATCGTCACTTCGCTACAATATGTACAGTGTGTTTCCGTTTCACCTAACTTAGGCCAAGTATGAAAAAACAAACATAGGTGCTACGCGTGTCGAATTGGCGCAGTATTGTTCCGAGCCATATGGAGCACGTCACTGTATTTTGTCAATCCGCAAAGCTGGGAAAATAACTGTTTGCTTAATTAAATCTTTCAATATTAGGTCTAGCGAAAGATCTTCAATGCAAAGGTTGTAGCGCTTGTTCTAAAACATTGGATTAGTTCATTATGCTAAGATTACTGCCCCGTTAAATTTTTTTTCCAGCCTTTCCTAAAAGTACTCGAAATTAAAAGAATTCTACGTGACTGCCGGCTAACGCGCCGCGCTTTTAGTTACGTCGAATGTAAGTTGAACGAATTAGCCAGGCCTGCTCCGCGCACAGAAATCGATTGAACAGGCTGGCGGCGACTACGATTGACTACGATGGACCGGAAGCAGCGTGGTTTTTATCCCCGTCTTTTATCACCCTATTAGCCTCGCCCTCTATATCGGGCTTCTTCACTGGTCCAAAAACAAAAGAAATGCCTGCGCTGCGTCAACTGCTGCCTCCGGTCCCATATCGCATACACACGGGGCGGCCGCTTTATCGTTGAATATTTCCCTTCTTAAAATGGCATGCCCCCCTTGTGACTTAACCCGGCCTGGGCAACTCCGCGGCTTCGGTGGCAGAGGTAATTGGCGTCATCCATCAGGAGGACGGAAAAGCAAATCCGCTTCCCCTGCATGGCCTCCTAGATCGGCGCGCGCGGGTCCATGTAGCCGTGCTCTTCCCCCCAACAACTACTCCCCATCGCCCTCCCTCATCACTCCCTCGTAACTAACTCCCTCACCTTCGACTGTCTCCACGAACCCTCCCGGCACCACCTTAGCCCGCTACGTAAGCTTCATTTTCGTTATCTGCTGTTATCGAGAAGCGTTCGCTGCGTGTGTTGGCCGGCATGGACAGTTTTGTCAGTTTCGTCATAGAGAAATGAATACAACAAGAGCGGACACTCTCATAGAGCCCAGCGGCCCAATTGACTGCAGCGCACCAAACCATCGGCATTAATACCTGAGCCACACTTCCTGGTTCGGTTTCGTGCGTGCGCATTTTTAATACTAGCTGGTACGCGTCACGGCGGCTCCGTTGTCTTTTTTAATTTTTGCTTCTACAGCTCAACCGCGTGCGGTCTTCGTGCGAAATCGTTTTATTAATAAGTCAAATTGATTGCGAACGATCCTCACAAGCCTCCATCGAATATGTGCCACGTGCAATTTTATAAAGACGCCAGACGCCTTGTGAAATGAGGAAATGTTTATTTTATTCTTTATAAATGCTCGCTGCAGGCTCTTTTTGCATTCATACAACGTTGTGGCACCAGGTAAGCAGCAGTAGTTTCCGCGGGAAGCTCCACTAGACGACGTCACCTGGAAAATTTTATTTACAACCAAGTGTTATTTTGGTATTAACATGCAAGAATAATGCGCGTAGAGGAACCGTGCGAAAGAGGTGAATGGGCAGCATTACGAACAAAATCAGTTTGTGTTTCCGCACACGGCATAGAAAATACTCGACTCATCTCAAACAATGCCGTGCATACCACGAAAACATTCTAATTCCAAGCATTCCCCTCTTCCTGGGCGTTATTTCCTGCACATTACTGGCGCGAGTGCACGGGCTACTGCGCGTTTCGCGAAATTGGCTACAAGCGACGGGACAGTACGCGACGAGTACACAGCGGTGGCCACAACACAGTCTCTCAACCAGACCATGCTGGACGCTCGCAGAATTCCTTCTGCTCGCACGCAAGACAAATGCGTGGGTGCCGTTCAGAAGACAGAAATTTCGAGTCACTAGTTACTAACGTTTGAGCTCCTTGGCGTTATCTCTTTCGTGTTCTGCCGGCGCAAGCAACACACTCCCGTGTTATCAGTCTTCACTATTGCTTGTCGCGTTTTCGACAAGCGTGAGTACCGAAAAGGGGCTTAAATTGTTCCGGGGACATAAGAAGTATTTTTAACGATTGGAAAATGTAGAGACGTCGGCTGGATAATGGAGCATCTGGCCTGCTACTCTACGTAAGGGAAGGGGAAGTTGTCTAATATGTAATACCAGTTGTGTAATATGTCCATCACCTCGTTCCTCCCATTATCATCCCCCATTGTGACCGGGGACATAAAAATTGTGATAAACTTGTCGCAGTAAGATTCAGTACGCGCCAAACTGTATTTATTTATTTATTTATTTATTTATTTATTTATTTATTTATTTATTTATTTATTTATTTATACAATATTGCGGACTCGTGGTCCGCGCAGGGTGGTCAATACAAATGCAAAAGATATACAAGAGCTACGAAAGAAAGCAACAATAACATAGGCTCAGCACGGTTACTTCACAGTGTACTTGCTTTGATAAGGCAGTTCCATTCATTAATGGTTCTCGGGAAATAAGAAAACTTAAATGGGTCTGTGCGAGCAAAATATGGGGTTGGAGCGTTTTCATTGTGGTGTCGGGTGGGCCTGCTAGTTAAGGTTGACAAACATGTTGATGCCTCTAGCGCTAGTTTGTTTTAAAACAGTTAGGAAAGAAATTCTAATCTAAATTTTTGCCTTCGTGCCTGTAATAGGGGAATGCCATTTGCTCTCATTAAATCGGAAGAAGAGTCTAACGCTGAAAATTTATTAAAAACAAATCTTACGGGCTTTCTATGAATACGTTTAACACAATGTTGCGCTTAGTATGAGGATCCCATATGATGCACGCATATTCCAGTCTTGGCCGTACAAGAGCAGTATAGCAGAGCAGCTTAACATTAGTGGGAGCCGTTTTAAGTTTACGTTTAAGGACACAAAGCTTGCGGAAGGCGGATGAACAAACATTATCATTATGAAGATTCCAACACAGGTTTGAAGTGAGTTACACCGAGATATATATAGCAACTTAGTGCTTGTAATGGTGAAGGCCCTAATATGTAGGTATATTACAGGGGTTTTTTTGGGCGAGTTACTGGAAGGCAGACACATTTGCTGGTGTTAAGGGTCATTCCTCATTTTACACACCATTGGTTTATATTATCCAGACTAGTGTTGAGATCGTGGTAATCGTTAGTGGAACTAATTTCTTTAAACAAAACACAATCATCAGCAAACAATCTTATCTCTACACCCGGGCGAATAACGTCAACAATATCATTATTATACAATATAAACAGCAAGGGGCCTAACACGCTGCCCTGAGGTACACCGGAAGTGTCCAGCAGACAGCCCGAGTATTGACCCGCTACATGAACGTATTGTTTGCGATTACTCAAGTAGGCTGAGATCCAGACAACAAGTATTTGTGGAATGCCTGATGTAACTAATTTGAAAATGAGTTTACTATGAGGAACTTTATCGAAGGCTTTGCAAAAATCCAAAAAAAGCATATCTATCCTACCTTGTCTATCGAGGGTCAATACCAGGGAATGAAATAATGTGACGACTTGAGTTACCGTTGATAATTCTTTTCAAAATCCATGGTGATATTTACTCAATATGCAGCGTTCCTCGAGGAAGTTGTTATACTAGTAGCTATAATATGTTCAATAATTTTACAGCATTGCGAAGTCAGTGAAATAGGACGGTAATTTTCTAGTGTCAGGCGGTCTCACTTTTTAAAGACAGGTACAATTCGGGCTGTCCTCCAATCACTGGGTAGTTGTGAAGTCAGCAAAGTGCGAAAAATAATAGCCAAAAATTTTTAGCAGGAGGTAAAGCATATCGTCGTAGGAATACATTAAGAATATTGTCAGGACTGCATGAAATTTTGGTTTTCAAAATTATTCACATAGATACCACACCAGGACAAGAAATGAAGGACGCATCTGCACTTGAGAAGACTGTCGTGTTACATGCGCAGTTTGAAACGGAGTGTTAAACACGCTCTGGAAATACTCATTGAATTGCTCGGCAATGGCTCTCATCCGTTATGTTGATTCCGTCGACTGTCATATGTGATACCGGTTTTTTTTCTTTTCGCTGATATAATTCCATAATTTACTGGGGTCACTTTTGATAAAGTTAGGCAAGTTCTGAAGTAATACTCTCTCGAGATGTGCACAGCTCCATCGAGATTACTCTGCGCATCAAATATCAAATCTGCCGGTGCCTGTTCTTTTTTTTTAATCGCTTAACTTTGAGTTTCATCCGAATAATGGTGCGAGTTATCCAAGGTGTTTGCTTGTTAATCTTTTTGGACTTGGTTGGGACAAACTTATCTAAGCAGAAACGACATTTCTTTGAACCGTGTCTAGAGTACGCTGGCATCTGCATCATCAAAATCGGTAAGACATGTTTCCATATGTTCGACTATGCGTCCATCGTTAGCCCTAGAGTAGTCTTTAATGTGACGAAGTGATGGATTTTTATGGCTGGTTACTGGAACAAGAGCAAAGGTAACGCATACGAAGTTGTGATCAGAGAGACCTTGTCCTAATACCACAGAGTGTTGAGAGAAATTGCGGTTAATAAACACGAGGTCCAGTATTGAAGTGCAATCACCTTGAACTCGCGTTGATACGTGAACTACTTCTAACAGTTCATGCATAAGCATGATGTCAAAAACTATGTTAACATGTTTTGAGGTCTTAATGCCAGCATCAAGGCGCTCCCAGTCTACTCCAGGTAAGTTCAACTCACCAATTACTAAGACCTTATTTTCAAGTTTAGCCATGTCATTTTTCAGTGTGCTAAGGGATTCCGGTGTGACATCTGGTGGCATGTACAGCCCAAATACGATAAGACTGACCCCAGCAAGTCACGTTAATACATAAGCATTCTATTTCGTCAACATCTTCCATTAAAACAGCTTCGATACAGCTTTTACGTAAGACTGCTACACCTCCTCCCCTAGTGCGCCTGTCTTTACGAAAGACAGTGTAGGATGGGGAAAGACATCATCGGGCAGTTCATCGTGCAACCAAGTTTCAGCAACAACGATGACGTGTGGATCATGTTGCAGCAGAAATGTTTCGAAAGCTTCAGTTTTATTCATAATGCTTCAGGAATTAATATTTAGTAACCTTAATTGCTTGTTACAAGGCGCTAGGACAGGTCATGTGTGCAGCTTGGTCGAATGACGGTCTTCTGCCTTTACTCGCCTGTCTTGCGATTCATCCCAATAAAATGTTTCTTTATCCACTATGAGCCTGTCATGAACTAAGATTACTTTTCTTCCTTGCTGTTTGTCGTTCTTAGCGCTATCCCACAGCAACTTCCGTTTCTTTAGCGTCGACTGTAAATAGTCATTTTGACTAGACACTTTTGATCCCTTCAGCTTTCTGGCCTTTTGTAATATTACTTTCTTTTCATAAAAATTTTGAATGCGTATGATAGGCCTATTACCGGACTTTTTCCCTAGTCGGTGAATGCGTCCGATAGAATCCCATTTCACGCCAAGCGTTTATGTAAATAATACTTTAACTACTTGTTCCTTCAGGGTTGCATCTGTTTTATCAGGGCATTCGGGAATCCCGTGAATAATCGAATTTGACCGCCGGCTGCGGTCTTCGAGGTGGACAAGTTTATTGGTTTGAAAGTTCATAAGGCGTTCTAGTGAATGCAGCGTATTTTCTAATTTGTCATTGTGAACAGGAGCACATCGTTCTTGGGAATCCTCTTGCGCCACAATGAAGTCATGCACCATATTTTTTTCAGTCAGAAAACTGCTTCTTGAGTTCAAGAACCTCATCATGAAGCTTGGCTTGGCCCTTTAGCATTTCTTCACAGAGTTTTCTGCGTGGGGCCAGAGTTAACTTCCACATCACCACATAAAATCAAACGACAAGCAAGAAAACATTCATATGCTATATATACTCCGACATCGCCGAGGGCGCGGCAGGACCACAATACCACGATGGCCGCTACGAAATGAACTTGCATGGGGACTAACCTGCACAAGGCAGAACAAAGTCGTGAGTGCCATGGTCGTGCCGGGTCCGCCGTGCCCACGAAAGCCGAAGGCGTGCGATGCTCCCTTTATATCGGTGTCCACTGATGAAGTGGCGCCGCGCTGAACACTGGGAGCGGCCCATAGGCGGCCTCCTGCGTTGCGCGTAGTTTCTTGCGCAGTCGTGGTGGCCATATCGTAGAGTGATAGTGACTCCTGGTGATGACGCACTGGAAGTTCGATAGCCCGCTGGTCTGCATTACCGAGACAAAGCTTGCTGGTTCGCATATGGCCGGCAGTTGGGAGTGTGGTGAATCCGAGAATGCCCTGCACAAGGCAGAACAAAGTCGTGAGTGCCATGGTCGTGCCGGGTCCGCCGTGCCCACCTACGTCACTACGGCCGAGCTGCTTTTCGCTACGTCACGACAGGCGCGGTGAGCGTGCCTCATAAGTAACAAAAACAAGTGCCGAAAATAATGTTCAACAATGTTGGGAGTCAGAGAAAGCACCATGAACTTGGCAGTGTACTAAAGCGCGAAACTGCGCATTATGGCCGAGCTGCTTTTCGCATAACAGTCTTACAGGGCCACGCGCACCACACCCACTGCGCTCGAAAGGTACCCCAAAAAGTAAAGAAATTAGTTACAAAATTGTTAGCGGTCAGAGAAAGCGCGAAAACTTGTCGCAGTAAAATTCAGTACACGCGACACTGCATCACAGCACCCTGTGCAACTGGCGTGCCCAAAACTTGCGAAATGACTTAAAATAATATTGGGGCTCATAGAAAGCGTCACAAACATTTCCCAGTATGATTCGTTATTTCAAATTAACTGTGCCACGATGCACGCGCTCTATTTAGTTAACTGCGTCACAAGCCTAGACTAGGTGCCGTGCCGTAAGCCTAATTGCCTGAAATGCGTCGCAGATGTCGAACAATATTTCTCACCTTGCCGTTGTCCAATAGTACAGTGGTGCCGCGTCGAAGCTCAAAAGGAACGCAATAATTCGCCGGGAGCCCACCAACCCAGGCTAAATCCAAAAATAGAAATACAGGCATACGAGTGACCGAACACGCCAACGCTCAGATGTGCGGCGCGACTCGCTCGCTTCGGCGGTGTGTCTGACGAATGACGCATTCACCTGGCTCGTCACTCGCCAATTCGCCTGTCGTTAGTCAACGAAAGTAGGCCGCAAAGTTTAATTTAATTCATACGGAGATATTTTACTTATTCCGGGAAAGAATAAAAAAATAAAACAATTTCTGCTAACCTCATTTCAAATTGTTTCTTTTTTTCAATGCTCGCGGCAGCAAACGGTCGGTCTTAATACTATGGCGTGACGTATTTCCTGTTGCCACTTTTCGCCGAGCGTACCCCCTTGTTATATTTCTTACTCTATGGTTTCGTGGTCCTCGGTAACTGTGCTAGTGCTCCGCAATGTTTCTCCTGTTCCACGACTACTCGCACCGCTCGTGCATCGTGCAGTCGTGCAAGAATACCTCCAAAACGAGCCATGCAAGGTTCTTCCGGGTGCCTAAAGACAACAGGTGAGCGCGCAGTTGGCCTCCCTGTTTTCATTTGTGCTAATTACTGTGCGAAGTCATTCATAGCCGCTCTGGAGTGAGGCAACAGGTAATTGCAGATATGGCTGATTTAAGAAGAGCAAATATGTTGGAGTGATATTGTTATACCAACAAGCAGGGAACACAAACCACTTGAGGCATGCTGCATAGTTTCACCTTTCCGCCTCTCATATAACCACGTGCTGTGTGTTTGGCATTTGTCTCCTGCTGAGAACTAGCTATCTCTAAAAAACGCGTTTCTGAGCCTCAAGGTGGATGTATCACAGCTTGTACTGTGCCGAGACGACGAAACGAGTAAACTTATGCGTGATCCAACTCCGCGCTTTATCACGTTGGAATTCATGGTTTTCACATACTTTTCTTCAGGATCGAAACGTTTCTGAAGTACTCTGGGAGGCCGGACCTCATGGGTTTGCCCAGGCGGAAGCTCTGCAACTACAGAATCTGTTCGGCGCACTTCACGAATGGAGGCTTCACGCACCTGGCGGGAGGTAAGCTCGTTTGGTCAGCCGTGCCATCCGTGAACGCGGCAAATGAGCTGTTCGAGTGAAAAGGTAGGTCTAGATTTAAATTTCTTTCAGCTAGGCTATGTGAGCCTTATCTCACACTCTACATTAATTAGCACAGCATTCTCGCACCATTTTCATTTCATCAACTGGAAAATAAAAGTGTCGGCCTGCTTTGAAAGTGCACTTCTTTCTTTGGAATTTCTAATATGTACTCATCACATTGGAAGTTCCATAGAAACAATCCCTCTATTCTGAGCTTTGCAGACATGCGTTTAGTTTACCTTAATAGTACTTCAATTTGCTTTCAGGCTGCGGAGATAGCTCTGGGTAGACCTATCCACTTCTCCCAGAAGTGCCTGTGAATCATCAAGACAGGCTGCATTTAAATTGTTGATTGTGTGACAGTTCTAAATATGCATGACATATTCTAGCTGAACTATTAGAAAAGCAACAATTTATTTGAACCATTAGATATCGAAATTGAGAAAATAATTCAACATGTGTCGTAAATTCAGAGCTCATCAATTCTCTGAGTATTTCAACACAAACGAAGCTGTTGACATGTGCTATTATACTGGCAAGCAGTACATTTTGCACTTGCCACTGCTAATCATCCGTGTTTGCTGTTGCTTATTCAATAACTGATTTGTGAAAATGTGGCTCGATAGCTGAGCTTATGTATAGCTTCATCGAGACGACGCTGTAGGCCCTGCGCCCATGCGGTAGCCGAAGCCTGAGCCAGGACTGTCTGGGCTATGCAGAGGTGGGCACATTGTTGCAGCACATTACATAGCATAAGCATACGTTTAGTACAGCCGTAATCCACGAAACAACCCAGTGTGGGTCCAGAATTCAGAGCTCATCGTACATGCAACGATTGTGACCCATGGCATAGTAAAATAAAAGCTATAAAGTATTTGAAAAGACGGAAACAAGATTGGCGATCCCAACACGGGCACTAGCCCTCGCATTACGTCCTCCCTCATCGTTTCTCTCTTTTCACTTTTCAATTGTTTCCATGCCTCAGCAACAAGACAACGTCAGCACACTGCAGATGCACCTAATGCAGGCAACCTTATTTTGGCAATTTTATGAACACACAGAGTAAGCTTAGGCTTCAGACTTGTTTTGGGGAAACCATTTCATCATGTGTCCTAATTGCTTTTTAGAGCTACACCAGCTACCGGCACTCCAAGAGGACGTCGCCTAGGCAATGAACGTCATTTTATTCCATATAGCAGTGCACATGTAAGTTGTACAGTGTCGCGGACAAAGATGACCAGTAATTTAATACAACCTCCCCGTTATTGTGGTGAAGGCAGTGAAGTAACGCTTAAATTGATATTGCGGCTATAAAATACCCTTAGCCTTCCACATCATCAGTTATGAATGCTTTTCCCTAAACGTTTCCTTATTGTCAATTTCTACTTGCTGTCTTATGAAATAAGTTGAGCTAGACCCGCAGAATAGGAGCTTTTTAATACAAATAACGTGTGCTTTGACTTCTATAAAAGTGCACATTATAACAGCGATGCACTATTGTTGCAGGTACACGTTCACTGCCTTGACGGAAGAAATAGCTGTTCAGCCCTCACCCGGGAAGAAGTCTGAGGAAGTGGAAAGCAGACTCTGGCAGGTACCGGAGAGCCTTGTCACGGTTGCAAAAACGTGGGAGTCCTCGTAGGGTTACTAAGAGGGATGCCATGGAAAACCTAAGGTCGTGTCTGACCTGACAAACTCGCGAACAGTCAGGTCCGGCTCCAAGGTCGCAGAATGAAGGGGAGGTGGCCACAGGAAAAGGAAGAGTTTGCCCTGAGCACATTCTTTCGTAGCACGGTGGGATACACCTTTCCGAAGTGCTTGCTTTCTCAACATCGAGGTCTCTTCGGAAATGACTGTCTGAAGTGCCAGTGACAACGGGAATTATTCCTAAAGTAATTGATGTACTTAAAGTAGCAAGCACTGGTTGGAATTTACTGGATCAGGTCTTTGTCATTGTCTTTGATGAAATGTCGCTTCGACAAGACTTGCAGTATGACACCAAAAACAATATTGTCGTAGGCTTTTCAGACAATGGCACTGAAAGGACACCGAGTTTGGTAAAACAAGCCTTTGTAGTCCTCATTTCTAAGATTTCTAAACCAAGGGTGCAGCCTTTGGCGTTTGCAGTGGTACGAACCAAAGTGGCACTGGAAACTGACCCTTTGAACGTTTACCACCCGAACCCTCTCGAGTAAGGCTAGCTTAGCAGGTCTCTTTGAGGAATTATCAGACATTGTTTGTGATATCATCGGCCTTAGTGAGATTAGAAGAACTGGTGATGCCTATACATTGCTGAATAATGGACATGTCCTCTGCTATAGAGGACTCCTAGTTAAGAAGCAAAACGGGGTAGAAATCCTAATCCATAGGGACATAGCGGGCAATATTGACGAATTCTACAGCATTAATGAGAGGGTAGCTGTAGTCGTAATCAAGCTCAATAAGAGATATAGACTAAAAGATAGTACAAGCCCACGACCCCCACATCCAGGCAGGATGATGAGAATGTAGATGAGTTTTATGAAGATGTTGAATCAGCGATGAGAAAAGTGCAAACTCAAGATACCATAGCAATGGGCGACTTCAATGCAAAAGTGGGGGAAAAGCAGGCAGTGGAACAAGCAATTGGCAACTAGGGCATCGAGTCTAGGAACGGTAGCTGAGAGCTGCCGATAGAATTCGCCGAAAGGAATAAGCTTCAAATAATCAACGCCTTTTTCAAAAAGCGTAGCAACAGAAAGTGCAATTGGGAAAGCCCTAATGTTGAGACAAGAAATGAAATTGACTTTATATTTTCTGCTGATCCCAACA
The DNA here is from genome assembly GCF_023375885.2 of Dermacentor andersoni. NCBI lineage: Eukaryota > Metazoa > Arthropoda > Arachnida > Ixodida > Ixodidae > Dermacentor > Dermacentor andersoni. The sequence continues at coordinate 198,389,016 of NC_092815.1, forward strand.
TAGTGCAGGATGTAGAAGTGATAGGTAGGGTAAAGTGCAGTGATCATAGGTTAGTGAGGTTTGAGATGGACCTTAATTTGAAGAGAGATTCAAAAAGAGTAAAATCGGTCAAGGAAGAACAGGTCAACCCTGAGGCAATAAGGGTAAAAGCAGACAAATTCAGGCTGGTACTCAGAAACAAATATGCAGCCTTAGAACAGGGAGATGATGATGACGTAGAGCTAATGAGTGAAATCGTAACTAGGTTAGCTTCAGAGGCAGCAACTGAAGTGGGAGGCAAGGCACCAAGGAAACCCGTAGTCAAGCTCTCCTAAGTAACAAAGGACCTAACAAAGAAACGAGAAAAAATTAAAGTATCCAACTCAAGAGATAAGATAGAATTCTCGGAACTGTCAAAACTGATCAACAAGGAGAAAATAAGTGATATTCGAAACTATAACGTGAAAAAGACTGAAGAAGCCGGAACAAGTGGACGCAGCCTGAAATCAGTGACAAAGAAAGTTGGCATAGGACAAATGAAGATGTATGCACTAAAAGATAAGCAGGGTAATATCATCAGCAATCTGGAAGATATAGGAAAAGCAGCAGAAGAATTCTGTACTGATCTGTACAGTACCCAGATGAGTCAGGATAACTCATTTAGAAACAGTAATGAACAGGGTACAGAAACTCCTTCTATACGTAGCGGTGTGGTCAGAAGAGCCTTGCAAGACATAAAACAAGGAAGAGCGGTAGGAGAGGATGGAATAACAGTCGCTTTAATCATAGATGGAGGAGACATAAGACTTCGAAAATTGGGGGCTCTTTATAGGAAGTGTCTATCGACTGCAAGGTTCCCAGGAAACTAAGAATCCAAACAATATACTAATCCACAAGAATTGAGATTTAATGATTCGAAAAATCATAGGCCTGTTACACTACTCCCAGTATTATATAGAATATTTACTGAAATAATATCCAATAGAATAAGGGCCACACTGGACTTTTGTCAACCAAGGGAACAGGCTGGGTTCAGGAAAGGATAATCTACAACGATGCCACACATCCATGATCACATCCACGCCATTAATCAGGTAATTGAGAAATCCGCGGAGTATAGTGAGCCTCTCTATATGGTTTTCGTAGATTACGAAAAGGCATTTGTTAAGCAGAGATGTCAGAATTCATAGATGCATTATGTAAACAAGTACACACCCTTACAGAAATACCTTAGAAAATATTCACAGAGGTTCTGCAGCTACCTTAATTCTATACAAGAAAAGCAGGAAGAAACCTATAAAGAAAGCGGTCAGACAGGGAGACACAATCTCTGAAATGCTATTCACTGCGTGCTTGGAAGAACTATTCAAGCTAATAAACTGGGAAGGGTTAGGAGTAAGGATCGGCGGCAAATACCTCAGCAACCTTCAGTTTGCTGATGAGAGTGTTCTATTCAGCAGCAATGCAGATGAGTTACAACAAATGATTGATGACCTTAACAGAGAGAGTGTAAGAGTGGGATTGAAGATTATTTTGCAGATGACAAAGATAATGATAAATTGCGGGGCAAAGGAACAAGAGATCAGGATCGCCAGTCTCCCTCTACAGTTTGTGAAGGAGTACGTTTACCTAGATCAATTAATCACAGGGAATCCTGATCACAAGAAGGAAATTCACAGAAGAATAAGAATCGGTTGGATCACATACGGCAAACATTGCCCGCTCTTGACTGCAGTATTACCATTATCATTGAAAAGGAAGGTGTACAATCAGTGCATTTTGCCAGTGCTGACATATGGGGCAGAGACTTGGGGACTGAAAAGGGAGCTTGAGAACAAGTTAAGGACCACGCAAAGAGTGATGGAATGAAGACTGCTTGGCCTAACGTTAAGAGACGGAACGAGAGCGGTTTGGATCAGAGACCAAACGGGTATAGACGATGTTCTAGTTGAGAAAGAGAAAAACATGGAGCTGGGCAGGTCATGTAATGCGCAGGTTAGATAACCGTTGGACCCTTAGGGTTACAGAATGGGTAACAAAAGAAGGGAAACGCAATCGAGATTGACAACAGACTAAGGGGAGCGATGAAATTAGGATATTCGCGGGCGCTAGTTGGAATCGGTTGGCGCAGGACATGGGTAACTGTAGATCGCAGGGAGACGCCTTCATCCTGCAGTGGACATAAAACAGGCTGATGATGATGATGATGATGATCCAAACTGTACGATCTTGACATCAGGAGGCTGCTATTTACCTTAATTACAGCTAAGCCAAATTCAGCTGTTTGTTAAGGCAGTGGTGAGCGATCAGGGGACAAGTAAAGTCACACTTTCCGAGCAGTTAAGCGTAACTCAAGATGTATCATTCCTCGAAGTGGGTGGCCACAAAGTTTATTTTCTGTTTGACACTCCACACCTTATGACGTGCACCAGAAATAAGCTGCGTGCCTCTCGCAAACGTGTGATTGGCACAGACACTATTGAATGGACACACATTGTAGAGTTATAGAAGGGCTCTTATCCAATTAGAATGAAATTGGCAAGAAAACTGACAAATGACCATATTTACAAAAGACCTTTCAACAGTATGAAGGTAAAGTTTGCCAGTGAGGAAATGAGTCATTCAGTGCCGGTGGCATTCACAGTCATGATTGCTCTGGGGAAAATAGATGGGACTGCCAAGTCTACAGGAGAGTTTGTTGATAGAATTGACAAGCTATTTTGCTGTCTCAGCATCAAAAGCATCTTTGCCAGGCCTGGCAAGATAAACTTTGCCACCAGTGCTGACTCTGGTTATGCGGAGCTTTTGCAGCAGGCAGTCAAAGGGATCTAATGCTAGAGATTTGACAGCCTCAGACAGCCTAACACAATTTGTGGCTGGCTTGTCACCATCTAGCCGGTCCTCTTGCTGTGGAAAGACCTCTTCCAAAATTTTTACTTCACTTTTGTCCTCATACACCATTTGCAGCAGGACCCTCTTGAGAAACTTTTTGGCACTGTAAGAAGGAATCTTGGTTGTAATGAGCATCCAAATGCGTTTCAGTTGATTGCTGCTCTGAAACACATTTTTTTGCGAAGCCAAGCAAGAGAGAGAAATGAGAAATGTGAAATCGGAGACACCTATTTGCTGGCCAAAGTAATGGATGGTTGTGCTGCTGCACCGATAGTCATTGCTGAAGAGGCAGAGGTGCCATGTTCCTGCGACACATCAGGTGGCGAGCTTCTAGATGCCGAAGAGCAGACAGCACTGTACTGCTTTACGGCCCATCTCGTGCAGCAGTTCTTTTAAAAAGTCCTGCGAAGTGTGCTTGCAGCCACCTTTTAAGACATGAGGAGCAGGCATTAGTAGGCTCCCAACAGTGTATGGCCATGCTTCAGGCTCATGGTAAGCCGGGGGGACTCTTTGCCGGCCTGACACAGCCTTCGAGACCTCTCTTTGGGGCGGTTAAGAACATATAAAAAGATTTTCTAGAAAGCATTGGTATTGTAGCTCACCACCACGCGTTGTAGGTGTGCTAGAGAAATAACTGTGCGACAACCTTTCCCAGGCACTGTGTTGCTCCACAAGCTGTCATACTGACTTCCTCGAACAGTTTCGTCGAGCAAGGTTGCTGCTTCATATAAGGCCCGTAAATCGAATTCTACGAAAGCAGTGGGGCAAAATATTGTCAGCTAAAAGTAAACTGGAAAAGCTGCAAAATGAAATTTTCGTAATATCTATTTTCTACTGAAACGTATTTTGTGCCTACCTGATAAACAAAAACATTTCTCATTATTATGTCATTGATGTCATCATTTTACGTCTCTTATTTCGTCAGCCGCCTCAATAATAATGCACTGTCATGGGCTTTAACTAAATTGCAGTTTATTCTTTTATATTCTTGGTCTCTGGTTCTTCCACCATTTTCACAGGGTGATAATATGCAAAGTTGTACTAATTCAGTTCTTAGCCCAACATGTCTTACCTGTAGTAGACTATAGAATATGAAGAAATCAAGATTATCAGAATTTCTTGTTTCTCTTTGCCATCAGCTGTGGTTATTATTACAGTAGAAGACGCGTCAGTGATGGCGCTAGAAATTTGTTCTGCATTTAAATAGCCATGTTGTACTATCACAGATTCATTACACTTTTTCTGTCCTCAAATGAACTGTATGTGGCAACTGAAATTGTTTGCTAGCCCACGACATTCCACTACAACACTATAGTTATTCAATACTGCAATGGCTAATGTGAGCCCTTGTTCTGCGTTTGATATATTACCTTCACGCTAAATCATGTAGCTGATAATGGTGCACTGATGTTGTGGCCCTGAAGTTCTTTAACACTCATCTGTAGCTGATGCAGAAGCAAACTTTTTAAATGCTAGGGTTTCGTGTACCAAAGCCATGGTGTGATCCTGACCTGCTGGGGCTCTTTATTGTGTTTCTAAGTACGCAAGCATTCTTGCACGACGTCCGTAAAGAAATGCGGCCGCTGAGGATGGAATTTAACCAGCTACGTTTCACTCAGCACCGCAACGCCAGCGCCACTAGTCTACCATGAGGAGTTGATGTAGAAGCATCTTGTTTTCCATTTTGCTTACGTTGCAGTGTGCCTGAACACTTTCACTTTTGAGCCACTGCAGTTGGTTCCTTCTTGAAAGTCTTTCTATGTTGCGAGTGTTCTGCGCATGTCGCAATTTGGTCTGTGTGGGTGTGGTTAGGCACAGAAACACAGAAGCCAGTAGGCAACGAGAATGGCGATGAAGGCTCATTGGTAATTCATCTTGGGAAGAGTTAAATGAAGTGGAAGACCATAGGACATATGACCGCACGTGTACACGAGCACGGCTTGATGCATGTGTAGGTTCCATGAGTCTCCATACGTCGTCGTGCCTTGACTGTGCTGCACTTTGCTCTCACCAGTAGACAAAACTCACAAATAGATGTTCCTCTTCATTAAAAAAATTAAATAATGGGGTTTTACGTCCCAAAAGCACAATCTGATTACGAGGAATGCCGTAGTGGGGGACTCCGGATCAATTTTGACCACCAGGAAGTCTTCAACAGGCCCTCAGTGCATGGGACACGGGTATTTTCGCATTTCACCCACATCGAAATGTGGCCGCCGTGGCTGGGACACGATCCCGCGACCTCGTGCTTTGCGGCCCAACACCATAACCACTGAGCAAGCACGACGCGTTGTTCCTCCTCATTTTCATCTGCTATTTGACTAGAGTCTTTCTGTGCAACTTAAGAATCTCGCCTACCTTACCATTCCGCCCTCAGTTCTTTTTCTGTGTGTTTCCAATCTATAAACATACTAACAGCTGAAAAAAGTGCTGTTCGTACTGATGTATTATCTAAGTAACTTCCAATGGGGAAAACCGCGCGAACAACCTTCATGTATAAGCATGATACGCTTTTTTTCTTGAAAGCATGAACATTGCAAGTGTCCTGTATGAATATTTTTGCAGTTTGTGTTTATTACACAAAAGAGTATCCAGTTACAAGGTATGACTTAGTGCCGCCAGTGACCTAATTTTACTGCTAAACATTGCAATCGTAGGGAAAGGAAAGTTGTGTTGCCTTATTTCACCTGGCCTTTGATGGACGAATAGGCCTTTCTGACAAGGTTTTCTATGTGCTCCTGCAAAAGGTAACTACCTTCTGCTACCCCTTGCCATAGTTTCCCAAGTGATGGCCAGGTGCAAAATAACGTGTATTTCCGCTTTTAGTACAATATTATTTTTGTTTTTCCATGATTGCTTTTCCATTTGGTTCAGTAGTAATGAACAAGTCACGCATTTCATATACTTTTGTGCAGGTGTATAAGTAATGAATTTCCTGGCTTTTTTTTTGGTATGACGGTCAATAAAACAACCTTTTCTTATCGTTCTATGTTTTTATGTATTTGCGTTTCGTTGTTTTTGCCATTGCCAGTGAATTTTCAGTTTCTTTAGTTGTGACGACTATCGCACATACGTCGTCCAGTTTTGTGCAATACCCTAGTGCATATATCAGAAGCTCGTCTACACTGTGGTCTTGAGGGCGTTGTCTAAAAATGATTTTTTTATGTGTGTGTAGATGAGCCAGCCTTCGCGTTTTCTACCGTTTTTTTTTTGTTGTTGTTGTTATTTCATTGTCTGTGGGCTTTTGTGTTGTTTATTACACACGTAGTTCACACCCACGTTATAAAAAATCCGCCTTTTCGGAAACGAAGTTAATAAAACGAGACCAAAGATCTGTTGTGTTGGAATTTTTTTTTATATCCCCGCACATGCTGGTAAGTATGGGCAAGACTGGTTCGTGCAAACACATAGCCCACGGCGCACCACGCACCAGCTCAGATGCAATGCCAATGCGCGGAGTAGCGCTCACGCACGAAAAAAAAAAAAGCGAGAACGTGATGTGTTCAGGCAAAAAGAAAAGTAAGCGGCGCGCGGGGCAAGGGAGAAAGGGGGTAGAGCGGGTCGGCATAATAAAGAACAATAAGAAAAAAAAGACACCAGGACGCTGCGCGGATGCTGTTCCTGTTGCCTTGACAACGCAAACAGACGTGTGCGCCGTCATTTTGCTGCTGTAGGGCCGTAACTGAAGGGGACCTTGGCGCTAGCGTCGAAAGACCGTGGAAGCCATGCGGAGATTCACCCCTGAACTTAACGTCCATCGCATTTACAGCAGCCTGTTGAACCGACCCCTGTGCGCAGAGCAAACTTTGCTAATTCGTTCAATTTACATTTGAGGGCACTAAAAGTGAGGCACGTTAGCTGGCAGTCGCATGGGATTTTTTAAATTTCGCGCACTTTAATGAAAGGCTGGAAAAGATTTAACAGGGCAGTAACCTTAGCATAGATGAAACAATCAAATGTTTCTGAACAAGCGCCACAAGTCTCGTATTGAAGATCATTCGCTAGAGGTAACATCTAAAAAATTGAGCAAACTTGGTTAATTACCCACCTTGGCGAATTGAAAGAACAAATATCATGACGTGCTCCATATAGTTCAGAACAATACTGCGGCAACTTGACATGCGTAGCGTCTATTTTTTAATACTTGGCCGAAGTTAGCAGAAACTCCGTGTGTATTTACAGATATATCTAGCGAAATAAAGTCAGACCTAGCAGAGGACGGTAGCAATCAGCAGCAGCCGCCAAACCAAACCTGTGAGGGTAGGCATAGAAATCATTCCTTTATTAAATTTGAGACTTCCATACTCTTTTTGTCGCAGTTGCAAGTAGACATGCTGAAGTACTGGCCAAGAATGGACATATATGCCGAGTGGTCAAAGTTGCGTATCCGTACACATAACCTGTATCGCAACAAACACCCAGTCAGACTAGTTGCCTGCTTGGGAAGACCGCGGCCAGCATCTATGGTTCATACCGCGGCTGAACGAATGTAGCGCTGTATTGCGACAGCAAATATATGGACACTCCAGACGCATTTCTGCCGTCGCCGTGAGGTCCCGGATAAACTCCAACGGCGATAAAATCGTCGCTGCGCGCCGCATGCTGTATGTGCGAATGAAGGCGTGCGAGCGTCAGCTGGCGAACGGGGGCTCAATCTCGCGCACGCGAGAAAAGCGGGTAGGAAGCGCCGTCTTCCGTCGCGCACGGAGATCTGGGAGGAGGGTAGCGCCTTCCACACAGGGCGCCCGCGTGCGCCTGCCGGGACCGCTGTGTCTTCAAGGCCATCTGCGACGGGAACACAGTCCGCCGCACGCTGTGTTTCCGCGCCGTAGTTCGCATTGATTCGAGCGGCTGCACGAAGGTCATTTGATTCGCTGCTGCAGGCACGCTTCGTCACGTCAGTGTTTTGACAGGGTGTTTCCGCAGTCATCGAATCAGATGTGTTCATGTCTCATTTTGCGCGCGTGACGCCATTCCTTTTAATTTGTTTGTGTGCTTATGTTTACATGCTTGTAAGGGCAAATAAAACTACTATCCTTACGTCGTACAGCTCTCCACTTATTTGCTGTCGCCATCGATTATTCGCCTTTCGGGCGAAACAGCGGCTTTTTTCTTACAGCGAAGACGGTTAGGTGTTTTTCTAAAATCCATTTCGTTTGGCGATGTTGACCGCTGCCACCGCCGCCACCGCTGTCCGTCGCAGCTATGGGAAGGACTTAGAAAAAGAAATACTAAGCTCACGCCGGGATTGAGCCCGGACTCACAACGTGTGGTTCAATATACCACTGCGCCACGCCAGTGCTTGCTAGCTTGAAGCGGAAACGCGGTCTATAAAAGCGAGATAACATGCGGCCGCGTAGCGTAGGTACGGCACACTTTGTATTACAGTTTGCCGTTATTTCACCAGGTGGCACGCTATGTAGCAGTTGCATAGGTAGCCGCACAAGTTAGGAAGAGAATGTTTGAGGAATAAAAAGAATATTAAGGAGATTATACAAACTTGGTAGAATAAAGGAAAAAAAGACATGTATGCTGGAATAAGTCAGAGTCACTATGTCACCGCCGCCCTTCAAATGGGATGCCAATTACATCATCATGATCATCATATCATGCCACTTGTCTTGTGATGTGAGATGCGCACCTGGTACCGTCTATACTGACACGTGTACTTATCTTTATCGGGCGACCACGTTTCGCCGCTTAACAACTGTAATCGCACAGCGAGGGACGCGCCTGCATGTATCCGACGTTTCTGGGAAGTTATCGATGCTTCTACCCGGCTGTCTGTTGTCGCCGAACCTTGTGTTATCTGATTTCATCGCGTAACGCGAATGGTGTAGAACTTGGTGGAAGGCGCGCGGGTCCGAACGATTAGTCTGGAACATTCGTCGACTGCTCTATAAGAGCCGACGCGCTTGAACCGCTGATCAGATTTACGACGATCACCGACTATGTTCGCCGCTCTCGTTGTGCTTTAAGTGTAGCCTGTTTTGAGGGCACAGGTTCGCCCAATAAAAGCTAGTTTTTGCCTTTCACAGTATTGCTACTGTGTTCTTTGACGTCACGACCACGTGACATCTGGTGGAGGTGCTTTGCGTTCGTGTACCGGACGCCCCCACAAATCCATGAACCAAGCCCTCACTCGGAAGACACCAACTTCGCCAAGAACCAGCGAGGTAGCCGCAGGCTGCAAGGACTGCCCCGGAGCACGGACTTTTGCCTGAGACGACTAGGAAGATGGCCAACAAGTCCACCCCAATGGCAGCCCCAGCTTCACCCGTCGTGCTGCACCAGCCCAGGGAGCCTCCGACGTTCCGCGGTTCAAATTTCCAGGACCCGGAAAGCTGGCTTGAGACGTACGAGAGAGTCGCTACGTTTAACAACTGGAACAGCGATAAAAAACTGCGATATGTCTTCTTCGCATTGGAAGACGCTGCCAGGACGTGGTTCGAGAGCCGAGAAGCCACCTTAACGACCTGGGAACTTTTCCGAAGCGGCTTCCTGCAGACATTCGCAAGCGTCGTACGCCGAGAACGAGCCCAAGCGCTATTAGAAACCCGGGTGCAGCTACCTAATGAGACGACCGCGATCTACACGGAAGAAATGAGCTGTCTCTTCCGCCACGCCGAACCTGAAATGCCCGAGGAGAAGAAAGTCCGCCTGCTGATGCGTGGTGTGAAGGAGGAACTTTTTGCCGGAATGGTACGAACTTTTTGCAGAATGGTACCTTCGACGAGTTTCTTCGCGAGGCCACCAGCATCGAGAAGACACTCGAGATACGAAACCGGCAATTCGACCGCCGCACGATCTCGACATGCTACGCCGGAGTTCAATCACTGGCCACCGACGACCTGCACGAGACTATCCGAGCGGTCGTGCGGGAGGAGCTACAAAAGTTGTTCCCATCATCACAGCCTCAAGTGGCTTCGATTGCCGACGCCTTGCGTGAGCAGCTCTAACAACAACTAGGAGTAGCTCCTGAATCGCCCCAGCCTGAGCCGCAAGCGATGAACTACGCCGCCGTCGCCCGCCGTCAAGGTCCCCCTCCGCGACCACGCCAGGGCCCTGTCAAGCCGCAGTTCCGTCGTCCGCCGCCGCCACCGCCAGCACGACCACCCGTCGCCAAGCGCACCTACGCGAGGAAGACGGACATTTGGCGCGCTCCTGACCACCGCCCGCTCTGCTACCACTGCGGAGAAGCGGGTCACGTCTACCGACGATGTCCATACCGGGAGATGGGACTGCGAGGTTTCGCCGTGAACGCTCCGCGCCCGCAGCAAGGTGAACGCCCCCGCGATATCGCCGACTACCTCGCCGCTACTCAGTGGAGCTCTCGACGACCGTCACGTTCGCCATCACCTGGCCGCTACCTGTCGCCGCAGCGCCGACCATACACTGGCCCAGGCCGGGGCCGGTCAGCGAGCCCATATCCGGAAAACTAAAAGCAGCAACCGATGGAGGTGCGGTTGCTGTTCGTCGTCTTGACGAAGATCCTCCGCCGCCAACGAAGACACCGAAGAAACTACCTGGACGACATAATGACACGCCGCCGTCCCGACGAAATCAGGAAGCCTACACCGATGAAAGACGACTTGACGACGCGACGTTCCAACTTCAGTTCAACAGGACGCAGCCGTGATCCGACGCCAAGACCTAACTGTAACGCAAGACAAAGAACCACCGACCTCGACGTGCTTCCCGACGGCCACGCAGTCACCGCCTTAGTAGACACAGGAGCCGATTACTCCGTCATGAGTGGACCCATCGCCGCCCAGTTGAGGAAAGTTAAGACTGCATGGGAAGGCCCTCAAATTCGGACCGCTGGAGGACACTTGATTACGCCGACTGGGATCTGCACGGCAAGAATTACCGTTCATAAGCGGACTTATCCTGCCACCTTCGTTGTCCTCCAACAGTGTTCACGAAACGTCATTCTCAGCATGGACTTCCTGAATCAACATGGCGCAGTCATCGACCTGAAGTCGAAATCGATAACGCTGTCACAAGATCAAGCGATACCGCCGGAGAGCTGTCGTAGTCACCACGCCTTGTGTGTGCTCGAAGATCAAGTGAGCTCCCCGCCGCGCTCCAGCATTATTATTTCCGTCGGCACTGAAACACTCGCTGACGTAGAAGGCGTCATCGAGGGCGACCAACATCTACTGCTCGACCGTGAAATTTGCGTCGCAAGAGGGATCGCTCGACTCCACGGAGGGCAAGTGCAAGTTATGCTAACCAACTTCAGCCAAGAGTTCAAGCACATCAACAAGGGCACGACAATCGCATACATCGACGAAATTGTGGAAACCAGCAATGCCTTTGTCCTCTCGGATTCAGCCGCATCTACCCCGATCAGCATTGTCCCCGAACCAGACTTCGACGTGAATCCAAGTCTTCCTATGAGTAAGCAGCAACAGATCAGAAGTCTTCTCCGACGATACAAAGACTGCTTTTCGACGTCATCGAGGATTCGACAAACACCAGTTGCAAAGCATCGCATAATAACCGAAGAGAGCGCTCGACCACTCCGCCAGAGCCCTTACCGAGTTTCGACGCGAGAACGTGAAGCTATTAGGCCACAAGTCGACGAAATGCTGCGCGACGACATCATCCAGCCGTTCAAAAGCCCGTGGGCCTCTCCTGTAGTCCTGGTAAAAAAAAAAGGACGGAACCCTACGCTTCTGCGTCGATTCTCGTCGACTGAACAAGATCACGAAGAAGGATGTATACCCCCTTCCACGCATAGACGACGCATTGGATGGGCTCTGCAACGCTAAATACTTCTCTTCGATGGACCTCAAGTCTGGCTACTGGCAAGTAGAAGTCGACGAGAGAGATCGCGAAAAGACTGCCTTCATCACGCCAGACGGCCTCTACGAGTTTAAGGTCATGCCATTTGGACTGTGCTCGGCGCCTGCAAAGATTCAGCGCGTCATGGACACGGTGTTAGCCGGACTGAAGTGGCAGACGTGCCTTGTTTACCTGGATGACGTCGTTGTCTTCGCCAGAAATTTCGACGATCACCTTAGGCGGCTTCCGACAGTGTTAGAAGCCATCAAGTCATCAGGGCTCACTCTGACGCCGGAAAAGTGCCGCTCCGCTTACGATGGGCTTTTGTTCCTAGGCCACGTGATCATCAAATCAGGAGTACGCCCCGACCCACAGCAGACAGCTGCCATCGCAAAGTTCCCGCAGCCAACCGACAAGAAGGCAGCGCGCAGATTCCTTGGCATCTGTGCTTACTATAGGCGCTTTGTCAAGGACGTTTCAAGCATCGCGGAGCCGCTGACACATCTAACCAAATGTGATGTCGCGTGCAAGTGGGAAACGCCGCAGGCCAAGGCATTTCCAGAACCAGAACTCAAACGACGCATGCAGTCACCGCCGGTACTTGCACACTTCGACGAGGACGCCGATACCGATATCCACACTGACGCCAGTAGCCTAGGCCTCGGTACTGACCTTGTCCAGAGGAAAGAAAGATTTGAAAGGGTGATATCGTATGCTAGCCGGTCGCTGTTAAAAGCGGAAAGCAACTATTCTACGACTGAAAAGGAATGCCTCGCCATCATTTGGGCTACAGCTAAATTCCGCCCTTACCTCTATAGCAGGCCATTCAAAGTCGTCAGTGACCATCACGCATTGTGTTGGCTAGCTAACTTAAAGGACCCTTCAGGACGGCTGGCGCGGTGGAGCCTCAGACTACAAGAATATGACGTCACGGTAATATACAAATCCGAAAGAAAACACTCCGACGCCGACTGCTTATCGCGCGCCCCCATCGATCCCCCGCCTCAAGACGACGAGGATGACGACGCCTTCCTTGGGATAATAAGCGCGGAAGACTTCTCTAAACAGCAACGAGCAGACGCGGAGCTAAAAGGCCTCGTCGAGTATTTGGAAGCGAACACCGACGTTGTCCCTAGGGCATTTAGGCGCGGGTTGTCTTCGTTCACGCTACAAAACAACCTGCGCGTGAAGAGCTTCTCACCAGTCCGCGCCAGCTACCTTCTTGTTGTACCGTCAGCGCTGCGTTCAGAAATACTGCACGCCCTACACGACGATCCAACCGCTGGACACCTCGAATTCTCCCGGACGCTGTCGAGAATACAGGAAAGGTATTACTGGCCGCGTCTGACCGCCGACGTCGCCCGTTACGTCAAGACATGCCGAGACTGTCAACGACGCAAGACACCACCGACAAGGCCAGCAGGATTACTACAGCCGATCGAACCTCCTCGCCGACCATTCCAGCAGATTGGGATGGACTTGTTGGGGCCGTTTCCAATTTCAACATCCGGGAATAAGTGGATCGTCGTGGCTACGGACTATCTCACCCGCTTTGCTGAAACTAAAGCTCTACCAAAAGGCAGCGCAGCCGAAGTGGCGAAATTTTTCGTCGCGAACATCCTGCTGCGACATGGTGCCCCAGAAGTCGTCATCACCGACAGAGGAACGGCTTTTACAGCAGAGCTCACCCAAGCCGTTCTCGAGTACAGCCAGACAAGCCGCAGGAGGACAACTGCCTACCATCCGCAGACGAATGGTCTCACGGAGCGCCTGAACAAGACCCTCGCCGACATGCTAGCAATGTACGTCGACGTCGAACACAAGACGTGGGACGCGGTCCTGCCGTACGCAACCTTTGCGTACAACACGGCGATGCAAGAAACAACACAGATCACGCCGTTTAGGCTGGTTTACGGCAAGAACCCGACGACGACGCTTGACGCCATGCTGCCGCACGTAACTGAAGAACAGAATGTTGACGTCGCTAGCTATCTCCAGCGCGCCGAAGAAGCCCGACAGCTCGCCCGCCTGCGAATCAAAAGCCAGCAGAGGACCGACAGCCGACACTACAACCTCCGACGACGCTTCGTCGAGTACCAGCCTGGCGACCGTGTTTGGGTCTGGACCCCGATAAGCCGACGAGGACTCAGTGACAAACTACTCCGACGCTATTTCGGACCCTACAAGGTCATCCGACGTATTGGCGCACTGGACTATGGGGTCGTGCCAGACGGCATTTCGCATTCACAGCGGCGCCGCGCACGATCTGAAGTGGTCCACGTGGTGCGCCTTAAACCCTTTTACGGACGCTGACGGACTTCGTCATTTTTGTTTTTTTCTTTGCTACGAGTGCTTTTATTACCTTCGTTTGTTTGCAGCATCGGGTCGATGCTTTTTAAGAGGGGGGTATTGACACGTGTACCTGTCTTTATCGGGCAACCACGTTTCGCCGCTTAACAACTGTAATCGCACAGCGAGGGACGCGCCTGCATGTATCCGACGTTTCTGGAAAGTTATCGATGCTTCTACCCGGCTGTCTGTTGTCGCCGAACCTTGTGTTATCTGATTTCATCGCGTAACGCGAATGGTGTAGAACTTTGTGGAAGGCACGCGGGTCCGAACGATTAGTCTGGAACATTTGACGACTGCACTATAAAAGCCGACGCGCTTGACCCGCTGATCAGATTTACGACGATCGCCTACTGTGTTCGCCGCGCTCGTTGTGCTTTAAGCGTAGCCTGATTTGTGGGCACAGGTTCGCCCAATAAAAGCTAGTTTTTGCCTTTCACAGTATTGCGACTATGTTCTTTGACCTCACGACCACGTGACAATACGTACGCCTTTTGCATTGCAGTTGTATATTATCACACCAGGCGAATGCTACGTAGCACTTGCATAAGTAGAGGTACAAGGTAGATAGAGTAGTCTAGAGGATGGAATGGAAGGCCATGAAGATGTGTAAAATTGTTATGGTGAAGCATGTATAGCATAGGTCATTAAATAAAGCAGTCTAGGTGACTGTCACCACCTCACTTCAAAGGGGATGACAATAAATCATCCTCGTCATCATGATTAGCATCGTATCGTGCCACTTCACTTGACCGTGATGAAGATAATGATTTATTCCCGCCCCTCTGAAAGGGGAGGGGAAAAATCATCACCTAGCTTGTTTGGGCTATTGGCGGCGAGGAGTTACGGAGTCGCCATCTATCGGAATCGCCTCGCTGGCGTATTATGAGGGATCACGTGGCGCGCTCCTCATAGGTTTTGCTGTCAGCGCTCTCTGAAAACACCATGCGCGCGCTCTTCCGAACATTTCTGTAAGTACTTTCGAAACGAGAGAAGTTTATTACTGTCTAAATAATAATCTTGGGCAAACTGAAAGCACACAATCGTTTACAGACGCTATTTCTTTACCAAATACGCACAGTGAACGCCACTGCGCGCGGTCGCCGCGATGGAGTCTCCCGAACCGGCTTCTTGCGTGAAAGGTAGGTAAACGCTGAGAGCAAACTATGTGAAATATGTTCTTATAGTGTTTGTATAACTAAATGGAGTGTAATAGAACGAAGCCTCAATGCAGCGATCGCGCAGATTCGCAGCGACAGACTGCGCGTCTGCATGCTTGTCCGCGCACTGTTTCGTTTTCACCGCGCGCGCGTTTTCGCTCCGTGCCATGAGATTTAGGCAGCAGAATATGAGCATTTGACAGTATACAAGCAACCATTATGCGTGGGCGCTATCACAGCTGTTCAAAAATAATTTCATTGTAGAGACTTCGACGCCTACGGGGACTGTGATGTGCCGTCGCGACGATTCAATCTTCTTTTTCTTCTAAATTCTTTGACCTTTCAATAGTATTTCTCGAGTTGCGTCGCACTGTATGTTTATCGGTGTTCTCAGCGTGCAATTTCCCGCTGCTCCTATTTTGTAATTTAGCGCATTAATTCATAACACAAACATGACCATATGCCATGCTTTCCTTAAATGTGCTTCTTACCGCTGCCTTTCCACTCCACTGAACTTGCCAGTATCTATAGCATCGACAAGTTCATAGACCAAACCGTCACGACATTAGTCGAGCAGCGGACTCGGGCGAGCGTCTCAGTGCGCGTTTTCAGAACATCGCAGACCGGGCGCCGTAGCAGAAATCTTCCTCGCGTCTGTGCTTGCTGCATACCCGAGTTGTAGCCGATGACTGTTTGCCGGTTTTATGTTTCGCCAGCCAAGCTTCATGCAGGTTCTTGTCCTGCGGCTACGTGCGAATAAGGCTGACACCGGCCTCCGTTACGTGCGTCCGACCCTGCGGCACCGAGCAGTAGCCTACCATGTTGCGCGCCTTCAAAGGCAGCCACTACCCATTGTAGTGCTTTCAAGCGTTGTAAAGGAGACACTCGAAGCGGGAAAATTTCGCCACTAAATGAGGACCGCAGCGTACGAGGGAATTTAAACTCGTTTTCAGCTCGCTTCGGCGCGCCCGAAGCAGCCGACGCGGCCGCTATGTCCACGTGATCCCTCCTAGCACGTCACGCCGACAGTGGCGCCAGCTTTTCCAGTGGTGGAGCTCGAGGCCAATATAGGTATAGTATCAATACCTTTGCTTCTAGCATTCTTGCACACATCTCTTTAATTTTCGCTATGTCCCATCCGCTGCTGCCTATGCCTGTAATAGATTCGATCTTAGCAGTATCTTTCAAGCTTTTTTCCAACAATTCTCTAAAGGTCTTTTGATTATCTCAAGTGCTGACCGGTTGATTCTTCAGTATAATTGAAATCCAGGCAATCCTTGAAGTTTCACGCTACGTACTGGTATCGCTGGTTGAATCACTTCGTATTTCATTGGGATGTATTGAGTGGTTTCCGAATTTCTGCTACAACACGCAAATTCCTAATCTAATGCGAATTTTCGCTTCGGTATGGTTTTGTCATTAGGAAACCAGAACGAGCCTGAAATAGCAAGGCCCTCCCGTTCCTGTTATCGTACAGATTTTTCCATCTTTCATATTTCTCATTCTTGTAAATATCCATGGTCTTCTTAATTTCCATTCTTCGCATCTAATTCGCTCTCTCTGCCTTTCTCTCACTTTCTTTCTGATTACTCCTGGTTGTTTATCTAAACTTTGAAATTTCATGATCTTTTCCTTCATTCTGTGTGCACGCTTCTTAGGTACAAAAGCTTGTGCCGTGTAGCCGTCCGTTAAGCAAACTCGTAAGCATTTTTATGCCTACCCAACGAGCAACGTTTCCGTCACGTAAGACTATGAATGGTTCATATTCACATAAGGCAAAGCCTACAAGCGCTCGGCAAAGTTAATGGAAGAGTGCACACATTCGCTGAAATCACCCATACAACACACGGAACAGCGTACGTTTTAATAAAGAACATTCCAACCATCAGTAAAGCCTTCCATACCCCCTCAGCAAATGTAGGAGTGGTTTTGCAAGTACCACTATATATCCGTTAATTCACCTTAGTTAACACGAAAGGTCGTAGGTTACACTACCACCAAAGGTCCAGGGTTTTAGCGCCTTAATTGACTATATCCTAACTGAAGCTAATTAACTTCACGTAAATTTGCACCAATGCTCGTGAGTTCGAGTGCCATAATGAACTCCTTCTGCATATAACCTGCCTAACTATGTTCGCTATCCAACATGCTAGCGAGCATGATAAGCGAACCGACAATGAGGGTTGATAAGGATTTGTACTGGTCGGATCAAGTTCGATAACATTGATAATGACACCGGGCTGCATGAAGATGAGCAAGAGGCACAATGCTTATGCATAACTAGACAAGTACCAAAAGGAATCTCTTCGTGAACTGTCTTGTCCATGTTCTTGAATCTTTCTTCGAAATTAATTTTCCTCCACGGTTTTCTGACTTCAAACGAGGTCCAACGCATGTCCCCTTGCACTGCCGCCTTTGTGGTTTTTACCGTGGGCTCCCAAACCCATCCATCCCACCGATCTCTGGTTTCAACTTCAAACCCTGTCAATATATCCGAATTTAGGCACAGAATGGCATTTGGTAACGTCAGTGCTGGCACCATGTCCCCTTTCCACATACCACGCATCGCCTCATATTTATTGTGGCCCCAAACTGCCCTATGTTTCATTATTACTGCATTCCGCTTCCCTTTTATTTTAAGCTTTTCTTGGTTGGTGCTAGAGTAAGTCTTTCCTTTGTTTATGTATACTTCGATGACGTATAGTGCTTGACTATGCGTACGACTTGCTGTTGAATCGACCCGATGTAGTTACTCCTCTCTTCACTAAAGATCATAATTCCCGATTCCCGAGATGTACAGAAACATGCTAGAATGAAAAACGCGTATAACATACTTGAATAAATCCAGCAGGCTCGGTGACTGTTTGCCACCGACCCGTTTCAAATGGAATGCCAATACATCATCATCAGCAGCAGCAGCATCATATGGTGCCATATGCCCCGCTTTGTGGCATGCGCGTCGAGCAGCGTCGATAAAGGCAAACGTTGCATTGCAGCCGGGTTGTATTCCACCATGGTGTGCAGACATACATGTAGCAGTTGCATGTAGTAGTTGCATGCTGCATGTGGCTGGTCCTCGTTAAGTCAAGCACGCTAGGTGACTATTTTTCACCGCCCCGTTTTAAACGAGATCCCACATCACCATCAGCGATGTGACATGTGCTGCAAAGTCTGGATACCTGTGTTTGCTCTTCGGTACATGGTATGACATCTCCTCGCAAGGTGCGAGCCGCTGCTGACGAAGCGAATTGTTGAGATACGCATGGTTGCAGCCAGTCAACGTCGAGCTCAGCAGACCACTGCGCAAAGAGCAGAATGAGTCGCCTGGCGGCAGCTCAGATCATTCTCGTGAAAGCGACGCGGAGAGACCTCGCCGCGAAGACTCTCTAGTGCGCGCTGCCGAAAATAAAATCGCAGCATACGGGGTGACCACAAACGCATCATTTTGAAAATTGGATATGTATTTGACGAAGGGGAGCAGGAGCACAAAAGTACCGGTCCAAATTTGAACAGTTAGCGAATAACAAATGTAGTCACAAGAGCCGAGGAAGAACTTGATACATTGCGAAGCAAAGATTGGGAATATGATGAGCTTCTAAGTGTAATAACGACAGAAATACGGAAAGAGAAGCAACATGCTCGTTGGAAAGGAAAAAAAAAAGAAACCAAAAAGCTGGTAGAACAGGGAGGTACGAGAAGCAATCACAGAACGACAGAACGCTTCCCAAGGGCACAGGCAGGCAAACAAAGCACAGTTGCCGCAGGATGAAGTGGTCAGGAAATGGGAAATATACCGAGAGAAAAAATCTATAACGAAATACTGGTTCAAACAAAGATAAAAGGTGAACGTGAAGGCTGGTTGTGAGAAATACGTAAGAAAAAGAAGGCCGCACCTAGAGTATTTTGAAACTACATGAACTTATTATGCAGGAAGTCTGGAACAATACAACATACCCTAGATGACGATGGAGACAAACTGGAAGGGGACGCGGCATAAAAAAAGATCTGAAAAATAGCAGACGAATCTACTAAGGCAAAGACGACGTTTTACTTAAGGGAAAAAAAGAGAATCAAAGAGAACTGCATAGAAATAGGGCTGGTGGTGGCAAATTTGGTGCCAATTTGGGGTGATGACAAACTAAATTCCGAAGCGCACAGTCACAGGGCTAGACGAAGTTCCTGTTAGGCTGATAAACGAACTAGGTGCAAAAGTAAGGAAGCTCTGTCGAAAGCAGTAGGAAAAAATTAAGAAGATAGGCGAATAGCAGACAGCTGGCAACAAAGTAGAATGAATTTATTTTATAAAGGTAAGGGGGAGAAAGACAGAATTCACTCACATAAACCGTTGACCAATACACTAGTAATGTACAAGTTAGCAATGCACGCAATTCACTTAAAGCTGCAAGCATGGACGGAGAATAATGCCATTTTATGGGAACTTCAGAATGGCTTCATAATAGGTAGGCGTCTGGATGATAACTTATTGTACCTCACTCAATATATTTAAGTATCCAGAGTAGACAGGTGACCGTTGTATGTCGCCTTTTTAGACATTACAGGAGCCTATGACAACGTAGACCGCAACATGTGGGATATTCTGGAAGCAGAAGGCTTACGTGACCATTGTCTACAGCTTTTGAAAGAGATTTACCTAGAAAATACCGTTTGCGTTGAATGGGAAGGGATCAGGAGCGAGTAGAAAGTTCATATCAACAAGGGACTGAGGAAGGGGTGCCCTTTATCCCCACTGCTGTTTATGATGTACATTGTGAGGGTGGAGAGGGCATTAGAAGGCAGTAATATCGGTTTTAATCTCTCATCCAAACAGGCGCGTGCAGTAGTAGAGCAGCAGCTTCCAGGTTTATTTTATGCGGACGACATTCTCTTGCCGGCTAATAAGCAAAGCAATATGTAACGTCTCGCTAATATCTGCGGACAGGACGGCGATAAGCTAGGTCTGAAATTTAGCGTTAAAGAATCAGGTGTTATGGTATTCAATGAGAACAGTGAAAAGACAGTGACAATACAGGGCCAGGAAATACCTCGCGTAGGAGAATTTAAATACCTTTGTATATGGATAAACGAAGGCAATAGATATATGGAAACACAAGAAAAAACAATTACAGTAAAGGGGAAGAGATATGCGGCCATAATGAAACACGGAGCGCTATGGGGATACAATAGGTACGAGATGCTCCTGGGTATGTCGAAAGGTGTATGGTTCGAGGACTTATATTTGGAAATGCCGTTGTTTGCTTAAAATCTGGGATACAATAAGGACACGTTGGGAACCAAAGCTCAGTGGGACGCCTCGCAATGTGTGCTTACGGGAAGACTACAAATGAAGCTGTGTAGGGTGATCAGGGCTGGACAAGCTTTGAAGTGAAGGAAGTTCACAGTAAAATTGATTACGAAGAACGACAGAGGAATATGGAACAAGTAAATTCGCTGGTAGAGCTTGCAAGAATTTGTGCTGGAAAAACATTGTTTCACAGTGGAGGAAAAGAACTAGAAAGCTTACCGGCAACTATGCGACCTGAATGGTGAATAACATGCCAACAAAGAACACCAAGCGGAAAGTCAGAGGCTGAGACAGTCTCATGGGTGGCGACAATAGAAAAGAAACCTCCTATAAGTAACTGCTTAAGAGGAATAAACGAAATCAGGAAACAAACTATGTATGTTAACTCAAAGGGAAGCTCATGATTCTTCGAAGCGAGATCAGGATACCTTAGAACACGAACTTATAAAGCGAGATATCAGAATGAAGAAGAAGCATGTGCTTGCTTCGGCAAAACGAGGGACAGGATGGAGCATGTTGCATTGTAATGTGAAGATATCCTCCCAGCGGTCGATTTAGAAATCACTGGCCTCGTTGAAGCCGTTAAATTCAGCAAGAGCAGGGGTAAAGTAAACACGTCCGCAGTAGAGATTAGTAAGCGGCGATTGCAATACTGCTGGAAGGAAAGTTGGAAAACGTCAAATAACAGAGGCGTGCGAAAGCAAAGTTCACAATAGGCCTTCAGAAATTTTCGTCATTCAAATTCATCCTGCTTTTTTTTTTACTTTCCTTTTCTCCCTTTTTAGCATAGTTAGGACATTAGACAATAACAAGAGTTTGGTGGCGCCACCCACCGGCCCTTTCCAAAGAGGACGCTCACAGCATCTATCCGTCCATCATACGAAGCCGTTATTTCAGCATACGCTGTTATTGCGCTGGGTGTGCCGCAGAGGCCTCTGACTTTTCTGCAGTGACCTTGTGTAGAAATTATGTCGTCAAAAACTTTGAACTTGACCTTATTACAACCGCTTGATGGAAAATCTAGTAATTATCTGCAGGAAACATTTCTGTGGCAACATACATGTATATAACCCTATTTGTCATCGATATCTTGCAGGGAATATCCAAGATGTGCATCGCCTTCCGGTTCTGCTATCATAAGTACATGACAATGCGAGGGACCAACGTAAGTGTTCTTTGTATCATTTCGCGTTATTGAGGTCACCGTGAATCTGCGCAAAGCAGTAATGCAGTCATTCAAGTTTTCATTTATTAAAATTTGCTCCCTGTGATTTATCTCACGGGAACTTTCGCTCCCGTGTTGGAATCGCCTCTGCACGAAGGCCTCTGCCTGAAAGCAATAGACTGCTCTCGTGTGTAGAAAATGTCTATGGAGACTGGTTCCATGTGCAAGAACATCAGGATAACAAACAAACTTCGAAGTGAAATAGTAACTTGACCGTTTATTATCCGCTTCTGTTTGCGCATGATCGTTGTGCTATCCGAACGCAACTAAACAGAGCAGAATACGGAAATTGTACACAACGCTTTGAAGTTTGGTGGCGTTTTTACTGCGAGATATATAGACACTAAGTCCCAACCTCAAAATTTGCCTATCCATGAACTTTCGAATCTGCAGCAATAATGTTAGACAGAAATCATAAGGCAGCATTTATCAATCTGAAGCATCTCTCGGTAATTATTGTGATGTATTGTTTGTATAAATTTGGACATTCTTTCCCGAATGCCTTGCTCTTTGGATTCCTCTAATGTTCACTTATCAGCGCGGGAACATCATCACGGAAAACCGTTCTAAATAGCTGTACAGCTCAAGTGCAGTCACAGCACAGCGTTGTAGTAACATTGTACTGCTCTTAAAACTATTAAACTATTTAACAGCTCCTGGTTCAATATCTTCTTGTTCCGGTTATTCGATGCAACATTTGACAGTGTAATTAATGTAATTGAAATATCTAACCATAAGGACAAAGGCATGAGGCTGCGTTGTAATCCCAAGTAAAGCTGGACGTCAGCCACTTGCTCGTCCATCGATATTTACTGCTATCGGTTCGGCCACATTTATAGTAGACGAAAACTAACTGGCTGCAGCCAAGGATGTATAGCGACATATTTACCACACGCTAAAAATACTAACGGAAAGAAATCTCGTTAGCGCTCTCTCCTGTTCCACCTTTGTTTTCCTGGTAGTTTTGTTAGCGCTAGTAACTATGTCATAGCAAATGCGTCAAGACCAACTAGCCAAACTTTCTGTGTTGATGTATAGGGCTCAGTTATTGAAACGCGATACTCCGACAGCATGGCGGTCGGCACATTTTTTTGGCGCCACTGTTGGACGCTATTAGATTCGTCGGACGGTCCTACCGCTGTCGACCAGATGTAGGAGTCGTCTGACTATCTCGCCGCTGCCACCATTTGAAGGAGATGAAGGTGGTAGACAGGAACTCGGTGAACAGGATTTATTTACATATTAACAGTTTAAGCACGATACATTGGCAGACTAGCGCGACTCCCATATGCAGCCCGCAAAACTAACATACAGCAAACAGTTTACGAGCACACAGCTCACTCCTACATTTCGAGTATGACAGAGCACTCAGCTCCCGACAACGAGCACGACACAAGCACACCCTAGCAGCCGGCAAACGCTGCTTATAAGCTCTCCGCTTGACGTCATAGTTCGACGTAATCGTTCGGTCGTGGACAGAGCACGAATGGTCCGGAAGGTTCATCCAAGCATTGTAAACTTGCCGCCGACCCGCACTATCGTTTACGCCCACACACACGCAAACACACAGGTGCGAACCCATACACACAAAGGCTCAGGAGTCGACGACCGAGGGCTTCGTAGAACTGTGCTCCGTGTCGGGTGGTGCGGCCAAGTACCAATTTCCTGAGTTGATCGCGCGCCACGTGGCTGCCGGTCATCCGCAGTTCTCGGTACTGCCCAGCTTTCAGTGCCGACGTCAGAGGGCTTCGTAGAACTGCTTTGTCCCGGGTGGCTCGGCCAAGTACCAATTTCCGGAGTTGATCGCGCGCCACGTGGCTGCCTGCCGACCGCAGCTCTCGGAAGGGCGCCCGACTGGTGGGCTTGAAACACGTGCAGCGGGCAGAAAGCTGGCACGTTGCCACCCCGTATGGCCATTCTTAACAGCTCCTCCATGGCCCGGAAAATCTCGCCTGGCCAGTGCAGGCAACCGCTGGGCAGGAAGAGAATGGCTGGCGAACAAGACGATGGCTTTGCTCTCTGCAACCCCTGCGTACTTGGAATGCCTTCAACCATCTTACAACAACTAGCACAGAAGAGTCGACGCAGCAACACAATACCGCTCAGCGTTCAAACGCACGGAATTAGCTGCTAACCCACCAGGCCTCCTATCACAATTTCCATGCAAGTCACTCAACTGGGAATCCCAAATTTTGCCCCAAAATTTTGTGCCGCCAAAGCGAGCCTTCACGTTCCTCCTGAGTTCGACCAAACCCGACCGTCGCGCTGCACAAGAGTAAAGGTTTACGCAGAATTAAACCGAAGCCTTTCAAACACCTATACTCAATCATAACTTCAACAGCATAACTTCGCGAACAGCCTGTTCCTACCCTATCACAGTGGCGTACTTATCTCATGTACTGCTGCCACTGAACCGTCTGGCCAACTCCACAGGTACGTCATCACAGACGCGCTAAGTTTGAGGTCCCTATTCCGAACACGTGCTTGCATCATACAAAGTTTTTATCACGCTGACTCACATTTGTTCCTTTAATCCACACAGGACACATTCCTTAAACCAGCAACCACACTTGCGTAACTTACGCATCACAAAGGAACCTTCGAACAAATGTGTCTTTTACGAACTAGCTCTTCGCATGGGTACTAGAGAAGTCAGAATACGGCTACCTTCGACACACCTGAGCAACCCAGTCATAAACGTTCTGCTTCCTTCCGTCCACACAGGACACGCGCTAATGGACCTAAGAGCTCTTCTCAGTGCAAATCACGCACTTACTGAAAATCTACGCGCTTAACCTTAGAAAATTCAAAAACACTTAAAAAGAAAGGAGGTTAAATAACACACACGAGCGTTATGATAGGCCTCTCAACGATAACCTTGACCTTCAGGTTACTCACGCATACACAAAAAGAAAGCCTATATACTTATTAATGAACACCTCGCGAGACTACAGGTTTACTTTAAACGCGTCTTTCAAATCTTGAGCTTCTCAAACAAAACATAAACAGAGCTCATACCTTACTTATTGAAAGAAATCCTAGTCTTAAATCGCGAAAATCTGCAAATGTTCAAAAATAAAACAAAACAACACTACTACGGAAGCTCTTGGCCTCCCGTTCCCGATTGCTTACGACTGACTCATACTTTCAGCCGAACCCGAGGTGGTCGCGGTTTAAAAGCTACTCTGGCTACGGAGGAACAACAAAAGGGCTGACTCACTATCAGCTCCCCCAAGACGTTACGGTCTCCTGCCAATTTGCGTCCTCGCGCCCCGCTTTCAACATGACCTCGACTGACCGCGTTGCTACTCCCCACCTTGTCTCGTCTTGCCACCTTGCGCTTCTTTGTACTGCACGCTAAGCTTCGAAGAGAACGACGGAACGACGAGGTATTTGACTGCCCCGTACCCTTTGTCCGCGTCCGGGCAGAACAAGGTTCTCAGTCCCCCTTTGACCGGTGGCTCGAACGTTTTCGATGCGTCAACATCGTCAGTGACGACCGCACCTTTTCCCTCGCGCCCTGCCATTTTGGGTTTTTCGCCATCTTTGGCGGCGCTACATTAGTTATCGTCTTTCGGTCTTTACCGCGCTTCTTATTTCGGCGCTTTCTCTTTGCACTCGCTTTCATGTCGCCTTCTCGTGCCTTGTTCTGGCCGGTACACATTTCGTCGGCCCGGATCGGTCTCTTACCCGCACAGTCTGAGTGATTTAGATTTAAATCTACTCTCACTTTGCCTCGACTGGCGGACAGCCCAACCGACTCTGGAACAATGCAGCAGGCTTTACTCGAGTTAGACATCTCGCACTCTTGCGAACTGCCCTCTACTACATTGCCCAGCTCACGCTGTGCATCTACACACAGCCCGTCGGTATCGATCGCTGTCTCACGCGCACAGTCCGAATGATTAACAACTGAATCATTCCTATCTAGGCTATCTAGACTGGCGGAGAGCCGCACCGATCCCTGAACAATGCAGTTGTTCTCTCGTGAGCTACGGAGCTCGCCACCCCGAGAACTATTCTCAACTGCATCGTCCAGCTCGCACTTCACTTCTGCACGCAGATCTGACCTGACATGGGTGCTCGCGTCTGTCAAGTCCGTAGTATTCTGTACCTCGCTAACGACCTCGCTACCATGAGATGCGACGCACACGCGCGGTAACTGTGCCAATTTGTTCGCAGCTGGCCTAGCTGTCTCTATAGTCATCTGTTGGCACAGCACCTCGTCGCTCTCACTCTGGCCTTTAACGGCCTCTGCTGCCACTAAGGCTTCGTTAGCTGCTAGCACTTCGAATTCACTTGTGAACGTGCTGCTACTCTCACAGGTACTACTACTTTCCTCGGCTTTTGAACAAAATCTGCTATTTACTTCCTGCCACTTTCGCTGCGTCCAGTCTACAGATTTCTCAAGCCGCTGTTGTCTCTGTGCCAATAACTGATCACAATACTGTATCTCTTTGAGCAGTGCTGCCTTCTCTCTCTCATACTTTTGCTCACGCTCACGTTTACGTTCCCGATACTCACGTTCGCGTTCATTCTCCCGTTCGTGACACTCACACTTAAGAGTAAGTTCTTGAAGCTCACGCTTCCGTTCATTCTCGCGTTCTTCACGCTTACGCTCACTCTTACGTTCACGACGCTCA
Organism: Dermacentor andersoni; assembly: GCF_023375885.2. NCBI lineage: Eukaryota > Metazoa > Arthropoda > Arachnida > Ixodida > Ixodidae > Dermacentor > Dermacentor andersoni. The sequence goes on from NC_092815.1 coordinate 198,415,356, forward strand.
CGCTCCAGTGGTTCCTGTCTTTTACTTAGAATTCGTTTGCCCATTTGTTCTATGAATTTCAAATCATTGTTACTTTCTAGAATGGTTTTACGAATCTCTGATTCCTTCAAGTCCTCATCTACGTTTACCTCGATCTCACACAACCACAACAGGTCAGCTCTCGTCAAACACATTAGGACCATGGTCGCTACTTTAAGCTTTGGCTCTGCTGTCACACAATACTTGTTGCGATACCCACGCAAATCAAAATACAAGCAAAAGATGCCAGCGAATCAAATCCAAAAACACAGTGAGATTGAAGCCTGGTAAATCTTACAGCCAAAACCAAACGCTTACCCACTGAAGCAGCACCATATCACCAGTCCTTCCCCGCCGTATCCAGTCAGTTGCAAGAGGTGGTCAATCTCAAGTCGCCTCCAACTTGATCAGGATGCCGGTTGGTCACCATGTGCCAACGTCCGTCAGCTGCCGTTGCTGTCCCCGAGTCGAAAGACCGATCTAGAAGCCGTAGGCTGGTCTAGGAGCCGTAGGCTGATTTCACCGCTGCCAACCAGATATTAGATTCGTCGGACGGTCCTACCGCTGTCGGCCAGATGTAGGAGTCGTCTGACTATCTCGCCGCTGCCACCATTTGAAGGAGATGAAGGTCGTAGACAGGAACTCGGTGAACAGGATTTATTTACATATTAACAGTTTAAGCACGATACATTGGCAGACTAGCGCGACTCCCATATGGAGCCCGCAAAACTAACATGCAGCAAACAGTTTACGAGCACACAGCTCACTCCTACATTTTGAGTATGACAGAGCACTCAGCTCCCGACAACGAGCACGACACAAGCACACCCTAGCAGCCGGCAAACGCTGCTTCTAAGCTCTCCGCTTGACGTCATAGTTCGACGTCATCGTTCGGTCGTCGACGGAGCACGAATGGTCGGGAAGCTTCGTCCAAGCATTGTAAACTTGCCGCCGACCCGCACTATCGTTTACGCCCACACACACGCAAACACACAGGTGCGAGCCCATACACACAAAGGCTCCGGAGTCGACGACCGAGGGCTTCGTAGAACTGTGCTCCGTCTCGGGTGGTGCGGCCAAGTACCAATTTCCTGAGTTGATCGCGCCCCACGTGGCTGCCGGTCATCCGCAGTTCTCGGTACCGCCCAGCTTTCAGTGCCGACGTCAGAGGGCTTCGTAGAACTGGTTTGTCCCGGGTGGCTCGGCCAAGTACCAATTTCCGGAGTTGATCGCGCGCCACATGGCTGCCTGCCGACCGCAGCTCTCGGAAGGGCGCCCCGACTGGTGGGCTTGGAACACGTGCAGCGGGCTGAAAGCTGGCACGTTGCCACCCCGTATGGCCATTCTTAACAACGCTCGGAAGATTCAGCTGATGCACTCTTGTGTCACACTAAGGCAAGAGTCATTTTGATGCATCCTGACGCAATTGGGCCTCCTCAGCGATCACCCAGCGCATACTGGTAGTGCAAGAATTACCGGCAGTCGCACTCTCCGAGTCTCGCGTTTCAATCTCCGAGCACTGTACCTGTACATCTGTCGCCTGCTTGGATGCACTACCGTAAACATAGCTGACTAAAAAATTTTATATCAGAGCAATCACAGCACCAAACAGTGTTTGCTGGAATCGAACATAGCAACAGCAGCATAGAATATAACGTACGCTACTCTGCGCAGCGTCCCTTCTTTTTTCAGGCAGCGCAGGGCCGACATAATCATTTCACACCGTTTAGGCGACAATGGCGATTTTAGCCATGATGTCTACAAGTTTGCCTCATAAAATCATTGTACCACCTATGTATGTGCGGAGATCGGTTACCTAGCATGAATGATCAGTATCAAATATTCGACAATATTTCTCATCAACTTGTCGCATTTTGAACATATAAAGATCTTAAGAAACGTTGCTTTTTATACCACAATTAGCGCTCCGCATATCGACACGTGTGCTTCTTCATCTTTTTCTAGCAAACGCTTTTCACCGGCTCACTAATGTTAAACGTTACCGGTCGGTGCAGGACCCGCCTACATTTATTGGAAGTTTCTCGCATGTTAACGATGCTTCTATCCGTTTTCTGTCGTCATCGAACTTTGCGCAATCTGATTGTATGCGCTACGCGAATTGTCTAGTACTTTTTTGAAGGCCCGCGGAAACCAACTATCACACTGGAACCTTCGACGAGTCTTGTATAAAAGCCGAAGCGCTGGGCACGCCGATTATATTTTCGACGATCGCTGACTGTGCTAGGTCCTATCGAAGTGCGTTGTATCTTGCCTGTTTCCTGGGCATAGGTTCGTCCAACAAACGGCTTTCCTTGCTCAAAGGTTTCACTACTGTCTGCTTCTTCACCGTCACTTCAACTTGGAAATATCTTCTTCGCAATTGGCAGGAAGGGCTTATCTCAGCAAACGTGCGCAGCTGAAGCATTTTCACGAAGCTGCACTTGCTGCTTTGTTGTTTTCGAATTGTCCACAACCTTCTTTAAGACAGATTGCCAATCTCAATTTTACTGAGGATAAACAGTTCACAATTACCTCTCGACTTTAAGTTTGCCTCAATGAACAGCTACCCAGCAGCCACGCTCATTCGACACCAACCACGTCCGAAAAGATGGAGTACTTCAGATGCATAGGAGCAAAGTTCTCTGGTACAGGTTTCGTGAAATAATCAACACTTTTAAATAGTCTTGCTTCAGGTGAGTGAGGATTAAGACAGAGAGACTGGTTTAGGACAGCTGATTATCTGGTTATCTATTCTTTTCCGCAGTTGCACAAGGCAACACGTATGGCATCGCGATGCTTCATTATTTTGTCTTCCGCCGTTTTCCCTCAACATTGATTACCACAGAACTCATCGTGTTTATGGTAACAGCGCAAATTCACCATAAGTACGATGTATCCTCACCAACTCGCCTGCCTTGCTATCTTGCTTCAGCACAGAATTCAAAGCGCTGAAGAAAGCGTTTGCCGCATTTTCTATTGCAGAATACGGATCTCAATCGCGACAAAACATATGACTGCATTGCTAAGATGGCCTCGCTTCTGACTGCTGACCTCAATCCGGTAAATATCACCTTATAGTCCACACGTTGACGTGTTTAGAGGGTTCTGAACAATAATCTGAATCCTTTGTTTCGTATGGAAAGTGACTTTTTGATTGCCCGACATTACGAAATGTAACATTTTTTCTAAAAAAAATCTGTATGGAATAGAAAACGCTATTGCTATAACTTTACAAAATTCCTTAGATTCGCTAAGGGCCCACACCGCACAAATTTCATTGTCCAAAAGCTTTTTCGAGTGACGTGACCATGACGTTCCTAATTGCAGGAATGGATAGAAAAGAAGGACCAGGTAAACCCCAAAGAACTGTACTTTGAAGGCGCTGTGAGTGAACCATTTCTTTATTACAATAGCAATTATGTGGCCAAACCATAAGAATTTTCCCCGTCATTCTTGGTGCTGACATCGCTGTGATATTCCATGTAAAGTCCAAGTGCGAAACATCGCGACCTGACGCCGCATTCTGTAGGTGCGAGGGAAAGCTTGAGAGGGTGAGCAAGAAAGCATGGTGACGATGTGGCGGCATCTTCTCACGCGGGAAAGGGAGGAAAGTGGGGAAAGAGGGCACCGTGTTCTGACGTGTGCTAAAGTCCCGTGATAATTTCAAAGTACCGTCACTCTTTAAACTCTGCCTCTGCTGCGCAACTTCCTCGCCCCTTGCTTGATTAAGATTGATTAAGGTGTATAAAGGGGATTATGGTGCATGAACAATGATTAAGGCATATTTAAGAGGATTAGGGCGAAATAAGGGGGATGAAGGAAGATTAAGACCGATTATGGACGAATAAAGTGAATTAGGACTGATGAAGGAGTATTAGGACCGATTATGGGCGATTAAGGAGGGTTAAGATGTATTAGGGTAGATTAGGGTGAGTTAGGGTTGACGCAAGTGGATTAAGGTTAATTACACTGGGCTTTACAAGTCTTTCCCATTACCCTTTCTTCGGCGATGCCTAAGGACACCTTGCATTTTTAGAATTTCTTTGAACTGCACTTCCACGCGAGCATGAGTGGGCGACGATTATTATTTGATTTTCTCACTGTACAGGCAACGTGGAGTGGGTGTTAACATGGTCATATGACAGGCAGGGAATCTTCGCATTAATTGCGAATGTTTTAAAACCACCTTTCTGCGCTCTTGTTCTCTGGGGAAACACTTTCCATCGATTTAACACCAGCCGAATCATTGCATCAATTGGTTTTCATTAAGAAGGCTGAGCAAGCAATCGTGATTAAGGTCATGTAGTAACGCAAAGAATATTCTGCAGGCAATAATGTGTAGCACTGCAACGTATTTCACACTAATCCGCCCAATCCACCTTCATCGACCTTAATTCACCTAAATACATTTTAGTTGATCTGAATACGATCACTAATTACACATTAATTAATGTTAATAATCAGCAACCATCTCATATACACGGCAGGATACGCTTTGGTTCGCTATCAGCCTTCCTTTGGTCACGTGATATTTTCTGTATCCCACAGTGCGACCTTCAAACAGAGATCTTAGGCTTTCGCTTAATAAGCCACTTGCAGAGGGATGTGCCACAAGCAACACTAGATCACACGCACAATGTAAAGCATATCCTGTGGCAGAAAAATGGTGTGATGATATAACTCGCCTCAAAGCCCCTTTTACATCAGGGGCGCTATAGCGGAAAACTATGTCAAAGTTGTCTGTGCTAATTCTGCAAAAACTACTTTGGACCACCCCCAATTCACATGTCTGTCACGCTACGTCACGAAAACACCGATATCGCCCCATCTGATATGACGTGTATACACTGATTATGCATAATTTGACCTAACAAAAGAAACAGAGTTATTTCTGATTCGACGCCTCTTTGCCATTAGCCCTCGACTATTGGTGAAACGTTTTCGGGCTGCACCCACTTCACCTGCCGCTCAAGCGACGTCACAAAACCGCAGGAACTTATCGCGTCAAAGGCACGCTTACGCGTTAAAGATGCATTAATATACCGAACAAAACTGAGCTTTCTTCTGAATATCCGCAGACTGCCCCGTTCCGAAAGGAATAAAAGATGGCTGCCGCTGATCGCTCCGGCACTGGCTACTCGCCCCTGCCAGAGAGCATGGGTTTATTTGCGTGTAATAAAACCTTTTGCCTGGTCGTGCAACTTTTTCGAGAACTTTCGGCATGTTTACGACCTCGTTCTCCCGACTCTTCTTTGTTGAGGATCCATTTTAGCGTCATTCTTAAGCTTCCGTTGAATGCCGCCGCCATTACCGACGAGCCAGAGCAAGCTAAGAGAAAGCGGACCAATCACAGACGCCGGCACCACCGTCTTCGTCCGGTTATCGATATTCAGTGCAGTGGCTTCGCCCCATCGAATGCCTCTCCACTTGAGCATGCTCCTCGCCTCTTGTGAGTCAATTACATTAGACCAGCCACTCAGTGCAGGCAATGTTATTCGTTTTTCAAGCAAACGAAAGTGACCTACTATTTGATTGGTTTGTTCCGACAACCCTGCTAATGACCGCCCGATGCTTGCTTCGGCGGTTACGCACTCGAGATCAGGAGATTGCAATAAAAACATATTGGAATAGTTTTACGTTATACGGCCCCAGTATACTATGTTCATATGGCTTTTAGAAAAGAACAAGTCTCCTCATAAACATTGCCTTCGGCATTATCTATGATGCTATCAGCATTTTCAAAATGTTCAACACAATTGGGCGCACAACTGGCCCAACATAACGCGCCTCCATAGAATGCCGCGGCCCGTCCTCGGGCGCCCACGAGAAAAGGTGCCCCGTGCGCAGCGCGCGCGGCCGGCGGGTGAGAAGAATCCAGGAGGAAAGACACATGGGGAGGAGAGTGCCGCTACTTTCAAATTATTAAGGGGTTTTAATGTGTGCGCTAGGGCAGGGGGGTACGGTGAGATAGACACGTCCTAGGTGGGGAGGGAGGGGGCAAGCTAGTGGCCATCTTTTCTCTGCTGCGGCTGCGACGGCTGAGCGTAAGTCCCCTGAATTAAACTAAAAGTAGTCGTACTCTTCCTTGCCCGGCTTCTCCTGGTTCCTCGCCGCTCGCTCATTCTCTACTAGCTCTCTCTTAGCTCCGGGGCGCACGGCTCCACCCAGAGCGACGCGAGGTAAGACGTTAAAAATTTTTTGTTGCATTTTAGACTTGATACGTTGTGCTGTGCTAGGAGCGATTACGGAACGGTATAAAACTGCCAGAAGCAAATACTTTTTACGTTTCTTAAGCAGAGCCACTGCGCACTTCTCTTGCCGCTTCGCGTTGGCGGCCCGGCTCACTTAGAAGCTTTTTGAAGCTAGTTTCGTGGACAAAGCCTTGTTTGTGTCGACTACTGGCACTAAAGATAGGAGCACTTTGTCTCGCCAGTATTGTATAAGTAACGTACACGATGTACCTATGCCTGCAGGAGCTTTATTTGAGTGTTATGTTGTCCATGCCCGTTATAGCTGCAGGCCAATACACTGTCGCGGCTTGCACAGATCAAGCCGCTTCGCGATTTATTTGTGCTGCATTTGGCAGATTCTTCATTTACCTGCCTAAAAACATGCACGGCGTAAAAGAGTTGCGAGCAAGTCAATGTTTCACCAATACGCGCGAAAGCCGATGCGTTTGCGAGTGTGTAGCACCTACTGATTAAACAACTGGGTACGTTTGCTCTCTTCAAGAATGCGTACGCGTATACGTGCGCGTATCCAATCGGCGGCCGTGTGTGAAGCTTGTGCAGCTTCGTAATTTATTCATGTTAGTACCGTGATGATCGAATGTAAGGTGCGTGACATATTCGTCTGAGTAACGCGAGCGTCATGTAGCAATGTGCGCGATTGATGCGGAACAACTTACCTGTTCTCGTCGTTTCGTTATGACGCTGGCAGCTCTGTAAGCAGTGAAAGTGGCCCTAGGCCTTTATGACAGGCTGGTGCCACCTGCACTCAAGCGCAAACATCACAGTGGGACCTGCATTTCATTTGTAAAGAAAGCGTTAGCAAGGACGCAAGTTAGGCATACAAATGGTTTCCATCAATGAGCATCTTACAAATGTGTGTCTTGTGCGCTGCAAGGTGAGTGTAAAACGCTTTCGTTCGCCCTCTCGCGCAAGGGCCGCTTATTGCGGCCGATGAATGTTTAAGGCCGGAGTAGCGCGAGAAGAGATTCTCCGAAAGACCAACACGCCGAGTTGGAGACCAAGCAGGCACAAGAGCGCCTGTTTCGTACTCCCCGTCGTGATGGCGCCGGTCGTAACGGCACTTCTGGCGTGTTCACCAATCTGTCTCGAAACTGACGAACCTCCATTCGAGACCATTTGCATCATATAGCTTTACTTCTTGGAACCTGCTCAAAAAAGACAGGAAGAAACCGGGACACCGCTAGACAAACACGAGCGCAGACTATAAACACGCGCATAAATGAAAAACACATGAGTATACAGAGTGTCCCAACTATCATGCGGCAAGGTTTTACAATATGCAAATGCCTCGTCACTGTACAGAACCCAGCTAACATTTGCCATCGCTTGGAAATACTGAGATGATACATTGCATTCCGCATAATTAGTCTTAACAAATAGTAAACTTCTGAAATATTGGAATTACACGTAAAGTGCGAGTGATAAAATGGTAGAGCAAAATGAGAAACTCCCGATACGACTGTCAGTTTTGCTCAATACGTGCTACATAATAGTGTTTTTCTGAGCGGGAAATATGCCCGCCATTACACGCAAAGTGCCTCCAGTGGCCAGTCGCGCGGCAGCTCGTTGAATGTTGCCACTGCCATTGCAGCAAGTGCTGAATTCTTCACACTTGCGCGTCTATATCTCTCCTAAAACAGCAGGTGTTTATATGCATCAGTTATTATAGTAGAACCGTGTGAGTGAAGAAAAGCACACCAAGCTGTTCCCTGCCACCTGCCAAAATCATGTCACACTAATGAATAGTCAAAACACCTCCCAAACCAAAGAATATTTACCCTAAAATGCTGATTTGAGGCATTTGACAGCTGGAATGTATAAAGCCTAATTAGACTATTCTCCAGAAACCTCTTTCTGTAAAGAAGTTACAAAATATAACATATCTTTCAGGACCTGCATCACCTTTGGCTCTCATAGAGACCTATTTGGCTTTATCAAGTAGATCATCCTACCTTCAGATATTAAAGCAAATTTCATAAAACTTTCACAGTGCAATTACAATCTGAAGAGAGCATTGGGTAGAAAAAACGAATAAATCTGGCTAGTAGATATTACTTGTGCATTAGTGGGGTCAATATTAAAAAAAACATTGTCATATGCGGAGAATAACGGAAACATTCTCATATTGTAGGAGGGCCAAACATGCTGTGCTTCTCCACATTGTATAACATACATTATTATCATCCTAAATCTTCACTTCCTATGAAGGCCAATCTTACTGTTCTTCAATTGCCGATATCTCGTTTCAGCTGATTCCATTCTATGCATGAAAATTTCTTGACTTTATTCCTTTTTATTTATCTATTTACCAAATAAAATTATTCTTTAACTGCTATTGATGCGGTCCTCAGCTTTCCCTCAGCCATCATTGTTGTTCTCGGCAAGATTCTGGACATCAAGTGGGAGCACCTACCATGTATGCAACTGCCAATTTTTATTACTCTAGATATTTAGTACGTTTCACGTGAGCGCCCATAACAGCTTATCCTAGTTATATGTACGAGTGCCATGCGCTCTCAAGAAAACATGTTGTTAGGGGAAGGAAGAAGCGTCCATCTACTCACAGATGGCCTTTAATGGCCGAGCCAGCAAGCGTGAAGCAGCGAAAAACTAAACTCTTCATGATCCTCTCTAAGGTTATCATCAGCGTCCTCTTCTTCCCTCATCGCAGACTTTGTCATCACCCCCGTCGGAAAAAAACAGCTTATTGGTGCGGCTCATCGGTCAGAGAAAGGTACGGTTTCAGACCACTGACGTGGAAGATGTCAGAAAGAGGTGAAGAAATGGTGTCATCCAGGGGAGACACTCCATATGAGTCGGGGGTCACCTGGCGAAGGATACGGTAAAAGCCGTAGCAGCGCGAGAAGAGTTTTTCCGAAAGACCAACACGCCGAGATGGAGACCAAGCTAGCACAAGAGCGCCTGTTTCGTACTCCACATCGTCATGGCGCCGGTCATAACGGCACTTCTGGCGTGTATGTGAAGCACAAAGGCGAATGCCAGAAATCTCGCGTGCTTCGGACGCTGTGGCTGTGACATCCTGAGTGTACTCTGTCGGCGAGTCTAGTGTCCTCGAAAGGAGTCTGGAAAGGCAAAGTCGGTTCACAGCCGAAGAGGACATAGAAGGGTGAGTATCCAGCTGTGTTGTGGCCCGAGGAATTGTAAGCGAACGTGACAAATGGTACAGCAGTGTCCCAGTCACGATGATCGGAGGAAACATACAGGGCTAGCATGTAAGCGTTGACACGGCTCACACGGTGCAACATAGCGCAGGAAGGAATGGTTGAGATGGGGCCAGAAAAAGCGCCGCCGGATTCGGTGATAGGTGCGAGTGACGCTAAGGATTCATGTTATAGCGACACAGAATGCCATCTTGTAGCAAGAACATTCGAAGGCATGAGTCAGACGGATCAGAGAGCAGGCGCTTGATAATGTGCCGTAACGATTCATCGCTTCGTTGTTCATCCCCAATCTCTTTCAAGGCGAAGAACAAAAGAATGCAGACCGATGCGACATCCACTAAACCGTCTGGGGCATCAACCGGAAGTACGAAACAGGCAGTCGGTGTCCTAATATAGACGACCCGACTTGTAGGCCACAGTGTATGTGTATTCCTGTAGCCGTAGGGCCCAGCGACCGAGGCGTCCGGTGGGATGCTTTAGGGAAGAAAGCCAACAAAGGGCGTGGTGATCGGTTGTAAATATAAATGGTCAACCATATATGTAGGGTCGGAACTTCCCCATCGCCCAAATCAAGGCGAGACACTCGCGCTGGGTAATCGAGTAATTGCGCTCGGCTGGAGAGTCGAGGCGGCTAACGTAGGCGATAATGCAGTTGTTTCCCCATTGGCGTTGAGCTAAAATTCCGCCGAAGCCGTAGCCACTGGCGTCAGTGCGGATTTCTGTCGGAGCGTAGGCGTTAAAATGGGCGAGAACAGGGGGTGTGGTGAGCAGCGTGATGGGCTGAGAGAAAGCAGACGCTTTTTCAGAGCCCCAGCAGAAGGGAAGCTCTCTCTTGAGGAGGTCAGTCAGGGAAGGGGCAACATCAGCGAAATTTTCCACAAACCTGTGGAAGCAAGAGCAAAGGCCAATAAAGCTTCGAACATATAAAGCGGCAGCAGTTGCGGTCCAAGTGTGCGCTTGCTAAAGCATTCTTCTACGTTTCACAGAATTCTACGGCCCGGGGCTATCATCTGCTGGCGAAGCTGTTTGCTGCTCCATACCGCACGTGGGTGTAATCACTGCTCCTCCAGGTGCGCCCAAGCTCCGCTACGTGGCGACGGGGTCGCATCCAGAGCGCCTGCGCCAGACCATTTGAGGCCTTAAAAGCTACCGTCGGATGGACACAGGCATCGAAGCGGCAGCAGTTGCGGCCCAAGAGTGCGTTTGCTAAAGCATTCTTCTACGTTTCACAGAATTCTACGGCCCGGGGCTATCATCTGCTGGCGAAGCTGTTTGCTGCTCCATACCGCACGTGGGTGTAATCGCTGCTCCTCCAGGTGTGCCCAAGCTCCGCTACGTGGCGACGGGATCGCATCCAGAGCGCCTGCGCCAGACCATTTGAGGCTTTAAAAGCTTCCGTCGGATGGACACTGGCATCAAAGCAGCAGCAGTTGCGGTCCAAGTGTGCGCTTCCTAAAGCATTTTTCTACGTTTCACAGGTTGGTACTTATTTCCCCTGGTGATAGCATAAGAATATTTGTGACCGCAACTGCTGCTGCTGCATTCGCGTTTCGTACTCTATCGTTTTTCAAGTTGCTTTTCCGTTATGCCTACCGATGCAGAGTTGGCCAAGCGACTCGACGATCTCGAGGCGCAATTTCAAGATAGATTGCAAAAGCTGGTCGAGAAACTTGTTTCCGATGTGAAAGGGAAGCTGCAGGAAGCTGGACTGGATAACAGCACCCTGCGTACCCAAGTTTCTGGCATGGGTGGCAGTCTGACCATGCTGAATGAAATTGTCGAGAAGACGCGTACCCAGCAAGCTGAGCTATCGGCATCAAACAAATCTCTGAAATCAGAAAACGAAGCCCTTAAAAAAAAGGCTAGCCGAGATGGAACAGTATTCTAGAATCAACAATGTTGAGATCAAAGGAATACCATTTACAAAGGATGAAGACTGCATTTCTATTTAACTGCCATTGCCGATAAGGCGGCATGCTCTCTTGCTCCGGTCGAGATGGAGATAGCGCATCGTGTGCCCACTGAATCAGGTCATCAAAATATTATTGCTAGGTTTTGCTCCCGCGCTAAAAAAATGATTTCTTGGCAAAGGCTCGCAAGGCCAGGATGGATACCGGCAGTCTTGGTTTCTCTGGAGAGAACGCAGCGCCCATCTTCATTAACGAACACCTTACTCCTGACAACAAGAGGCTGTTTGCTCAGGCCTTAGCACTCAAGAAAGAAAAAGGATGGCGCTTCCTCTGGACTAAGAATTGCCGTATTAACGCACGCCAGTACGAAGACAGCAGAGTTCACCGCATTAACTGTGAAGCGGACCTTTCTGTTATCTCTTAACCTGGATCAGGTGCATAATGTCAATCCGTTCCCAACAGACCTCTTATGGCTTCATACTTCACACCGTCCGAACTAGATTCTAACCTTAAGCGTCCTTGCCGATCCCTCGTACATTTTAATGCACGCAGCTTACGGAAACATTTTGATGACATTTATCATTTCCTATCATCGAGTCAGCACCACTTCTCGATCATATGTGTAAGTGAAACCTGGCTCAGCCAAGCCGATAACAACTTTTACTCTTTTTCATCTTTTACACCAGAATACTGTCACCGGAGTGACAGCTGTCATGGCGGCGCAGCTGTCTTCATTGCATCACAGTTCGAATATTCCAGGCGTCGGGACTTAACAATTATTCAAGTAACTTGCGAATCAGTGTGGATTGAGCTGAACTCATCATTTCTCGATATTGACGGCAAAAATTTAGTGGTTGGTTCTATTTATCGATCGCCGCCGTCATCCTTTAATGATTTTTGTTTAGAACTAAACCATGTTTTGCACACGCTATCTCTAGAATGTAAAAACATCATTATTATAGGTGACATCAATATTAACCTTTTACATGTTCACAGTTCATCATACACTGCTTATACAGATACTTTGAATGGACATGGCCTCGAATCATTTGTAACTGTACCTACTCGGCGGAATATAAATGGTCCGGATACACTAATTGACCAATTGACCATGCATTGTCGAACCTCATGGTTACTACTGGATCTGGTGTCATTGAAGTTTCACTAACTGATCATTATCCAATATTCGTGCGTATAAATTCCGATATGAATATTCCAGATATGCATGTTAAAAGGAAGAATCTCGACAAAACTTCATTTGGTAGCCCGTTACGTCGCAAAATCCAGAAATCGCCTTGGAATTGTTTTGCAATATAATTTCTAACGCTACTTCCGAATCAACTACAATAACCACAGTAAGAAAAGATTCGCTTTTCCTCGTTGTCCGTGGATGACTGATAATCTTCTGAAATGCGTGCGCAGAAAAGATAACCTTTATAAAAAAACAAAAAAGAAGCCATTTAATTTGACCCTGCTCACTCGTTACAAGCGCGACTGGAATATATTGAGCAGGCTTCTTAAAAACGCTAAATAAGAGTAATATGAAAAGGAAATTGACCGTGCTGGCAACGATCCTAAAAAACAGTGGAATATTATCAATGAATTTTTAAATAGAACATCGCCAAATCCCGCCCTAACTGCTGTTCAAGTTGGGGAACAAACCCTTAATAATCTTTCAGCCATTGCTAACGCCTTTGTCGATTCTTTTTGCCCCGACCAGCCACGTCTCTCAGTTCACATCGACAAGGCTTCTCGTTTGGCACACAGAAGTGGGCATGACCATTCTGAGCTTAAAGAACACTGGAGCTGGTTTAGATAACTTCAACTCATCTCATGTAAAGCTTATAGCTCATCTTATCAGTGACACACTCTCACACATAATAAATCTAATCTTCAAAACTGGCGTCTTTCCTAGCTGCTTAAAAATCGCCAGAGTTATTCCTGTTTTCAAAAAGGGCAGCAAGAACTCGTTATTAAACTACCGCACTAAACCTATTTTATCATTTTTCAGCAAGATTATTGAAAAGTGGTTCGTAGTACGTTTAAGTAGCTGTTTCACAAAGTTCAGTATTTTGTCCTCTAATGAGTAATGGCTTTAGATCTGGTTATTCAACTGAATTAGCGCTCATTACTTTAGCTGATCATCTTAAAACAGCCATTGACACAGGTTAATTGGCTGGTACCTTGTTTATTGATTTTTTTAAAGCATTCGATTCAATAAATCATGACATACTTTTTGCTAAACTAAACGCTGTTGGCGTGTGTGGTCCAGCACATTTCCTTATTCGCAGTTATTTACATGATCGAAAACATATCGTCTCTATTTCTGATACACATTCGCGTGCCAAACTAACATAGGGGTTCCACAAGGCTCAATACTAGGACCAATTTTATTCCTCGTGTACATCAATGATCTTCCAGAATACATTACACATTCCAGTTGTATTTTATACGCTGACGACACAACAATTTTTTCTTCTAACACTTCCTTGGAGTCGCTAATATCTTACCTTAATGCCGACGTGGCTAAAATCGTTAATTGGTGCCGAGATAATATGCTCAATATTAATGCTACTAAATCGAAATTTGTAATTTTTTCATCCCCGCAAAAAAGTGTACAGGAGAAGCCATGCATTAACATTGGTCCGACTTCGCTGTTGACCATGCAACATTTCTTGGAGTTGAACTCGACAATCATTTGAAATTTACAACTCACATATCCTTATTAACCCGTAAAGCAGCATGTGGTACCAGAATACTAATCAAAGTCCGCCCCTATTTTGCTATAGGTATATTAATTTCACTCTACTACGCATTTATTCACAGCCACATCTCTTACTGCATTTCTTCTTGGGGTAATACTTACGCAATTCACTTGGCACCCCTGCAACACACACAAAATCAAGCTTTGAGAACAATCAGTTACAGCCATATTCATGTAGTGCTCTGCCATTACTCCGCACATATAATATTTTGTCCGTAGTGGATTTAAATAAATGTTGTCTTAGTGTCCTGACGTATAAATGTTGTCGAGGAGAATTACCAATTTCGTTGATATCAAAAGACCAAACCCCCCATTTCACTGGCACTCGATTTTCACATCATAATAGCTACCTCCTACCGAAACCAAGCACTAACTACGGCAAACTTACTGCGAACTTTTTGGCAACATCAATATGGAATTCACTACCACCCTCCATTAAATCATCTCCTTCCATTCATTTATTTAATACATTCATGGTTATTCATGGTTATTCATGGTTATTCATTTATTCATGGTTACTAAATTTATTTAATAGGAAATTCATCACCACTTCTTGGGAAAGTGATTGCGTTGTATACTTTTTTTACGCTTTTGTATGTTGAATAACACTCCTTGGATCTGCTTTTCGTGTTTATATTTTATTGTTATTACTATGACTCGACTTTCTTAATACTTTCTGTTCCTAGGATTGCTACTGCTGTTGTTAACCGCATTAAGTATACCTTTTCTATGTATTTATTCTTGGAGGTCCCTCCCCAGTCTTTGACTATGGGACCTCCTAAAGTTACTTTTTCTGTAAACATTTCAAACGCATCAATAGACTGAAACTGAAACTGAAACAAGTTGGTACGGGGGAATTCTGCACAGCATGAGTTTTAGCGGGGTCGGGGCGAACGCCTGACGAATCGACGAGATGTCCGGGCATGGTTATTTCGAGGTGACCGAAGTGGCACTTGGACTAGTTGAGCTGCAACCAAGCAGTGCGAAAAACAGAAAGAACGGATGAAAGTCTTTCAAGGCGGGTCGCAAAAGTTGAAGAGAATACGGTGACTTCATCCAAGTAGCACAAACTGATGGACCAGTCCAAGCCACGCAAGGGCATGTCCTTCATCCGTTCAAAGGTCGCCGGGGCACTGCACATGCCAAAAGGCATTACCCTGGACTGATATCGGCCGTCTGGTGTGACGAATGCGGTCTTTTCGTGGTCCAGAGCGAAGGTCTATCGCAGAAAAATAAGTGGAACAGTAGAGACAATCTAGGGCATCGTCAATGCAGGGAGGTGTATATACATCTTTTTTAATGATTGTGTTTAGATGACGATAGTACACGCAGATCACCAGCTGTTATCCTTTCTGACGAGAACAACAGGCGAAGCCCATGGGCATGAAGAGTGTTAAAAAATCGCTTTGGCAAGCATTTTGTAAACCTCACTCTGGATAACTTGTCGCTCAGAGGGCGACACCCGGTATGGGCATCAAAGAGCAGCAGCTGCGTCGCCGGTATTTATACGATGCTTCGCGACCGTAGTTTTACCCAAAGGGCGGTCGTTCAGGTCGAAAATGTCGGAGTGGGACTCGAGGAGGCCACGAAGCTCTTCGGCTTGTTGGGTTGAGAGGTCCGGTGTAATGATCTTTGTAAATTCGTCGGGCGGAGCAAACGCAGAAGGCGCAGAATGAGCACTGGTCGAAGACGGCGCAACAGATAGAGCGGAAATGGGGCAATCGTGCGACGATGACAAGGTGGAATAAGGCATGTCTTGAGGAAGTACTAGTGGGCACAGTCCGAAATTTAGGATGGGAACACATGTCTCATTGTCCGCTACTGAAACGATGGTATGTGGGACCGATACATTGTGAGAATGCAAGACTGAAGTCGCGGGAGTAAGGACATTGTCTCCGTAAGGTACAGGTGGGCAGGCTCAAAACGTGATGCAGGTTGCTGCTATAGACAGGAGGCGAATAAAATCCGCAGAACAAGGCTTAGTTGCAGCTTGAGCAGGAAGGTCAGCGGGAAGGGATTGGTGCCGTCGTACAACACCAGCTGAACAGTCAATCAGAGCAGAATGGACGGGCAAAAAGTCGAGCCCGAGGAACACATCGTGAGGGCAACGTTCGAGCGCACTAAACAAAACCGACATGTGGTGGCTGGTGACACTCACACGTGCAGTACACATTCCAAGCACAGCCGGAGTTCCACCGTCGGCGACCAGGAGCAGTCGAGTCGGAGCAGGAGTAAGTACTTTCTTCAAGAGCGGTCGAAGCTCCGGACTCATGATCAAAATGTGCGCTCCAGTGTCGATGGGTGCTGTAACGGGCAAGCCATCCACTTCCACGTTCAGAAGGTTCCGGTCTGTAGGCAGGGTCTGCAGAAAAATTTCAGGCCGTGGTGCTAGAACAGCGTCATCTCCAGGAGCTGCCCTAGTTAGTTTCCCGTCGGAGAGCGGCGACAGTAAGGTGGGGACGCGAAGTGACGCAGCTTGGATGAACGGGAGCGGCGACTGTGTGGTGATGACGAACGGCTAGTCGCAGTGGCTCGAGCGTTGTTAGGTGCGTCTTCAACCTCGTTGAAGAGTGGAGGCGGGCGAGGGTTCTGTGGTGAGAGGCGGTAGGTGGGAAAGCTTGGTCGAGAGTTGGCTGGCCAGAAACTGACTGTGGCGAGATATGTGGGCCACTCGTCCGCAATAAAAGCAGATAGACCGATAATCATGTGCGCGCCATTAGGCCAGGTTGCGATAGCTCGGATATGGACCGTATTGACTCCCGTGAACAGGGGCAGAGGCAGCAGGCGAAGCAAACTCAGCATGGTTGGCGGAGCAGATGGACGGAAGACCCACATTGGCAAGTTGTTGGCGAATGAGCGACTGAATGAGAAACACGAGCGGCTGAGAATCGTCAAAGCACTGCGTCATTGACGTGGCAGAAGATGCTGCTTTGTTTTCTCGCCGCAAGATACGTAAGACGTTCTCGGAGGAGGTGGGTTCACACGGTAAACAAATATCTTCGCACGTCTATAAAGCTGCGGTATTGAGTACAAGCGTACATTGTTAAACTATGCGGCGGCTCTTCGCGTCTTCAAAGCGGCGGCATTCGTTAATGATCTCATTGACCATTGTTATATTCATGTTAACAAGCAGGTTAAACGCACCGTCTGCGAGGCCTTTTAAAACGTGGCTCACCTTGCCTGCCTCTGCCATATTTTTACCCACTTTGCCGCAAAGAGCGGGGACGTCCTGGATGTACGCCACGTAAAATTCAGCGTACGTCTGTGCATTGGTGCAGGTCCTTTTCAGCAGCACGTTGGCGGCCCATGGGCTTGCCGAACAGATCGTTAAGCTTCTGTTTGCACTGGTCCTAATTTGTAATCTCTTCATGTGTCTCAAACCAGACCCGTATTGTTTTGTTTAAGTAGAATATTATATTCACCAGCATAAGCATGTTATCCCAGCTGCTGTGTGCGCTGACTCGTACGTAATTCTGCAACCATTCATCGACGTAAACGTTGTCGATACCGGAAAACATGCCAGGGTCGCGAGCATGGGCCAGGATGACGGTCGGTGGCGACGACGAGGCCGTGGTTAGAGTCTCTTTCGCATGACACGGTGAACAGGTTACGTCCGCTGAGGGCCTCCCTCTTGCGCTTGTTATTACCCCGCACTTACACGAACGATGTTACAGGAACGAAGAGGCGTACGTCTATTGACAGATGGTCTTTAACGGCGGAATCAACTAGCGCAGAGCAGCGAGAAAAGATGATGATGATGATGATGATGATGATGATGATGATGATGATGATAGTCTCATATTATGGCTCATACCCACACTGGGGGATTGGCCAAGAATTGCGTGCTGAAGCGATTGCCTAATCTTTTGAAGTGTTACTTATCAGATGAGAAAAAAATAGCAAAGATAAGGAAACATACAAAAATAAATTACAAGATAACATTCAAAAAGTTATTCGTTTTGTTGATTGCCTGTAACCGCAGACGGCAGCACTCATGTCCCTGAGGCTGACCCCTATAATTGACGCAGCGTAAGATAGTATGATTTCTGATGATAACATTAACCCTAATTTAGCAAGCGGAAGTTCTAGATGTCTTTTTCTTAACAATTTGTATCGCCGACGTACCAAGAAGTAGTGATCTAATGATTCTATTTCTTGGCACTACGGACACAGCGGCGATAGCGTCAGACCAGTCCTGTGTAAATATAGGTTTAATGGAGGGACACGGCAGCGAAATCTCATGATCACTACTTCTGATTGTCTTGATGGGCACCACTGGATTTTCCACGGAAATTTTAGGGGCTGATATTCTGTCCATGTTGTTATTAATTCATTGACATCTCTATGAAATTAATATTTTCTATATCTAATTGCTGTTATGTGTACCTCTACTGGAATAAACGGCCTTATAGGTCCACTCAGGGATGCTCGCGCTAATGCGTCTGCCATTTCATTTGAGTGTAAGCCACAGTGGAAAGGTACCCATAATAGTTTTAGAGAATTCAACTGTGGAAGAACTAATGTTATAAACTTCTTTAGAGTTGCGGAATTGGATGAAGTTGTTAGCAAAGTAAAGACAGAAAGGGAATCTATAATAATAACCGCACTTATTGAGTTTGAAGGGAGTTTCCGAAGTGCTAACATCACTACTAAAAGTTCGGCTTCAAAAACGGGGATGAAATCTGGCAGTCTCAAGGAGAATGACCAGCCAAGCTGAAGCGAGAAAATGCGTACGCCTGCCTTTTCGTTGTTCACTGAAGCGTATGTAGCTATTACGGTATTTGCTTGTACGTGTGCTAGGTAATCTTGCAACAGGTTATATAAAAAAGTAGCTGATTGAAACATAGCGTTTAGGAGAAATGTCATCAAAATCTATCTCAATATTCTGATTTGATTCGGTTGATGGAATTACCTCTAGAATGTTTCACATTCAGGCTATCTAATTGCCTTTGTACAAATATAATCTGTGGAGTGTGAAAGCGAGGGCAATGAGCAAGGAAGAAGGAATTTGGATCATTAATAAAGGCGCATTCAGATAGTCTAAGCTGCAAGCTGTCGAATTTCAGATATGCTTGAATTGTGAAGATGCGAAATCTGCCTGGCAATGTTGGAAGGCGCGCTTATTGATAGATAACAATAATAGCCACAAACCTGGGGAGTCCCAGACACAGGCGTGGGGCCTCACGCTCCAAAAGAACCAGATGCTTTATTTTATAAGCAGGGCCAGCTGAGAACAAGACACACCCAAATTCCAATATGGGGCGCATATACATTTTATAGATCATTAACAGTGAGTCCCTACGCCGTCCATATTGACGGTTGCTCATTCTGCGCAGAATATCTAAAGCATGTTGTGCCTTAGCCGCTACACTTTCTATGTGTGGACTCCAGTTGAGTTTTCTATTATATGTTATCCCGAAATATTTAGGAGACTCAATCTGTGGAGTGCGTTCTTGCTTATGAGCTATAGCAATTGAAACCGGATGCATGACCTGGAACGCTAAAATTGTGCTTTTGCTTATATTTAATGACATACAAATTGTCCGAAGCCATACCTCTAGCATACTCATGTATCTTTGTAACTTTTGGTATAAAGTGTTAATATCAGTGTCGGCCGCAGAGAGTGTAATGTCATCTGCATACATGTAAACGTGCACGTGCTGACAAATGGGCATGGAGCTCATTAACATAATAAATAATATTGGGGATAGGACCGCTCAATGGGGAACACCGCGAGTCTGTGTTAACTTAAAGGATGAGCATACGTCCTTGAAGCAATAAAATTCTCTTGATGGCAAAAAATCGACCAACCACGCGGTATTATAATTTGGGAAATTACGATGCTGCAGAATATCCAGTAAAATTGAATGTTCAACGCTGTCATAAGCTTTAGCTATATCTAATTTCGCCAAAGCAGAATACTCTCTCCTTTTCCGGGCAAGTTGGATGCGGCTCTCTAAATCAGCATGGGCACACCATATTGAGCAATTAGCTCTGAAGCCTATTTTATTTGGACTAAATATTAAATTATCCGTCATCCAGATAGTAATTCTGCAATGTAATATCCTCTCTATGAGCTTGACCATATTACAAGTAAGAGAAATAGGTCTGACGTTTTCTATGTTATCACCTACTCCTGGTTTTATAGGTATCGGGATCACTTTAGCTACTTTCCAATCGTAAAGTATCCAGGCTTTGTGTAAGGAATAGTTTATGACGTTTAGAAGGTCTCCAAGAGATAAATCGAATAAAATTTTGTCATGTGAACGGTAATTCCATCAGGACCAGGGGCTGACAATGGTAAGTTTCGAATCACTTGATTTAATTAAGGCAATGTAACTTCAATAAACACTGATGACGGGGCTAATTTTTGCAATTTATAGGACATCGATTACGTGAATCTACTCTCCAAGCTTTTAGCAATGAGATCAAGATATTTTTTTCATTTCATCAGGAGACACCGACATCATCAACATTACTTGGCGATTGCACAATTTTCCGATATCTCATAGATCTAAGCAACGATTTTTTTTGGATTCGGAAAGGAAGTAATAGTGTTTCCTATCGTAATATTCTTTGGCTTGAGAAACTGTACGTTTAAATACAGCAGCGTGAAACTTGTGATCAGACCAATTTTTGGGGCACTGGTTTTAGAGGAGCTGCTTCCAAGCTGCCTGTCGGCGTTGGTGGTTTCGCGTCCAATCTGTATTCCACCAAGGGTTATAAGATGTTTGCTTTACAGATGTAACACTAAATTCCGCCTTTTTGTAGGTTCTATTAATTACCGCACAAAGTTTCATATCCTTGGTGTCTTCATGCTCTTCAGAATAAGAAGCCAAATGTACTTTAAGGTCGAATTGAAATTTATTATAGTCTATATATACGGGTACCTGGGAGCATGATGGTGTAATCGGGCAAGCAATTTCAACGATTATTGGAAAGTGGTCACTGTTGGTGGCACAGTCCCAGGCTGTCCATGATGAGCAGGTGAGGGACGCACCTACGAAACTTAGGTCCAATGCGAAGCGGAACTGTTTACAAATATATGTAGGAATTCTAGAGTTCAGGCAAGAGAGATTATTACCTGACGCGTTTGAAGCGTTTGCCACATTGGTCAGTTCGAAAGCCCCATCACGTGTGATGGGAGTTGAAATCTCCAAGTATTTTGTCCTTATACCATGAAGACATTGCTGAATCCAAACATCGAGTGCTCTGCACACTCGCCGGAAAGTATAAATTTACTAACGAGAAAGGTCGACGCCCTCGTATGGTTATATCGAATGCAAAAATTTCACATTCGGGAGAGATATGCTTATATGAAATCTTCGCCTTAGTAATAAAGAAAGCTAAACCTCCGCCCTTCGATGGACGGTCCAGTCGGAAAGATGAATAGTTATTCGATTGAAAAGATTGATGTCCTGAAAGCCATGTTTCTAGCAAAGCAATAATATCCGGGTAGAATTTCGATGATAAACACAATAAATCTGTTGCTGCAGAGTGAACTGATCGGCAATGCCAATGAAGAATTTTGAGGAAACCTATGGTTGCGAAAGAATAGACTCAGTAACTGCCTCACTTAAATGGCTTTCGTTTAAGAAATCTTCCTTCGCAATGCTGTATTTCACATATTTTTTGTCTTTGACTGAGTTAGAGTCGTAGCTCTTTTAGACAAAGGAGATCTACATGGTTTTAACGATCGAGGATCCATGTGCATTTGATCTGCGCCCTGTGTGTTATTATTGAAGCCTGCGCATTGGTTCTGGTTGACGTCGACGGATGGGCCTACAATTTGGGCATCTGGGGACGTGCAATTTGCGGTTACTTCTTCATTGGAAGGACGTGGACAGTCAGTTGTTTGAGAAGTTATACCAACTGGTGTTGTTGTTCCGAATATCCGCGCCATCTGGCTAGTTAGAATTTGTGTCAAGGACTCACAAAGCTTTCGAGCTAGGTGCTCCATAGCTTTTTCCATTGCCCTTTCGATGGCATCAGCAACAGAAAGTGAAAGAGACGCATCCGTTGTTGTCGCCTGGCGGACTGACACCGGCGTATCCCTGTGCCCTAGCATGAATTTCAGTTACGGCTTCTCTACGGGAACAACGTCTTCGTTCAATGATTTCCAGAATTTGAATTTCCCGTGGCTTTGCTAAGCAATTAGAATAATCAGCAGAGTGCGCGTCATTACAGAGACAGCACCTTTCTTCTTTGCTTTTGCACTCGCTAGAATTGTGATCTTCACCACGAATTCGGCACCTTGGAGCAGATCTACATCCTTTTAAGATGTGTCCGTAGCGCCAGCATTTCACACATTGGAGCGGACGAGGGGACAAAGGTTCCACTCTGTAGATTAGAGGCCTTGTATTTATGTCTGATGGTCGAATTCTCCCTGCAAATGTGGCCATGACCGACTCAGTGGGGATCCTGTTTCTCTCGACGACACGTCCATGCCGATAAACTGAAATTACACCCGCTGGTGAAAACATCTCTAATACTTCTGCCGGTGTCATGTTCACGTCGACCCCGTGGACAAGCCCTTTCACACATGCCAAGTGGGGAGGAATAAACGCGCTCACCGGATTGGCGGCAAACAACGAACACTTTAGATGTCTTGTACACAGGACTGGTCTGCAGAAAAGCAGAGGATACCACCTCTGCCAAACGGGCGGACCTCAGTGATGTTCTGAAAATGGGCCGTCGCCGATCGCAATCCCGCCTGAATCGCTTTTGGATTCTTCATCCGTATGACCCCCTCATTGGTTGGAATAAGAGCCACAGGAACTGATGTGAGGCCGTTGCGTAGAAAGAGATCCACAGGTAACTCCCACAGAGGAACAGAAGTGGACCATGGGAAGGCCCCTGGCCCTGGTGAAGAAAAGGGCATCTGCATGGTCTGATTAGCGAAACAATAATGAGACTAGCAAAACAGTGGCAATCGATAAATAAAAAACATCTACAACCCTGGGAGGCGAGAACAACTCCACTGGAAGCGGCAGTCGAACGCTGGCAGAGGAGAAGTATGTGACGCCTTCAGAGAAAACTAAACTCTTCTTCGTCGTCTCTATGGCTACGATCAGCGTCCTCCTCTTCCCACATTACAGACTGCGACAATAATGTTATAGCGAGTAAAACAGCTTAAACTATGGCTAACACAAGCCAAAGGAGATGGAGGATGCAAAAGTAAAAGAGGAAACTCAGGCTCAAGATCGCCGAGATCACGACGAAAACCGAAGAATACGCCACACAATTGGCGAAAAAAAATGGGAACAACTAATTAACTCGCTCAAGGGAACGTCAAGCACTGCAAAGACCTGGCATCTCCTAAGAGCCCTCATGGACCGTATCAAAACCAAGTCAGAGAACAACAAAGCCATATACTGGCAATCCACCAATACCAGGTACCGGACATAAAACTCTTAGAGAAGGTGCGAACCAAGTGATTTGGCAATACGAAGCTGCCAAACTACACAGGGACGTACCGTGGAGACGAGAATGCTAAGCTAGAAAGAGCCATAATGAAAGAAGAGGTCTACGCTGCCATCGCGCGAAGAGGTCGCGGGTAAATCCGCATACAGGTTCTTTTTTCGGCACCTTGTAAGCTGTCCAGTCTTTGCAATTTAGCTAGACTTGATAGGAAGAAGAAAATCGAGTGCAGCACTAACCACAGGAACAAGTTTGTGCCTTGTAGAGCGAATGTCATCTATGAGATTCCGCTGAGTTGTGGCAACGTGTACGTTAGACAAACAGGCAGCTGCATTAATATTAGATTATTAGAACATGCCAATTCACTAGATGATTCTAGAGGACAGCATCTTCCTAAGCATTGCAAGACCTGTAGGCATGACGGCAAAGTTTGTACTCCACTTTTCGGCAGGACTAAGATTGTCGGACGCGCAAGGTATAAGAAAGAGCGTGAAGTAATCGAAGCTTTAGAAATCGCGAGATTAGGGCCGGATAAATGTGTTAGTGAGGCGTCTATACATTTGTACCGCAAGCAGCTGGCGTTTCTTGGCTTGACTACATGATAACGGCATTGGTCTTTGCGGTTGGTGCGCATGCGTTCGGTTGTTGGTAGGAAAGTGGCGTTGGAGCATTAAACCAGTTGTTAGTCTGCGCCTGTGTCGTGTGGTTCTTTCTCTGTCTTGTCCTTTTTAGCGCAGTTTTTCTTTGTTCTCATAACTAGCCCCTCACCGTACGCTTCTAGGCGAAGAACACGGCTGCAGGTGCGGATAAAATAAACGCGCTAATCCGCAACCTTACCTATGAAATGGTTACCGAATGAATCGAATTCATCAACAAACATTGGGAAGCAGAAACAGTCCCGGAGAAGTGCAAACATACCGAAGTCCTAGTGATACCTAAGCCAGGCAACAAATTCCAAACAGAAAACCTCCGATCAATCTCGCTTACATCATGCATGGGGAAGCTGTATGAGGGAGTAGTAACCCAAAGGCTAGAAAAATCTATATGGAAGATAGCGAACTAGTTCCTCCGCACAATGTTAGGCTTCAGACCTAAGCTATCAACACAGGACGCACTCTTCCAGATATATGAAGAAGTACTCCAGAACGTTCCCAGGTGCGGAGAAAACGTAATAATGGCCCTAAACATCAAAGGAGCATTCGACAATGTAAGCCACGAGGCAATCCTCACGGGTTTGGACGACCTGAACTGCGGACGAACGATTCCCGGCTACGTCAAACCTTTTCTGCCAAACAGAACGGCAACCACACCATGGGAGAACATTGGTTGGAGAAGTTTCGAACACCTAACAAGGGAACACCGCACGGGTCGGTCATCTTGTCCACAGATCTCGCAGACGCGACTAGGGAAAATTTGCGGCATACCACACGCAATTTATGTCGACGACATCACCATATGGACCAAGATGGTCTGTCTCACTCAGCGAAAAAGAAGAGAAGCTACAGAAAGCGGCCACCTGTGTAGAAAACTAGGTTAAATAAAGAGGACTAGCGTGCTCTACCGAAAAATCAGAGCTTCTACGAGTATGGAGAGGAAAACAAAACCGAACGGTCCCAACCAGTGAAGATGGGCAACTTGAAGTCTGCCTGGAAGGAACATCGATACCCGAAAAGACCAGCGCTGTCAAAGCAGCGCTGTTCCCACACCATTACGCTACACTGTAAAAAAAATCTCTTAATTTAAAGAAAATTTAGAGAAGTTTTCTGCACCGCAACAGACATTTTCTGTGAATGCTCTATGACAGAAACCAGTTAGCAGATAAAAACAGAAATTTGCTGTTGTTTTTTATCGACAGCCTATAAAACAAGTAAAAACTTAAATATAACCATTCTAAATAATTGCAACTGCTAAAGAAAACATAAAATAAAATTTTAGAGTTATTTTTTTGCTTTCATAAACGCCGTTTTTTGCATATACCACGCACGACGCGCTGTTTGCGGTACTGCTTTGATGCCCCGTGCCCTAATGGAGGTGGCTGCTCTTCAAGTCGACGCATGTCGGCACAGCTCCGTTTCTCTTTTCGCCAATCGTAAGAGGTGAGTAGCTTTCTCTTCAAGTACGTTGCAAACAATGTACGGCGTGTTCTTTTACTCAGTAGTTTCCGCGTGTTCATAACATACGAGAAGACTACAATGTAACCCGCAAAAAAATTCAGGTGGACGGTGACAAAATTTAGCAACTACGTGTTCCGACATTTCAGCGTACGTTGCGTTTTGTGAGGCAACGTGGATTGGGTAGTAAACTTACCTTTAGTTTTTTCGTTATAGCAAACGTAAGAGCTACCCAGTGGCCTTGACAAATGTGTTGTCTGTTCTTGCCTTTTCGGAATGTTACTTGTTTTCGCTATGACTGCCAGAAAGAAGAAAAAAAGCATGCGTCAGTTCTCCGCAAAGCTGACTCAGCGACGTTAGCTCTTGGCTGCGATCAAGTGTGTAGTTTATTGAAGTCAACAAAAGTGCGACTTTTTTCCTGTTCTGATATTTCATCTCTTTTGAAGCTGGCATGTGAACCCGCCGCATATAAGGGCACATGGCGACCAGTATCATGATTGCGCTTGGTTAGCTGTGGTTCGGGGGTTTTAGTGCGTTACAATCGGGAAATTATTTTTCCTGGCCACTGACTACGTCATTTCATTTTGAAAATAGTTAGCGGGAACTTTGGACGGCGTGGTTTGGTATACTATCTGCGCATTTTAAAAGCACAGAACCGAAGGTGCTAGTGCATAAATTGAACTGCAGAAAAAACATTTAGTAAAAGAAGTAAAAAGGCAGCATGTGTGTTTCATGTAATTAATACTATACAGTTACAGTAATGTGTCCACCGCTTTAAATTATCAGCACTGTTTCCTACCTTATGCAATTATGCTAGACATTGTCACGAAAATAGCTGACGCGTGATTTTTGCTTCTGCTCATTCTGCGACCGGGCGCAAGGGGAACTGACGGCGGCAGCGCGGGAAAGAGGGGTGGGGGGGGGGCAGCTTCGACTCCAGCAACAAGTACGTATAGTCGCAACCAAAAATACGCAGCCCACGGCTTCGTGCGCAGAAGCTACTGCGGGGCCACACCACGGCGCTGCTATCTCCATGGGCTGTTTTAGGCTTGTAGCGCAGCTCAGGAAGAGCAAAAAAGGAAGGAGGTAGGGGTAATCAAAGGCAACGGAAAAGAGAGTGAGCGCAAACTTCCAACTGATGGTTTATTTCGTGACACAAGACTACTTATACACTCGGCAAAGCATATGACATCAAGAGATGACAAAGAAACCAAGCGACAAAACCGATAGTAACCAAGTGGTAACACATTCAGACAGCCTGTGGCTGCAGTCGGAGATTCGCCAATTCATTGCTTGATAATGATAATGAAGGTGAGCTTACACATGCATGGCCCAGACCAATGATAGCCTTTGCTTCGATGATTTCTCTTGTGAGCTGATTACGACTGCGACCAAGAATGACGCATTCCTCTAAGACAGGTTCGCAACCACACGTTTTGCAGTGCTGCGCAAGAAACCCCCCAGCTGTAATACAATTCTTGGCATTGTAACCATGTTCGCGCAGCCTGTCATTCAGACATCGGCCAGTTTGACCAACGTAACGTTTTCCGCACTTGAGTGGAAAACAATGAATAACACCAAGTGCGCAATTAACAAACTTATTTTTGTGGTTCTTGTCACAGGAAAGAGGAGCTACCTTATTGGGATTAGTGAGTTTGCAAATCCTCATTAGCTTGTTAGGGGTAGAAAACACTACACGAAAACACTACACTCTTAAGATTATCTGAGACGGTGTGGATATAAGGGATGACGCTAGTCCTACCCCGAGTAGTTACATAGTTACAGGATTATCTGCGTGCTTGTTGTCTTTTCTACGCTCTTTTAGAATTCGTTTTGCTATTGGCACTTGTAGGGACACGGGATAACCAGCCTGCGAAAGCCGTTCGCACTGAGAGGCAAATCTAGACGAAACATATGGTGGCACGACTTTTTCAAAGCATTATTAAGGCAAAGGTTAGCAATGCCCCTCTTCATCAACTTGGAATGGGCACAATGAAACGGAAGAAGTGGTTTGTTAGCACGAGGTTCATAGTACCAACAAGTATGAATATCCGAACAAGCTAAGCGCAAATCCAAAAACCGGATCTTATGATCCTGTAGGAGCTCGTAGGTAACGTCAAGGGGCGCAAGACATTCTTGGACTATTGGCACTACCAAGGCAACCTCAGTCTCAAGGTCAGCCGGAGAAGACTGAACACAAAACAAAAAATTCTTCCACGTAACGAAATATTTTTAAAATGTTAGTCTGATAAAGGTTCACTAACATGGCGGCCTCTAGGCGAGCTAAAAATAAATCACTGAGGAGCGAGGCAATGCACGAACCCATGCATACTCCGTTTTTCTGCACATAGATGGTGTCATTCCATGTAATGAACGTAGATGACAAATAAAAGCTGAAAAGTTCCAAAAAGTGATTACTAGATAGCCCAGCATTATTTTGAAAACGGGTGTCGCCAAATTCATCAATTGACTGCGAAATAGCTGACAGCAGGTCATTATGAGGAATAGAAGAGTAGAGCTCCTTCACATCGACGGAGAAGACTTGAAAGCCTCGATCAGAGTTGTCCTTTAAAAATTCAATTACTTCATCGGAGTTGCCTATTAACAACGGGTCATTCACGTGTAAAAGGCTAGCTTGGCCTGCAGAAACAGTGCGACAGACTTCTGCCACGTGTCCTTTTCTGAAACAATAACCCTCAACGGTATATCAGGTTTGTGCGTTTTCGCGCTAAGGAACACCTCTAGGTGATCTCGTTTGCTGCTGGCAATGTTTCTGAACACTTTGTCCAAGTTGCATTCCCTGCAAAGTTTCTTAGCCTTAGCAAAGGCTAAGGAAAACAGCGAATAGGGAGAGTTTGTAAGTTTAGATTCTTGGCGTATATGTGCAGCGAGACACAGACGTGTCGTTCATGATTTGTTCCGCGTCTGTGTCGCGCTGCACGTATACACGAGAAGTCGCACAAGTGAAAAACTTCTGGTGCCAACGTGAACATGGGTGCTACTCGAGATAAATGCTGCTTTAGTGTAAAGAAGCCGAACTCACCATTGTAAACAAGGTGAACGCACCTCGCATACGTACCCTGGTCCCTTTCTGAGCCGGCCGGTCTCGTCAGTCCGCATGGCACCGCGTAAAAAGCATTGCCAGTTTCCGCGCGATTTGTGCAGCTTGGTGTGCTACACCCCATCGTACTGGAATACAAGTGTGAAAATGAATTGTTTCGTACCATTTCACCAAAGTCATTAATTTAATTTCGTCGCATACCGTACCTGCTGACCGGAGCCGATCGGTGCAACGCACGCTCGATGGTCTGCTGATTGCAATTTCGATGACATTGACGGAAACGAGTGGGCATCGATCCCTTTAAGTTGGCTTCGCAGCGGCGCAGTTGAGCATTTGAAGCCATTTTCTACCACATGATAGCGCTCGGCGAATAGCGGAACGAGCAGTGCCGGAAAAGTTGTGCGCAACTCAGCTCCCTGCGGGAGCATACGCAGGAACACTACATCGAGCGCCTGCTTTGAGGGTGCACCGAGCAACGTCAATGGCGTCACTCTCGTGCCGCCAAGTCACGCGCTTGATAAATTTCAAGTGCGGCGTCCGGCTGCTTCGCAGCTGATGATCAGTGCACAGGGGGGCGCTTCCATTTGGCTCGTTTGCCGTGCTGTCGTAATTCTTCGCATGGCGACGGCGGCCGGCTTCCGGGCACGGCTGGCAGGTTCGGGCGGTTTCTGCAATGTGAGCCTAGTAACGCTTTCGCCTAAAACGAGAATGTAACATAAGTCAGGACGGGCGTTGACACCAACAATGTGGTGGACTCTTTTCTTGCTACTCCTATGCACCAATGCCTTTCCATGGCGTCTTGCGTTGAGAGCCGGCATGCACGTGCGCCATCCGTTGAAACACCAATCACGGAAGCGCGGCACAAACAGGCGCGAGGCGCTCGTAAGCATGAAACGTGAAAGCAAATTGGATACTGCCAGGCATACATTGCGTGCGCTTATCCGAACGGCTGAACGCGAGCTGGCGCGGGGAGGGAGGCAAGCGCCCACTGACGAACCCTCTTGCGAATTGACCGGCAGCTGCGAAACAGCCGAACGCCGCACTTGAAATTTATGAAGCGCGTGACTTGGCGGCACGAGAGGGAGGGCGAAGATTGGCGACACTCGGTGCAACCTCAAAGCAGGCGCCAGATGTAAGATTCCCTGCATACAACAGTGACGACTTCCTCTGAACTTTGCCGCTTTCTCTCTCGCCTGGGGCGCCTCCGCAGACTCGACCCTGCTATGGGGCTCTTGCATTACCCAGGGGGCGCTGCGAAAAAGGTGCTAAAAAGCGCCCTCTGTCCTAAAATGGGTCCTACTAAGCTCGGTCGTCTGCTTCGGAAAGCACGTTTACAATATGGACCCGCCACTTTCGGTTGTGTTGTATCACGGTCTGCAGCGAATATCGGGCGCCGAAGATTTTGTGAGGAGTGGCACGCTGCGTAAAGGCAATAAATTATGCAGTGGCGAATACGTGTATGCCGTTCAAGAATTAAGCGGCGAAGTTTTAGGGCGGTGTCAATCGCAAGGGAAGCGAGTCGCGTACGAAGTGGAACTTCAGGTAAGGTTTGAACGCTGCTAGATTCAGGCGCACAAACGCGAGGAAATGCTTGCTATAAATGCATCCACAGCAGCGATAAGCACACATCATGTGTACGGAACTGCTC
Source organism: Dermacentor andersoni (assembly GCF_023375885.2). Lineage (NCBI taxonomy): Eukaryota > Metazoa > Arthropoda > Arachnida > Ixodida > Ixodidae > Dermacentor > Dermacentor andersoni. The sequence continues at coordinate 198,445,721 of NC_092815.1, forward strand.
GAGCACACGGCGGTACGCGCGGCGACGGCAGCGGTCTTTCAGCATGCCGCGAAACGGCGGGTCTCCTGCAATCTTTGTTGACCGCATATGCCGCTAAACAAGTAGTTACGCCTGCGTTGTAGTAGCGGCCATCTTTCCTTTTAGTAACTGGTAATAACTGATGCAATGCATATGAGCTCGCACGTACGTGCGAATCCCGCTGCAGCGCGAGCTCGTGCGCTGCTCGCTTGATGTAGCTTTTAATGACAACGCTCGAAAATCGATCTGCTGTAATCAATACTATCTTGCTGCACTGCCTCAACATGCTGGCTTGAGGTCAAGTATCAGCACATTCAACTCTCTAACCTGTGCTGCTCGTAGTGGGGTAGTGAATTGTCACCGAATCAGCCCGGCCATTTGTGGTCATTTGCACACACCTGGGCACTTCACCACTTCGCACCGGTCGAACTGTTAATTGTCGCTGTGGCCGGGTTTCGAATCGTGAATCACCAGCCATGCCTGCTGCTATGTCGGTCTGCCGTCGGGACTGCAGGTGCAAAATACCGAATTTTAGAACGCAGATCTATAATCAAGCAAGCTTCAAGACAGGTGAAGCAGTCAGCATGGCGCGAAGTTTCGCTTACCCAGCGCGACGAACTGCAGTTATACAGCACGCCCGACGCTCCGCTTCGTGAGGCCTTGAAGGGAAACGATAGAATCGGATGTTGGGATTCAGGCCTTCTTGTTCATGGCAGCCCACGACGCAGCAGAATCGACGGTGACGCTTTTTCGATGCTGAGCTAGGTCCCTCCGGATCGGCGTCGCCGATTCCTTCTGCTTCCAGCATTACGTCCCACGGCACACGGAGAGTCCGTTTTCGTTAAACTATAGGCTGCGACCAGCTCGCAGCGTGGTCGACGTGGTCTGTGAGAAGTGACTAGCCTTTTCGCCCTCGCCACAGGGCAGAAAAAAGTGCGAATCGAGGCAAAACTCGGCCTAGAAACGTGCTTCGCCACAGCCAGGGCTCAATACGACCCAAGCTGGTACGACCCAGATGTCGTTTTCCCCGCGGCCACCAGACGCCACTACTATACCTCAAACTCCAGCGCAAGACGCCCATTGGTCGCAGCGCCGTGGTCAAGTGCTAGCGCGCGCTTTTTCTGGTCCGTAGCAGACGCCGGCGCCATTCCCGGTTATCGAAATAGCGCTTCGGTGGGTCTCTGGCGGCGGAGTTTTGGCGGGCAGCGTTTCGCTAGCGCTTGAGCCGTTTACATATTGCGGCGTTGCCTAGCCTGTGTTGTGCTTCTGGGTACAACAACCGAGGAGGCTAGAAGAAAAGACTTTTCATTATTCCAACCGCAAAAAAACAAGGCGGCTCGCCAAAAGAGTTCGCTGCAGAGCATCGGCCGGGCAAACGATGAAAATGCGCGGGACCCGCGCCTATGTGACGAAAGTGGCCGTTAATCGGAAGTCACTCGTATTTTTTCGGCCGATTTGGTGAGAAGCGCGAACGCCTGCAGCCTTTCTTCACACTAAATAAGGTTCGGCACGGTTGTAGTTGTAAACGTTCAATCACTGCTAGGAAAGCCGTGCTTCATGTTGTTCGAGCATCGCTGTTCCCGCTTCTGGTTCGGCAGGCTACATTCCGATGTTGCGCACATTGACTGGCGCACTCTTTTAGTTGTAGTTGAACCGGTGCTAGGCTTGGACGCGAAAGTTGCGCTTCATATGCTAGTTCGACCAGCCGTCCAGTGACGCGTATTGCATACGCGAGCACCGTTGCGAGCGGTGCACCGTTGCGAGCACCGTTGAGGCAGCCAAGGGCGTCATCAATCCAAGGTAGGGGATACACGTCCTTTTTGGTAACCCTGTTAAGGTGCCGACAGTCCACGCAAAAGCGCCATGAGCCATCCTTCTTTTTGACCAGTACAACAGGTGACGCCCATGGAGTATATGATGGTTCAATAATGTTCTTGGCAAGCATTTTGCGATCTTCTGCGAGGATAACTTGACGCTCAGCTTTAATGCGATGTTTGACAGCTTTAGTTTGGGCCAAAGGACGATCGTTAAAGTCAAAAATATCGTGGTAGGAAAACAGAACGCGGTAGAGTTCACGAGCGTGCTCGGACGGTAAGTCGGGCGCAGTCATTTTCTGTAAGGCAGCGATGGTACAATTTGCCGACTGCGATGGTAGAGGAGTATCGGATGAAGTGTCGTCTACTGCAATGGATGCTACTGAGTGATCCTCAAATGAGCAAAGCTGGGCCAGAGACATCCCGCGGGGCAGCACTTGTGTCGTGAAGCCAAAGTTGACCACTGGCAGGCAGATGCAATTCGCCGTAATAGATAAAACTGTATGAGGTACTGTGATCCCGTGTGTAAGGAGGACGTCTTGCATAGAAGCCGAGATGTAATGACCGTCGGGGACTGGTGGGGATGACACTAGGTCAACGTAGCTCAGTGCCGAAGGTGGCAAGCGAATGAAGTCGACGGAACTGAGGCGACTGGGGTGTGGTTCAGCTGGATCCAGAGCAGGCAGATCAAGGCGGAGTGTACTGACGCAACAATCGATGAGAGCAGAATGTGCGGAGAGGAAGTCTAAGCCGAGGATGATGTCGTGGAGACAGTGGGCGATGACTGTGAATAGCACGATTGTTGAGCGATCAGCGAAGGAGACGCGGGCGATACACACACCAATTACGGGGGCCAAGCCGCCACGCTGACACGGACAACAAGCGTCGTGGCGGGCGTGATAATTTTCTTGAGCGGGTCACGAAGGTCAGCGCTCATTACGGACAAATGCGCCCCAGTGTCTATGAGTGCAGACACAGAAACACCGTCGACTTGCACTTTAAGAAGGTTCAGATGAGTGGGCAACGTCAGTAGAGGATTTGGCGGCGTAGGGAGCAATGCAGCGTCACCTCGAGGCGCTGCATCGTCTAATTTTCCGGCTGGGAGCGGCGTCCGAAAGGAGTCGGCGAATAGGAGCGACGGGGCTGGGGAGAGCGAGATTATCGTCGTTGGGGCGAAGGCGAACGAGAATACGAGCGGTTCGGTGCAGAATTAGCGGCGGCGTTATCGGAGCGTGCGGCACAGGGACGAGAAGGGCCACCTGGGGGGCATTTCTCGTCGTAGACCGGGTCGGGGAACTCCAGCGCCTGCGACAGTGCCGAGAAATGTGCCCGATTCGATGGCAGTGGAAACAAATGGGCTTGTCGTCAGCAGTGCGCCATTCAGATGGGTTGCGGAAACGTGGTGGGTAAGAAGATGCGAGACGGGGCGGAATCGAAGAAGCCGGGCGGGTATCAGGACGATGGGCCGGGCAGATGGTGTGAAGACCCATGTTTTCGAACTCTTGGCGGACAACTGCCTGGATCAGTGAGACCGTGACTGCAGATGTGTTGTTGGGACTGGAGTCGAAGGCAGCCGGATAGGCGGCCTCGAACTCACGCCGTACGATCCTGGTAACATCGGCAGTTTTGTTGGGACGAGGAGTGTCGGCACAGGAAGATGTCGCTGGGGTGTTGGGCAGACGGGCAAACTCAACACCCTCTCAATATTCTTCAAGGCCTCTCCACCCGTCGCATGACGTCACGCCAAGTGACCGCGCCGGCGCTGCGCTTCGCTATATCAAAGCGTTGCACCCATTTGCACTGCAGTTAGGGTGCTGCCGCACTTAGCTGCCAAGAAGTTCCAAACTGTCTGATACAGTAATTTGTTCATTTTTCTTTCGTGGTTAGCACAAAAAATGAAATGGAGTAGTTTGTGCATGCCTGTTTTTTATCTGCTTTATTTATAATTTCTTTATGTTTTACAGGACATCCTTTATACTGAAACATATTCCCACTTTGAGCTCATAATCAAGCTTTTTCACTTATGCAAACATTTTCACATGCTCTGTGACGATACTATATTGCGCCTTCTGGAAGTTTGTAAAAAGTCTTCTACTTCGCTGTTAATATTTTTACATTCAGATATAATGGCGTGCACTCACAGTAACGTTGAGCTGTCAGATTTCAACCATTTGTGTTAATGGGGGCAAAATGCTATTACGGCACGCCATATAAGTCGCCTTTGCGTGCTCAAGTGAAGCACTGTAAAGCTAGTCCAAACACTGTAATAAGAAACGATGAGGCGCCAGCAGTGAAGTGTTCGCAAAAGCATTTTTATTGAGTAGAAGGAACTTGCATCCACTTTTATTGCGTTCACTTTTTCTTCAGCGTTGCTGCTTTGCGGGCTGCCGCCTTCTGCTGCGCATTGTATTGTATAGTGGCATTTCTTACTTTGCAAAAGTTGTTTAAAACTAGATTGGTTGCACCCACTCGGCCATTTTAGACAATTAAAGAGGCAGCACGAAGCGGTACTCCCGCCGCGCAAGTCCTTTAGCAGGGGCGAAGCTGTCGCATGGAGACAACTACAAACAGGGTCGTACCCTAACATCAACGTGCTAAGTAAAATGCACTCCACATTGCATAAAGAACAAATGTCCACGATGCAATGAGAAACCCATATAATATCACATAACACGGGCATGTCAACAAACTGACGTAGTCCCAATCATACCACACCCCAGTGCTGAGCAATGGCAGGAACTGCTGTCCAGCGACCGCTGCGAAGAGCAGCTCGGTCTAGTGCGGCGTGCACGACGGACAGCACAGGCCAGCGGAGTCAGGAACTGAGGGCAGCCGACCATTGCGATAGAGTACGGACAAAGCAGCGGGTGAAGACCTCTGGGGAAGACACAAGGAGGAAGACTCCCATGAAGAATCCGCCCCAGCCGCAGAAAAACACAATTACCGGAGCTCAGTAAAGTTTTCCCTGACTTACTCAGTATAGCGAGTAACAGGTCAGTCCTACTTGTACTAACTATATCTTCACGATGAATAGAGGGAAATATTGCATTCTTTCGCGACATAAATTCACTAGTTCAGTTACACAAATATGCCTGGCATCCCTATCGGGGGGAGTGTACAACGAAATTCCGTAAACATTCTTCCGGGATAACTTTTAGTGCTCGGAGCCGCCAGTTGGGTTTGTTGGTTGAACATACTAGAACGCTACAGCGCGGGAACCAACGGAGAGAATGTACGCGTACAAAGTACACAGACGCAGCGCTGACTTTCAACAAAAAATTTTACCTTGTCGGTGCGCAGCTACTCTTATAGTGAACACTTCGCAAAAAAAAAAAAAAGAAGAAAATCACGCATGCGAGGAGAACTTGCTCATAACGCTATCCCACCCTGGCATTTGAACCTAGGAAGGTCAGCTCCATTTCAAACAAGGCTATCGATGGACAAATGACACAGTTTCTTTCCGCACGTGAAATTCAGGCAGTCTCGATAATTTCCCTAGTAAGCCTTGATTTGCTCCTAGATACAGTCTTGGATTTGCCGAAGACACGTTTGCACCCACAGTGGCGACAGTGCACGCCTAGATGACCTTGCATTTTTTTGCTAACATTGTTCTGGTGTTCTCCAAGGCGATGGCTAATGCATCTGCAGATTTATCCGATGTAGACTTTACCACATGATATAGGTATCCCGTATACAACACACTGTGCACATTGTGTAAAGAGCTGTATGTGATCAGTTTTACACTGGGCTTTCTCTTAGAAGACAGTGGTAGTTTGCTTACTCAGTGGCACCAGCTATCTAGGCGCGGAAAAAAAAAAATTTCCACACAGGCCAAGTTTTCCTAAGGTAGAGTGAAGCTCCATGAAATTATGCAATAATTGTCCTTTTAGCGTAATCACAACTTTGCCCTTCTTCAAAGTGTTTTCCTCAGGATAATCATTTGCACAGCGCTCGTAGGAGCGATAGAAACAGTTCGGCACAACGGTGAAGTTAATTTCTTTCGATCACTGACATATATTTACCTATTTCACAAAACTGTGGCCATTGCGGATCAGGCAGCAGTTGGATTAAAATACGATGAAAAAAGAGAAAAAGAAACATACAGAGAGGGAAATGTTCGGAAAGCAAAAAATGATTGGCTGGTGCACTGATATGACATTTCATACAGCAATCTTTCCTGTAAATCTTTTAAAACAAATTACGCGACAGATGTAGTTCAAGGGCTTTAAAAAAATAAGCACCCTCACACACTAACTTGGGAAGGCATATCTAGTCTTAAATAGTGGTTGATAAAATTTTGGTTTGTATGCTTCTGTTTTAGGCAATGGTTATGTAAATAATTCTGCTTTTGATACGATGCTGATGACGCTCTGCTTGTGTTTGAAGAGACACGTTAGCCGATATTATTCCCGCATGAAGCTCTGCGCTGCCTAACGTGGATTTTCGACCCCTCCGGCAAGCTTTGGAGAAGAACGCTTGTTGATTCATGGAACCTTGCAAGGTCGAAGGTTTTCTTGATGCGCATTCATCCACATACCAAGTTGGTCAAGAAATCAGTGAAATGCAATTCCCCTGTTAAATCGCAGAGCAAATCCTGCCTTAGCATTGTATAGGGCAATTGTTGTCTGCTCACCACATCTAGTGCTCCTGGTTTCAGAACGAGCCTGTGTAGTGTCAGCACCAGAAAACGGCTGTGACCCCGAACAGTGAAAAAGAGCTTCAGGAAACCCTGGCAACGAAGCTTGGTCTCAAAGTTTGGTGGTCCGCAGAAGTACGATGTGTTAAAGGGCCCCTCACCAGGCCTGTCCTTTCTGAACTGAGAAGTGCGGAGCATACATTGAGCGATAACGATCGTTTCTGCAAATAATTAGATCGCCGCGCTCCGCGGAAGAATCTGAAATTTTAAACCGAACGTCGTTTTTTCTTCTACTCGCGGCCGCCGCGCTCCTAACCCGAGGATGACGTACTCGCGTGCATGCGCCTACGCGGTCGTGTCCGCAGTGTGACGTCGCTCGTGGTGACACATGACTTCGAAAATTATTCAATACAATATCTGTTATCTGTGCGATCTGGTGCTTGAATTGTCAAATCGAAATTTAGAGAAATAACAAAAGACACAAACGGAATGTCCGCGTGTTCTTTGTTTTACTACTAACCGAAGCAAGAGAGATGTACTTCCGCTTCGTCTGCTTGTTCCCACGGTCGTGCGGTCACGTGCGTATGTACCGAAACTATGCCATTTTCTAGCGCGCTCCAGCGCGTGATCATGCTCTGCGATCAACTTGTTCTGCCTCACCCTTCGCGTGCACTGAATTATATTGCAAGTCATGTTCCCTTGTGCACAGCGCGCAAAATGGTGCGCTGCGCGAACGAGACAACAGCTCGCGTGCGGCGTCTTCCGCCGAAATGCGTACTGTCGGAAAAAAGAAAGCGCGAAAAAAAATGAAGGCGGGGCCTGTGACGTATGTGCCACGCGACCATCGAGGTCTGGTATGAGAGAACGCAGGGATGGAATTTTGCTTCTGAAGGCTAGACGGGGCGAGTGGAGTAACTATGCTTGGCAGTGGAGCCCGCTTGCAGAAATAATGCGTTTGTGGCACTGAAATATTTCTATCTCGGCTATTAATGAGCCGATATGAAAAATTTTTGCAGCAGAAAGCTCCCTCAAAGACGCGTAACAACTTCCAGCGTATAACCAAAATTTGCTATGGGGCCTGGTTAGGTGCCTTTTAAGGTAGTTGAATGGTGTTGAAGATTATTATATAAGGTTCAATAAATATGGGAACGAGATAGATGACAAGACAAGCAGTCATTCGAAACTGACTGCTTGTCACCACCGTTGTGTCCAATGCATCCACAATCTTTCATTCGTGCAAGGTTAACAAGCAACACAATTTATATCACTGCTTCTTTTAGTGATCAGCATATTGGTGTTTATTACTGCTTAGTACACGTTCAACCATTTCTGAAAAGCAGCTTTCGTGCTCAGCTCAATTCGTTCATGAATGAAAAAAACAAGCATGCGCATCGAGTATATATGAAATTCCGTTAGAGTTATAGAAATAACGTCTCTTCTGCCATTTTGTGACATTAATTGCCAGTTGTGCACTGACAAAATTTGTTTACACTTATAGTAGATCAATAGAGGTTTTTGTTCGAACACTTGTTTTGAGCATATGTTTAGCCTATGTTTATAATATAGGAGATGAATGTGCACTGCACTTCCGTGTTCCTGCGACCTGTCAAAAATCCACATTACTTTTGTAATTTACAACTACTCACAGCGGTTACATGCAAAGTATTGACGCATAAGATAACTGCATGTGCAAGATCGTTTTTAGGCTGGTGTTATCGGCCACGATGTTATGCAGATTCACAACTTACATAAACATGCTACGACTACGTCCTTGCCTGAGTTAACAATGCGAATTTTGTACACATGTGCCGCCATCCCCTCTTTCTCTTTCTTATGCCTCAAGCTAAATATTAGTGCCGCGAAATTCAAAAAAATATATTACGAAGCCGCAACGGCTGCCTTGGATTTCAACATAACCATGAAAAACATGGGGAATACCGGAGATGCAAATTCCTAACGATGACCTTGCTCGCTCGTAGCACTATCCCTGGAGCTATGTGCGCAGGGGTCATAGTACTGTAGGGGTCATATGTCGCCTTGAGAAAGACAAGTCCACTCGTCCAAACGTTGGCTGCTGCTTTCATTTTGTTCTTGTTTTGCTCATCACCATAACCGTGTAGAAATTTGCGTAAGTCATGTACCCTTGAAGAGTGGAGTTGCGCGTTGATGGCCGTCTGAGCTGAGGACGCTGTCGATCATGAGCCAGGATTCTGTTCTGTAACCACAAATGACCGAACAGTCTACCTAGCCTTGTCGAGAGTCGCTTTGCAGCGTCTTTAACTCTACACATACCTTACTACGCAATGCCGGGCATAGCCAGCACCTTTCGCCCTGAATAAGCAAGTCTGTCCATGTTTATTTATTGTAACAGTTTTGCAAAGCTGGAAACTACGCTTGCTTTATTCATCTGTGAGTCTATTTCTACGTGTCGATAAGGGCCGCTGTCGCCGTCGAAATCATCGTGTCATGCTTATTTCAAAAGTCAAATTTGTCAATTTGGTCTCTGTAACAGTAATAAAAAAACGTTGAAAGTGTTGCATCAAAAATGTGTTTTTTTTTTTTTTTTGCATCGCAGGAATGTGCGAGAAAGCACAACATCTTCCCGGAGGATGCTGCTACTCTGATGTTTACAATAAAGTGGGTTAGAGACAATTTCTTCTAGACGGCACACGTATCCGTTCGTCGAAGTGCCGATAATCTGTTTTCTAAAGCTTTCTTCTGGGGTCAGCAATCAAGTTTTCTTGTGTACGATTGCGTAAACTATTGGAAATAAAGTTATTTTCTCGCTGGCGTTTTCTCTCGCTTCGCTCCTGCAGCACGTCGAAGGAATAGGTTTGCTATAAGCGCCAATTGAAAATTTGCATGCCAGAAATTCTAGCCGTGCATTGTTATTGGCTTGTAAGGCATGCACCATTTTTCAGGTATCTGCGTTCCTTCCTTTACCTAAGCGTACTTCACAATTGCCACGCGTTCCGTTGGTATACGCGCGGCATGACACGCACTTAGCTGACTAAAATTATTAATAAACTTGTAGTCGGATCATTGAACTACGGCTAAGTTAATGAGACAAAAAAATGCCATAGCAAAAAGAAACAAATTCAGCAGATTCCACGCACAATGGGAACCGTTCTTGTGCGGAGAATTTTCTTGGCAATTGACCACCCAGCAGAATTTAGTAGAACGCTACATATGTGCAAAGTACTCGAGAGCACCATGTCACTTCGCTAAGAATCTGGTCACGCAAGGTGGCGCGCACTCCCAGCTAAGTGTACGCGCCAAAATTACACCGATGTGACGGGAACTGCAGCCGGTGGACGCGAAAGTATGAGCATTAGTTAGCCATAAGTTGACGTGTTTGATCCCATGAGCACCGTACATACGCAACTCTGTTTTGCGACTTACGTCACCAAAATCGTCACTACATTCGTCACAATAATCATAATTAACATGTAAAGCATATATTCGCCAATTACTCATAAAAAGCATATTGCTACTCTTACTAGCGTCGCCACTTATCTCCCAGGAATGGATGTACGGGCAATTCCATTGCAACAAAGCGTTAAACCAACGTATACCACTGTATGATATACGTCTCTGAGATGTACACTAAACTACTGCTATAACACACCACCATATAGAACTATTTCATACTAGGTGCGCAAAAATGGAGGTGTGGTGAAAGCGCGTGGAATCATGACCAATACGAGCATAAAGAAATAGTTTGCTTCAAACTCATTATACTACTAATATGTAGTTGGAAGCCGCACATGCTAACCAGTGTGCTATGGCACAGCATTAAAGGCTTGGTGATTTCTGCGAGGTATTTCTGTGCGCACAGACGATGAAGGCCATGTCGTCCGTATGTGTATATCGAATGAAAATACTCTACCGGACGATGATGACACTATGTGTATCGCATCGTTGTTCTTGAGGAGATGGTAGTGAAATGGTGGGAAAATATTCGTCGGTATTGTTCTCAAACAGTGGCTACGACACGAACTCGGCGAGCATGACACCGGCGATTATCCCCGAACATTGCATACCTAGAATCAATCACACGCCAAGAATAAGGCGTTTGACGAAATACAGCATCAGAAAGATCGACCGCGTCACAATGGAAGATACAGAAGTAGATATCATGCACCATTGTTCGCATAACAAAATACTTGACAAATAGTCAGTATTGGCCCACCTAGAATAAAGAGGCTTTGCCTATGACGTAGTAGTTCAGCGGAAACCCGCAAGGTGGAGAGAAGTAATGAATTGTTACGTTTCGCCTACGACGCGCGGTATAGCCGGCGCGGATGCAACGGACGCCGGGGCTTCGTTCAAACCGGCGGACATTTTGGCCCGTTCGGAGCTGCCGCAAAGCCTCCCCGCCGAGCGCGTCCAGGCGTGTTTCAGTGCCACGTGTCTTCGTGTGTGCGTGTGTGTGTGTGTGTGTGTGCCCACGCTTGTCAAAGCGCGGCAGCCGGGGAGAGGAGCTTCCCAAGTGTGAAGCGAGGAGGTCTGTCTGGCGCCGGCAAGGCGGATGCGTCACTACACTCGTCTCAACTTGTCTCTCAGCTCGTCCGTGCCCCGCCGTCACGTGGTCTCGTCACGAGGCCTTCCTCTTGCCCTCAACTCCGAGAGTATAAGAGCAGCTGCCCCCGGACGCCGGGAGAGAGGCTCCGATTTCTTCTGTTGAGTAACGTGCTCTCCCGTCTCTCCACTTCGGTCGACCTGACCGCCCGCTCTTTTGCGATGTTAGAATAAACAAGTTGTTCCGTTACCAGTCGACTCATGCTTTGCCGGGACCTTCGGATGCTTCCAGTTGTGCCCCAGGCCGCCAGGCCAACGCTACCCTTGGGGCTTGCGACCCAGATTCTAACAGCTGGTTGCCAGCGGTGAGATCGCGACAACGGAGGCCAGCAGCGAAGATATGCGGTTGACTGTATGCTGAGCAGCACAACGACCATCCGGGAGCAGTGCAACGAGCCCTGTGTGATGACTGGTTGCCTGCAGCGGAACGACTGCGCTGAATTCTTGGCTGCGAGGTTTGGTGAGTGCGGGACTTTCTTCTTCTGAGTTTTGCCAGGCTTTTGTTAGTGTCAGAAACAGAGCTGGTAATTGTGGTTGTCGTTGCTGCCGGGTTAGTTTGCGGCAAGACAATAGTAGGCAGTAGAGAAAGCAGCATTCATAGCAGCCATGGATTTGAAGTCGTTGCGCAAACCGAAATTGCTGGAGCTTGCAAGAGAGTTGGGTCTGGATGTCTCAGACAAACTCAGAAAACCAGAACTGCTAAGGGCTATTCTTGAGTTAGAAGCGGATGATGACGAGCTGTCGGAATGCCTTGAGACCATTGAGGAGAGGGCAAAAAGACAGGAGCGCGAACTTAAAGAACAGAAAGAGAGACAGGAGCGCGAACTTAAAGAACAGAAAGAGAGACTGGAACGCGAACTTAAAGAAGAGAAAGAGAGACAGGAGCGTGAACTTAAAGAACAGAAAGAGAAAGATGAGCGTGAACGAAAAGAACAGAAAGAAAAAGAGCGTGAACGTAAAGAACAGATAGAACGAGAGCAACAAGAGAAAGCAAGAGAGCGCGATCGTCAACACGCTTTGGAAATGAAGCGTCTCGAGTTAGAGATGGAACGCGCTCGTAATGGAAGTGAAGCACACGGTGCAGGAGAACGAGTATCGTTCAAAATGACTGACCTGATGCGGCCGTTTAAGCTTGGAGAGGACATTGGTTTGTTCCTGGTTAACTTTGAGCGAACGTGCGAGAAGCAGGGGTTCTCTCGGGAAACGTGGCCACAGCGCTTGCTCACTTTGTTACCTGGCGAGGCGGCCGACGTAGTCGCTCGCTTGAATAGAGAGGAGGCAGAGGATTTCGACAAAGTGAAATCGAGTCTGCTAAAAAAGTACAGGCTGTCAGCGGAGGCGTTCCGTCGGAAGTTTCGGGAAAATGAGAAAGGTAAAAGTGAGTCATATAAAGAGTTTGCCTACAGGCTTATGTCAAACATGCAGGAGTGGCTCAAAGAAGAGAAAGCGTTTGGTGACCACGAGAAAGTTCTGCAGTGTTTCGGGCTGGAACAGTTTTATAGTCGGTTACCTGAGAACGTGCGGTACTGGGTCTTGGATAGGCCAGACGTTAGTACGGTGGCTAGAGCCGCTGAGCTAGCCGAGGAGTTTGTGACGCGTCGGGCTCGCGGAGCTAAGGACGGTCAAAAGGGTGAATTTGGCTCCAAGTTTGAGAGGCCGAAGTTCACGCCCATGAGAGCAAAGGGAGACACACGTAGTGCGGATGCGAGTGAAAGCAGTCCGACCGAACGTAAGGAGACGGCGGCAGCCGAAGCCGAACGCAGAAAGCGGTTCGAGGCGAGGCAAGCGCGCGTTTGTTATACGTGCCAGAAGCCGGGTCACTTTTCGGCGCAGTGTCCAGAAATAAAAACAAAAGTCGTGTTTTTGTCATTATGCAGCACTGACGAGAACATGAAGCTTCTCGAGCCTTACATGCGAGACCTCCTCGTGAACGGGAAAGAGTGCCGAGTGCTTCGCGATTCCGCAGCTACAATGGATGTAGTTCACCCCTCTTACGTAGAACCCGATATGTTCACGGGCGAGTGTGCATGGATCAAGCAAGCCGTGGAAGCTCATAGCGTGTGTCTGCCCGTAGCAAAAGTGCTTATTGAAGGGCCTTTCGGAGCGCTTGAGACGGAGGCGGCAGTGTCATCTATGCTGCCCCCCCAGTACCGGTACCTATTTTCGAACAGGTCCGATCACCTCCTGCGCGAGAAGGGGCTTTTGTTTGGTGAGGCTAGCGTTCAGGCCTTAACCAGATCAAAGGTTCGGGAGCTCGCTGCAAAGGCGGTAGTTGCGGGGCCGACGTTGTCGAACAATGAGAAAGGGTCAGAGGCGCAGCAAGCTGATATTCAGAGCACGCCCGAACTGAATAAAATTGAGCCTGTAGCGTTAAAGGCACCAGATACTGGAGATGAAATGCCCGACATGGGAAAGTTAGAAGAGCTATCTGCAGATTTGCTCATCGCGCCTACGTCAGACGGACTTAATAGATTGCTAAAAGTCAGCCGGGCGGCTTTGATAGCCGAGCAAAAGAAGGATGGCAGCCTAGAAAACATACGCTGCATTGTCAAGGAAGGTATCGCCAAGAAAAATGCTCGCTTTGTTGAAAGAGGTGGCGTCCTGTACCGGAAGTATCTAGACCGCAGGGGAGTGGAGTTCGATCAGCTGATCGTGCCTCAATGCTATCGTCAGGATCTGTTGCGCTTGTCGCATGGGGGTTCGTGGTCCGGACACCTAGGAGTTAAGAAAACTAAGGACCGTCTCTTGCAAGAGTACTATTGGCCAGGGGGTTTTCGGGACGCAGACCACTTTGTGAAGACATGTGACACCTGTCAGCGGGTGGGCAAACCAGGGGACAAATCGAGGGCGCCGTTCAAGTTGGTACCTATCATTACGGAGCCTTTTAGACGGCTCGTTATTGATACAGTGGGACCTCTGCCGGTAACAACCACGGGGTACAGACACATTTTGACTGTGATCTGCCCAGCGACAAAGTTCCCTGAAGCAGTGCCGCTTAAAGAACTCAGCTCAGTTGAGATAGTCAATGCACTACTGTCCATATTTGCGCGAGTTGGTTTTCCTGCGGAAATCCAATCAGATCAGGGCACAGTGTTTACTAGCGCTTTGACGACAGCCTTTCTCGAAAGGTGCGGGGTAAAGCTGTTACACAGCTCAGTGCACCACCCCCAGTCGAATTCCGTTGAGAAGCTCCACTCCGTCATGAAGCGCGTGTTGAGAGCATTGTGTTTTGAAGATCAAACTGACTGGGAGCTGTGTCTGCCTGGGGTGATGTTTGCATTAAGGACCGCGCCGCATGCGGCTACGGGGTTTTCGCCAGCTGAGCTTGTGTACGGTTGCTCGCTGCGATCTGCGCTTCGCATGCTTCGAGAATCGTGGGAAGGCAGGGGCGACGACCAAGTCGTGGTGGAGTACGTGCTTAGGCTCCTCGAACGCTTAAGAAGGGCACAGGAGTTTTCAGGTGAAGCAATGGCAAAGGCCCAGCAGAGGGCCAAGGTTCATTATGATCGGACAGACAGGGCCCGTCGTTTTGAGGTGGGCGATGAGGTCATGATATTGCGCACATCGCTAAAAAACAAACTCGACGTGCAGTGGGAGGTCCCAGCACGGATTGTTCAAAAACTACGTAGTGAGTCTGCCAGGAAAGCGGAAAGCACAGCAAGTTTACCACTGTAATCTGCTCAGACCCTATAAACAACGGGAATCAGTGGTGTGCATGATGGTAAACGTTCCCGAAGAGCTTCCGGTCGAGCTTCCGGGACTAGGCTCAGTGACGAACAGGAAAGACATCGATCAAGTCATTAGTGACTTGATCAGTAAAGCATCGCTGTCGCCTGAGCAGAAAACCGAACTACACCAGCTCTTACAAGAGTTTCAAGGTCTGTTTACTGAGAGGCCTGGTAGGACTTCTGTCCTTACTCATGACATAGAACTTACCTCCCCAGAGCCAGTACGATCCAAGGCGTACCGGGTGTCACCCCGCCAGAGCGATATTATGGAGGCTGAGGTAAAGAAAATGCTACAGCTCGGTGTTATTGAGGCGGGTGAGAGTGATTATACCTCCCCTTTGA
The DNA here is from genome assembly GCF_023375885.2 of Dermacentor andersoni. Lineage (NCBI taxonomy): Eukaryota > Metazoa > Arthropoda > Arachnida > Ixodida > Ixodidae > Dermacentor > Dermacentor andersoni. The sequence continues at coordinate 198,460,840 of NC_092815.1, forward strand.
TTTTAGTTGAGGTACCGGGCAAGGAACCTCGTCCTTGCGTCGACTACCGCAGGCTTAATTCCATCACTAAGGATCAAATTTATCCGATCCCTAACATCGAGGAGCGCCTTGAGAGAGTGAGTAGCGCTCAGTTTATTTCCACCCTAGATCTTGTCAGGGGTTATTGGCAGGTTCCACTTACAGAAGAGGCTAGTAGGTATGCGGCGTTAATTTCACCAATGGGAGCATTCCGTCCTTTGGTTTGAAGCTTTGGTTTGAAGAACGCGCCATACTGCTTTTCAAGCCTCATGGATAAAGTGTTGCGGGGACAGCAAGAATTCGCTTTACCGTATCTAGACGACGTAGCGATATTCTCCGCATCCTGGCCTGAGCATATGGCCCACTTGCGGGCAGTGCTAACCCGCCTGCGCGATGCGGGCTTGACAGTCAAGGCTCCCAAGTGCCAGTTAGCACAGGCCGAGGTTGTCTACCTCGGTCACGTGATTGGACGGGGTCGTCGCCGCCCCTCTTAAATAAAGGTGGCCGCTGTGCGAGACTTCCCGCAACCGCGCACGAAGACCGATATCGGTCGTTCTTAAGTGTCGCCGGCTACTATCAGAGGTACATCCCCAGGTACTCTGATATCGCGGCTCCCCTGACGGGTGCTCTAAGACAGAGCCGCAAACAGTCGTCTGGGACGAGACAAAGGAAAGAGCTTTTAGCGCCCTAAAGAGTGCCCTAACAAGCCAGCCTGTGCTACGATCGCCCGACTACACAAAAGGGTTCGTTCTTCAGTGCGATACTAGTGAGCGAGGCATGGGCGTTGTACTGTGCCAACGAGAAAATGGAGAAGTAGAACACCCCGTCCTGTATGCTAGTCGTAAGCTGACCAGTCGTGAGCAGGCGTACAGCGCCACCGAGAAAGAGTGTGCGTGTATCGTGTGGGCCGTTCAGAAATTGTCATGCTACCTAGCCGGCTCGAGGTTTATCATTGAGACGGATCACTGCCCTCTCCAATGGCTGCAGACCATCTCTCCCAAAAATGGCCGCCTCCTGCGCTGGAGCCTCGCTTTGCAACAATATTCCTTTGAGTTGCGTTACAAAAAGGGGAGTCTCAACGGTAACGCCGATGGCTTAAGTCGAAGCCCCTAACGTAAGAATCAGCCTCAAAGTTATTTGTTACTGATGTTTTTCTTCCTGAGGCAGGATTTTTAACATATTGCTTTTTTCTAGCGTTTCAAATTGATGACGTGCTTTCTAGTGCAATTTTTCAATTTGTGGACGTGTTCTGAGTGCTGCAAAACTACTGTAAGGAACTAGGCAGTAGTATAAAAGGGGAAAGAGCCTGGCAGGGCTTAGTGAGGGTTGTGCCGTGCTTGCTGACTGAGCGGTTGAGTTTCGGCGTAGTTCTAGCGCTTGCCGGGAACGAGAACAAAAATGTCAACTCTCCCGAAGTCACTTTGCAGTGTCCTGTGTGAACCTGAACGAGAGAACGAGGCCTTCTCTGTGCGCTGCGCTCAAGAAACGCCGAAGGACGACCGACTTCGGTTATGAGCATCATCAAGCGACATCCCTCCGGACAGCGGATGCAGTCCCCTGACCATCGGGATCTCCTTCCTCCGGTGGGGCGGTCTGTTACGTTTCGCCTACGACGAGCGGTATAGCCGGCGCGGATGCAACGGACGCCGGGGCTTCGTTCAAAGGGGCGGACATTTTGGCCCGTTCGGAGCTGCCGCAAAGCCTCCCCGCCGAGCGCGTCCAGGCGTGTTTCAGTGCCACGTGTCTTCGTGTGTGCGTGTGTGTGTGTGTGTGCCCACGCTTGTCAAAGCGCGGCAGCCGGGGAGAGGAGCTTCCCAAGTGTGAAGCGAGGAGGTCTGTCCGGCGCCGGCAAGGCGGATGCGTCACTACACTCGTCTCAACTTGTCTCTCAGCTCGTCCGTGCCCCACCGTCACGTGGTCTCGTCACGAGGCCTTCCTCTTGCCCTCAACTCCGAGAGTATAAGAGCAGCTGCCCCCGGACGCCGGGAGAGAGGCTCCGATTTCTTCTGTTGAGTAACGTGCTCTCCCGTCTCTGCGCTTCGGTCGACCTGACCGCCCGCTTTTTTGCGATGTTAGAATAAACAAGTTGTTCTGTTACCAGTCGACTCATGCTTTGCCGGGACCTTCGGATGCTTCCAGTTGTGCCCCAGGCCGCCAGGCCAACGCTACCCTTGGGGCTTGCGACCCAGATTCTAACAGAATAATGGGGAAATCAGACACCCACCCGTTCGTTGCAATTGCTACAAAGGTGCCTTTGTAGCAATTGCTACGAACGGGTGGATGTCTGAGTTTCCCTTTATTCAGGCTTTGGCTATACAGCTTAGAGCACTGGCACGGGCCGGTCTGCATGACCTGGGCCAGGCCCGAGCCGGTAAGTACAACGCGTTGGCCTGGCCTAGCCCGGCCCGGTGATCTTAAACCGGCACCGTACGCGGCCCGGCCTGGGGGCTGCTATGCAGGATGCGCCGAGTTTCTCGTTCAACCGAGTTTTACCCGAGTTTGCTCAACGGCAGTCAGTGACTGGAGATGGCGTGGAACGTGTAAACGCTACAGGCAAAAAAAAAATGTAGAGAGAAACCCGCGTGTGACATCATGAGCGCACCCTAAGCGGCACGCTGCTTGCACGTGTAAAGCGCAGAAGGCTGCACAAGGAATGCGCCAGCGCCGTGTATTGTTATCAACGGATTATTGCAACTTAGAATACCGTGACTGCCCCGCTGTCTAGCTGCACACTTGCCGTGAGCCGTTTGCCACGACTTCCGTGGACGCTTGAAGGGCGTGCCTCCTCTTTCGGGCACTATCTTTCTATCCTCCGTCGAATGCGAACAGCGTATATGCGGCGCATTCTTGCACCTACACTTTCGCTCAATCGAATATGTTAAAATACAACAAATAAAATAACAAACATTTTTATTTCCTTAAGTATCTGGTTTTCGTTTTGAATTCTAGAAATTTCTGATGACAAGCGGAGATTGAGCAAATAATTAAATTTTGCATTTCTTGCCACGATTGGCTACAGTGAGGCGAAAGCTTAGAAGCGGATACATTGAAGAGGGTCGCACGCACAAAGGAGTTCACACGGTAAGAAGTCGCCTAGGGGCGCTGCAGTGCTGTTCTCAATAAAGTCAGTCATGACCATTCTTTCTCTATTAGGGGAATGGAAACGCAGCGCCGCGGTACGGCTGTTCATCGCAGTCGCTTCACTACACTCTTAAGCAAAATTACACCCTTTTGCCACACAACAATAATCGCCATCTGTCTTGTCCGCATTTCCTTTCTTTAAGGCGGCAAGCCCGGTACTTTCCAGTAACGAACGGCATGGGCGTTATCAGCATGACATAGCAGTCCGGACAGGAAAGTAGCGGGGGCGGCGTTTGCAAGAAAGGAAACGCAAGCAAGGCAGATGATGATTACTGTTGTGTGGCAGATATACACCCCAAAAGGTGCACTTTTGCCTAAGAGAGTAGGCTATTAAGGCCGTCGCTTCACCGACTAAAACCCCCACACTAGACATAGATACGGTATCAACGGCTGGCGCTGCAAAATGGCGGTACATTATTTTAGGGTCCGTAGTGACGCAGTACAGTGAAATTGTACCAGTTTATCTTTGTGCGCGAAGCCTCTGCGATGCATTGGGAAGACGTCCCTGCTTCCCAGCGACACAGTTCATCGCTTGTCATCGCTTGCTCAGTGAAGGTGCCTCTGCGGGCATGTACAGTACGCAGCATTTGAGTGTGTTGTGCACTCCAAGGTGCATGCGGATTACGTCTGCTTGAGGCAGCAGCGATCGCCGATGGATATCGTAACAACACCGCAGCAATCGCATTTTGGCAGGTGAGGGCTATTGCGTGCAGTTATGAAATGAGACTTGGAACGGGGGAAGGTGTTGGAACTGTTGAGTGCGCAGTGCTTGTGATGAAGAAATGCCATTGCACTGGGTCTAGAAAAGCGAGCGATTCTCGGACGCTGACCGTGTTTGCGACGCTGTGGCTCCGATACATCACAGAAGACAGAGCAGCCATTCCAAACGACTGCTGCGATACGCACTCCTCAGCATCGTCGTCCACCCCGGCGCATCGACGCCTTGCAAGCAGCTACAGTGACGCGCCAATAATTATTTACTATGCGCTACGTCGCCACAATGCAGGCAATGAAACCGTGTTGTGGGGCCATCTCAGCCCGAGAAGATATATGCATATGCCAGCGACAGCCAACGCTTTGTTTTTAATAGTGATGCTCAGTACAGTCGCGATCAATTTGAAGGTGATCGCTCGAGAGGCGACCAAAACTAGGAGCAGCGCCACGTTACGTCATCACCGTCGGTCGAGAGGGAAACATCAGTTAGCTCCTCTCTCTCTTTTTTGGTATTCCCTGAAAAGCTGTCACTCCCGTCACCGTACACGGCATAACCTGCGCATTCATTTCGATTGCGTTATGAGCTTTTGCACAGAGGCGTCATTGTTAGCCAAGATATGCTTGAGGAAGCGACGCACACAGATCATTGCCATGAAAGGGAAACAAACACAAAAATGTGGCGAGTTGGTCTTGGGGGTGATGGTTGCAGCCTGGAAGAGCGTAATAGGGGAAGAAGGCAGCGCAATCTTTATCTTCGCAGTTTCAAAAGGCCGCCGTTCCTGCGACCCGGTCGACGGAGTGGAAAGGGGGGGGGGGGTAAGCGTTATAGTGCCCTGGTCGTTCGAACGCTTAGGGACCGAAAGCGTTAGGTTCACCCAAATAGACGCTAAATAATGGTTTGGCTTGGCTCCGTATATTATCTTTAAATAGGTGGCGCTAAAGCGATGAACGCGACAAGAGCCCTTCTGCCCGTGCGGTATGGTGCGGTCTTCGCTTGTGTCCGTGGCTGTGAAGTGATTGTAGCTGTTTGATGTCGTTAACTGTGAGAGCTTGTGGCGAAGTCATTGAGTATGGCCGTAGTAGTTCTGCCCATGTAGTGTTTTGCGGACTTCACCTGTGCCTGTGACTGATCGTGTTGCCCAATAGCTTTGTGGAAAGCGACGTGGTTTGTGTGGCTGTCATCGCAGCGTTTCCCAGCTCCTGGGTGGCCCCTGTGCCAGTTATTGATGGTGTTGCGCAGTAGCTTTGTAGAAGTTGATGTACCTTGTGTGAATTTCGTTGGCGCTTATGACTGCCTTAATTATAGGTGGTCACGCTGCTTTTGAAGCGCGTCCGAGTGCGAGAAACTTCACGGAATTTTTTGTAAACAACGTGGACGTCTCGAAATGTTAGCTAGAAATCAACCAGCAGCAACCAAGTCTATAAATTGTGGTTTTTCGTGCTTATGCTCATGCGAGCAGCAGAAGGACAAAAGATCCGTTACATAATGTCAGTTCCATAAAATCAGCTTTGCCGCAGTACAGTCATGTTATGCTGTGAAGCATACGTAATGTATTGCGGTAAAGTATATGAAAAAGTAGGCAGGGACCACTGCGTTACTGGGGCGATTTTCTTGTATTATGATCATGGCCGTGCGCGAACAAGGAAGAATCACGGTCGAAGCGCGTGGCACAAACCTTGCCAATGCTTTAATTGGAAAAAAAAGAAAACGAATTGGAGTGGATGATGCCAAAAACAAAGCCTTGACTTTTGTATTATCAAAGCAGTTCCGAGAATAGTCAATCATATTCCAAGCTCCTGCATTATTTATGATCGTTTAAAGTATATGCATATATTGTGCACCAGCCTTAGCACCAATTCTAATGTACTTTAATGATGTAAGTTTAATAACACGTGGCAAATATACAATTTGTGCTGTAAGGTGTTGTGCTGTTTATAAGCTGCTGCTTTCATGTGGTAATGTGTACATTGGCTGGAAGAGTTTATGCATCCTCCTTATAGAATTCATTGAAAGGTGAACCACCTGTCAAGCCATCATTGTTCTTGCGGTTGTACACTAGATTTCACAAACATGGGGAAAGTTATGATATAGAAAGAGCAGCTGAGGCTTAACATATCCACATGCATGCACAGGAGTGCGGGAGTCGACCATCTATCTCTCTAACTCAGGTTGAATGTGCATACTTGAGTAACATGTAACACTTGTTGGGTGTCAGGTTTCTTTTATTGTTAACCTAGTTTGTGTTTTTTCTCCCATTTGTAGGTTTTAGTGTGTGTTGCTGTGTATGTATATAATTGCTTCCAGAGTGGCTTTCTTGTTGCTAATAAATTTAGAGAAGGCAGCGTTCTTCATTTTGTGCATCAGACAGCAAGTGAGCATGTTTCAAAGGATGTTGGATTTTGTTGCCATAAGCAACAAAAAGGCATAAGCATATAGACTGCTTGCTGGAGGTACTCTTTATAGCATTGAGGATATTATCATGCTGATAACTCTGTGCACAATAACTAGAAAGATCACATCATGTCTGACATGTCTTCTTGCCACCATGAAATCTTGTCAGATGCATAACACGTCGCGGGACATACACCACAGATCTTGGCCAGCCATTTGAGGTCTCGACCTCCTACCACTGAGCAGACTCGTCCAAGAGACAAAACATGCAACTTTTATCTGATTAAATGTAGTGCATGTTGCACAAAATTAGATGTCAGGTGTTATTGTTGACACAGATACATATCTGTGAGCCTCATAAACTAATGTCAAAAGAAAGAGAGTAATACCCATGAAATGCACTCTTGGTAGGATGGCAGGACCATTCTCTCGCAGAGTTAAATAACAACCATGCAGCAGTATTATGATATCAAGCTGAACAATATTTCACTCCAAGAATAGGTTTCTTCATGCAACATTGCACTGATAGTCTTGAAATACAATACCCATTGCTAACAGAAGGCCTTCCAAATTATGCATGACAGGAGGGCATATTTTAGGAAGCAAGAATGAAAACGAAGCCGGTTAACTATGAAAGTTGTGAATGCAACTCTGCAGAAGTTAGAAAAATGAACCAAATAGAATAGTTTAAAAGTAAGTGGTTTAGAGACAAAATGCCGTTTTATTCCATGCCAGAAAAGCAAGCATAGGTTGAAATGCGTTCCACATACATACCTTCAAGGTGCAGGTACAAGGTCTGTCCTGAGAGAGTGTCAGTAAGGCGATTAAAAATCATTTATTGAATTTGGTGTTACAAAGAGTTAAAAAATCTTCAAAATACTCTCCTTTTGCGTCAATATATCTGCTCCAGTGAGACTTGCAGCTCTCGAATGCGTTGCGGTAGTCCTCCTCCGGAATGGCCTTTAATGCTGTAGTGCTAGCTGCTTTGATCACGTCCGCTGTCCCAAAATGATTGCCTTTCAGGGGTGCTTTGAGGCATGGAAACAGAAAAAAGTCGGGGGGGAGCCAAGCCTGGGCTGTACGGGGGCTGGGGGATCGTTGGCACCCCTGCTTTAACCAGGTAGTCGGTGACGATGAAGGCACTGTGGGCCAGCACATTATCGTGGTGCAACTTCCAGTTGTGTGCAATGTCCGGCCGGATGTGTTGAACCCTGCGTTTCAGTCTTTCGAGGACATCCACATAGAATTTGGAGTTCACAGTGGTTCCAGGTTCTTCAAACTCATGATGAACCAGTCCGTGGATGTAAAAAAAAAAACGAGCATGATCTTGATCTTTGATTTGCTCATCCTGGCTTTCTTCTGGGCAGGGGACGAGTGTGTGTGCCACTCAGATGATTGCCTTTTGGTCTCCAGGTCATATTCAAATACCAAAGTCTCGTCTTCTGTAATGACGTCCAAAAATTTTCGCTCACGTTTGCGCATGTTGAGATTTTCTTGGCATGTCTCAACACGGCGTGACTTTGCGTTTTCAGTTAGCACTTTTGGAACCATTTTTGTGCACGCCTTCTGCATGCCGATATCGTTTGTAACAATTTCATGAACTTGAGTTTTTGGAACGTTTGGCATGTCGGTCATCAAACGAACACTTAATCGTTGGTCTGAGTTCAACAGTTCCCTCGTTCGTGTCACATTGTCAGTCGTAGTGGTCGTGGATGGCCATCCAGCGCAGTCCTTGTCGTCGCCCTCTTCCAGGCCTTCCAAAAGGCCTTGCACCACCGAAACACTTGCCGATCGGACAGGGCATGTTCTTTATAAGCAGTCTTGAGCATAGCAACAGTTTCCGCAGCGGCATTGCCAAGTTTCACACAAAACTTGATCGCAAATCTTTGTTCTAATGAGCGCTGCATTTTGACTTGCACGAAAATAAAAAAACAGCTCTCACGGATAGGCCCGTCCAACACTCTCCGATGTTCAGAGCACAATGAGTGACGGACCGCTGCTTAGCTGGATTCTGTCACTACTAGTTTCAACCAGTTGGACTGCTCTGACATACAGTCACATCACAATAAATTTACTGAGATTACTTTCAGGACAGACCCTGTATGCGGTGATAGACAAGCGTTTTATATATATATATGTTGGGAACCTGTATGGAGGTGAGGGACATGTACAGTAAAAACAAGATGTATAAGGTCAAAAACTAATTCTGTTAGTCAGAAATTGGGCCCTGGTGTCTGGCTTCTCTTGTTCCCTGACCCTGGATGGTGAATACCAAGCATCTATATATATATATATATATATATATATATATATATATATATATAATTGTGTACAATCAAGCATAGCATCATTGCCTTCTACCTGTGCTAACGTATGGGGCAGAAACTTGGAGGTTTCTTGGAGACAAAAAAGGGCATTGTGTTGTCATGTTGGAAAGCACTTTTCCGGAGGAGGGTGTGTCAGCCACTGACATAAATTTTAATGAAATTTATACCAATATAGCTGACAAAATGTTGAGCTGTCACAAAGTTGAATCAGTTTGGTTTGACAACAGTCTCAAATGATATTAAGGTAGAAAAAGGTCTTCTTTTATGCGCCTTCTTCAGTACAAAACACACAAGCTTAGGGAATCCATTTCAGAACCATTGTGTCGGAATATAAATCAGGGCTTCATGTTTCAGAATTTCTGCAGACACACCTTGACAGGCTGGGAATCAACGACCAATTTCTTGCTGCCAGCTCTCAGACTGTTGTACACTTCCTGCAGGAGCATAATCTGGGAAAATGGACAGGCTTTCGTATAGATGCAGAAGATCTATACAATTCTTTGCCGCAGGTGCGTCTCTTGCAGTTTGTTAAGGACTGCATACACAATCAAACAGGTTGGGTGGAATTTGCTGAAAGGTGTAAAATTCTTGTTGCAAACTTCCTGGAGCCTCTTGATTTCTATTTAAGGTCAATTTTGGTCTGGTGGGAAGGTAAAATATGTCTCCAGAATGCTGGCATCTGCATAGGTTCCGGTGTTGCACCAGTGCTCAGTAATATTTTAAGTTATGTTGACCAGAAAATAATCAAAACCTGTGTGGGCTTGCTCTTAAAATTTTCCGATACGTGGATGATTATTTGTTTTTCATGAGCAAATGATAACTTTCGCAGAGCTGTCATCGAAGTACTGAAGCTATTTAGAGAACAATAGCAAGGTTTCAACTTCACTTTAGAAGTTCCAGAAAAAAATGTGCTGCAACTTCTTATATCAGGCTTACTTTTATGTGGGATCACGTATGCTGGGGATATCAGTGGAGAACTTCTAAGCCCCTTCTTGATTATAGGTCTAGCTATTCAAAATTTATTAAGTACAGTATTGCCACTCACACAATTAGAGATGCCCCAACCAAGAGCTATCCTCACCTTACCCTTGAAAGTGTAAGGAATCTGGTGACAAGGCTTAATGAGGCAGGTTATTCAGTTTCAGTGGTTTTTTCATGTTGAAACACGTTAATTAAGGAACTTAAGGTGCAACCAGGGTGGAAGCAGCTTAAGGAGCAAGAGTGGATCAAAGTTGCCATTATCCCCTCTATTAATTGTCGCAGAGGCAGAAAAAGGTGGCTTCCAAGTTCCAGGAGAGGATTGGGTTTTCATTTAAAGATAAGCTGAAGGGAATATGTGAAGCAATAAACAAGCAGATGATTCACAACGGGTGTCTGAGCAGGGAGGACTGCAAAGTGAAATATAGCATACAGTTTGTCTCTTGCACACGAAATGTTGTTTATTCGATTCCTTTTTCTTGAAGCCTACAAAATATATATCAGTCAGACTGGAAGGTGCTTAAACATTCAACTAAGGAAGTACCATAGTTTTTTAAGGGTTTTTGCGCATCCACACCTTTCTGTGCATTTTCTGTGCAGTTTTTGAAAGTACTATTCTGCTGTTCACACACTGTGAAAAGCCCTCACATGAATAATGGAGGCTTATCACATTAGAAAGAAGGGCTCACTATGTGTTAGCCAGACATCCATCTCGCTGCAAGATAGCGAGGTTGCCGTGTTAGATCTTAAGTAGAGCCACTGAGTTGCATTGTGCCTTAGTAATTGCTTTTTTACGTTGATTAATCAGCCGTGACATGTGTGTTGCCGTCAAAACATGTGCATTCGGTTATGTGAAGGTTGTTTTGGTATGTTTCTGCATACGCTAGGGGGCCGGGTGTTGGTCACGTGATGTGTGTTATATATTGGTTGTTTTCTTTCAATAAACTTCATTTGATAGTGCTGTATCCTGTCCCGTTCTATTACTTTTGTCGGCATCTGTCATGCAGTAGCTGCCATGAAGCTTCAACAACTTGCCCAATTGTCTATTGTATTTTCTGTCGTATGGAGCATTAGAGTTACGGAATGGATGCCATGGTATATATATAGATATATGTGTGTGTGTGTGTGCGTGTAAAGGTAAAATGGTGGTAAGGTGGGGTGGTAAAAGTAAAATGAAGAGATTTTCACATCATGACTAGTCCTTTTAACACATTTACCTACAAAATTAAACGCCCTGCTGTTATTAGGCACCTTGTACATAGGTATTCATATTACTAGTAATCTTTCAATGCAAATGCATATCAACGTTTTGAGTAATGCTAATAACTGAACACATGGCTTTTTGTGCTGCAAGTTTTCTTGGACTCCTGCTTCCCTTAAGCTTATACTGTATGATATGCTTGTAAGATCAAAACTGGAGTATGCTTCATCAATCCGGGATATACCTACAAAAAATACAACTCTCATATTTAGTTGAAGCCATACGAAACCAACCTGTACATTTTATTGTAGCTGTTTATTCCCATACCGCAAGCATATCAACAAATAAAAGTTGCCTTGATTGGCTAGGCAACAAGAAAACTTACCTGTTTATTTCACAAATTCTAAATTGAAACATGTTTTTATTACCTCCTTGTAGCTCATTGATATATATGCGTGTGCGTGTGTGTGCGTGTGTGTGTTCTGAGGCTGCCTTTTATAGGAATAGTAAAGATTGGTTTGGCAAGTTGGCACCTGTACCTTGAGGTTGTAGTGCATTCTCAATGAGATACAAGGAGGCAATAACATATGTTTCAATTGAGAATTTGTGAAATAAATGGGTGAGTCTTTTTGTTGACAAGCCTGGCCAATCAAGGCAAGTTTTAATTGTTGATATGCTTCCGGTATGGGAATAAGCAGCTACAATAAAATTTACAGGTTGGTTTTGTATGGCTTCAACTACATATGAGAGTTGTGTTTTTTGTCGGTGTATCCCGGATTGATGAAGCATACTCCAGTTTTGATCTTGCAAGCATATTATACAGTATAAGTTTAAGGAAAACAGGAGTCCAAGAAAACTTGCAGCACAGAAAGCCATGTGTTCAGTTATTAGCATTAGTCAAAAAGTTGATATGCATTTACACTTTTACAAAATTACTTTTAGTTCTATTCTGGGCGTATTTGTGCTATTCTGCTTGTACCAGTCTACTAGTGTATTCTTTTTATTAGTGTAATAATGTATTCATATTAGTTTGCCAGATCTGTAGTCTATCAGTATCTATGTTTGTTGTATAGGTGTAATGTGCTTCAAGAAGAAACAAGCTTCCTCATTTGCCCAAAAAATGAGTCAGAAATAATGCATTTATATTATCACAAAAGATAATACATACAAATCAAATATGAAGCCCAGGATTCAGAAAGGAAAGATTGTTGGAACAACTATACACCATACAACAGCTTAAAAAGAATAAAAATGTGATCACATTTAAAAAAGAAAAGATGTTTACATTGCTTCACAACGAAGGTTAGCCTCTTTAAACAGGAGGTTATTGGCAGTCAAGCCACCGAATTGGTTCACACGTACACCACGAAGATTATCAGACTTCACAATCTGGAAAGCTAGCGAATGGAAGTGGTGGGTTCTTCATTATTCATTACCATGCCTTCATGGCTTTTTGCCGGATAAATATGTCGGACATCCCAGTTTGCTTGTGGAGGGTGTCTATATACTTCCACTGCACACCGTCACTTCAGATGACCATAATGAGATCATCTGATCTTCTCTCCGAGTCTGTTGTGAGAGTACAGTCTTTTTATGGATTGGGTGCAATGACATACAATGTACACCAAATCCTGCATCTTCTTAAAAGTGCGGCTAAACTAGGACCTCATTGGTCGCATTCTTCATTTGTATTTGAAGGCGGAAATGAACTTCTTGTGAAATTGGTACGCGGAGCTAATGATGTTCCTTTACAAATAGTAGAATGTTATGTACTTGCTCGAAAGTTACAGGCAGCTAAAGCTAGTTTAAATCTTTCACCAGAAGTAGTGAGTTTTTTTGGTGCACAGGAGAGGAGAGCTGGTCAGCAGACAGTTTTGTTAGGCACTAGAAAGCTGTGCTTGAACATGGATGAAAGGGAAAAACAGGCTGTAGTCCACAACCGTGGCGGTGACACAGCAAGTGTCACTGAATATTACCGAATGGTCATCAACCAACAAACATTCCACTCTCTCCAGTACACTTGAACTATAAAGACTAAAAACAGTGCATTTGTCAGCATCTCAGGTGCGGTTTCTCTCCTTTGTAGAATTCTTACTGGAGCGAATTCTTGTGTAATTCTGAAATGCAAGCAACTATTTCCTGTTGAAATTCTCCATGCAAAGCACCTTTCAGTCTGCGTCAGAAGAGAGGAGTCACTAGTTTACGAACACCCAGCGAAGTTATGCGCCTTTATGTGTTTATAGAAATAGACAACAATATCTTGGATGGAAAATATGAAACGATTATGAAAGAGACTAATTCCCGTGCTCAAGACATGGCAACAATGAACAGTATGTGTTCAGCCATGGTACATGAATGTCTGGTAATAACAGGTTATAGCTTTAAAAAACAACAGTTGGTAACAGTGCACCACGCTTTACGGCGTTCTGTAATAATCAGCTTTTTGATGTTTGAATATATTACACAAGCCAGAGCCATCACAATTCTAGAGTGTTTATTTTTTCTTGCGATAGCTTCTTGTTTTCCTAATGAACCAGCTAGCCCAATTTGCCACTCTTCATTATTGTACTCTTGTTGATTAAGTGCTTGGGGAATTGCGTGGTCTGCATGTTGGCAGTAGTGATGCACCTGCTGATGAACAGTTGCAGTAGCCAAAACATGACAATATTTTACAGGACTTAGGCACAGTTTCGGGTCGGTGTCCTTACATGTAGCGAAGGGCCCTACTTGACCACGTGACTGCCTTGAGTGGGTGATCACAGTGAACAAGCAGTGCTTCACTAGCAGACTGTGAAGAGGTAAAGCTTCTCAGTCTGTATGCAGAGGCATGGAAAGCAGCTGAATGTTAAGTGAGCAGTTATGCTACTTGATACAACAGCATCATTTTCACACCATGCATCTGTCTTCCTCACTTTATTTTCTCCTTTGACTCAATGTAGCTGGTGCAAGTTTATCCGTTAACTGTTGCGGCATGACTAAGACACTATCTTTTTTCTGAATGAAACAAGCAAACTCTGAAATTTTATTTTAACAGTGTATTACGGTTTGAATCAAAGACTCCAAACACTATATACGAAGCCTGTTCTGATAGTCTTCTTTGCTGTCGCGTGCTGAAAGCTACACAGGTTAAACTACTTTTACACATTTCGACATGCGGTGGTTGAACTAGCACCCAGTGAAGAATTGTGTCTTCTGATTTTGCAATATGTGCACTCATGTTTAGCTGTTTTTGTTCGTGAATATGTGGTTTTACAAATGGTAAATCCATGTTCTTACTTGAATAAATTCTCAGATCTGTACGCACTTTTGCTTAAATAATATTGCTGTATTGTCATGTTCTGATATATTGCTGTAGATGTTGTACCAATAGCGATGCTTGTCCTGTTTCCTCGCTTCTTGTCAGTGTACCATGCCACTTTGTTCTTTTTGCACAAGCTCACTTGTGTTCTGTCACATATCACAACACTTTTGGGATGAATGCAAAAGTGCATAGTCTAAAGAAAATAGCTTCATATGAAGTTGTAATATCATAAAAGCATGTGCCAATTAGACCTGGCGTTCTATCCAGCATCTGTGAGCACAAATGGGCATGGTGAAGTTGGTACTTCAATCTGTGTTCTTCCTCTTATGTGCTTGTTTAAATGTGGCTAAAGTTGCTTGCTTATTCTTTATATAATGGAGTGTAAAATAAACCCTAGTCATGTTTGTAGTCATGTTGCTTGTGTCTTGTCCTTGTTCCTTTGTGGATGGATGCATTAGCGTTGTCATAATTTTCAAATCAAGTATGCACCAACTAGCCCAGAAAGTAGCTTTAATGAAATCACGTTGGTAGTGTCTAATTTATGGCATTCACAAACTGAGCCTGACATGTTAGAGCTACAGTTAGTATCCACAGTCTTGAAAGTGCTTTGTTTTGCTTTTGTAAATAGACTTTATTACAACAGTAGGAAGATACCTAGGAAGATGCCTATGAAGAAAGGAGTCAGACAAGTAGACACAATCTCTGCAATGCTATTACTGCGTGCTTGGAAGAAGTATTCAAGCTATTAAACTGGAAAGGTTTAGGAGTAAGGATCGACGGCGAACACCTCAGCAACATTCGGTTTGCCACTGACATTGTTCTATTCAGCAACACTGCGGACGAGTTACAACAAATGATTGAGGACCTTAACAGGGAGAGTGTAAGAGTGGGGCTGAAGATTAATATGCAGACGACAAAGATAATGATAAATAACTGGGCAAAGGAACAAGAGTTCAAGATCGCTAGTCAGCCTCTAGAGTCTGTGAAGGTGTATGTCTACCAAGGTCAACTAATCACTGGAAACCCTGACCATGAGAAGGAAATTCACAGAATAAAAATGGGCTGGATTGCATACGGCAGACATTGTGAGCTCCTGACTGGGAGCTTACCACTATCATTGAAAAGGAAGGTATACAATCAGTGCATTTGATGGGTGCTGACATATGGCGCAGAGATTTGGAGACTGACACAGAAGCCTGAGAACAAGTTAAGGACCGTGCAACGAGTGATGGAACGAAGAATGCTACCCGCCGTGGTTGCTCAGTGGCTATGGTGTTGGGCTGCTGAGCACGAGGTCGCGGGATCGAATCCCGGCCACGGCGGCCGCATTTCGATGGGGGCGAAATGCGAAAACACCCGTGTGCTTAGATTTAGGTGCACGTTAAAGAACCCCAGGTGGTCAAAATTTCCGGAGTCCTCCACTACGGCGTGCCTCATAATCAGAAAGTGGTTTTGGCACGTAAAACCCCAAATATTATTATTATTATTATTATTTAACGAAGAATGCTAAGTATAACTTTAAGATACAGAAAGACAGCAGTTTGGACAAGAGAGCAAACGGGTATAGATGATATTCTAATAGACATTAAGAGAAAGAAATTGCGCTGGGCAGGTCATGTAATGCGCAGATTAGATAACAGTTGGGCCATTAGGGTGAGAGAATGGATACCAAGAGAAGGGAAGTGCAGTAGAGGATGGCAGAAGTCTAGGTGGTGCGCCAAAATTAGGAAATTTGCGGGTGCTAGTTGGAATCGGTTGGCGCAGGACAGAGGTAATTAGAGATCGAAGGGAGAGGCTTTCGTCCTGCAGTGGACATAAATATGATGATGATGATGATGACAGTAATCCTGTTTTGGATATACATTAAATGTTGCACATCTGTCCCGCAAAACTTGTAAATGTAATTTTGTATTAAAAGAACTGTAGCACACCTGCTACAAAGATGGACTGATACTTTTCTCATGCAGCTTTCCCAATGTAGTTTCACAGGCTAAGTAACGCTGCTGTGCTTTGAAAACGTGTGCTTTAATTTATGTTGAAACATGTTTAGGATAATATATCTGCATAAAAGCTGTAAAAGGTTTTGATAATGGCACATTTTACACACTTCATTTTTATTTTATACTCTAATATCCGAAATGTCTTTGGTAATCTGTTCATGTGGCAGGCAATGCATTCAGGGTTGTATATTGAGTTCATTTTAAAAACGTCTCTTCAGGCGTGTGGGCACCGGCATGTGTGCTATTTCTAACATGCTTTATCAGTGCCTCAATCAGATTCCTGTATGTTATATGATGATCTCTATCTGGGTTTAAAAGACTGATACATCATGCTATTTGGTCTTGCAGGCAGCACAGTGAGATCTATCTGCTGCCTGCCAGTCTGGTAAAGAGTTTTATGGGTCAGGTAGGAATATTTATCACTCTTAGAAGGACCCGTACAACCTATACCTATTCCTAGGAGACTTGTAGAAATTTCTATCAGTTTTTTTGCTAGGGTACTGATATTAGGTTTTACATTAGTGATGGCACTCCGAAGAGACATTAGTGGACACGTGCACTGGGCACGTGCACTGCACTGGGCACGTGCAGCAGCTAAGCCCAGTGGGGGGGGGGGGGGGGATATGGACTGGGCACCGGCTTGCGAGAGCAAGGATGACGTGGCATTGCGGCGGCGCCCTCTCCCCTCATGCAACACCTGGCGCACTAGAGTGATGGCTGATGTACCCTTTCACCCGCGCTGTTCCGTAGAGGCACGCTCGCACTGTGGTCACCACCAATGGGATTTGAGGTTCCATTTCGCTGAGACGACAGACGCTGGCTTTTTGACTCAGTGGGCCATTTGTTTAGTCTGAACAGAAATGGACCTGCCAGAGTTTGGTTTCACGACAAAACACACAGTCATCAACAGAAAGTTTAGTTTTCTACGTTATGTTCTTTGCGAGATATAAAATGAGAAAAATCAAGGGCCTAAACACTCAGCATTGTGGCATGCCAGAAGTGACAAAAGACAGATTTGTGAATTGGAGTTGTTAACATACAAATTGTGTTTAGTCATGAAGAAAGCATTCAGTGAATTTTAGTAATTGCATGTGGATCAATATTAAGTTAGCTTATTCAGGAGAAGGAGGCAGTGGCACAAAGTAGCAGAATTTAAAACGCTAGAAGCATCCATTCAACGCATGAACTAAGTTCAATGGAGGAGATCAAGTTAGCGAACATGACAATATAGTTATGTTTTTCATGACAGACAAGGTCTTATGGCAACCATGTTGACATTTGTTCTAGAAGTTTTGTGACACAATTTAGGATTACTATGGAGATTGAAATAAATGATGTTAGGGAGGCTTGACGATTGAGACCAGCAATTGTTCCGCCCAAGTGTCTCTCATAATATTACTGCGGCAGATCACCACATGCATTCTGTTCTAGAAGCTGAAAAGGTAATGCTAATCTGTGTAATGCATCTGTCGAATACCGACAACAGTATGATGCTGATGCGGTGACAACGACGGCATGATCGACGATGGGATGACAACTCTAGAGTCATTACGATTGAGGCATAACGACTTTGGGATGATGAGTGCATGCATGGCAATGACTGGGCATCTACTACACAGCGTGAAGGCGGCAGCATCCGACGGCGTGATATTACAACTAATTTGAAATGACAATGCAATGATGACGACAGATTGAAGACTGTGAATGGTGAACAACGATGCATCCACTTGGCAACTAAAGAAAAACATATGAGGACAGCTAAGCATGTCTTATCTGAGTTGTGATTGCGAAAGCATTAATGCCCAATTGAACGCCACTGAGCAGTCCTTCGAGTTTTACGCTGCAAGTGATGCACCCTAGAGCTACATTGGGCCCGAGATAGCAAGCAGCAGCAGCCTGCGGTGCCAACACCGCATGCCACCGACGTGCTGCATGACCAGAGACCAGGAAACAGCAGCGGCCACCAAGGCCGGCAGGCACGCGCAGCAGCTAAGCCCAGTGGAGGGGGGAGATATGGACCGGTTGGCGGCTTGCGAGAGCAAGGATGACGTGGCATCGCGGCGATGCCCTCTCCCCTCACGCAACACCTGGTGCACTATGGCGACAGCAGGTGTACCCTTTCACCCGCTCTGTTTCGTCGAGGAGCGCTCGTGACGTGGTCGCAGCCAATGGGATTTGAGGCGCTGTTTCGCTGAGACGACAGACGCCGGCTTTTTTGCTGAATGGGCCATTTGACGCTTTTGCATAATAAATCGCTACAGAATAATGACGACGTGGTTATGTTGAGCTCGCGTTCACGCTTCATCTGCACGGACCGCCCTACCTGTGTACTTTTGGTACTGGTGCCAATTCTGTACCATGCAATACACTCAGCCATGGAGCACCCGCAACGATCACGCGATAGGGAAAAAACGCTGCGCTTTAAACATGCCCCCATAGAGTGCCCCAATATTGCAAACCAGCCGATCTGCGCATAGTGAAGCGTCCGCATGGCCGCGTTTGCCACGTGGCCGTGCTATGCGAGTGTGTGGCTGATATATTAATTGAGTAATCGAAAGACTGGTTCCGCATGCATTTACTTACCAATTTGTGTCCACGGCACTTTTATGTGCTGCTTTGAATAACTGCGTGTGGTACCGCGGTTCCCGCTGTTGCCCAATGCATGTGGCGCATACTTTAGCAGCAGCGCTCGGCGTGTTTCGACTAAAGCAATTTCATTTCAATTCTGCTCGCCACTCATGGCGGCTGTAGCTGCTTATAGTTATACAGTACTTTGGTTATAAAGTACAGTAAGTCTAGTTAATAAATTTTATTCGGATGTGAGGTTTTATTTTGTTAAATCGAGAACTTCGTCAAATTGAAACCCCTTGATTAGATCACGCAACATGCCATAAAATTGTTGCAAGGGCCAAAAATGTCGTTTTTGCCTACGTTCACACTTATTGTAGCAGTTGAGCATGTACTCTGCCTTAACGGAAGAAACGATTAAACATTCTTAAAAGCTATATGTCAGTGATACTAAAATCCCCAGAACTCAATTAGACCTACTATACCCACATTTTTCTTTTTAATTATGGCAAATCAGGCAAGTTATTAGTTGATTCTAGCTTTTCAGTACTCATGAAAGTGACAGTGAAAGTATTGAATGTCATGTAGTGTAATGCAACGAAAACAAGGACACAAGAAAAAGGAAAACACTTACATAATTAGGCGCTTGTGTCTGTGTTTCATTTCTTCTTGTGTTCTTGTTTTTGCTGCGCTACACTACATGCCGTTCCATGATGATCAACGAACAAGCCCACATCGCCACCCCCGTGTAGAGAACAGGAATTTTCTTTATATACTTAAACCTTGATATAACAAAGTAGCTAAAATCGGCAATTCGCTTCGTTATGTAGAAATTTCCTTGTATTGAAATTCGATCTGTTATGCAAATGAGTACAGTCGCCGATCGTTTTTGCTGCACGGAAAGGGGCCATGCAATTTTCCGAATTATTGGGCAATAAAGAAAAGCAAGTTTGAATGAGAAAACATTTTATTTTGACAAATATAGGAGTCAGCGATGAATGACACGGTTTCATGCAACGTTGATATCTTTACATCAGCGGTACGAATTGAGTGACGCCATGCTTTTGCGTGCACTCCGCCCCCAAAGCGTCGCCAGGTCGCACTGCGACGACGCTATCATGAAAAGCGCCGGCAGCTCGGAGCGAATGCTTCGTCTGCTTCTCGTTCCAACGGGACCTCAAAACTCGAGATTGCGCAACCTTCAATACTAAACGTGCGGGAAAACAGCTTACATGGTGCCACCCCGTCTTGGCATGCCCGCTCTTTCCACACGCAGCAGATTACCTCGAGCTAGAGCAGGGTGCGCGGCTGCGTATGCGCTCAGCCGCGCTTACAGCCGCGCTCAGCCGCGTCTCGGCGAGTCATCGCCGAGACGCGCGCCAACTTACCCCCCAACCCCACTCCGCCCCCTCGCGCGCGCTTGATCGCGTTACTGCGAGCTCGCTTTCCTTCCCCACTTTGCCATTGCTCGGGTGGGAAGGCCGCACTTATGAAGCCACCATCTTTCTTGTCTCACCCTCGCACACTTTCACTCGCACCTAAAGCACAAGTGCGCGGGGCGCAATAGCATCTGGTCGCACTTGGACTTAATTTATACGGAACATGATGCGGCTCCAAGCTGTTGTTCTTGTCGCGCTGCACGCAGTTTGAGAGGTGCGTTTGCAAGGAGCCGCTTGTAATTCAGTCATTTGACTATCTGCGTCCGCGGAAGTTACCATTGATTGTACTCTTCTGCGGCCGAAGCGAAATTTCGTTATATTGAAATTGCACACAAACACACTTCTTTATATTGAGGCTCTAAATGCATGGTGTTCTATGGAGAAGAGGTTATGAAAAGTTAAATTCCTCGTTATATCGAGAATTTCGTTATACTGAGGTTTAACTGTATAGAGATTTGAATTTATATACCTTGTTGTGCAGCTCCTTGGGTCATGGTTTCTATGACTATGACTCATATGACTCTATCTGTTGTGTAGGAAACCTCTCTCACCCCGTTTCCCTACGGTTCTCCTAGGAGGCCCCCTCTTGATGCTATCCTTGTTCCACTCTAGGCCCACATCATTTCATAATCGAGGCATGTAAGGCCACAGTTCCTTATGCTATGAAGCTCTGACATCATGCGTACCATACAGAATTGTACATGAGCCTGAGCCCATGCATAACCATTCTTCTGATCAAATGTTAATTTTGAGACTGACGTCTTTCCTCTTGCATAACAGTTATCTCTGCTGTATTGTTGCTGCTCTCTCATGTACGTATACCAATAAATTATCTCAGTCCATTTATTTTTGAACATTGAGTCCAATCTTTGCCAACTTAAGTGTGTTGAATGTTAATATTTAAGACCTGTCTTCACAATCTGCCTCCACCTCATCCATTTTAGCATCCTCAATTCAGTCACTTCTCCATCCTGACTTCTAGGTGACTTTATTAAACTTGTTTAGGTTCCATACAGTATTTCTGGTCATGTATTGTCTTATAAGTTTATTAGACAGTGAAAATCTTCAACTTGACTGGAACCTGTGTAACATAAATATCATAATGCATCTTTTCAGTTTTTCCAAACTATGTCAATTCTGCTGATTCTGTGGGCTGTCCAAATTTTCCATTCCCTTTCATCTTCCCTTTCATCTACTCTGAGAAATTGGCATGTGGCTACCAGATGTGGGCAGCTTGCCTCACAACACATGCACATGCTCAGCTACTTTCACCAACCTTTGTGCTAGATGTGAATCAGCATGAGCGAAGCAGTGAGATTGGGGAATTATGAAATTAAGGCAGAGGTTCGAGCATTAAGGGAAGTCATACTTATGAGGTGAGTACATGTGAAGAAAAGTATTCAGAAATGTTGGGAATTTGCAGTTTCCTATTTATTGGTCTATTAAACTCTCCCTAGCTATTTCAGTTATTTCATAATGTGTTGCAATTTTTAGTTGCAATATGTTTTTCTGAAGTGCTGCCACACTTACTACTAGAAGTTTGAGAACCTATATTTCTTATTCACTTGGTTCATTCATGCCTACAAGCAGCAGTCTTTTCACTTTACATCAGCTATTGAATGCAATGCCCAGATATGTTCTCAGTCTACTTCAGTGGGAGTCACTAATACAGTGAATGATCATGAAGCATGTGTGTTCTTATTATTTATGCCAGAAAGCACACAAATATTCGTGTTTATTTCTGGTGTTCTTCTTCCTTAATTACCTTCTTGATTCAGGGCATATATATGAAGCAAGAGATCCTGGCTTGTTCTTTCTTTACATTAGCAAATTACATTAATCATATAATAGCACACTTTACATAATTGAGCACACTAAAAGTCACTTGGCGAGCAAAACATGAATTTGTCTTTTTGACTATCCCAGCCTAATGTTTTAGTGTGTGCAGTTTGGACGTGATTCTTCAGAAGCATTACATCTGCTTCAAGTATATGAGGTATAATTACTTTGGCTTAAAAATAATCCTAATCTTCCTTGATAGCTGTCCTTTTTTTACTAGGCAATATAAGCATGGCGCTTAATTCCAAGATAAATATGCCTGCTGTAACTGTATGCATCAGTGTTTGACTATTCGTTACCTACTATTCCTATTAGAAAAATGTATTTGCCAACCTCCAATTATTTGCATTGAAGTAGTGAAGAGTTTGATGGCAGCCTGTCTGGTTTGGTCAAAAGAGGCGCGGTAAGTAGTTTAAAATTACATGCCAACCATAAAAATGAAAAATAAGAACTGGTTCAACTGGAGCTTTGTTCACAATCTTGGTGAACAAGGCTTTCAAGTGGGAGCCAAAACATCTATCTTGTATGCCCGATCTTCATTTGCTTATTATTATTATTTGAATTCATCTAGCTCTAAAGAGGTGGCAATTTATTTCGAATACTACTCTTTGAATTTTGTTTCCATTGCGGAGTTGTTTTTTTTAAAAGTAACTTCATGTACCCCACAAGTACAACTCAAACATTTTTATTCTTTCAAGGACGTCACAACTAGTGGAAGGTATTCTGCACTAACATAATTATTTTGAGATTTCCAGTAAATATGTAGTCCTCATAAAAAGTATCTAAATAATTTTGGCCTAAGCGGTTATACATTACCCAGTAGGCTTCATCAACTTCTGATATCACTTGCTCTTGGCAAACTTGTGAGCTGACAAGTTTGAGCATGCAGTCACTTCCCTCCATATTTGTTTCGATGAAGGCTTGCCCTTTGGTGCTACTCTGGATCCACCCCCGTTGCCTGTGATTACCACTGCGGGCTTCAAGGCACACACCCTCAGGAAACTTTTCATGCACAAACCTGGTTCTTTCACACTTTTACTAAGACAGACATTGAAAGCAAGGATGGCATAGCAGGCATGTTGGTTACAGAAGTACTTTATTAAATAGCTTGGTAAGTATTCATCTAGTGGATATGTCCATATCCTCTCCAGCAGAAGTGCAAATTAGCAGGGGAGCTTGTCTCCTTCTCATGCATACGCCAGCCCAGCCAATCAGAACTTCAGGAGCGGATGAAATGGACATTTCCACTAGGTGGACACAGAATACATCCCCTGTTTTCTGTCCTATCTTTCTGCCCTTCTCCATGTATTTTACTCAGTGAACTACTGGTTCAGCTTGGTGGTCACCTTAATCAATCTTCCAGTAGCTCAGCACTTAAAAGGTACAATAAGGCACTGTAAACCCAAGCAGTTAGGCTGGCGATCGCTGCTGTTATGCACCATACAGGCTGAAGCAATGGCTTCACCGTAGCTTTCTAAGTTAACTTTACTGAACCTTGAATTTAGAGAAAACAGAATATAAAAACAGACTAGCATTTTTTTGTGCTTCACCACTCTGCTTTTTTGTGCTACTAAAATAAGTATATTGAATCTAAATGAAGTAAAAAGACAAGGAAATTGTGTCACTAATTTCATTTCACTGTCTTTTTAAAAGTATAGCAAGATTTTTTAATTGCATTACGAGTTGTTACTTATGTTTCGATCTTAATGTTAATTTCTCATGCTCCAAATAGGGCTACAACTGTTCCCTCATCCACAGCTATCAAGGCCTTATGGCAACTTTGGAAGCTCTCTGAACTGAGTAAATGCTATGCATTGCATAATTTCTTAATACATTTTCATGGCTGCCTTTAACCTGTATAGTTCCTTATTAAAGCCAGCATCTCTCTTGTGGCCACCTTTAAAGACAATGTAGTAATGTATGCCTAACAAGAAAGATGGGTGCTTTGTAGTGCTAGTAGGCTCTAAGTAAATCGTTTTATGCAAAAATTGCTGACATAATTGTCTGACAAGTACTGCATAATGTTTGCTATTTTGCCTTCTGTTTCAATTTCACTGCATCTATACATTTTACCAGTGCATGAGCAGGGTTCAAGGCTGTTCTATAATATGCTTATGAGCACTTATCATGATCAGTTCCCCATATAAGCGGTTTTGCTGAAGAGAATACAGAAATATGAGCAAAATTGACATGGAACTAACATATAGATAACGTCTGCATGATTGCCTATCAAAAGTTATATTTTCTTAGAAAAAAAAGCTGGAACGTGCATCGCGTAATGTAAAACTTATTGCATACACCGCCTTCATTAGGATGATACTAGAATATTCAGCGTTGTTTGGAGTCCCCATCAAGTGACGCTTAAGAGGAAGTTCGAAAGGATACAGAGACTGGCGGCGCGTTTTATTTGTTCGACATACCGAAGGAAGGAATCGGTCACGCTTATGTTACAGCGTTGCAACTTCGATCTTCTTGAGGTACGTAGGAAAAAATATAGGCTGAAGGTGCTTAATCAAATAATGCAGGATCAACTTAAGATTGATAAGCTCAAATATCTACATGCTCCAGGCAAAAGATACCCGCGAACTAACCACGACTACGTCATAAAGCCGGACCATACCAACAGTGACACATATCGATACTCATTTTTCCTGGATGCGATAGAAATGTGGAACCAATTGCCAAACGCTCTTGTTAGCCTAAAAGATGTCACCGACATTGAAAATGCTGCTGAGGCATATTTATGAGAGTTTTCGATTTAGTTTTGAAGTGCCAAGTGATATGTGCGACTTGATATTCATTGTACGTATTTTGATAAATGTCAGAAGTGTGCTGAACAGCATTCAAGTGAACATCTTATTAACTGTGAATTGACAAGTTTTAAGCAACTTTACGTACATTGACATTGTCCATATTTGGTTTATGTAATTGTATTGTCCTCTCTGTTATGACCCTCTATGAGGGTTGACAGTATTAATAAATAAATAAATAGACAACGAGTAATGTGGGTAAGAACACTTTATTTTCAGCACACATGTTTTTTTGATGAACTGCTGCTATACTGCTAAAATCTGCACATTTAATAAAAGTACAGTGCTCTGCTTCATCACTCCATGCTAAGTGCAAGTATCCTGTACCAGGAAGTCAAACCAAGACGTGGGATGTTCAGTCTGTGAAAATAAAAACGAGTTTGAAACATTAACGTGCAAAAACTAAATGACACTCAAGAAAATAAACACAGCACACGAACATATCCAATGAATCAGAATAACCTTTGAGAGGAAACATATAGTTTCTATGGCACAGTGAAGAAACCTTATTCCTACGGCTTTTTTTTTGTGCGCGAGAAAACATGAAAGTGCATGCGTTCTCCCTATATTGTGTATCTGTCCCCTTTTCACACACAACAAAGATGTTGTCTCAATGTGCCCAACTGTCTTTGCATATCCATTTCTCTGCTCTCATACCATGATACCTACAGTTAAAGGCTGTAGCAATGCTTAGCTTGAATGAACCAACCCAAGCTACATGCACTGTGCTGTTGAACATGGCATTGTAAGTTAGATTCATGCACAGCACATTCATGTGCCATAAACATTTTATTGTGATTGTAGGCGAGATAAATAAAAAGAAGGTATGTAAATAAGAGTATTCCCTAATAAGCTGTGCAGAAGTGCTCTCCCGTTTGGACAGAAGCCGAGCACAGCTGCAGTGAACAAGAAGCCAACTTATACAGCATTTAAAATCTAGGTTCTAAATGTGCTACAGATTTTTCTGAATTCATGGTAAAAATCTAGGTGTTAAAGGTGACAAACATTTAAACAGGTCTCTATTCGGACTGCTAGTGCTATGTGTCACCTAGTTTGATAAAATATGCCATATCACTGGTCTCCCAAGCTACAAGTTGCAAGTGCAAATCACTCAATTATGTCTAGGGCACGTTTGAGCAAAAGGCAGCCAAGATTACTATGCCATTGAGATCTATTTCCTGACATCTGACTTCTTCTCAGAAAGCTACCTCTAAAAAAATCCTTCACAACAACATAACCCAAGCCTTTCTTGAGTAAAGCCGTCACAATGGTCCTTGAACACTAATTACACAGTGGCTCTTTGTGATGTAATGTTATGTACGTCAGCACCTAACAAAGTACAGGAAAATTTAATAGTGGCAGCGTGACAGGTACACAAAAAAGTAAAGGGATAAAACATCACAGAGGCTGCCATCAGTGTTCATATCTCCATTTCAATGTGGATGTTTTTAGCAGTGAATACATGTTCTCATTAAACTGAGTCATATTATTACAAAAGCGAAGGGCAAGGTTCTTTACATTCTAAACTGACAAATGTGCTTTATTACGATTCACCGCAATACAGGCGGTGTTTTGCAGTGAACCATCGCATAAGGTTTTGGCTAACTACGGCGGGCGTGTCCTGCAGCGGGGTCTCTTGTGTATTGCGGTAAAGCGTATTATTGTGACAAGAGCTAACCTGGCATGTGTGGCTTTAGCCAACAAAAGTTCTCAAGACATCATTAATCCTGCCACGAAAATCTGCTTTGATGAGAGTAGAACATTAGGTTAGTCGCTGACAGAAACCATACATTCCAGATTCACGTAAATGTTTCCCAATATCGGCATGCTTCACCGCAATACACAAATATGTTGCGGTTATAACAGTGGTCGAACAGGCTGGTGCAAATGTTTTGACAGGGGAGCGTGCCTTCATCATGGCAACTATTTTCCTTGGCAGTTTTCATATACGTGAGTCCCCCCAATCACAACAGGGGAGATTCACCTGGACCTTTGCCAAGAGACGTACCGACAAGCGTTTGGTAGTGGCTGGTAGAGATGCAGGAGTCTAAAAAGCGTTGCGAAATTCGGTTCCGTAAGGTTAGCTTCACCGCAATACAAACATGTTAAGCGGTTAGACATACAAGATATCTTGCGGTGAATCATAGCAAGGGTACCTGGCCTTTGATGCAAAGCAGCTTCCCAAGAGGCACGGTAATCCCGTGGCTAGTTATGCAGTTCCCCGCATGCGAATGAGTTCCCTGCGTTCGGCGGTTTCGCAGTGACATACAAAATTACATTGATTGACTGTGTTGTAAATGCGCGACGGCACTATATGCTGATGCAAAAGCGTCGTTTCGCTTTCGAAAACTGCGCTCGGCTAAAGAGAACACCTTGACTCGCATATGACCAAAGCAGTTGAACAGGAAACAACGAAATTACGTAGCTATTATGGAAGAAATCAACAGCTCAGAAAGAAATGGCCGTGTAAACATTAACTGGCTTACGAGGTCGACAAACCAACGGTTCAAAGCATCACAGCCACGTCCGAAATGCGCTGAAGGCCGGCCAGTACACTTAGGCGCCTCGGCGTGCGTAATATAACAGGAGACAGCAGGTGCACGCGTACATCATTAATTAAGGAACACGTAATATTTGTGTCGGTGAAAGCGGTCACTCTTCTGTTCTGACATGCTTCACCGCGTAACACTAGTCTACTGCGGCGAAGCTGACTTCAGGACGCCGATTTCTTCAACTCATCTAGCCAGGCAGGTCCGTTTATCACGCTTGGCAACGTTTGACATTTTCTGCCTTAATTTCGTTTGTTCTTTTTAATTTTCTTATCACAGCGACCCTGTATCACGCAGTAGCAGAGCTAGTGCCGCGTCTTAACTGCGTTAGGAAAGGCAGGCGTGTATGCAGCAGGCACGGCGGCATTGGCTCTTGTTTGGAAACTTCATGAGACGCTCTTCCGCGCAGCGATGTCATTTGCATTATTAAAAGAATGCAGGTCATGATTAAATGAGCCGCAGCAAAGCTGTAAAAAAGCAGTAGTAATGCTGTTCTAAGATCCTCTTGCTCGAGCGAGATGGTCTTAGAAAAAAAAAACGCGATGTAACGCGATCTGACGGAACAGCTCGTCATGCCAGTGTTTTCTTACGTCCTCGTTCTTTCGCGCATCCTCCCCTGAACCAGACCACTGAATGGTACTGTGCACGCACTGACGATCCTGACGGAGGCAATACCACTCACATGAGCAGCTCCATATAAGATGCCACGGCCCATTCCACATGCCGGCTGCAATTTGACGCGGCCAGGAGGCAAAATATGCGCACAAGGTACCTAATGGTAACGCATCAAACTGCTCACAGCCCCAATCCTTTATTACACGCATATAGCGTGGAAAGATGAATTACTCACTCTTCAAGTGGGCACGGAATACGGACCGTTTCGCAGCGCAGCCGGCTCCGTAAGGCGGCCGCCATGGAAATGACCGGATGTGACATCATTGGTTATAGCGGTCGTGACGTCATGGGTGAACGTAGACACTTCGGGCACCTTTCGTCTGCTGTGCCCCGGGCACAGCAGACACGGCCGTTTCAAAATCGGCCGCTATGCTGCTTGGAAGGCCCGCTGGTCGATGCTCGCGCGATCACCTTCAAATTGATCGCGACTGTACATCACCGATGACAGTGTGTTGCGCATGTAGTATGTCGGCGGTCAAGAATGTTGACATAGAGAAATGAATTTCAGCAAGAGCGGACACTCCCATAGAGCCTAGCGGCCGAACTGACTGTAGCGCACCATGCGGAAGGTATTACCAACTTACAATTTCGGTTTTGTGCGCACGCGTTTTGAACTCCAGTTGGTACACGCCACGCCGGCTCCGCTTATCGGTGCAGAATGTTATTTTTTTTTTTTTGCTTCTGCTGTTGAAACATGCGCAGCCTTGGCGCGGCATCACTTTATTATTTAGCAAAAAATGATTGCGAACGATCATTGCAAATCTCCACCGAATCTGTCTCACGTGCAATTACATAAAGAAAACGCAAGACGGCTTCTGAAATGATGAAATGTTTATTTTGCTCGACATAAATGCTCGTTCCGGGCTTCTTGTGCATTCATCCAAAGTTTTGGCACCAGGTAAGCAGCAGTCGTTGCCGTACGAAGCTCCACCGGACGCCATCAGCTGAAAAAACGTAAATTACAAGCATGTATTATTTTGGTATGTTGACCTAACAGGAATATTGCGCGTAGAGGCGAAACGTGCGTAAGTGGTGAATGAGCGGCATTTGAGATAAATTCACTTTTGCATGCATTTCGTAGCAAATAGGCTCCTGCCAAACAATGCCATAAAATCTGAAG
The DNA here is from genome assembly GCF_023375885.2 of Dermacentor andersoni. Classification (NCBI taxonomy): domain Eukaryota; kingdom Metazoa; phylum Arthropoda; class Arachnida; order Ixodida; family Ixodidae; genus Dermacentor; species Dermacentor andersoni. Next base: position 198,489,912 of record NC_092815.1, read on the forward strand.
AAAACATCTAATTTTCAAGCATCCATCCTTTCCCGGGCATTATTTACTGCACTTAAAGTGCACAAATACATGGGTGACTGCGCGTTTGCAAAATAACTTGTCCTCAGTAGACGGCATGGTACGCCAAGTACACAGAGGTGGCTACAACACAGGCTCACATACAGACCATGTTACACGCTCGCAGAATGCCTTCTAGTCGCACTCACGTCAGATTTGTGGGTGCGAAGCCTGTTTTCATTGGCTCAGAAAACAGAATTGTCAATTTCTTGAGCTCCTCGGCGTTATCTTTTACGCGTCCTGCCGGCGCAAGCAACAAACTCCCATGTTATCACTCTCGGCAATCGCTCGTCGCGTTTTCGACAATCGGGAGTACCGAAATAACGTGTGTTGTTGCAGGGCCATAAAAAGCGTCACAAACATGCCCCACTAAAATTCAATAGACACAAAACTAACTAACCACGGCCGGCTTGCTCTTTTGCTAACAGCTTCACAATCCCAGGCGCAGCGAGCGTACCTCAAAAGTATCCCCAAAATGTCACGAAACGAATTACAATAATTTTTGGGGTCAGAGAATGCATCCCGAACTCCTCCCAGTAAGATTCAGTAGACGCGAAACGAACTTCTGCACACAGCCGAGCTGCTTTTCGCTAACTGCACCACTACGCCGAACGCGGCCACTGTGCTTGAAAAGTACCCCAAAAAGTTGCATCCCGAACTCCTCCCAGTAAGATTCAGTAGACGCGAAACGAACTTCTGCACACAGCCGAGCTGCTTTTCGCTAACTGCACCACTACGCCGAACGCGGCCACTGTGCTTGAAAAGTACCCCAAAAAGTAGCAAAATTACTTACTATAATGTCTGAGGTCACAGATGGCGCCAGAACCTATAATGGTAGGATTCAGTACACGCGAAACTGTGTCACATGGCCGAGTTGCTTTTCATCACAAAGCCAGGTGCGACGAGCGTACCCAGAAACTATCGAAATAAGTTATAATAATGCTTGGGCTCATAGAAAGCATTGCAAACATCTCCCAGTAGGAGTAATAGACTAAAATTAACTAGGCCTGGACGGCGGAGCTGTTTTTCGATAACTACGTCACTATATAGGTGGTGGTGGTGGTGGTGGTGGTGAATTGTAGCAACAGGCGGGTTTAGCCTGGCGAACAAGGCCGGCAATTGCTCCGCCTGAGCGTCTCGCACAATACCGCTGAAGGGTTTCACCATATGTCCATCAAACCAGTCTCTCTTAAGAAATCGATGAGGAGACGTGAAGTTTCTTTGCGCGCTATAACTGATCCCTCGGGAAATATAAGGTGTTGCAGGCGCGCATGCGGAAGGTCCTTGTTTTGCAGATTCTTCAGGAGAGTCTCTTTCATCTTGGAATTGCCGGCAGGACCACGAAAAGTGCTCAATGTCCCCTGTCTCGTTGCATGCCGTACAGTTCGGAGAATTGATTCGCCCCGTTTTAAATAACCAGGCCGGTGTATTAGCAGATCCTGTCCTTATTCGATATAGAAGTGTGGCTTCCTCTCGGTGCAATCTCTTGGTTACGCAGGGCATATGCGGTGGAACCCAAAGCGACGCAAAGTGATTTCGAATGTCAGATTTTTGCACTTGATTACTCTTTGGAGCCTTGATTTTGGGAGGATGATAGAGCGCTGCGTATGCAAGCGCATCAGCTTTTTCGTTTCCTGCGATACCAATGTGGGAGGGAATCCACTGAAACTTTACTGTGAAGCCTTTGTTGTTGAGTTCTTTCACGATGGCTAGTGATTTGCGTGGGAACTTGAGGGATGGCAAACCATGGTATACTTGTTGTAATGCGGACTTTGAGTCCGTAAGGACAACCACATTCTGCGGAGGCAAAGTCTTTAGTTTGCGCAGAGCAGAAGCTATTGCTACGCCTTCCACAACTGTCGACGAGGCTATACAGTCCAGACGGCCAGACCACGTATATCTTAGAGAGGGAATGTAGAATGCAGCTGCACAGCGGTCTTCGTCTGTCTTGACAGAGCCATCTGTGTATACTTGTAGGTGATTCGCGTAAGTCGTGCTCAGGTGTTCCAGGACTAATGACTTGGGTTCTGCAGATGGAATGCAGCTCTTTGATTGCAATCGTGGTACACTTAAGTTGCATGTGATGTCCTCGAACGTCCAGGGTGGTTCTATCCTTTCTCTCTGTCTCGAGCAGCGCAATCCTAATACGCGAAGCGTGTTCAATGCTGCATAAAAATGTTAGCGCGGCCTGTTACCTATACGTCGTAAGAGGGCTCTACCGGGCGTAGACTCACTCAATCGTAGGAGCTGGATCATCAGAGCCTGGGAAGCCTGAAGTCGTAGAGGGCGTGACTCAGCTTCGTAGAGCACTTTCTTGTTTGACGCTGGCTGAGGGACTCCAAGACAAAGCCGGATACCTTTTCTGTGGATGGCTTCTAAGCGCTCGTATTGGCTGTCTGAGGGTGACATCAGAGGTAGCTGATACAGGATTCGACTCGTAACCAACGCTGTATGTAGCCGTAGCATCGACGTCGGGTGGTTGCCCCAGCGTATGCCAGCGACTCGCTTGAGCACATGTAGCCTGGGTGACGATGACGCCACAACGTGGTCAACAGCGCGGCGCCAGAGTAGCCTGTGGTCTAAGGTAACGCCCAGAAATCGGACGTTGGTGACTTGTCGAATCTGGTATCCGTCCAAATTCCGCGTCAAGCGTGTAGATTTTTTTTTCACTCCAGGAAATAGTACGAATGACGATTTCTCTGCTGATAGTGATAATCCAATCGTTGCCAAGTGGCCCTGAATGGCTTTTACTGCTCCTTGGGCTATTCGTGCGTGGCGGCGATGCTGGTAGCCGGAGACCCATATGCAGATATCATCAGCATATATAGATATCTTCACTGGTGTTCGATAGTTTAGTACTCTTGGGAGGCTACTCACGGCAATGTTAAATAATAAGGGAGATAAAACACTCCCTTGTGGCACACCGCGAAATATACGTATTTCATCGCTCAATGTGTCGCCAAGACGAACTCTGATGCGACGATCATTGAGGAACGTATGTATGAAGCGCAAGAGATGACCCGTGACGCCTATAACTTGTAACTGGCTGATGATGGCTCCTTGAGACACGTAGTCGTAAGCCTTAGAAACATCCATGAAAACAGCAAGTGTCGACAGGCCGTCCGCACTGTAATGTTCTATGTGGCTTAGCAGGTCCAGCACATTGTCTTGAGCGCTTAGATGCTGCCGAAACCCAGTCATGCACGATGGTAGTTTTCGACCCTGCTCGACATACCAAGTGAGTCTTGTGCACGCCATCTTCTCCATTAGCTTCGCTGCACACGAGGTCAGTGATACCGGTCTGTATGAGTCCAGAGCTGCAGGATTCTTTCCAGGCTTCAGAACCGGTACCACCCATGCTACCTTCCATAAATGTGGTATAGCCCCACTGGACCAGACTTGGTTAAAAAATGCCAGCAAATCACGCCGTCTCTCACCCGGTAGGGTAGTCAGCATCTGATTACTGATAAGGTCAGGTCCCACCGCACAGCGACGTCGGAGGCTGCTCATAGCTAGTTCCAGCTCTCTAAGTGTGAAAGGAGCATCCATTAGAGACGACGATAGCGGCGGAGGCGGGTTAGTTGTGCCGGCTGACCTGCCGGAGGAGTATATTTCAGCGAAGTCATTCGCAAGACAAGCGAGTGTCTTGCCTAACTTCAATGCTAGGGCTTCAAATGGCTTGTTTGGTCCAAAGTTTCCAGCAAGGTTATTAACGACCCACCATATCCTTGGAACTGGCGTGAAGACCGATAGGCTTGCACAAAATGATGCCCATTGATCTCTTCTTAGTTTCCTTGTATAACGTCGAATAACTGCGTTAATCCTGTTATATATAGTCTTCATTGGTGGGTCGCCCTTCGTCCTCATCAGCCTCCGTTCCGCTCTTCTACGGGCAGCGCATAGATTTTTGAGCTTTAGATCCGGAGCGGGGAAGTGATCGGGTAGCTTCAGCTCAGCGGTAGCCAATCTCTTGCTACGTAGCATGTCCGCGAACAGGTCTCCAGATGATTCGCTTAGGCCGTCCCTGTACGTATCCCAATGCGTCACAGGACAGGATCTTCGGCCGTTGGTTCTATATCCAGCAATGTTAACGAAGACAGGAAAATGATCACTGCCCATTCTATCTTTACTAGTCGTTGAAGATGCGAGGATGTCCGTTGAGTGTAACGTCAGGTCAATGACACTGTAAGAGGCCGGTGGTCGAAAAAACGTTGGCTGTTTGTCATTTGCCACACAGAGACCCTCGATGTATAAAGCACTAACAATTTGCTTTCCACGTACATCAGTCGCCTTGTCGCCCCAGAGAGTATGGTGCGCGTTGAAGTCCCCACATATAATCCTCGGAGCTGGGCAGCGGCTGCAGAGGTCTCTTATAATTTCTCCCATCGATACCTTCAGGCGAGAGCTCACATACACGGAGGCCACGCTGAGGCTTCGGTTTCCCAGCCGCACTTGTACAGCAGTGACTTCCAAAGCACTGCTGCAAAGGTCTTGTACTGGTAGAACGTAATGTGGTATTTCACGTCTCACATATAGCATGGCGCTTCCGTTCGGAAATGTCGGAATACTTTTGTTTCCATGTGCTACATAACCAGCAATTGATCTGGAACTTGGAAGACCAGCCTCGGACAGGGCCAATATTGGCACAGGCATGTTGCGTAAGAAAAGCGACAGTTCAGGTAAATGGCACGCAAGACCCGCACAGTTCCATTGCATAATAAGTGGCACCTGTGGACGAGATGGTGAACATTGTGTCCTGACCGCATCCATATTGCTAGGTGTTTAAAAAGAGGCGGAGCTTAAAATCACTGACTCGAGCGCCAGGACTACTTCGAGCATTTCCTTCATCGAGCTCGCCGGCATCTTCTCTATGTGTGATCGCAAGGCCTTGAAGAGAGCACGTAGCACCTGCTGACAGTCCTCCAGTTGTGTGTTTTCTTCGCAACGCGATTGGGGTCGCTGCAGTACAGACACATAGCTTCGCTGTTCCGGTTGTTCAGCAGTCTTCTCGTCTACGGGGCCTCTGTTCATTGATTTGACTGCTTTAGCCTGTCCGCTGCGCGATGGCACCACTGTGTCCTGGATTCCTGGAGAAGGCTTCAGGCTTGGAAAATCAGTTTCACTCTTTGAGCTCCATTTGATTTCGTCTGACTCTCTGTGACTTTCTGTATTTTTCTTTGTCGTATTTTTCTCATCGTTTCTTGTTGGCCCCAAGATAAACGTTTTCTTACGCTTTATTGCCGCTGCCCGCGTAGGACACTTACTATAACTAGCTGGATGACCACCACTGCAGTTAGCACATACAAAGTTCTCGCTGCACGCGCATGTTTTGAAATCGTGCGGTCCTCCACATCTCTTGCACCGCTGCTCACCACGGCAGTACTTGGCCACATGTCCATAGCGCTGACACTTGAAGCACCGAGGTGGTGTCTCAACGTAGTCGATGGTCTCGTGTCTTGTGAAGCCCAAGTTGATCTTCTCTGGGCGGTCTTTATTTGGAGCGAACGTAAGAACCACGGAGCTGGTTCGCCTGGACTCCCAGTCGGATTCGGAAATTTGAACGCGTCGCGTGACTCTCCTTGCATGGTAAACACCTTGTGGTTTTAGGTATAGCAACAGTTCCTCGTCAGTGTACCACTTCGGTACTCCTCTAATAATGCACGTGTTTTGCAGGTACGAATTGGGCACTCGTGCTGAGATTGCAGTCCCTGAGATTGACTTGCAGCTGAGAAGGGAATTCACATGCTCTTCTGTCTGTACATCTAGAAACAGGGCTCCTTGAGCAGTAAATCGGCTCCTAACTGGCGATGCGCCAAGAATTTTTTCAATTTCAGTAGACAGAACAATGGGATTTACTTTTTTCAGGTCGGCTCCTTCTGTGGCAGGCGTAACAATCACTGGGATTCCGACGGTCCTCTTCTTGCGGTGACGCACAAGCCTGAAGCCTTCATCGTCCAGATCTGTGACGTCAGCTATGTCACAATCGTCAATAAGCGTAGACTCGTCGTCTGTTTCTGTAGCCTCGTATCGCTTACAGTCACGGTTGCTCTCAGGGTCAGTCGGTGGCCTCTGGCCCGGTGTCAGGTCAGGCGTAGTCATGACGGAGCTCTCGCCGCTACCAGATCGGGCTCTTCTGCAGGCTCCTATCGAAGCGACGGGAGGTGAAGGCCCCCCCGGCCTCCGGTAGGGAAGGTACCTTGGCGAGTCGTCCGACGTCTTCGAGAAATCTGTTTGACAAAACGTCGAAAAAATTCAAAACACTAGGGAGCGATAGAGCAGTACGACTGCGTCGAAGCAAACTTCTTCTTCCTTCCCCACTATATAGGTACAGTTTTGTGCAGTAAGCCTAAATGTGCTTGAAGTGCGTCGCAGACTGTCAAACAAAATTTCTCACCTTGCTGTAGTCCAGTAGTGCAGCGCTGCCGTGTCGAAATGCAGACGGAACACAATAGAACGCCGGGAGCCCAGAAAATGGTCTACATCTGAAACAGAGGGATCGCCGAGCATGCGAGCTTCCCGTGTGCAGCCGGCCTCGCTCGTTCCTGTGGCATATATGGTGCATGACGTATGCATGCTAGTCTGGCGTGCCGCTAGCTTGTCGCTAGGCAACGCAGGAAATATAAGTCTCAAATTATAAGTTCATTTACACGGAAAACTTTTTTAGTTTTAGCGGGAAAGAATAAAGAAAAAATAAAACGTTACCTGTAAGTTCATTTCACATCCTTCTTATTTTTTTATGCTCGCATCAACTAACGGATGGAGTTGACACTAGGCGTGACGTGTTTCCTGTTGACAGTTTTTGCCGAGTATCCCCTCCTGTTAAATTTCTTTCTCTACGATTGTTGAGTCCTTTAGCTCAGCACCGCATCGCTGTTGCCGAAAAATAAGTTGGGCGTGGCCCAACCGTAGTGGGTGCGCGCACAAGAGTCACATGCCTCGCGCGGGGCGTGACCTCTGGTTTTGATTCACGGACAAACTCGTGCTAAACTCGCACATCATGAAACCCCCTCCGAGTTCAACTCGGGAACATGGCGGCGGCAGCAGCAGCCTGTGTCATTGCATCCAGTGGCAGGAAGCGGAAGTATGACCGTCTGGTCCCGTTCACGTACATTACCGTGAGCGTAATTTTCGCCTGTCCAAGACATCACTGTGCTGGCTGTGTGACGAGCTAGGTGAAGACTCTCGTCGGCGGAGACAGCGTGGTGGACTTCGTTCGCTCACTGTCGAAGAGCAAGTCCTCTGCGCCCTCCGTTTATACGGGACTGGGAGTTTTCAGGGAAACGTCGGGGCCGAGCGTGACATTGGACGTGATCAAACTACTGTGAGCCACTGGGTCAGAGATGTGTCTGACGCGCTTATCGGTGCGGCAGTGCGTATGTGGTGGCTGGCCTTCCCGAAGACTGCGACTGAGCGGGCATATATAAATGAACGCTTCCTACTTCTCGGAAACATTACGAACGTCGTCGGGTGTGTCGACGCAACGTACCTATGAATTCAGGCGCCTTCAAGGTCAAACCCAGACGTGGTCAATGCCAACTACTTTGCAACGAAAGCACACTATGCCTTGAACACAATGGTGGTAAGTACACCTCCTTTTGCCTTCATGCTTGTCATAATAGGTGTAATGTTGTACTATGTGAGTTACGGAACACTTGAACGTAGAATTCAGAATAACTTATTTTTTTCTTCACATTATGTGCCAAACATGGTTGCACTGAATTTTTCTTGGGTAATTCTAATAATTATAAAAAGTATTGATGTGGCTGCTTTGGCTTACATTGCACTAGTAAATTTGTGTTGGTATGGCAGAAATATTCGAAACTTTCTCGCAGGTGTGCGATGCTCACATGCGCCTCTTAGATATTGATGCCTGCTTTTCTGGGTCCTGCCATGATTCCCATGTTTGGGGGAAATCGGCCTTGAGACGGCATTTCGAGTGGGAACTCCTTATTGAGGATGGCGACTGCTTGCTTCGCAAGTATTTTTTCCCTAAGTGGCTGGATCTGCCGTTAACAACACACGGGGGGTTGCAAAGGACACTGCAGTGCTGTGCATAATGACATTCCTCAATAAGCAGTTGGTGCAAAAGCAGTGTAGTTGAACGATTGCGATAAATGTATAAAAAGGAAGTGTTCTTCATCACAGAACACTTATATATATGGGTATAGAACCTCCTGTATGCGCGTTTATAATATCTGTATATGTTTGTATATATGCATGTTTACATTAACATACAAACCATAAACATATTTTATGGTGGGGGGTCAGGTTCAACTCCCCCACCCCTGCTGCACAGCATGCTGTGTGCTCCTGCGAATTGAAACGAAGTTTGTTCCTTGTGAGTTACTAAGTGCTTATTTTTCTTTCACACTAATGTGTTTGACGTACACCTTGAAATCACTCTTTGTAGCAAGGCAGCATACTCTGCACAATGAGCTCATTGAGTCATCATTTTATCACTTCTTACTCATTGTGTGTCGTGCGTTTATGCATTTCAGCTTTTTAGGATGCATAAGTTAGTCAAGTTTCCATAATTCTGCAGTGTTCCCACATGTTAATCAGTTGTGGTTGTGACTGGAGCAATACTGCAGGCAGTGGAGCAGAGCCTCACATTTATGCGCATGCACACTTTGGGCAAGTACTGGCCCTGAATAGTTACACCTATTGGAGAACACGCCTGAAAACAGTCGTCAAAATTGCACCCTCACGTTTGCTCATTTTGGCACTAACTGGCATGTTCATTTACAGTAGTATGCATTCGCATGCTTGTTGAACAGTTTCAGCCGTCTGTGATCCCTAGGCATGGGCCTTTAACAAATCGTTTAAATCACTTTTGTGATTTATGTGCATGTGGAATGCTCTAGGGGGATAGCAGTCATTGCTCTGTATATGTCAGGAAATTTGCCATGGATGTCTCATGATGTCCATTTATGCTTTAAATGCGTACTTACTTGGCATTTAGACATTATTTTCAGTGTATATGGAGGTCAAGGGCCTCCAAAAGCACTAAATATATTGCCACGCGTCATGTGCCCTGAATAATTCATTAGAGCAGCTTTTAGTTTTATTTTCAGTGTTTGTACGAATGGTTATATTATATCCTGACATCATGACCCAGAAGGTGATCACATGGAAGCAGCACCCTGTGCCGTTTTGACACCCGCTCTGTCCTGCTTCCTTGTCTCCTCCGCCGCTACATTGCTCCCCCTGGTGAGCCGCATAAGAGGTGATCATTTTTCATTCCATCGCACTCTGTGCGGTCCTTAACTTCTCGGCTTTATTTACTAGTCTCAACGTCTGCACCCCATATATAAAATGCAATAATTGTACACTTCTCGCTTTCGCAGTAGTCGTAAATTGCCTGTCATGATTTGGGAATACCTGCCATACGCACTCCACCCCATCCTTAATCATTGGTGGGTTTCATTTACATGAGAGGGCTCCGCTGATAGTAGCTGGCCCTAAATATTGATACTCTTGCATGGGTTCTAGGTGTTGATTGCTAATCATCAATTGTTCTTTCGCCAGGCTATTGAATATTATCTGTGTCTTCTGCTTGTTTATTTTCAACCCTGTTTTGATACTTGCTTAGTTTAGGTATGCAATCATTTTTTGCAATCCGTCGGCTTCATTGCTGAGGCACACAATATCATCTGGAAACCGTAATTTGCTATCACATTCTCCGTTGACCTTCAATCCTATTTCTTCCCAGTCTATTTGTTTTACCACATCTAAGCATGCAGTGATAGCATTGGAGAGCTTGTATCTTTTTGCCTGACCTCTTGATTGCAATTTTGTTTTCTTTTCTCGTGGAGAAGTAGTGTAGCTCTGGAAGCTTCGTAGATGTTGGCTATGGTATTGACATATGTTTCCAGTCTTACTTGACGCCACAATGCCTCTAGAACTATTGTATTCGACTCAATTTCTCTACAAAGGTGAATGCCTTTTCGTAGTATAAGAAAGCAATATAACGGGGTTTGTTGTATTCAGCTAAGTATTTTTCTCAGCCTATTATGATTTACCTTCGTGAATATTTTGCATATAACTGCAAGTAAGCTGATGGGTCTATAGATTTTCTAGTCTTTTACACCTGCTTTCTTGTTTATTAATATAATATCGGAGTTTTTGCAGCTTAGTGGTATATTTGAGGTCTTAAGACATTGTGTGTAGAGTACCCTGACTTTCTTCAATATAACCCCCCGAAATCTTCGATCAAATCGACTGTTATACCGCCTTCTCCGGCCGCGTTTCCGCAGGACAAATCTCGTGTGGTGTTTCTAACCTCATCTGTAATAACACACGGTAATTTGATGTCGTGTTTGACTTTGACGCAGCTTGAGGTTGGGAGACAAGTATTTGAGCTGTGCAGTTCAGAATAGAAGTCTTTGGCCACCTTCACTATGTCACTGAAGTTGCTGATAACATAACCCTACTTATCTTTCAGTGCGTGTATTTTGGACATTGCTATATAGGAGTAGATGTACTGTGCAGATAATTATCACTCAGAGGTGTGCATAGCAGAATGATGACAACAAAACTCAACTTTATTTCTGTTTTATCAGTGCTAGTACTTAAGCAAAAATAAGACAAGCAAAATAGAAGGAAAAACATCTATTGTGCATGAATATCAATTCCTCGTATAAAACTACATAGGTATCACTGTTGCATAGGGGCACAATAGTTTTGTGTTGGTTGTCTTTTGAACGACTGATTTAAAAAGGGCCACATTCAAGTGTACGTTTTCCTTCTGGAAATTGCAGTTTCACAGGAATATTCAGGAAAAGCAATGTTTTGCATGCATGTACTGCTAGATTGACAAGAGGAAATATAGGTGCTGTACAGATGGAAGGCTGTGTGACTCTTATGTGACCGTGCCTTTTGTCAGGTTAATGGCAAAGTAGAGGTATTTTGTCTGATTTTGCCCCGAATGTGTCCTAGTTTGATTAATTTTACTCCTCTAGCTTGTTGATGTGCCTTCAATTTATTGCTTCTTAGTCACCATTTTATATCTATAGTGAATATATAATTTCCAGTAATTACTACACCGTGTTATCGTCTGATGAACTTGCAAGCTCATTAGGGTCTCAACTGCAAAGAAAGGCCACGACTATGTGCATGTATAATTACGCCTTTAGCCTTATGGTAGTAATTCCTGTTCTACGCCCTATTTTCTCAACAAGCACAACTGTTCTTTCCTGGCAGGCGATAGCGGCTCCCACAGGAGCCATGGCTTTTCACTCCTGGGGCAGGCCACCCATCACCGCTGTCACCCGAGGCAGAGAACGACAAGGTTCATGCAGCCATGCGAGCAGTTCTGGAGCGTTGCATTGTCATTCTGAAGGCAAGATTCCGGTGCTTACAGAAGTAGTGTGCTTTGCACTATGAGCCTGACCAAGCAGGCCACATAGTTGCAGCATGTGCCACGCTCCATGATATCTGCCTTGCTGCTGGTGAGCCCGTCCTGTCAGATGAAGAGGCTTATGACAGTGATGACATCGACACTGATGATGAGCGGCAACCTCAACTGTCAACACCAACTGTGTTACTGTCAAAACCTTCGACTGCTCAGTCTCTATCGCGGGATGTTAGACGAATGCTGTTTTCGAACGGAAAGGTCCAGCGTGACTCAAAGTTGCAGCTTTACCAGCAAGGCCAGCCTCAGCGCATCAGCTACCTTAACAGTGTGAGGCGTCGCTTTCGTCGTCTTCGTGCCACATAGTGCGTGTCAAATAAGTTAAATTTAAGTTGTCACCATAGTAATGTGTACGCGTATAGTTTCAGTGCCTCGTGTGCGGTGTTTGCGCTGTGATCGGCAGAACTCGCCTCAACAAATAGCGTTACTGTGATTAGCACTGAAGCAATGCTTAGACACGCCATACTGCCAAATTTGCCACTTCTGTGCAGCCGACTTAAATTTTGTGTTACCAACATCTCACAGGCCTATGATACCGACTTTTCGCTGGTTGCAGGCTTTTTGCCGATTGTTCTACTTGTCTGTCAGGGTTCCTTCCAAATGGCTCACTTTCTTGGGAAAGGGATTAATTAAGTATAAATAAATAAATGGATATCACAAATTCTGTGAAGTACCCTATGAATGATAATGTCATAAAGAACTTGGGGGTCTTCATTGGTGAAGTTACTTAGTATGCAAAATGTTGCATTTACGTCACGCTTCATCTCTCGGTCGCACTATGAAACAGCGATGCATTGCACAATTCGTTGCTGGGCGAGATGCGGATGTTGCGCCAAGCCCGTTGTGCCTATGCATTTGTGGCGAAATGAAAATGCATTGAGAATCTTAGTGTGCTGGCTTGCATGAGGAAAATACTTCATGATGTTTGCTCTGTTCACAGTTGATGCATGTGCCAGAGGTTCAGTCCATTTTAGGGGGTGAGGGGGCGGCAGCGTTATTCTTGACGGACAAATCATATATTTTCGTCTCATAATGGGGCTCTAATTCTTAAGCAGTAGAGCAATGCAGTTAGAATGCACTGCAGAACTTGCTGTGCATGAAGATGCAATTGAATCAGCAAGGCTAAATTACATATCGGGAGAAGTGTGGTGAAGATGCCAATGAAAAGTGGGTCTTTAACCCGCCGCGACAAAAATAAACATTGCAGAGCGAGAGGACCTATTGTACCGCTTTAGAGCATTGATTAAAAAAAACGTGATATGCTCAAACCTGTAAAAGCTCGCCGTAATGATAAAGTAGGTTGAGCGACACGCAGCATATTTTGGCACTGAACATGTCTTCTAACTGCTATTTTTATTGTAAGCCTCGCTGTCACGCCTTTCCTTCCGGCACTCCCTTTACTGTAACGTGGCACAGTCTTTCCATTGGTGTCATGATGATGATGGTAACGGCAGCAGTAAGGCTCGTTAATGCTTGCCCCTTTGATTACTGTGAGTTTAGTGGTAAAGAATATGGCACGCGCATGCACTTGTGCTGCAAAATTTAACGCTTGTGGTGGTTTTTGGAGAGCTAATTTGTGTTAGAAGATTTCAAAGCTGTGTTCCACTGTGGCCTAATAACTAGAGAATTGATGAGGTTGAAGACTTGGTGTATTGGTATAGCAGACTTGAAGTTGAACTGCAAAATTTGATGGGACACAAAGCACACGCACACAGATACATACAGCAGAACGCTCTGCTGTGTGTGTTACTCTTCTTTGCGTGCCGTCCAATTGTTGCGCAATCCAACTTCAAATAGAGCATTGGGCTGCTTTAGTGCAGGTCCGAGGAAGTGTGATCTATTCGAGAACATGCCAGTGCCTTGCCACACAATTATAGAAGTCTGAAAGTTTACAAACAAAGCTTTGCTTTCAAATCCATCTGCTCGCATAACAGAAGTACTGATTGAAAGAACCTTCATACAAAAATAATGGTGAAATGAGTGGCCGTTGAAAAGTGTAATTTGTATATTGACCCTGTTTACCTAATAGGCGCCACACCGGAGTCGACAATTGTATTGGACAGAGCAGTCTGTTTGCTACGTGAAGCACAAGCTTCCATTACATGATGTGCAGATAACCAAGCTCAGTTTGTTTTGACGTGCTGCACCACATTCACTGTAATCTGTTTTTGATTCCAAAGCGCCAAGCACCACCTGTTTTTCAAGGAGGTCATGAGAATATTTGGCGAGACCAATTTACAGCCCCTCATAATGGAAGTGTGGCCAGCCAGATTTGCTTGGATGACTTTATAGATTTTCTGTTCCTGATCATTGTGTGCTATCAAGTTGCTAAAGTCTATGCAACCAGTGCAAGGCATTACGTGATTCTATAGTCGGATACAACTTTAGGAGGCCGCGGAATCTGCACTTCAAACGCAGGTGAACACGAACTTGCACCAATGGGTACGCACTCTAGACTGACGTCGTGCGGCCGGATGCACTATACCCGCTCATTGGAGAGGGACTATTTCTTTAGACGTGCAGGCAATCGGCTGCTGCGCTTTGGTCATCTGGGCTGGGCCTCTCCTGCCTTCTGAAGTTTTATCAGACTGTAGAGGATGCCGCTTTTCCTGCAACACAAAAGGACAAAGTCTACAAATATTTGGCCTATTAAACGGATACATTACAAGTGAGCTATGCAAGGGATTAGGCTGTGCAAGCTGCGTGAAAATTAGTACATGCAAATATATAACATTGTTAAAGAATATGCGGTATCGAACAGCCATGTAATGGCACGTTTGATTCGGGGATTGTTGCATTCATATGCACAGTCTAGAGGTGATAGCATTATTAAGCTCCTGCTGTGTTTCCTCTCTTTTCATTGTGAATTACACACACCGTTCATCTTGTGGCTAATCAACATGCACTGTAGTGTTGCACATAGAAAGAAGAAACAGCACTATGACGTGTATGCTGCATTAATGCATATTTTGTTTACATGCTCCAAGTGTGGCACAGGTTGTCTTAAGTTTTTGCCAATTTTGAAGAGACCCCAAGTGCGTGTCACAAGTGCCCTAATATGCACAGCACAATGCTTACTGCAAAAATTTTATTCATGCTCTTGAATAATAAACAAAAAAATAAACTGAAAGCTCCTTTAAAAATTGTCTTCTGAGAGCTCGATTGGAGAGCAGTGAGGGCACCGATACTGCTGTTGCAGAGCAGCCCTCTGGACCTCTGCCACACACCAAGAGCACGTGCCTGGCGCTCGCCTACTTCCATCAGGCGGTTGAGTGCATCCAGCAGCAGAATGTCTTGCTGCAAAAAAGTGGATTGTTAGAATGAATCAACCACATATAAACGATTATTTACATAGAAAAAATACTGGTTGCACTATTGGTACTAAGCGCCCTTAACTGTGGAAGCCTTTAGTGTAGTATGCATAATAAAACACTGTGTCGGGACAACGTTGCTTTATTTTTCATAACTATGGTTGTCTTTTTCAGTCCCAATTGTTATGTTGATTAGTGTGCCAACAGCTGAGGTGTCCCCACACTTTCACGACTCTCTACTGTCAGCACCGCAAACCTATTTTGTTCACGGCAAATGAAATGCCTTTCCATACAATCCCGTCTTAAGCGAGCTGATTGCATCGTATGCCTACAAACATCATATTTTTATCCCATTACGCAATTTCCTACCATCCTCAGCTGCAGTTCTCTCTCCTTGACATGCATTCTGTCACGCTTATGTAATCGCCTGTTATGAATTGGGAACAAGTGATTGAAGACGTGCATGGCCTACCCACCGATTCAATTTTTTTCTTAATCTCAGCTAGCATATCAGTTGCCACTGTTTACTACGCCACTGGCTTCCTGCCTTAATGCTATATCTAACAATAGTTGTTACTTCGCTTTCCGCGCAGTCCTCGACTTCCGGACATAAGGAACTATACTATGGATAGAATTGAACAGGCTCTCAGGAACGGATGAAGCCTAAAAGCAGTGAAGAAGAAACTAGGAATAGACAAGAATCAGATGTGTGCGTTAAGAGACAAAGCCGGCAATATCGTTACTAATATGGATGAGATAGTTCAAGTGGCTGAGGAGTGCTATAGAGATTTATACAGTACCAGCAACACGCACGACGACAAGGTGAGAGAGAATAGTCTAGAGGAACTTGAAATCCCACAAGTAACGCCGGAAGAGATAAAGAACGCCTTGGGAGCTTTGCAAAGGGGGAAGGCAGCTGGGGAGGATCAGGTAACAGCAGATTTCTTGAAGGATGGTGGGAACACTGTCCTAGAAAGATTGGCCGCCCTATATACACTATGCCTCATGACCTCAAACGTACGGGAATCTTGGAAGAACGCTAACATAATCCTAATCCATAAGAAAGGAAACGCCAAAGACTTGAAAAATGACAGACCGATCAGCTTACTGTCCCTTGCCTACAAAGTCTTTACTAAGGTAATCGCAAATAGAATCAGGAATACCTTAGACTTCTGTCAACCGAAGGACCAGGCAGGATTCCGTAAACGCTACTCAACAATAGACCACACTATCAATCAGGTGATAGAGAAATGTGCGGAATATAACCAACCCTTATATATAGCCTTCATTGATTACGAAAAAGTGTTTGATTCAGTCGAAACATCAGCAGTCATGAACGCATTACGGAATCAGGGCGTAGATGAGCCATATGTGAAGATACTGGAAGATATCTATAGCGGCTCCACAGCCACCGTAGTCCTTCACAAAGAAAGCAACAAAATCCCAGTAAAGAAAGGCGTCAGACAGGGAGATACGATCTCTCCAATGCTATTCACAGCATGTTTACAGGAGGTATTCAGAGACCTGGAGGGGGAAGAATTGGGGATAAAAGGTGACGGAGAATACCTTAGCAACTTGCGATTCGCTGATGATATTGCCTTGCTTAGTAACTCAGAAGACAAATTGCAATGCATGCTCACTGACCTGGAGAGGCAAAGCAGAACGGTGGGTCTGAAAAATTTATCTACAGAAAACTAAAGTAATGTTTAACAGTCTCGGAAGAGAACAGCAGTTTACGATAGGTAGCGAGGCACTGGAAGTGGTAAGGGAATACATCTACTTAGGCCAGGTAGTGACCACGGATCCGGATCATCAGACTGAAATAACCAGAAGAATAAGAATGGGCTGGGGTGCGTTTGGCAGGCATTCTCAAATCATGAACAGCAGGTTGCCAGTATCCCTCAAGAGGAAAGTGTATAACAGCTCTGTCTTACCAGTACTCACGTATGGGGCAGAAACCTGGAGGCTTGCGAAAAGGGTTCTGCTGAAATTGAGGACGACGCAACGAGCTATGGAAAGAAGAATGATGGGTGTAACGTTAAGGGATAAGAAAAAAGCAGATTGGGTGAGGGAACAAACGCGGGTAAATGACATCTTAGTTGAAATCAAGAAAAAGAAATGGGCATGGGCCGGACATGTAATGAGGAGGGAAGATAACCGATGGTCATTAAGGGTTACGGACTGGATTCCAAGGGAAGGGAAGCGTAGCAGGGGGCGGCAGAAAGTTACGTGGGCGGATGACATTAAGACGTTTGCAGGGACAACATGGCCACAATTAGTACATGACCGGGGTAGTTGGAGAAGTATGGGAGAGGCCTTTGCCCTACAGTGGGCGTAACTAGGCTGATGATGATGATGATGAATAATCTTTCTGTCCATCAGCTGTGCCACTTTGGTGAGTTCTGTTTAATTTATGAGGCTTCACACTTTCGTGTTCATTTATCAAATGCTTTGTTATTTTAGGAAAGTTGTCTACCTGTTGCTCTGGTGCCTTACATGCTCCTTAAATTTCATCTTCCTAGTATTGTAATGTTCCGTTCATTAAATCGAGGTTACCATCCTCTCACTCTTTCCATTTTTCTGTTCTACAGGTGCGTAATTATTTTTGAAGAGCATGATATAATCTGTTCTCACCCTGAGTGCATATACGTTGGTTAATTTCTCCCGCGACTAATTTTGCTCGTCTCTTCAATATTCATAGGAATTCGAGACATATGATCACTGCCATTTACCCTAGATAACACTTCCACATCTAGTGCTATGCTGACATAGGCGTACGTTATGAAAGTTATTTGATTTCTTTTGTTTTCCTGCAGGTGCTTCTCCAGGTGTACTTCATGTTATTGCACTTCTAGAAGAAAGTATTCGTTATTCAATCTATTCCTTGCAAATTCTGCCAATCTCCCCTCTACACAGTGACCAATTGCCTGTTCCGCTTGCTTTGGATAGTAAAGCCATTGATGTTTATTTGCGAGCACAAGCAAAAGGTTTGCAATTCTTGGCCCATACGCCAGGTTGATCAGTGATGCATTTCTAGATTCTGAACATTCTCTGCGTTATACCTTGTGAAATTTCTGTTCCCCTAGTAAACATTACATGTGAATAACCGATAAGTTAACAGCAAAGGAGCAACGAAGGCTAACACAGGGCCTCCTTCAGACATACCCACGAAGCGCCTAAGCAGCATGAAGGCCTTGTCTTATGATTCTAAAGCCAAGCACTTTGTATGGTTGGAGAATGGTTTGCAATTAAAGATTATACATGCTTGTGCTGAGCCAGCCCGCAGACCCTCAACTGCCTCGGCCAGACTCTTATGGTGTTGCGCAGAGATCTGCAGAGTACGAGCCTTAGGCGGTGTCTGCAAGCCTTGTGGCATTGTGTTTGTGTGGGGCACTGTGGGGTATAATGAGGACAAAAACGAACAAGGAATTAAAAAAAACACAGTGGGGCATTTTACACCCTTGCTGGTGCTAGCTTGTAAAAAGAAAAATGGCAATGACACACTGCAAATCGACTGCAGCAATGGGACTACTGGGACGTCCAACTGGCTGGTCGAGGGCTGTGACTCCTGCACAATGACGGTAAAAGAAACAGATAAGTTGCCTATAAAAAGAATGCAAACAAACCCTTTTAAAGTGTGACAATGCTAAACCGTACTGTATGTTATGCAGTTGAGTGCAAGGTCTAAACTTGTGCACTGATAGAACTTTCTGCACTCTTTACATGGCGTTTGCTGTATTCGAGTGGAAATGCAAGATTTTATGCAGTCAATGGATTGCACTTTCACGATAGCGATTAAACAAATGCATTTATACTGCACACGCAGTAGCGCACGTTCCAGTGTGGGGTCATTTAGCAATAGTGAAGAACCCGAGCCCACGGCACATTCACGGCCAATCAACGAAAGAACCCTCCCTCCGTGCCCTGGTAGCTTTCGCCACCTGTGCCACTGAAATTGAAGGCAAAACGTGTTCAAGAAAGAGGTACGCAGAAAATTTCCAAGTGAGAAAGTTACTCGCGAATATAAATGGTCAATCGTTTGCAGAAACCTATTTAATATGATTAAATACTACTAAAAGCCACTGTGACACTACGGCCCCGCCACTCTAACTTGGTCAACATTTAATGAATTAACGAATAAGGCGACATTTCATTGTGAGCATAACGCAGACTGACAACAGCAGCGTCTTTTTTTCTTAAATAACTCTAATGCCATCAATTACCATCAATAATACCAGTGCAACTTACGTGGCAGCTTCCGACTTAAAGACTGCATCCCGCAGGATTTGTGCGACAATCTCGGACCAATACTTCCGTCAATTTGTCGAACTCTTCTTTGCGGGGCCACGTCCGCCAGCTGGGCCCACGAGTTTTCACGTTCATGGCCCTTGAAGCACCCGGACAATTCGCTGCTCGGCCCTGCTACGTCGGGATGCCTCTCCATGAAGGCTACTAATTCTTTTTGGAGAGCAGACGCATGACGCCCCGACCTTGCCTCTGCTTTCTGCAGGTGGTGAGAGTTCGCGTTCCGCCATGCTGCTGGCTATAGCATATGCCTACTGGGAGGAGTGGCATGCCTTCGAAGCTCCGGCAAACGCGATTACATTTAAATTTTCGCGGGCCCACGTGCATGTAAAAACACGAACACTCATTGGTTCTCAATGCCGTTTTAAAACTGCTGTACATTCAGTTCGTTACTACGAAAGTGACTTAATACGTGGACTATTATTATGCTAAATATGATACAGTAGAAATATTTATCTCTGCAGTTTGTCGATGTCTCCTTCACTGTGTTGATTGCGAGATCCATCGTCGGCACCACCTCCTTGTCGCATCGTAGCTATATCAGCTGTCTTCCTCTTGCACACACTATGCAATATTCGTAACGCTCGCAGTCACGCAGAGTGGAGGAACTCAGCGCACTCACAGAAGCAGCACCGGACAAGTTGTTTCTTCAGCATTACGCCCTGAACAGTAGGTGCGCGTTGTGATCTGTAAAATCGCCGAAGCTATTGGCAGTCTTACGGGTGCACTGAAAGATTGCTCACGGATGAACAGAACTGCCCAAGAAATAGTGGCCATAGTCGAGCCTCATCACCACGTCGCGCACTGCAAGCTCGTTTTACGAGTTTGTTTACACTGGGCCTCTTTGATTCTTAGACGGCATGCTCGCCCAGTGAATGGATGTGATGACGCCACCACAGCGTTGCCTCGTGTTTTAATGCGAAGCAGACTACATTACAAATTAGTCTAATAGGTGTTCAGTGCACATCTTGTAAGCTTTAAAACGCTTCTAGACCACGTTAAAGTAACTAGTAGTATTGTACTAAATTCATTTGTTTTATAACTTGCTTGTGCATGTAATGCACTCGGTGGAACGACAAACAGTGAAAGAAGGCACGACCATGCACCGACGGTATGATCACGTGAGCCCCAGTTTGTTGACCGCAAAGAAGGCAACGCCCAAGGAATGATAGCCACCCAGAGTGAATCTAGATAAACCAATGAAATTGGAGGCTTGTCGAAAGATAAACTGTGTCTCGGTACCATTTGTGCTTTCATATCGGGGTGTCGCCAGAGCTCGTGAAGATCCCGAGTTTCGCCAAACTCGGTGCATCCTGCATAGCACCCCTGGATCTGCTCGACTCGTGCCTTGAACCTATGCGAAGCTGTGTCGAGTTCCCGGTTATGGTGAAGATACTGTAATGTGACCAACCCGTCCCAGACGGTCTTCAAGCTGCATCAAAGAAGCTTTTTGCCCTGAGTCCGCTTTTGCTGGCTGCTTTCACTGTGAGTGAAATAAACGTTTCATTTAAGTGCTACCTGAACCAGTACAAATTAATACTCCAATATTTCATAGCAAACACACATATACAATGGACAGTTAGGAAAGTAGGAAGGAATCAGGCTCGCAATAGCCACCAGGAGTGGCACAGCGCCTGCTTACTTTTAGAGAGGGAGGTATAGAAATGAACATCCGTTGATCGCCATCTTCGTGGTTTGAAGCGTGCTATGAAGGACTGTACAACCTTTTCTAAATAGTTATATTATAGACAAAACAATTCTGCAAATATTTCCGTATGTGTTTAATATATTACCCTTTTCTAGGGTTAGTATTTGGGTCCTTTACTTTGATGCAGCATTGCACGGGTCGGCAAGCATTCTACGCAGTCAAAAACTTTTCCGTCGAATCGCAGATTGAAACATGGCCTTTCAAAAACTTAGGCGCACAAGCAAGTGTATTTTCTGTCTTCGGTGGGCTGATTTTTCTTCATGTAATGGAAACTAAAGGAGCTATTTCAGCAGCTGAAAAAAGTGAGAACGTCTTTCGGCTTGCCTGAATGAACACCATGAAAAAAAATATATAATAAATTTGATTTGAACAGGAGAACTTTCAACATATATCTTGAGTTCTCTTGGCATTCAATATTTATCCCACCCTCCCCACACAAGCACATACATGAATGTACACAGTACTAATAGCAGGATTTAGTGAATCCTTCTGTTCGCAGTTCCTTTGCTGCGACAGCAGCATTCTCTGCATATACTGAAATGGATCATTGCATGCCAACTTGCACTTGAAATAGTGACCCTAGCGCCCTATGTGGAAGTGACCATCTAGTGAGCTGTCATAATGTAACATAAAGCAGGGTGAGGTCGAAGAATGTGGTAATTTCTCTTCTAAAATAAAAGCGCTTAAAGGAGCGTCATAAAAAATATACTAATTTTTGCATAACGGCCAAACAATATTTTTCAGAGAATTTAGGCTGATTCCTATATGAGCTACACAAGTGTAAGGGTAATACACTCTATGTTGTGATGTGTTGTTAAATCGTATATAGTTTTGCGCACACTCGTGCATATTTCAGTATTCTCGGGCTCTCTATAATTAAGAAGGCTCATTTATTGGAGTTGAAATGTAAAGCTGTAGCACTGGATGGGCCCGAGCTGGCCCGAAAGCCTCGACACTGCCCAGGCCGTGGGCCGGGCTCCGACTGGGTAAGCTATTTTTCACTCAGGCACAAGCCGGGCTCGCTCCTGGGCGCTTCGTGCTCGTGCCGGGCGCGTGTTGGGCGCAGACATGCTATTTCTAAGTCCAAAAATCTATAAACTGTAAAAACTGCAGCGCTATGGAAATTTTAGGTCAGTGGTGTCTCACGGATTAAGGGAAAGTGAAGGCAGTGAGCCACCACGCAGCAGCTGTACACTTCACACATTAGTGTACATTAGCAGCACTTTTAGGCCAGGGAGAAAGCAGTACCACTGATCAACCACGCGCACTGTACTCCTCGCTTTTCAGTGTAATCCGCATTATTTGCCTACTTCAGGCATTTGAAAGCGAATATTTGTTTGCCTTTTTCTTCGACTTTCGCGCTGCTACTGTTCAGAGCGTGAATATGCATGGCAAGAGCATGACAGAGATGAATGTCGACCCAATAAACCCGTTTGGACCTTTCCATGGCATCGCATGCGCACAATGTGCTCTGGAGCTCCCTCGGTTTAGCAAAATTTGTCTCTTAACAGCTGTTATTATCCCTGACCCCCGCTCAAAAGCATTGCAGAAACTGCAGCGCTTAGCTTTCTACTAACGTGCACGTACAGAGGAGACGTGTATAGAACTGTCTAGAGGAGGAGGGAGAGGACGCAGAGAATAGGTACAACCGACGGCAGTCGCGAAGCGAGGGCACAGCCTTGCCAGTTTTGCAGTTCCCATACAGTGGGAGAGGACAGAGGAGAGAGCAGAAGACGTCAGAAGGCAAAAAAACAGCGGCTGTGGGCAAAGCTTCCGCTACTTATGAAAAATAAGCGCCATGCAAATTTGTAAAACCCACAAGTGACGCAGGGCCGTCAGACATAAAGCAGCATTGAAACATCGTAGTATCTACGTGAAACTACTGAAGGGGTCGCACGTCAAATGAACGCGTCTGTGACCACAGTGGTAACTCCACGGCTATAGCATTGCTCGAGATACCGGGTTCAATCCCCACCGCGACAGTAGCATTTCGACGGGAGCAAAAAAGGAAAACGCTAGCGTAATTAGATTAGGTGCACGTTCAGGAACACCAATGTGTCAGAATTTATGCGGAGTCATGCACTATGGCGTGCCTCAAAATCCGGTCAGGGTTTTGGGACGTACAGTGCCACAATTCAATTAAAGTTTAACACTACTGCAACAATGCGATGTGCCATGTGAGGTATTCATAATGCCCAACCCTCTCACAGACTATGAACAATGACGCACAACAACGCCGATGGTCAACTACAATATTTGTCCACAACGCAGACACAAAGCAGAGCTATTCGCAAGGTAACCGTTAACATCTACTCACCACTCGCATATTCGGCTACACACTGACGAAATTATACTTTCGTCGTCTACGTCACCGCTAATAATCGTCAATCAAAGCAAACAGCACAGAAAATTTCGCTTACATGGATTGCCACAGTGTGTGGGATCCGCACATCTTTATCTATCTATCTATCTATCTATCTATCTATCTATCTATCTATCTATCTATCTATCTATCTATCTATCTATCTATCTATCTATCTATCTATCTATCTATCTATCTAATGTTACAGTGCCTAGAATATACTGGCTAGTGTGCCGTCCGCGGCCTCCCAGGTGGCACCGGATGCAATGAATGCCGGCGGCTGCCGCTAGGAGCGCTGCAGTGCAGGTGGGTGCCGCGGCACCATCCGGTCTTCGTAACCCGCCTTGTTTCCTCGGCATCGGCAAGCGGGCTTCTGCGCTTTTTGTTTTTATTAAGCCGTAGCAGCACCACAGTTCAAATTTGGGCAGCCGATTACTGATTAGGGTTTGTTTTGATTACAACAGGCTTTTTTAACGCTTGTCGCTTGCGTGAAAAGCTTGTGCTACCTCAGCTCGGCTTCGAGCGGGGAACCTCAGGTGTTTCTATGCTGGCGAAGAGAAAACGTAATTTTTAAGGCAGACGCCTTAGATCTCCCTGTTTCAAGGTCGCGTTGTGAGGTACAGAACATATCACACAACCCAAAGAAGGCCAGAAGCGAACCAGAGCATGTCCAGCCGTGTATAAGAGATGATAATTGATTAGCAAATTTAATTATTCATTAATGATTGGAGTAAGGTGGATTAGAGCAGATGAAGGATGATTAGGGTGGATTACAGCAGGCTTTACAAGGCATTCGCCTTCGTGTCTCTTGGGCGATAGGTAAGGACACTTGTTCTTATTCTAGCGATGATGGCAGCATAATTTTTTAAGAGTAAGCTTTAGATTGCATTTTTATTCTAATAAAGTATAAGAATTTTAAGGTTACGTTACTGTTCTATTAATGTTATATTAATGCATAACCATTCAAGGCTGTTGTATCCGATCATCTTTTGAAATTACTCGAATTTCGCTGTTCTATCGCTTTATTTTATTTGCTGCTGTTTCTGCCTAATAACTTACTGTTGTCCTCATAGGTTTGAATGTTTTTTATTGTTTGTATACCATTTACCCATCCCTCATAATGCCCAATGGGCCCCGAGGGAAGTATAATGAGTAAATAAATTAGCCTGTAAAATGAACTGTGGTGTTCTGTGTACTATACATTTCTTATACTAGGTAAATACGCGCAGATTTCTTTTTATTTCTGATATACGTGAACAACAATAATAAGCAGATCTTTTATTTTAGCGTAACCAAGATTTTATTTAAGCGTAACAACAGTCAAACGCAGGCACAAGACAGCACTAGATATGAGATAATGTACACATACATGAAGAAGATAGATCTCGTGGCAGTGACGCAGTTTAAGTAGCTTCTGCCGTTGCCTTTGAGCTTCCCTCTCTAATTGTTGATGCCTTTTACAGAAACAGAAACCTCAAGAAAACACAGAACTTTACAACTTCTGTCAAAGCTGGTTTTGCAGGCTCTGGGCACCCTAGTGTGGAAAGGCCAGTCTCTGGAGGTGATGTAAAAATCAGCTAGACTCGCTACATGTAACTTGTTTTTGCTAAAGAACACAGTAAAATTATCTTCCATGGCCTTGACAGTGGTTGACAAGGTCTGACTAAGATAGACAAGGCTCCCTTGTCAAAATGGTTAGTGCAATATGAAACAGCGTTGGCACTAGCTTCAGCTTTACTTACGCAAAGGAATTAAGCCTGCACACTATGGTCAAGGATTTTTGGCAGTGATCTTTCGTGCAACATAACCTGCAGTATAGTAGTTCAAAGCACTACTGCTCAATTCTTTCTTGTTTTTTTTTCCCGCCGCTCACAATTAGGTGCCTGCTTAGGATACTCAGGAAATATCATTGGTATGGCGTAGGGTTTCAGGCGTGTTTTATCGCGGCGAATGTCGTGGACAACGGTTCACGGTGATAGAGAACGCACGCTGGACTAAACTGTTTTTTAAATGTTTTTCTCAAACCACAGCAGTTGGTGCCAGCCTTCTGTGCACTCTCCTGGTCATTCTTACCCATTCTGCTACCGCTTCGTGTCAGGTGGTGGAGTGAACAAGGATACACGCCATTTGTTAGAGCGGTAACCGCTTCTACACAACGGCACAAAGCAGGCCCTCTCCTTGCACTCTAGCTTCGGCATTTTGCACCGCCGCCGCATAGTTCTCGTAATGACAAGCACACGAACACAGCAGCGACGCACTCACTCTTTGACAACACCAAGAACAAACACGCAACGATGTAATAACATTGAAGACACAAACATAGAAACCGACACAACCGCTGCGAAACTGATGTGCGAAGCAGACGACACGCGGAGTCTGCACCCACCCGTATGGCAGTGACCTCTGCCGGCCACCGTGGGCACTTATTGCAGGCGGCGCCACGCTCCTCCATTGAAAAGAGCGGGTGCAGGGCACACTAGCCAGTATATTCTAGGCACTATACTTATGTCATACCACCCAATTTCGTCCACTTACTTTAACCAATGTCCTCGGAGTCATGGCAGTTCCATGTCGTCGTATACGTGATCATCCCGCTCTAGTCATCTCATTATCGTTACGATGTCGTACCATCATCATCATTTCAGAAACGTTCATATATTCTGCTGCCCTCATTGTCAGACCACCTTCGCATTTCTATTGACGCCATTCCACCGTAATTTGCAGTGGTAATTTAATGCATTTGCAGTCGCGGTTGTCATGCCGACGTCGTCATTGCGTCGTCGACATGTGGTCATCGTCATGACTTCTTGTACTGTCACGTTTACTTGTCTTTGTCAGGCGACCACGTTTCACCAACAAATACATGTTGCCGCTCAAAAGTGGACGCGCCTGCATGTATCGGAAGTTTCTCGAATGTAATTCCTGGTTCTATCCGCTGTCTGTTGTCATGTAACTTTGTGTGAAGTGTTTGCATGTATGCGCGACGTGAATTGCGCGGTACTTTCAGGATTGCACGCGGCCACCAGCGATTACTCTGGAACCTTCCATGAATATTCCATAAAAGAAGGTGCGCTTGACCCGCTGATCAGATTCTCACGATCGCCTACTGTCTTCGACACTATCGTTGTGCTTTAAGTGTAGCCTGTCTTTCTGGGTTCGCCCAATAAACGTCAGTTTCGTCATACGCGTCACTGTGTTCTTTACCGTCACTACTAGGTGACATGTGGTACAGATGCTTTGCCTACATGCATCGGACGGGCCCGAAAAGCCATTATCCAAGCCCGAACCCAGTAAAGAACAACAACGTCGCCAAGAGCCAGCGAGGTAGTCGCAGGCTGCAAGACAGCCCCAGAGGACGGACTTTTGCCTGAGGCGACCAGGAAGACTATCAGAAGTCAAGGACAACAATGGCAGCTTCAGCGTGCCCCATCGTGCTTCGACAGCCCAGGGAGCCACCTACCTTCCGTGGAGCTTCGCCAGACGATCAAGAAACCTGGCTCGACACTTTCGAAAGAATCTCAGCCGTCAACAACTGGACCTCTGAGGATAAGCTACGCCACGTGTACTTCTCTTTAGAAGATGCCACGTGTACATAGATAGGAAACCGGAAGTCCCCCTTTACAGCATGGCACCTGTTTCGCAGTAACTTCCTGAGGACCTTCACGAGTGTCGTTCGTAAGGAAAGGACCGACGTTCTATTGGAAGCCCAAGAGCAGCTGCCTAACGATAACGTTGCCATCTTTACGGTGAAATGAGCCGTGAGCCACCAATGAGCCGTAAGGCATCAATGAGCCGAAATGCGGCGAAAAAAATTAATGAGCCGAAATAAGCCACCAGCATAGAGAAAACACGGGAAATGCGGAACCGACAATTCAACCTTTGCACGAACTTAACAAACTACGCCGGCGTTCAATCATTGGAAACCGAAGACCTGCATTAGACTATCAGAGCGTTCGTTCGGGAGGAGTTCAGAAGCTTCCTTCCATGGAGCCTCAAGTAGTATCCATTCCTGACATCGTCAGTCGGGAGATTCAGCAGTCACTTAGAATGCTCGAATCACGGCGGGCTCAGCTGGAAGCGATAACCTACGCCGCCATCGCCCGCCGTCACGTTCCCCCTCCGCGCCTGCGCCAGGGCCCAGTAACGCGGCAGTTCCGTCGCTCGCCGCCGCAACCGCCAGCTCGCGCTCCCGTCGGCGACCGCCACTACAAAAAAAAAAAAAAAAGAAATGTAAGGAGAGAGAGAGATGTATGACGGACCCGAGACCAACGCGCGCTCTGCTACCCCTGCGGAGAAGAGGGCCACGTCGGTGCCATTACCGCGACTTGAGACTGCGAGGCTTCGCCGTCAACGCACCGCGTCCACAGCTTCCTAAGCGGCCACGTGACATTGCCGACAACATCGCCGCAACGCAGTGAAGACCCCGACGAGCGTCGCGTTCGCCGTCGCCAGGACGCTGATTGTAGCCGAAGCGCTGACCATACACTGGCCGAGCCTGCGGCCGATCCGTAAGGCCCTATTCCTGAAAGCTAAACGTAGCAACCGATAAAGATGCGGTTGCTCTGCGTCGAAATGAAGGTCCTCCGCCGCCGGCAATGATGCTTCATGATCTAATGCGATGACGCAGCAACGACCGACTGCGAAGGAAGGGAAACAACCACAGACCTGGACATGCTTCTGGACGACTACGAAATCACCGCGGTTGTTATACACTGGAGCCGACTACTCCGTCATCAGTGGATTATTCGATGCCAAGTTTAAGAAAGTCAAGACTGCATGGGATGGCGCTCTAATTCGGAGAGCTGGTAGACACCTCATAAGGCGGATTGTAATCTGCACGGCAAGGATTACAGCTCATCACCGTACATACCCTGCGACGTTCGTTGTCCTACAAGAGTGCTCGTTAGACGTAATTCTTGGCGTGCACGTCCTAAGCCAAGACGCCGCACTTATCGACCTGAGTACGAAGTCGATAACACTGTCTAGAGACCGAGCGATACCGATCGAGAGTCCTTCCGGTAAGCGTGCCCTGACTGTACTTGAGGACCAAGTCAGCATCCCGCCACCCTGCAGCGTTGTCGTTTCCGTCGGCAGCAAAACAATCGCAGACGTAGGAGGCGTCATATAGTCTACTGCCAGATCGTGAAAATTGCATTGTAAAAGGGATCGCACGAATGCAGGGAGAAAACGCGAAAGTGATGGGGACAAACTTCAGGCAGGAGTTCAAACACATCAACAAAGGCACGACAACCGCATACATCAGAGAAACTGTGGAAGCAATCAATGAATTTGCTCTCTCGGATTCTGGCGTATCCACCCCGGCGACCTTAATTCCCGAACCAGACTTCTACATAAAGCAAGTCTTCCCTTAAGTTAGCAGAAACAGCTCAGAAGTCTTCTCCAACGATACGAAGACTGCCTTTTGACGTCATTGAGGATTCGACAAACACCAGTTGCAGAGCATCGTATGATAACGGAAGAGTGTCCTCCACCACTCCGCCACAGCCTTACCGTGTTTCACCAGGAGAACGTGAAGCTATAAGGCAACAAGTCGACAGAATGCTACGCGACGACATCATCCAGCCATCGAAAAGCTCTTTGGAATCTCCTGTAGTCTTGGTGAAGAAAATAGAAAATTCGCAGTTCCGACGGAAAGGCGAGGCACCGATGGCGATAGCAAATTAGTAGCTTGCTGTATGAAGCAAGGATAGTCGTTTTACCGGCCGTGTAAGCTTGTAGACATTCGCTTCCTAACTAAATTAATAATGAGATAATGTATAAGCGTGGCTCAACGAGGACGTAGAAAGAAAGAAACAGGCACACAGAGACAGCGCTTTCTGTGTCTGCTTCTTTCTGCGACCTTGTTCAGTCGCGTTTACACATTCCATCATGGAATCGAACCAACTAGCCCGGCAACGTGTTTAAACTAAGTTAACCAGCACGGTGTCACGCGCGCACATGTAAACATGAACACATCTCGCTACATGACATCGGAAACTGTCTGTGAAACACTGGAGTTTGCAATCGCGGCAGCAGCCGCGAGCCAATAGACCTCCGTGCATCTGTCGCTTCAACGCGAAGGAAGCGTCGAAAGCTCAGCGCATACAAAGCTGCCGGCACCAGGCGCCCTCTGTAAGCATCGCAGATCACATTGAGGATGAGAACCGCACGGGCACGCACTTTTGCCGCGTCGCAGATCGCTCTCAATGCGCTAGGGCGCTGGCGACGCGTCCTTACGGCGTCGCCCAAAAGCGTCCTCTTTGGCGTCCGCGATTCGCGAGGTCAACGCCGTGATAGATGCCTCGGTTGTCTCCACTCTGTACGGAGCGGCGGGCGAGGAAGACATCAAGTAGTCATGGTTCTCTAGCAGCCGCTGTAGAAGAACGCCCCACTTCCCTCGCCTGAACCGCCTGCCATAGTCTTTTTCTTTCTCTATGCCGCCTGCTTCGCCGCCACAGGAGAAGCCACGCATTTGGGTGGCGTTCCTCGCTCGCGCAGGAGTCCACTCGGAGCTACGATCGTGTGCGGACGTGAAGTTTGGAGCTCCTGCGTCATCAGCAGACGCTACAGCGTCTCACGCGCTCTTCCTCGCCCTATTCCGAGCACGACAACAGACGCTTCCTGAGACCTTCCACGGCGACGTCAAGATCACCACCGATGCAGCAGGGCCGCTCGCGGCGTCTCTGAGCCGTAGTGCTCGAGCTAAGCCTCAGCGTGGTCAGGATCGGCGTCCAGGGACAGCCGACCTTGTCCAACACCGCGAAAACCCGTTGACCACGATCATGGATGTGGAAGCTACAAACGGCAACGATCCAGCAACAGAAGGCTATCCAGAAGACCCGGCGGATGGATCATGGCTCACTGCTCGCGGCCGGCGGACACGCCGTGCCTACGATAAGTCTGACCCAGCAGCCCGCCGCCAAGAGACGCAGCATTCGAACCAAACTGTACCACGACGACCCCAGAGGCCCCCCACCTCTGCCCATTGACGATTTTAAAGTCACCCTGCGCCCGGGAAACGGTCTCACATTCGGTGAGTGGCCTCGCCACACTCTGACTCGCGCCGTTGGCATCGAGGCGCGCCTCAAGGAACAAGAGGTCGACGAACTTCACCTACGTGCTCAACGTGCCCAAAACATCGCCCTCATGAGCATGCCAAGTGAAAGAATAGCGATGAGCCTTAACAAGATGACATAGCTTGCACTTGGCCCGCATCGCTACCCCATCTCAATATACATCGCCTCCCCCGATAATTCCTGCAAAGGAGTCATCACGGCTCCCGACACAGGGACTACATCAACCGAACTTTTAGACCACCTGTTGGCACCTGGGGTGGAAATCCTCCATGCTCGCATGATGGGGCGAACAACCACGGCCATCATAACATTTGCTGGCCTCAAGGTGCCGCGCTACCTTAGGTATTATGGGGCGAAGTACCGATGCTACATACACACCCCGAGGGCCCAGGTGTGCAGCGTATGCCTCACAGTGGGCCACCGTGCGGACGTCTGCCCCACGCCAAGCATCAAGCGCTGCGCCACATGTGGGACTGAAAACCCATCCACTACCGAACCTCACCAGTGCCAGCCCTGCTGCCTGACGTGCAAAGGGGATCATCCGACAACCGATCCAAGCTGTCCGGGCCGGGCACGAAAGCCACCCAACAAGCAACGAGTGCGCCAGGAACTCGAGAAACAAAAACGGCAACAGCATCGTCCTCTGGCCCAATCTAGAGAGCGACGAAGCCGATCGCGGTCCCGTTCCCGATCTCGGTCACGATCTCGGAGCCGAGGCCCCTGCGAGTGTTCTAAGAACCGCGAACGGGTACCGCCATCATCTTCATCATCATCCTCATCACCACTGTCGTCACCACCACCAGTGGCACCATCACCGGCCAAGAAGAAGCCGTTACCTCTACCGCAACAGCTACCATTAGCAGCGCCCGAAGGGCCAGCCGGACCTATAGGGGTAAGTTGGGCGGGGGGCCCGCCACTTTAACTGCGCAAATCTCCGGCACACTCATCCGAACCTCAGTCCCTACCACAAACCCAATCCCAGGCGCCTCGCGCGAAGATCCCTCCCCAGTCCACAACTGCATTGTGCCGCGACCTCCAGCAGGAGCTTCGACGAGAATTGCACCGAGCTATACAGAAGATGCGAGAAAGCACTCTCCCGGAGGTTAAGGAAATGATCCGAGCCGCATTGTAGACTTCCAAACCACCGTGCTGAAACCAATGCTACAGAAATTACTAACAAACTCAAGCAGAGCGTGGGAGAGCTCTCGGCACAACTCCTTCCCCCTAAATCATCATCCTCCTTATCCTCACTAGTCGCGCGCGCTACACCAACCTCAGCGCCGTCACTAGCGACAAGCGAGTGCGCTCACCCGTACGTTCGCCCAGCCTAGCTACAGAATGATGTCTCCTGCAATGCAAATGCAAAATAGAACGGCGGGACTGACGATGTGGCAATGGAATTGCAGGGGGTACCGATCTAAGCGGGGCTCGCTGCAACAGTACGTTGCCGCGTCGTCAGAACCGCCGGACATCATACTTCTCTAAGAGCCGGGCGCCACCCTTGTAACTATCAGTGGCTACGAGGCCATTAGGGGCTCGGACGAGGCGAAAGTGTGCGCGCTTGTGTCCAAGAAACTCACCTATACCCATACTACTCTCGCGTCAGATATCCCTCATCAAATCATTGAGGTTGTCCCCGCGGCCACGAGACAAAATAGCCTGTACATCTTAAATGTATACAGTGCACCTCGGGCTCGGTGGGACAAGTTTCAGTATCTACTCTTGGAACTCATAAAGTTGGGCCCGGTGTCCGTAGTGTGCGGTGAGTTCAATGCCGCACACGTGGCCTGGGGCTATCGCAGTAACACACCTAAGGGTACCCGGCTTTGGGACCCCACACATAATCACCGATTCACCCTTATAAAAGATCATACTCAGCCTAGTCGCCAGGGAAACAGCGTCGAGAGAGACACTTGCCCGGATCTCACTTTCACGAGGGGGGTCCAGGGCGAGTGGCTGAACACTGGCGAGACGCTGGGTAGCGATCACCACATTCTCATCATCCGCATCAACCACACAACTTACAAAAGCCCTGAAAAGAAAATTTGCATTACAAATTGAACCAAACTTCGCGAAATCCGCAAGGATCGAGCCACAGGAGATGGAAGACCCAAAAATTATGCCAGTGGGCTCAGTGATTTACGCAATGATCTAAACAAAACGACTAGCCGCATAACCACGGCGACAGAGACCCCCGAGGTTGACCCGCATCTCCTACATCTGTGGGACGCGCGCCGAGGTCTTACGAAGCGATGGAGGCGGCAAAAGTTTAATCGAAAATTGCGCTACAGAATATCACAAATTACAAGAGCAGCCCAGGAATACGCAGACCAGCTAACCAGTCCTAACTGGCAAACGTTTTGTGATAAGCTAAGTGGTACGCTGGGCACCGCGAGAACGTGGGCAATCCTTCAGTCGCTAATAAATCCGAGAAACACGAAATCCCATAAAAACCAACAGCTTCAAATTTTCCTCCACCAGTACGGAGGAGACGGAGACCAGCTCCTGAAGGACCTTGAACAAAGGTATCTCTCCCGTGACTCTAAGCCAAGCTATCCGGACTATCCGTATAGAGAAGTGACCCGCTAGGCACTGACATAACTGTCCAAGAAATCAAAGCCGCACTCGCAGACATTCCTAGGAACAGCGCACCCGGAGAGGACGGGATACGTTATACTGTACTGCGAAATCTCCCGGATGAGGGCCTGGAAACGCTCTGTGCTATGTACAATCGACACTGGCACGCCGGCACTAGTCCTCTAGAATGGCGACGTGCCGAGATCACTTTCATGCTCAAGCGCGGAAAACCCCTGTCGATCCAAAATTTACGGCCGATTTCCCTCACATCGTGCATCGCAAAGCTGCTTGAGTATGTAATCCTAAAATGGCTTCAACCTTTCTTGGAGATCCAAAATTTCTTCTCCCACACACAGTTTGGATTTCGCCCCCATTTTTCCGCTCACGATGTTCTTCTTCAGAAAAAAGAGGATCCCGTTGACCCCCCCCCCCCCCCCCCCCCCCCCCATCAGGGCTCAGACGAGAGCTCTTATGGCGCTTGATGTCAAAGGAGTTTTCGATTACGTTTCCCATGATCTCATCTTTGAGAACCTGGCCCACTCGCACTGTGGCTCCCGTATGTACAATTACGTGCGAGCCTTTCTCAAGGACCGTATAGCCACAGTGGGAATGGGCCCATATCGGTCAACAGACATTAAAGTTACCGGAGCGGGGACACCTCAGGGGTCGGTGCTGTCGCCGACGCTATTCAACATAGCTATGGCGAGACTACCCCAGTTACTGGAGAAGGTTGAGGGGCTATACCACGCGATATATGCTGATGATTTGACTGTCTGGACGCGCACGGGCTCGGATGGAGACATTCAGTACCGCCTACAGACGGCGGTGGATATAGTGCAGGCTTACTTCGCGACTGGAGACCTCGAATGGGCGCCAAATAAATCAGAACTATTACTAATCCGACCCCGAAGCAGCTATGAAACGCCAATTCCAGTGATTGAAGTGAAAATACAAGGCATACCAATTCCCACTGCACAAAGGGTCCGAATCCTTGGTTATCACCTACAATCCAATGCCAAAGCTCACTTCACGGTAGATCCCCTTGGTCGACAGTGCGAGCAAATCATCGGTATGATGAGGCGTGTTAGTAACCGCCGCTCAGGACTCAAGGAAGCCTTATGCTGCGGTTGGTTCAGGCATGCATTATTAGCCGGCTAACCATTCATCTCCCATACCACAACCTGACGCTCTCTCAGACCAACCGTATAAATAGAATTATTAGAAGAGCCGTTAAACATGCACTCGGAATTCCAGTATATGCTTCCACGGAACGGCTACTTGCTCTCGGTGTACACAATACCATCGAGGAACACATCGAAGCACGCAGAATGGCACAACTCGAGCGACTGAGACTGACCCCTACAGGCAGGCATTTGCTCTCACGGCTGGGCTACCCACAGCATTCACCCTCTACGCGAGAGCATGACCCAGTCTCATCAAACATCCGAACCTTACTCACCATAGCGCCCATGCCGCGCAATATGCATCCAGAGCATCATAATGGTCGCCGGGATGCACGTGTTAGATACCTTCGGAAACTCCTCAACGCCCAGCCGGAGGGCACCATCTATTATACCGACGCTGCCCACTATGCTCTTGCGACCAGAAACAAAGAAAGACAGTTGTCGGTACAGGCGGACGATCACGGTAATATCATCACGTCGTGTAGCGTCCAAACCGAGGCTACGCTCACAGGGGAGACGTTGGCCATAGCACTCGCCTTCAACCACGTAGTCGGCCACATGAAAAGATCACCAAAGCACGACCACATCATCATTACAGACTCACAAGACGCATGTCGAGCCTACCTCAGGGGTCATATACCTCAGGAAGCCAATCGCGCTCTCACCAGCACACGTAAGCCCCCCGCCATTCCATGTCCCTCAATACCACGCATCAGGCTGATTTGGACGCCTGCTCATGCCTCACTGTCGGGCAATGACCGCGCTCATGCGGCTGCCCGAGAGCTAACCTGCCGGGCACCTGGCAGTGAGGCGAGCAACCCATATCCAGCCTCCCAGAATTTGCTGAATACATACCGGGACACTCTAGACTTTTACAGACTAGGGCTCTTGCAATATCACCCTCCTCCCAAATCCTTCTCCCGGAATGAAGCAGTATCCCTGAGACGGCTTCAAACCAACTCATATCCGAACCTCCTCCTTCTCAACAAGCTCTCCTCAACCTTATATCCCACCACCTGCCCAGGGTGCGGTGCACCACCGACGACGTTCCACGTCACGATTGAGTGCCAAAAACCACCTAAGGATATCCCTCTTCTACAATCCCCCCAACCAACATATGCGTAGTGGGAGGCGTTCCTCCGTCGCTCCGAGCCTCAGGTCTGGCAGGCCCTGATACGACAAGCCCGAGCGGTAGCGACAGCCATTGGGGCCCTGGACTGAGGGCCCCAACCACATAAATCCTTTCACTTTATAA
The DNA here is from genome assembly GCF_023375885.2 of Dermacentor andersoni. Lineage (NCBI taxonomy): Eukaryota > Metazoa > Arthropoda > Arachnida > Ixodida > Ixodidae > Dermacentor > Dermacentor andersoni. The sequence continues at coordinate 198,525,160 of NC_092815.1, forward strand.
TAAAGATTCTTCTGTCTCTCTCTCTCGCTCGCGCACGCGAGATTGAACCGTGTTCGCCGGCCAACCCTTACACACTTTCACTCATACGGAACCTCACGGCGACGGCGACGATGACGCCCACGTTGACAGACGAAATGAGCCTGCAGTGTCCATATAATTTCTATCGCAATAAAAGACGGAACGCAGCGTTTCTTCATCGATTATCGTCGGCTGAACAAGATAACGAAGAAGGACGTGTACCCCTACAGCTGATAGACAATGCATTGGATCGGCGCTGTAAAGCTACATACTTCTTGTCGATGGATCGCCAGACTGCCTACTGAGAAATTGAAGTCGACGAGAGGGATCGCGAAAAAACCGCCTTCATCGCACCAGACGGCTTCTATGAGTTCCGATAACATTTCATCAAATCATGTAGATTTAGAAACAGTAGAATCAGAAACATGTAGATTTAGAAGCATGTAGATGTAGAAGCAGATAAGATTTCACCCGATAACATTTCATCAAAGGTTTGCCTATTTGCGGATGACTAAACAAGACGATGTTGCCTTCCTTCATATCGACTTAAATACCATACATTCCTGGTGGCAAACGTGGAACATGCAATTGAACATTTCGAAATGTAAATCAATGCGCGTATCTCGCACTTTATTAGCATCACCGCACTATCATCATGATAATACGCCTCTTGATTCTATTTCATCTTAGAAATATCTCAGTGTTAACATTTGTAGTAGCCTATCATGGAACCATCATGTGAGGTGCATCGTCACAATAGCTAACCGATTACTTGGGTACTTTTGAAGAAACTTCTATATGGCACTTGAATATGCGTCATCTATCTGGCATCCCCGTGGTACTACACTGATAAACGAACTTGAAAGAGTGCAGAAATGTTCCGTTCGCGCCATCTTATCCAATAATGACTGTACAGCCAGTGTTACCATGATGAAGTCACTACTTAACCTTCCAGAACTTACAATTCGACGTAAAATTGCCCGGCTCGCTCTTTTTCATAAAATTTACTATCACAAGAATCATCTCCGCAATCAGTTCATTAAATCACGTCGTTTCATTTCATCTAGAATTGACCACCCCCCAAGAGTTGATGTTCCTCGTTGTAGAGCTGTAACCTATTCACATGCATTTTTACCAAGAACCACCTCCGAATGGAATCAGCTGCCAGAACCAGCTACAGCTATCACAGACACAACGCCCTTTAAGGATTTCTTGAATAGCATGCTTAAGATTGCTTAATTATTTGTATTGAATTTGTTCTGTTTTTAGCTTATTGTTGTTTTAGTTTTAGATGTCCAAGTTACTCTGTCTTATCTTAGTCCAAAATCAAGAAAGGGGCTGACAGATGTAATAGCACACTGTGGTATAAAGTTTGTAAACAGGGATAAGGTGCCTCGGAAAGGCTGGCCAACGTTTCGATAGGAGGACCTATCTTCGCCAAAGGCGGCTTCGTCATCATCGGCATGTTAGTTTTAAAGGGTTAGTGCAGTGACGTCACGTGCGGGTGTTGTCGCTCGCGGCTGATTTTAAAGGGAGAGGCTTCACAGGAAATGAGCGCTGTCGTCCGACGTCTGTGCACTTCGTTCCCAAGGCAGCGGAACAAGAGCGGAAGAGTGGCAACGTGGGGAGAAAAGAAAAGAAAGGAGGCGAAGAAAAAACAAGGACAAAAACAGCGGGGGGCAGCCAAGGTGCCACCAAGACCGAAAAAAAAAGAGAGAGAGAGAGAACAAGTATCTGCAATTTCTTTTTTTAAGACAGACGGGGGGGGGGGGGGGGGGGGCTTGGGAGCGCGTTGGGGATGCAGGAGGTTAGGAAGCATTTAGGCGTATCGTTGGTGGCATGTTCTTGCGGCATTAGGAGAGACGGTCAGCTGGTCAGTACGCGAGTAACACAAAATACAAATAAAAAAAAACATGAGTTGAAAGAGTGACTTGAGTAGCATAGCAGCAATACGTCGAGTAATTTTGAAGTAGTTAAGATGGTAACGAGGAGTCTGCGGCGCAATGTGTGGGGTGACTGAAAGGTAGCGGCATGGTCTTTTAAGGGGCATTGCCCCAGTCGCTCAGCGTAGGTGTCGTTACGGCGGCATCCAGAAATGGCGATACCCAGGGTTGAGGCGCCGAAAAAGGCATATTGACTTCGTAATGTGTTGGTGAGGGGGTTTCAAAAAATATATAAAGAAAAAACAAGGGAAGAGAGAGGGGAGACCGAAACCAGGATAATAAACAGGAGGGTGACGTGCGCAGAAACGGGCGGGGCAAGTGTACACGGGAGAATGGGTTCGTACAGTTGATATAGGCGTAAAAAGCTGAAAGAGTATATTAAATCGAGTAGTAGGCAGGAAAAAAATTTTCCAAATGGAACAGTAGGTGAGGTTAAGAATTAAGGTTAGCTGGTGGCATAATGTGTTTTGTGTCTTGGTTGATGATATGATGATTTCAGATTTAAGTTACCATTTTTAATGATTCTAACTTGCCGCATGCCAAATTAATTCCCGTCGGGTGTAGGCAATTAAACTTGTGTATGAGGTATGATTCCGTATCCTTCCTTTCGAGAAGGCAACGGAAATTTGTTTGTAGTCTATAGAGCCTTGCTTTCTCAAATATATGACCATGTTCATTAAAGTGGCTGGCTACTGCCTTGATCATGATATGTAGAGTTTATTGGCGCAAGGGCCAAGTGTGGCCAAAGAGCGCCAAGGCAGTGGTGATGAGTAGTGAATGGACTAATTGCTGATGTGACGTGGCTGCAGAGAGGCCTAAAACTGAGAGCTATAAGTTGCATAAAGTACGCAAGGAATAAAAATATGAGAATGGCTGAAGTAGGGTATGCTGTAAGTATAGGATGTACAACAATGGTGTAATAGCGTTACATGAATAAAAATGACAGGTGATTGTTGTTGACAAATAGCACAACAGCCTCAGCTGATCCCTTGAGTACAAGGGCCTGGAGGCATGTGCTATAACAAAGGTTCACATCGCAACCGTGGTCTCTCGCAAGAGGCCGTGTTACGAATTTCTTGCACAGAAAACGTGGAGCGTGTCAACGTCGTTTAAAAAGGCTAAGGTAGATTGCATGTGAAATAGCGGTTCTCTGCCTAGAAACAGTGCTAGGTGAAGTGGTATACACTGACTGTGTGCTAAAGGGAAGTTTTTTCCTTTCGACTTGTGTTTCGCGGCATTGTAGGAAGACATGCTGAACAGTGAGTGTCTCCCCACATCTACTACACATTGGACGTTCACCGCCACTCAACAAAAAGCTATGAGTACCGTAAGTGTGCCCTATTCTGAGACGACAGAATAGGACATCACTTCGTCTGGACTTGGTCAGTGATGGCCAGTATCCTAAATGTGGCTCAACTATGTGGAGTTTATTAAGGGTTTCAGAGTCCCATTTATGCTGCCAGTAGGCTCTGAGTTGTTTCCGTAAGTATGGCTTTAGGTCTGAGACGGTAACGGCTGCGGACATGTTGCAAGCTTTTTTGTCTAAGGAGGTAGCAATTCGGTCTGCCAGGACGTTACCTCCAATACCTCTGTGTCCAGGCACCCAGCATATCGTTAGATGTTGGCCAGAGGCATAAATAGTACAGAAGAGAGAGAAGATCTGCAATTACTGGATTTGTGTGGTTGAAGCATGACATCAATGTTTTCACAACGCTTAATGAGTCTGTATATGACCGCCTTACGTAGTTTTAACTGTTTGATGTGTTTTGCAGCCGACCATACTGCATACGCCTCTGCTGTAAAGATGCTTGTTTGAGGGTGCAGAACATCAGACTCGGAAAAGGATGGGCCGACGGCTGCGTATGACAAGCCAGCATGTGATTTAGACGCATCTGTGTAATACTCTGGACAAGGGTATTTAAATTGTAATTCCAGAAAATGCATATGAATGTGCGCCTCTGGAGCGTGCTTCGTTACCTCCACAAATGACATGTCACAGTCAATGGTTCGCCACAACCACGGTGGAAACGGCTTGGCAGAAGTCATAAGTCTATTTTCATGAATATGAACATCCATCTCCTCCCTCAGCTTTGTCACACGGATCGACAATGGCTCTCTGGCTGTATGTTTGTTGTGGAAGAGTGTTGCAGAGGTCATATCGTTTATGGTGGGATAACAAGGATGGTTTTTGTTAGCATGTACTTTCAGAAAATAATTAAATCTAGAATATGACCGCTGCAGATCGAGCGACCATTCCTTCGATTCGACATAGAGGCTTTGAATCGGACTCGTCCTAAAGGCGCCGGTGGCGAGGCGCATACCAAGATGATGCACAGGGTCCAGCATCTTGAGAGCACTGGGTGTAGCTGAGTGATACACAGCGGCACCGTAGTCTAAGTGCGATCGTACAAGGCTCCTGTAGAGGTTCATGAGGCATTTCCTGTCGCTTCCCCATGTTGTATGTGACAGTATTTTCAGGATGTTCATTGTTTTAAGGCATTTAGCTTTCAAATACTTGATATGAGGAATGAAGGTTAGTTTTGAGTCGAGTATTATGCCTAAAAAGTTATGTTCAGTGTTGAGTGGTATGTGTTGTCCATGCAGCATAATATCAGGATCTTGTATCAAGCCTCTCTTTCTAGAAAAAAGCATACAGGAGCTTTTGGAGGGGTTTAGCTTGAAACCATTTTCGTTTGCCCATATTGAGACCTTAATCAGTCCGAGTTGGACTTGGCGCTCGCAGACAGCAAGGTTACAGGACTTAAATCCTAGTTGCACATCGTCTACATATACTGAATAAAACATTGAGGATGGAATGACTTTGCGGATGGAATTCGTTTTCACAATGAAGAGGGTGCAACTGAGCACGCCCCTTGTGGCACACCGGTCTCTTGAGTGAATAGCCTGGACAGGGCATTGCCCACTCTAACACGGAATGTGCGGTTAGTCAAGTAGTTTTCTATCATATTTAGCATATTGCTGCGTACGCCCATCGCAGATAGGTCTCGGAGGATTCCGAATCGCCATGTTGTGTCACAGGTTTTCTCCAAGTCCAGAAATACAGAGAGAAAGAATTGTTTCTGTATATAAGCCTCTCTGATATTTGCCTCAATGCGAACAAGGTGGTCTATTGTTGACCTACCCTCCCTGAAACCACATTGAAGGGGATCAAGTAGACGGTTGCTGTCCAGGAAATAGATTAGACGCCGATTTACCATTTTTTTCATATAATTTACACATGTAGCTTGTTAGTGCTATTGGCCTGTAACTACTGGCTAATGCGGGGTCTTTGCCTTGCTTATGAATTGGGATGCCAATCGCTTCTTTCCATGAGGATCGAATATGCCCTGAAACCCACATGGTGTTTTAAAGAGACAGAAGTGTGTTCAATGTTTCTGGATGCATATTCTTGATCATTGCATAAATTATGCGGTCACCAACTGGTGCTGAGTTGCCGCAGGAACTGAGAGCAGTCTTGAGTTCAGCGAGACTAAACGGACGGTTGCAAGGGTCATCTGCTGCGCATTTTCGTTCAAGGCGCCCTCGCTCTATGCGTTCCTTGAACTTTAGGAAAGTTGGCGCATAGTGTGATGCACTAGAAATATTTTAAAAATGCTTACCCAGGAAGTCTGCCTGATCTTTCATGGTGTCGCCTTGAGCGTTAACTAAAGGAAGCGGTTGTGTTTCCCTGCCCTTTAATCTGTTCACCCTGTTCCATACCTTACCCTCATCCTTGTACGAATTGATACTAGAGATGTACCTTTCCCAGCTTTCTAGCTTAGCATGTCGTCGTGTTCTCCTGCCCTGTGATTTTGCCTTCTTGAAATTATTGAGGTTCTCCACAGTTGGAGAGTCACGAAGCAGGCTCCAAGCTTTATTTTGTTTTTTCCGTGCCCCTTTGCATTCGTCATTCCACAAAGGCAAACGACGCTTATTAGCAAGTCCGTTAGTTTGTTTTATGCATTCTTCAGTGGCGTCAATAATAAAAGCTGTTAAATATGCCACAGCATCATCTATGTTTAGAGAGTTCAAATCATCGTACTGTAGATATGTAGTCTCCTGAAACAGTTCCCAATCCGACGAGTCGATCTTCCATCGGAGAATCTGTGGAGGGCATTCAGCGCGTTTTGTTAAATTTAAGAGAATAGGAAAGTGGTCACTTTCATACGGGTTTTTCAGGACCTTCCACTCAAGGTACGGCATTAGAGATGGACAGGCTATGGTTAGGTCTATTGAAGAATATGATTTGTGTGTAGTGCTATAAAATGTGGGTTCTTTTTTATTCAGGAGAACTGCGCCGGTTCATAAAAGAAAGACTTCAATAGTACGCCCTCTCGCATCACAGCGCGAGTCGCCCCATAACTTATTATGGGCGTTCACATCACCTGTTAAAATGAATGGTTCCGGAAGCTGACTGACTAGAGTTTCAAGATCCCTTAGTTGCAAGCGATGTTCGGGTAGTATGTAGAGGGAACAGACCTTAACCAACCTGTCGAATAGAATCGCCCTAACCGCTACTGCCTCAAAATTAGTTTGAAGGTGGAGGTGTTGGCAAGCAACTGACCTCTGAGCTATAATAGCCACGCCACCAGACGCGGCATGGCCATCGTCGCGATCTTTCCGGAATAATGTGTATTGTGTTAAGAAGTTTGCATTTGATGTTTTCAAGTGTGTTTCCTGAACGCAGAACAGCCTAGTATTAAACTTTTGTATTATTTCTTTTATGTCATCTAAGTTGTTTAGAATGCCACGGGCATTCCAATCAATAATTTGTACCGCCATTTTATTAGGATGAGAAATGTTCTGTGTTCAGGTGTGTTGTGGTGTATATTAGGTAAAAGGACCGTGGTCTGGCCCTGTCATGGTGTTTTGTTTGTTTTGGCGAGCACAAGAGAGCCACGCCGGTTTTTTGGCACCAAACGTGCCGGTGTTGTGTCCATTGCCTCCTGGGAAGCACTGGACGCCCGAACGTGCAGGCTCCTAGTTTGTTTGTCAGACCTCGCCTGGCGAGGCGTGGTCTTGAGGCCTGACGTACCCGGGGTAACCAGCCTCTGTGTCTTGGTGGGTGGCGCAGGTTTAACTGCTTCCACCTCGGAGGCGGGGGATGCCACAGCCAACGACTCGCTGTGCGCGGGCCGGGCAGGTGGTGCAGGCCGGTGCGGCGGTACCCCTGACGCGTCGCATCGGTGTACGTTGTGGTGTGGAATGGGGAGCACCTTTTTCGTGCTCCCTTGAAAAGATGTTTTCGTGTACATTTAAGGTGATTATTTCCTTTTCTTTTTTCCAGTTGGGACAAGATCGGGAGTATGCTGGATGTTCTCCTTCACAGTTTACAGAGTGAGGTGTTGCTTCACATTTATCTGAGGCGTGGCCTTGGGCTCCACATTTCGCACATGGAAGTTTACCAGGGCAGCTCTGCAATCCGTGGCCAAATCTTTGACATTGGAAGCATCTTCTTGGATTAGGGATGTATGGTCTGACAGCTATCTTCGTGTATCCCGTTTCTATTTGTGGCAGATCGCAAGTGACAAAGGTGAGGATCAGGTGCTTTGTAGGAATTTCTTTATTTTCTCTTTGGATAATGATTCTTTGTACGTTAGTTACATTTTGCTCTTTCCAGCCCTCTAACAGCTCTGTTTCGGACAAGTCAATGAGATCTGCATCAGATACTACACCGCGTGCTGTGTTCATAGACCGATGCGGTGAAACGGTAACAGGTATATCTCCAAATGCCACAGGTTTGTTTAGTTTGCTGTGCTGTTCTTTATCATGGATTTCAAGGAGGAGGTCGCCGCTCGACATTTTGGTGACCTTATAGCCTGGGCCAAGTGCATCAGTCAAGCATTTAGCAACAAGGAAAGGAGATACGGTTCTAGCTGGTTTTTCTGTTTTTTCGCTGTGAACAACTTGGAATTGGGGGAAAATTTCTTTTGGTTTGAAGAGGCTTAGAATTTTATCGGTGCGCCCCCTCTTTTGAGGGTGATGATCAAGCAGACGTGGAAAAGCAGGTGTTCCCATAATATTTCGGACATTTTCGGCGGCAATGGCGGCCACCCACCATCGAGCCCAACAGGGGGACGCTGTAGCACTAAACTTGTAAGGCCACAGACGCCAGCCGTGCATTGCTGCTATAACCTAATATAACATGCCCAAGGGAGGGCACATACACAAGGTTAACCCTAGCCACCTAGAAAAATTAGGAAGTGACGGAAGAGAAGAGATGATAGGACAGTAAAAGAAAGAAGATAGGAAAGAAAAAGATTGAAGAGGGGGACAGGAAAAGGCGACTGCCGATTTCCCCCGGGTGGGTCAGTCCGGGGGTGCCGTCTACGCGAAGCAGAGGCCAAAGAGGTGTGTTGCCTCCGCCGGGGGGCCTTAAAAGGTCCAAACACCCGGCATCGGCTCAACCTCCAGAATCCCCTTTTCCCCGGACACGGCTAAGCTGCGCACTGTTAGACGCGGGAGGGTCCAACCCTCGTGTGCTCGGGTACGTGGTGTCGCAATGCACCAAACGCCTGCTGACGCAGACACCCCTGCGGGGGGCTACTGCCTTGGGTAAACTGTGTTTTGTGTCCGCGCGGTGACCGTTGAGTCTTGTATGAATTTGTTGTCCAGTTTTACCTATGTACTGTTAACTACAAGCGGCCCATTCTAGACAGTAGACTACGTTGCTTCATGTGCAGGTGAAAGCCGAAGTTACCTTGTGTGCGTAATTCGACGCTGTACTTTTTACTGTAGTAGCAGATTGAATATGCTTGCATGTAGAGCACCTGGCGCGGCCACCGGGATTGGTTCCCAACTTGCTCTTTGTCTTTAGTTTGGCGTATACAAGAACATCTTTAAAATTAGTGTTGCGTCTGTAGGCTACTCTGGGAGGGTCGCGAAAAATCTTAAGTTTCTGGTTGCTGGTGAGAATTGGGTAGTATTTACGGAGAACGTTACTCACGTTTCGTACTGCGTTTGAGAATTTAGTAGTAAGAAGAGGCGTTGTTGTTCTTGTGATCCGCGGGCAGAGCTTGAGGACCTCGGCTCCATCAAGTTTGGTTGCAGCGGTGTAGGCTTTTTCAAGGTCACTGTTTGGGTGGTTCCTGTTTGATAGGGTTTCTTTAAGGTGATCGATTCTATCTACGTAGTCTTGGTTTTGAACGCAAATGCGACGTAATCGTGTGGCTTGGCCTTTAAAGATGCCTTGTTTGCAATGTCTGGGATGGTGGCTCGTATATTCTAGGTACTGTTGTTTGTCGAAAGGTTTCCTATACACCTCCCCATTGTCAATGTATATTGTCGTGTCCAGAAAGTTTATGCTCTAAGTTGAGGATTCTGATGTGAATTTTATTGTTCGGTGAACAGAGTTTAGAAATGCTACATATTTATCTATACTATCTTGTCCATGCCCCCAAATTATGAGTATGTCCTCTATGTATCGTAGCTATGTGCGGGGCTACGCAGTGCAGCGCGCTAGGAAATCTGTTTCTAGAATCCCCATAAATATGTTCGCGTAGGTTGGTGCAAAAGGCGTACCCATGCTTGTACCATGTACCTGTAGGAAGTAACTCTCCTTAAATTCGAAGTAGTTATGTGTTAGAACTAATTCAAGGAGAGACGAGTAGACTTCAGTAGAGTGTTGTGCATTGTGTTTAGAAAGCGTTTGTTTTATCGAAGATGAACCATCAGGGACCGAACGGAATGTTCGTGTACAGCGCCGTTACGTCTAGTGTTGCGAGAATTGTGTTATGGGATAGTGTGCCTTCAGTATTATTGTCCTCTATATTTCTCAGCAGGTGAGGAGTATCTTGTACAAATGACGGAAGTGCTTTTGGCAAGCCACCCAGGTTGTGGTTAAGGAATGTGTATATGCTCTGTGTCGGGGTGTTGTTGTTTCATGCTATCGGACGGCCTGGGATAATAGCAGTGTATAGTTCAGCGGATGAAATTTTATGAACTTTTGGAAGGAGGTAAAAACGACCGGCAGTTTTGTTGCTTGGTTTAAGAAATCTGTATTCTGACGGTGTTATCAATTCATCAGCCAAAAGTGATTTAAGCCTGTTGGAAATTGTCACTGTGTAGGACAATGTCGGACCGTTATCTAGTTTGCGGTAATGTTCTGGGTTGTTTAGTTGTCTGTAAGCCTCGTGCTTGTATTTTTCTACTGGCCAAATAAGTATACTTCCACCCTTATCTGCTTCCTTAATAGTTTGAAATGATATGACTTTCCGACGGAGTTTTGTTTTTAGGTCGCTTAGATGTCTTGGATTGGCTTATCATTTCTTTAGTGACAGTTTTAAAGTATATGTCAAGTTCTATGGCTTATTATGGTTCGGGAGTCCAAGTGGATTGGGCTCTAAGTGTTGTCGTCCCGGTGTCTGGTGTGTCTGCGAAGAAGTGTCGGATACGCATTCATTGGGAGCATTCTAAGAGGTCCTTGTGAAGCTCGAATTCATTTATTGTTGGTCGTGGGACAAAAGTTCAGGCCCTTGCTAAGTACGTCTATTTCTTTTTTACTTAATGTTTTTGAAATGTCTATAACATTGGAGTGGTTTAGTTTTGCGGAAGTTTCCTTCACGTATGGTACTTCTAAACTCGAGGTCCCTCTTGTCGGCGTGTGGTGGCTGTCTCGCTGGAAGGTTGTTTTTCGATTAAAGTTTGCTTTTTTCCTTTCTTTATGACCAATTTTCCAGACTGTTTTTCGTCGTAATGTTCGAAATCCCTCTTCTCATCTGGTGTCACAGTTATGGTCCGAAGTCTGTAGCTAAAACTTTCGTTTTGTTCTTCGCAGTGTTCCTTGAGGATATTCAAAAGTGAAAGTAAGGCATTGTGCAATGTTGTTTGCCAGTTTGCACGATGGTGTGGGGGGAGTGTTCCTGGAGCTGGTAAAGCCTTCAGTGTTAGACCTCTAGGGATTATATTTTTCTCTGCGCAGATTGTGTAGGTTTTCAGATGGGAGGTGTAGCTCGCATGCTTTTTTGGCAAGTTTTCTAGCCTGTAGGAATTCGATGCTTCGTGGCAGTGAAGAGCTATTGATTTGCGATGCCTGTCGGCCGGTTTATTATCGCATGCCTGGCTTAATTCGAGCTCGGTTCCTGTTTGACTTTTTTTGTGTGTGCAGGCACGCGTGTGGGGGTCTGTGTCTAGACTTCGGTGGTGCGTTTTCTGTTGTCTGTTGCAGTTCTGTCTGTTTGCACTGTGGCTGATGTCATTTTTGGTGTAGTGTGTGCCTTGTGGTTCTTTTCACATTGCGCTGTCTGTGGTCCAACTGTTCTTGAGGTGACTGTTGAACTTGAGCAGTGACTTGCTTCACATTCCACTGTCTGTGTTCCCTGTATTCTGGAGGTGACTGTCGCAGTTGTGTTGTTCGCGGTGACACGCTCCGCAGAGTCGGTGGGGGTGGTATTTGAGGTGGATTTAAATGCGAACATATTTTAGAAACAGATTTCCCAGCGCGCTGCACTGCCAAGCCCCACACAGCTACGATACACGGTCATGGCCGACACGGCCACGGTCACGGCCGATACACGGTCTCGGCCGACGCCGGCGAAGACCGGCTCGGCCGAGAGAGGCCCTAGTCGATTTGGGCCTAAAGTGTGCCTCGGTTCGACAACGTGCGGCTCGAGGGAGAAGTGCCCGAAATCGGGCTAGGAGCAGGTCTTGTCCCCAAAAAACGTAGTGGTTGGGTGCACAGCACCTTCACTGAGCTCGGTGTGACGTTCCCGGGTCGTCGCAGTCCGTAATGTTGCACAAAGTTGGTCGAAACTCGGCAGCTCATGCGAATCACGTCCGCACTGCTTGGCAGCAAGATGCCGACCACAATGTTTCAAAGGCATTTCGACGGCTAGCTAGCTCCTCGCGGCACTCGCCGAGGCCGTGGAATCTATGGAGCGCATGAATGTGAATTCCAAAACTTTATGGGTACAAAGTTATAAATTCTTCCGGAACTTTGTGGATTTAACCGAGTTATAAACATTTGACGCCAAAGGTGCAATAACTTTTCTAAAGACATACATCGGAACATACAATGAGACAAGCTAAATCAATACACTATCAGACAAGTTGACAAAGCACGCATTGAGGTCCGATAAGAGGAAGCGTTGTGGTGGTTCATTTGTGCCGTCGCGTCACAGAAAAGAATATCAACATTTTTTTTCACTTGCGCCATGACATCCACGTGAAGACACTAAAGCAGCAAAGGTAACTACGTTCTTATTTATTTTGCTAATTTGACTTGTATTCGCGAGTACACAATGAGCATCTTCAATTTTCTTGTTGTCCCTACCCGCGGACTGCCAGAACCAGCCAGAGCGCATACGTTTTTATTGTGTCGTCCGACCACTGCACGCGCGCACTTCGATGCGTGTTCGTTTTTCTCTGGCCAAGTGGATTTTCGCCTGAGTTTTGGACATTTTCTCGCTAGCAGACGAGAAAAAGAAACAATGCATGGTCGCTTGCCACCATCACTGGGGGGACTCGAAGGATTGCAACGCCTTCGCTTGAGCACAACCTCTGCGGAAAGTATTGTCTCGCCGGTGCAGGAAACCGAGCACTATGCGTATGGTTCTCCGTGGACCAAGCGTCTCACATTTTTTTCAATATTCCTTGGGTACGTGCCAAGAGTAGGCATTCGATAGTGGTCAACATCATTTCCTTCACGTTTTTTTTTTTTCATTTCGTTGCCCACACCCCACAAAAGAAAAAAAAAAGAAGGACATTCTTGCGGAGCAGCGAATTGTCCCATGATGAAAGTTCCATTTTGTTACTTCTTTTGCTCAAAGTGATGAGCCGCGGGACGGTTTTGCCGGATACTCTTATTATATTATTGCGATAGTAATTAGGTGGACACTCCAGACGCATTACTGCCATCGCCGTCTCCAAGGGTGATAAGGGTGATAATATCGTGATAGCGCACCCCATGCTGCATGTGCGAGTCAAAGCGTGGGGGGGGGGGAGGGTGATGGTATCATGTGTGAGCCGGCGATGGTGGCTCATGTCTGCGCAAGGGAGAAAAGCAGGGAAAAAGCGCGCCACCTTCAATCGCGCGCCATTATGACAGGGAGCGGAGGGAGTGGGGTGTGGGTCTTAGGATTTTGCGATCTATGATTCCGTGATTTCGCAACATGTTTACTTGCCTTGTTTGACGCATTATATACAGTGGCTTTTTCTTACATACCTAGATTTATCGGAGACTTATACGTATATTTAAATATCTTATTGTCAGGTTTTTTGCATACGCGCAGTAAACTTTGTTTCCTGTGACACTTTCTTGCCCTTTATCAAGCTGTAGATTCGCATTTATATATACCATTGTATCTTCGCATTTATAATGTACGAAGGCGAGTCAGATGAAAGTGAGCCAACTCATCCCGCGGAATAATGGTTCGGTTCATTATCTGCGAGGCATGCGCTTAGCACACAGGCAACTCTCATTTACAAATGTGACACGCAGGCGTGAGGGTAGTTGTTCTTTAATACTCTCATACACTGTGTTGAACATGGTTGCATGACATAATGAACGCTCAAACAGTTGAACAGCGTGGTGTCGTGAGATTTTTGACTGCTGGAGGTGTTTCCGAAAAAGAAATTACTAGCCGTTTGGCTGCCTTTTGTGTTGAACATTCCATTTCATTGGCCACTGTGAAGCACTGGAGCAAGCAGTTAAAACAATAACGTGAAAGTTGCAAGGACGATCCAAGTTCGGGCCCAAAGCCACCGTGCAATCCCATCAACCTTTGCAATAACCCCCAACACAATTGCAAAGGTTGATGAGCTGATTAGACAAGAATGGAGGATAAGCACCGTTGAACTGGCAGAGCGTGTGAACATCAATCATGGTTCGGTTCACAATATTGACACGTATACTTATCTTTATCGGGCGACCACGTTTCGCCGCCGAATGCCTGTTTCACATGATGCGATTTTCGTCGCACCGGAAGTGCGATTTCCGTCGTTTGCGATGAAAATCGCAGTCGCAGTGCCAACCCCACGATTTTCGGCTGCGACCAACCCGTTGGTCGCACAGTCGCACCGATCTCTGCAATTTTCCGTCGAAATTGCGCGGAGGGTTGTCAACAAAGCTATTTCGCCGGTTTGTTTTGGAATATGGCGTCTCGCACGACAAGTGCAATGCGCGGAGACGTGGATCGTCAAATTCGGTACGTACGCGAAGGGTGAATAAAAAACTTGTACCGTATATTCGATTCTCCCATTTATGTACGTTTGTTGACACGTTAGGCGCAACTAAAGTACATTTTCACGTTTACTTCGTACGCCTTTGCGAGCTGTCAGTGCTAGGAGGTGTTCGATCCCCAGCAGACGCCGAGGTCGTCACAATTTTCTTTTGTTGAGTAGCATGCAAAAATGGCGCTTACGGAGGAGCTTGAATTATTTCAAACTCGGCAAGGGCAAATGACAAGACAGCAATTTACCCGAAGTTTCAAAGTTGCGCTGAACGCGGTACCGTTCAGTTGCATTTTCTTGTCGGTTTTCAAGCATGAATTTCCCGATGCATCTTGAAAGCTTACCTTGCCTCTTATTAAATTTGACAGAGCAAAAGTGTAGGATATCGTAATGAATTTGCTACGATAGCATTAAATCCGTGGCTTGAATAAAATATTACATGCACGTGAAGTTGCACTTCTTCTCTGGAGAATATTTTTTTTTCTTGCACAGAAACCAATAAACATTGACTATGTTGCGGACTTGGTATCCTTACTGCATCTGTATGAACACTTGCTCTGCAAGGTAATTAACTGTACAGCTAGTGGATTAAGTAAATTGCTTGCTATAGTGGAACAGTGACAATGTACCCTCCTGCACAATTATGTAGAACTCGTGCAACAATGCGAAAAGCTGGCAAACGGCCTGCTCTTGAACAAAAAAAACCAGTCAAAAACACAAAGGACAAGAGGAGAGGTTCACACCACCACGACTGGACTATCCACTGAGGTTTATTAGAATCAGTGTAGTCCCAGCAAGGCCAGCAGAGCATTTCTGCGTTTCAACTATAAACAATATGTGGATTATTCAATAAAAGACCACAAACTTGCCTGTTCTTGTGGGGATAGTATAAAACGACACGCTGAAGAAAAGTAAATCAAAACTGTGCAGTGAAGTCAGCCAGTACAAGCAGTTCTTGCACGTTCACAGCTGATCAAGTGTGCCGAAACATTCATGCCTTAGATGTTTCTAGTAAGTTTCTAATAAGTTTGTGATCACACATATTAGGATGTAAGCCCATATAACGATATCCGCTGCGATTACTATCTTTATAAGTAATGAAATACCATGCTACTTGCAAGAACATATATCACCCGAGGATTTTAATAATAATAATAATAATATTTGGGGTTTTACGTGCCAAAACCACTTTCTGATTATGAGGCGCGCCGTAGTGGAGGACTCCGGAAATTTTGACCACCTGGGGTTCTTTAACGTGCACCTAAATCTACTGAGGATTTTAGAACAAATTTCTGCATTTCAACTATACACAATATGTGGTTTATTCAATAAAAGACCACAAACTGGGCTTTTTTGCAATGACAAACTTATTCGAAACTTTACTTACATACAGGCAAGAAAAAAAAATTATAGACAAATATTGTTCTTCAATTTGTTCACCTGCCACTGCGGCTATAGCATTCGGCTGCTAACACAAGGCGAGGGGTTTATTTGCCAGCCATGGAAGTCGCATTTCGATGGGAGTCATAGGTGAAAAAAAAAGCTCTTGCACTTAAATTTACTTCACCACCTTTTATTGAACCCTTACACTTCAAAATGCTATTGCATAGGGGGGCATGCTTATGCAAAATCTAACACCAATAAAAAGCAAAGGGCAGAATTGTAAAACAACCATCTTTCGTGATAATTCGAGTGTGTAAATATTCATTGCATCAATATGTATTGTTCAACAGCACTGCTCAAATAAGCATGATCAGGTATAGCAAGTACTCTGTCAGGAAGCTGGTTCTACAGATGTATAAATGTCAAGGCATGAATGCTCATACTACGTCGCATACATAGCACAAAGAAAACCTTTTTCAAGAGTTGTCCCTTCTGGCAGATATGAGTGGGCCATAAGCAGCAGAAACTTCATTGCAGGACATTGTGTAATACCGCCTATGAAAGAATGAAGAGAGTGAAGAGGCTTTTAACAGCAGTACCTCATGCTGCTCTAATAAGAGGAACGATGAGCACAAACATTTCTGGTAGAGCACTTAAACAGTAACTTTCTGAAAGACAGAAAATTCCAGGTGAGAGTTGGAGGTACATTTGGCCCACACACACCAACAACACGGGCATACTACAAGAAACACTACAGCCTATGGTGTATTACAGTCTATGGGAAAGCTATATTATACAGAAATCAAGAATGATGCAACAAGCCCTTGACAACACTGCAGACTTTCTTGGCCAGTCTGGCCTCTCGCTTTCTGATAAGTCAGCTGATATCGACGTCGGAAAAAAAAGAAAGACTAGAATCAAGAACTACCCAAGATTGCACATTGTGATCCACATAGCTGGACAAATATGCCCGCGAGTCAACATCCACAAATCCTCAGCTAGTGTAAGCCCATGACGGCAGAGCCAGCACGTGGGTGAAACAATTATGAAATGCCTGGACGCAACTTCCACACCTGGTGAAACGAATAATCTCGAAATAATGGGAGTGGACGAGTGGATACTATAGAAAATCGCAGATGCTGTGCTTGTGTCCAAGTTATGGTACGGTATGAATTGCCGGCAGCACACAAACAAGACAACTCATCGAATACAGGCATCGGGTAGTAATAACAGGTCTTTCCAACTTTACCATGCTTGAAGATCTCTGTGAGAAAGAGCAAACAAGCAAGCACCTAGACAGCGTAGAGTTGCAGCCTGCAGCACAATTTCTTTGTCTCAGCTCAGAACCTTGCCCCAAGATACTATGCCAGCTAGCATATGAGATGCAAGGACGACTACCCCTCCCTTCAGAAACACAACCTCGGGAGTACCTGAACATGAAACACAACAAGCCCATACCATGGAATATGGGGCAAACAATTAGGCCAGGAGACTATATGCAACTGCCAAACACACAGAGGAGGTTGCTAATTATGAAGATGCAAGCAAACATATGGCACATATAGTACACTGATCTGGCAATAGCAGTGTAACAGTAGTATGACACTACATAAAGCTAAACCCCATATAACTGAGTACCATTCCAGGTCATCGTACACCTAGAAAAGCTGAACTGAAAACAATCAAAGCAGCACTTGTAGTGCAGATTACACCCTGCACGACACCCTTCATGGATTCACCAGAAACTGTCTGGGCCTGCACATCACACAAGATTGTCAAGAAAATCAGGAGATTGACACGCGACTTGCAATCACATGGCCAGAAATTAAATTACAGGATACATAGCCATGCAGATATTCCAGGACAAAAGCGGGCTTATAAGCCCGACATAATAACTGAAAACTAGATGAGTTTGTGTGTATTCATTATTAACTAAAGTGCAACAGATAGACAACAGACAAGAACGAAGTGCTCTGTGTGTTCACTTCGTTCCTGTCCATCACATTTCTGTGCCACTATAGTTGATGAATTCCTAAGGGCCCGATCTCACATCCAAATCCACGCGTGTGCACACACACACAAATGTTGCAAGAGTGCATAGCATGAAGCAGTATCAACTGGATGACACTAGATATGGATGAGGACTAACTTTCAACTGAGGTTAATTTGTAAAAATGTGGCGAATTATATAAATTACCAGAAAAAGAGGACGATGAGCAAAACGACAACAAGATGAAAGCAGGAGCCTACGTTTCGACAAGTGGACTTGTCTTCTTCAAGGTCCACGTGTGGAAACGTTGCACCTACTTTCACCTTGTTCTCATGTTGCTCATTGTCTTGAATTTCCGTCTCCTGCCTTTCCCGAGTTTTCCCCAGAAAAAGAAAGACATCTTTGAAGAATAGATAAAAATTGGCGCTTGATGCAGCCAAACATAAATAAAAATGCTACAGAGAGAAAATAGACAAAAATTCCAAGTGCAGGAAAAAATCATTACAATTGCCAATCCTGCATGCCAGCACCTTTCAAGAAACACTGTTGTTATTCCAATAGACAGACTGACAGCTTGCTTATGCAAGCACATTCTTCCAATTCCATGCCATCGGGAAAAAAATGAGTTTCCTGGAAGGCAGCCACATGCACACTTGGTGATCACAATGTTTTTTTTTAACCTGAACTTGTATATATATAGAGGTATTTTCTCCCTTTCCTGCTTTTATGTTTGGTTTTATCAGGCACTAGTCTTTATCAGGTTTTATTGCTGTACTACTTTGTCGTAGCCTTTATAGATCACTGCATTTTCACAATAAACCTTTTAATTAGAAGTTAGCATACCCTGTTCTTACTGCTTCACACTGTACACTCTTGCTACATTGGCCAAATAAAAGATTTTATAAGGTATCATGAGGGCCAATAATGTGACTTGTTGCAGTCTAAAAAAAACGAATAGCCTGGCTGCAAATGGCACCAGAGAACACATAGGACAAATAAGAAAACCGAGATGATCTAACAACCAAAAGTTTAATGTACACAACGAGTAAATGCTCGCTGACAAGCAATAGACTGAACATACATAAAAAGGAGAAGCAAAAATTCACGTGCGTTTCCTGACAGGAAATGCGTCCATTTCTAACGGAGGCCGTGCTTACAAGATTCTCCCAGCATTTTTAGATCTACAGCTTCCGTAATTTCTCTAGGCAGCCGATCTGCACAGAATGCTAGCTTCTTCCTCTACAATGCACGCTCAGATGTGGAGAGTGCATTGTAAAAGAAGAAGCTAGCATTCTGTGGAGATCGGCTGCCTAGAGAAATCATGGAAGCTGTAGATGCAAAGATACTGGGAGAATCTTGTGTCAGCATGGCCGCCGTTACGCTTTCAGAGATGGATGCGTTTCCTGTTGGGATCTGCATGGACACACATCAGATCGTGCTTCTGCTTTTTGTGTAAATTCGATTTATTGCTTGTCGACCAGCATTTACTCGGCATGTTCAATTAACTTTCATTTGTTAATACACCTCATGATTGTCTTGGTCTCTAGCAGAAAGGTGTTCATTCTTTTTACAGTGAAGCTGCATATGCCTAGGCGAATCACTCATGGTACGATCCCAAAAGCCCTACTGTAGGGGTATGAGCCATTGTTTAAGGGGGTGTGAGGCATTGCATTCACCTTGCATGATGGACGGAGAAATTTCTTGTTGGGTAGACACAGAAATGCTTATGCATTTCAAACATACATTTATCTGCGTATTATTGCAGGGAAGGGACACAGAGGGGGATGGGGTTAAGACAAAATCATGATGTCATTATTAACTCGCAGCAAAGCTGTGGTGGGCCATTGGCTAGACCGATAGTGACGTCGTTTCTCTCTAGCAGCAGAGCGCGTGTGCAGCAGTCTCTCTCCAACTTCCCGATAGGTTCGAAAATGTGTCCCTGTATTTAATTAAATGAAATGTGCAGCCCAGGTGTGTCACTTGGTAACTACAGTGCATAACCGAGTCATAAATATTATGATTAACGCATTACAAAACACAAGTGCGTAACATAATTCAGAAAGACTTTGATGGACTCGCTGGATTAACACAATCAACCACTCATTGCACTTTCCATGATGGTCATCCTGCAAAGTGCAACGTGTGGCATTCCAAATAAACAATGTGATAAATCCAAGCCAAACATGTGCATAACCTCATTAAGAAACACAGACATAACCAATAATATAGAAAGACCTGAATAAACCATTGGAATTAACCCAGTGATAAACACCGGGGCCGCACATTTCAGCTTCGCTGGTTTACCGTCTGTACAGGGTGCATGGGCAGTAACGTTTTCCCTTATTGGTTGTTAATTATTGTATAATGTTGTGCCCACCTTCCTTTTATAACAACTTTTTTATTCCCCCTTGCGCAATACTCCAACCTTGCAGCCTGCGAGGTATATAAATAAATAAGTACATAAGCACATCATTCATTCATCTGCATACACCTCGCATCATTCCTTTCTCAACAAACGTCACTGTGTTGATGTCTCGCAGCGTGCATCTACATTAACTGCCGTTTGCATTTCGGTATGGTTTGTGAACAGTGTAATGCATAAAGATTACATTACATTAAGGTTGTGACCTATGCGGTGCATAAGCAAACCTTGCAAAAGATGACATGTTGGATGTTGAACATAAGACAAATTGTATATATTGCAGTTACTTTAGCAGCATTTAATTGACCACTTGACAAGAACTTCACTTCGCATAGATTCCAACGCGTACACTGCATCTGCAGTTTTTTTTGCTTATTAATGTGGTCGTTACTGCATGGCCACATTGCAGATTTGAAAAAAAAGTTAAATACATTTGTTGCAACATAACCATATGCGTAGATCACTGCGATTGCAACACCAGAACTTGATACAAACATGCACGCTATAGGATGCAGACAAATGCTCAGGACAAACTCCAGAATGTTTGCATCCTGATACTTATGAAAGTGAACAGTTTCATTCCATGGCTGTCAATGAGAGGGAGACAGAAAACTTAATTGTGTTCGTGGAACAAAAACGCATTGATAAGCTTAAGGATATAGTAATTGCTTAACACTCTCGAAATGAATAATTATAGCTTGCTATCGACATTGAATCAGCCTTTCGACAGCAAGAAAAGGAATCAGTTTTTCCAGCTTTGAACATTGAATTGCAGGAAGTGAAAGCAGGCATAAAATTCTGCCACTGTAATCTGTTTAGGAATATTAAATTGGAATAAACATTGAGACTTGCATTTGTACTTTCTCTGGCTGAGCAACCTAGTTTGAAATGACTCCCATAAGCACGTCGTAACAATGTTGATCTAATCCATGTTAAATGCATAACTAGCTTAAGAAATCTGGATGATTGCTATAAATTACAGCGAAGGAACCATAATGTTTTATAACATTAATAATATAATAATAATATTTATTTCCACAAAACAGGCTAACCGTGAGCGGCGTGCGAGGCTGAGCAGAAAGCCGAAAAATTCTACGGCAAGTGCGCCTGCCGTGGGCCTACGATCCTGCATTATGAATAGCGCGTATTGGTATGGTCTTCTTGTTAGAAGTTCCGAGTATACTACCAGCGCGAGACACAAAGTGGACGAGAAGCGTGTCTTTTATAATGCTGTTTTACAACGTACAGGTTTCTACAGAAGTGACGGTAATTGCTCGAAACATTTGATGCGTCGGCTTTTGCGCCTGTAGAAATGTTTAGAGAGGGCTCCCATATATATTCGCAGCGCAAGTACGGCGATGGATGAACCAGGCTAGCGCTAAGGTTGAATTTCCCAACACAATTTTCATTCCACGTCCAGTAATCACACGGATCATTTGAGGCTTCGTTCAGGGGCACACGCGGGCTTTCGGGTTGGTGCTTCTTGTTGCTTTTGGCGCAAGAATATGGCTAGGAGCAGGCACCACATAAGCGCAATTGCGGGCAATATACACGCATCATTTCTCCAGGAGCTGACGCCGAGCACGGGTAGCGCGAGGATCTTGTTGGGCTGACACGACAACTTCGTGGCAGCCGAATTCCGAATACTGCATAAGCGGTGAGGGTAGCTATATGAACTTGTCGATAGGTCATCTTGTAGATTGTTGTAGTGCAGGCAGAACGAAACGGTCATAGAAGGTAGATAAGACAACACACAGCGCAGAACCATAGAATAAAGAATCGCTGAACCACCTGCGAACGGCTGTTTACGTGCGCGATGTAGCACTGAACTACAAAAACCGCCGTCGCGCACGTGACATCTGGTGGGGGTGCTTTTTGTTCACGTACCGCACGCCCCCAACAAGCCGTGATCCAAGCCCAGAGCGCAAAGAGAACACCAATATAGTCCCGGAGCATCGAGCAAGCCGCCGTCTTGAACAGGTGCCCCTGGAGCACGGACTTCTACCTGTGACGACCAAGAAGATTGTGGCCAAGGCAACCTCAATGGCAGCCCCAGCGTCCTCCATCATGCTGCAGCAGCCCAGGGAACCTCCGAGGTTCCGCGGTTCAACATTCGAGGACCCGGAAACCTGGCTCGAGACGTATGAGAGGGTCGC
Source organism: Dermacentor andersoni (assembly GCF_023375885.2). Classification (NCBI taxonomy): domain Eukaryota; kingdom Metazoa; phylum Arthropoda; class Arachnida; order Ixodida; family Ixodidae; genus Dermacentor; species Dermacentor andersoni. The sequence continues at coordinate 198,547,240 of NC_092815.1, forward strand.
TGTATTAAACAGCTGGAACAGCGACGACAAACTGCGACATGTCTTCTACGCATTGTAAGACGCTGCCAGGATGTGGTTGGAGAATCGAGAAGCCACCTTAACTACGTGGGACCTGTTCCGAAGCGGCTTCTTGCAAACATTTACTAGCATGGTGCGAAAAGAGCGAGCCCAAGCACTACTAGAAACCAGAGCGCAGCTGCCAAATGAGACGATCACGATCTTCACGGAGGTGATGGCCCGTCTTTTCCGGCACGCCGACCCAGAGATGTCGGAGGAGAAAAAAGAATTACCGTTCATGACCGGACTCACCTTGCTGCCTTCGTTATGCTACAACAATGTTCACGCGACGTCATTCTCGGCATGGACTTCGTAAACCAACACGGCGCAGTCATCAACCTGAAGTCGATGTCGATAACCCTTACTGAAGATCAAGCGATACGGCCGGAGAGCTCCCGTAGTCACCACGCCTTGAGTGTGCTCGAAGATCAAGTGAGCATCCCACCATGCTCCAGCATTATTATTTCCGTCGGCACCGAAACACCCGCTGCCGTAGAAGGCGTCATCGAGGGCGACCGATATCTACCGCTCGACCGTGAAAATTGAATCCCAAGGGGGATCGCTCGACTCCACGGAGGGAAAGCGGAGGTTATGCTAACCAACTTCAGTAAAGAGTTCAAGCACATCAACAAGGGCACGACAATCGCGTGCATCGAAGAAATTCTGGAAACTAGCAATACCTTTGTCCTCTCGGATTCTGCCGCATCTACCCCGATGAGCATAGTCCGCGAACCAGACTTCGACGTAAATCCAAGTCTTCCTATGAGCAAGCAGCAAAAGCTCAGGAGCTTTCTCCGACGATACAAGGACTGATTTTTGACTTCATCGAGGATTCGACAAACACCAGTTGCAAAGCCCCGCATAATAACCGAAGAGTGCGCTCAACCACTCCGCCAGAGCCCTTACAGAGATTCGACGCGAGAACCTGAAGCTATTGGGCAACAAGTCGACGAAATGCTCCGCGACGACATCATCCAGCCGTCAAAATGCTGTGGGCATCTCCTGTTGTCCTGGTGAAGAAAAAGGAAGGAACCCTACGTTTCTGCGTCCATTATCGTCGTCTGAACAAGATCACGAAGAAGGACGTATACCCCCTCCCACGAATAGACGACGCATTGGATCGGCTCTGCAGCGCTACATACTTTTTCTCGATGGACCTGAAGTCTGGCTATTGGCAAATAGAAGTCGACGAAAAATATCGCGAAAAGACCGCCTTCATCACCCCAGACGGCCTCTACGAGTTCAAGGTTATGCCATTCGGAGTGTGCTCGGCGCCTGCAACGTTCCAGCGCATCATGGACACGGTTTTAGCAGGATTGAAGTGGCAGACCTGTCTCGTATACTTGGATGACGTCGTCGTATTCGCCGGAAATTTCGACGATCACCTTAGGCGGCTTGCAACAGTACTAGAGGCCATCAAATCATCAGGGCTCACTCTGACACCAGAAAAGTGCCGCTTCGGTTACGGCGAGCTTCCGTTCCTAGGCCACGTCATCACCAAATTCGGAGTACGCCCCGACCTGCAGAAAACAGCTGCCATCGCAAAGTTCCCGCAGCCCATCGACAAGAAGGCAGTGCGTAGATTCCTTGACATGTGTGCCTACTAGAGGCGCTTTGTCAAGGACATTTCACGCATCGCTCAGCCGCTAACGTATCTAACCAAATCTGATGTCCAGTTCAAATGGCAAACGCCGCAGGCCGACGCACTTCAAGAACTAAAACGACGCATGCAGTCACCGCCGGTACTTGCACATTTCGACGAAGACGCCGATACCGAAATCCACACTGACGCCAGTAGCCTAGGGCCCAAACAATGAAACGCTCCTTTCCTTAGACTGCTTCTTAACCTTACGTGAGGCCTCCTTACAGTGAAGGACCAATGGAGGAAGCAAGCGTACTCTGAAAGTTGCCTTCGCCCGTCCTCACGTGTGGAACGGTTGACGCCCGCCTGGGTTCGAGAGTATCACTTAAAAGCTTTACGCAAACACCATTATGGAATAAAAAGAAGTTGTATCACTGCGCAAGTTTTTAATTGAAGTGCTAATATAAAGACGCGGTGACACGTTCTTATAGTTTTGTTTACTATACGTGAAAAAGTGCCCCATTCTAGCGCAAAACTTCATGCGTTCTAATAACACTGGCACGCCTGCGCCGTGCAATGCCTATGAAATCTATTTGTACAGAATGCGCGAATGAAACCAACATGCCTGGCAAGACATATTTCACCGAAGAAGAGAAGGACCTTCTGCAGGACCTCATCAACAAGTATAAGGACGTCATCGAGAACAAGCGCACGGACACCGTGTCGTTAAGCGCGAAGGCCAAGGCATGGGAAAAACTGTGCACAGAATACAACAGCAGGCCCTTTGTGCGTGCCCGGGACATGAACATGAAGCCCGAATAACATGGAGCAAAGGTGGAAGCGCGAGAAAGCGAAACAAAACCGTGACGTCATGACTACAGGTATGTTTCACTCCTTCGTGAAGAGGCAATGCGTATTGCATACAATGCGTATTGCATATTTACAGGAGGCGGCCCGCCACCACAGCCTATAGACGATCGGCTTGCACAGGTTGAAGCAGTCGTACCACACCTGACCACGCGAGTACCGAACCCCTTTGACAGCGGCCGCCCGCTAGATGCTCCATCAACGCAAAGCGCTTTGGATATACTGAACGGGATGTTGCATGACAGCGGACCGGCTGACAGTGATGAAGGTGCGTAGACTTGCGAGAGCAGGTCCCTCTCGAAAGACCTTGTACTGGCAGCGTAGCCAGAGGTGGAAAGCTCTCCAGGCATCGTTAGCGCTTCTTCCGCAGCACACATCTCCACTCACGATTTTGATTAGCCGTTTTCGTGAGCCGTTTTCGTGATGTGGTTGCATATATTGCCATCTCTTTTCTGTCCACATGGTCACCCCATAAAACCCTCTTCTCTCCTCCTTTTTACAGTGCAGAGTGGCCGACCTTTCCTTTTCTCGTAAAGGAACCTATCTCTATTCTGGGGGATCGGTGTCATCGCTTTCATATACAAATATGTTGCTCGCGTTCTGCATGCACCCAAGTCACCTGCTGGGTGTCCCAGCTAACTTGAGCCAGAGTTTAAAAATATGCGAATGCTATGTAGCTGGACAGAACCAAGGTAATGTTACTTGTCGTCGCTAGGAGATGCTGTGATAGTTTTTTGCAATCTATGTAATGACATAATTACCCCTAATTAATTATCAACTTGTGAAATGTTATAGTTACATGAAAAATGGCAGAGAGAAAATTGTAAATCAGCATGAAAAACCTGCGATACAGCTTTCTGTTCCTCAATACGTGCTACATAGCAGTGTTCTTCCGAGCGTGAAGGAAGCCTGCAAGTACACGCAAACTGGCTCGAGCGGTCACTCGCGCGGCAATTTCTCATGCATTTGCGGGCTTCCTTCACACTCGGACAAATACGTCTATGTAGCACGTATTGAGCATCAGAAAGCTGTATCGGGAGTTTTTCATATCGCTCTACAATTTTCGCATTGACATTTGTGATGTAATTATAACATTTGGGAAGTTCCATGATGACTTATTTCAGACTAATTACCTAATTAGGTTGAATAAAATAATTGGAGTATCTCCAAGAGACGGTAAACATTCTTTACCTTGGTTATGTCCAGCTATGTGGCATTCGCATATATTAAACCTCTAGGTAAAGTTAGCTGGGACACACTGTTTGTGCAAGCTTGTTTAGGTGCAGAAAATTTCTTTGAAAAGTTGCCTGTGGCAGGTAATGCAATTATAATCTTTGATGTACATTGCTCAATGCAGCGGCCATTAATTCTTCAAGAAATGGAAATGGTAATTATAACAAGTAACGTAGTTATGCTAATTAGCTTTCTAATCAATTACTTTGCATTTCAACGTATAAATGATAGCCACTGAATTCGCATGGCGCACACACTTAGAAAGAATTCTCTGTACAGCAAGAGTTCCAAGATATCAAGAGTCAACTTATTGGTGTCAACACCACTTCTGTGCTTGAATGCATGCAAGAGCGGTTTCTTAAAACAGTACCTACAATACAAGCACATTTCATCTGACACTTTGAAGATTATCTTGAAAGTGGCACAGTCCAGAGAATTCATTCCAAGTGCATACGCGGTGCAAATGATTCCTATGCTGAATTGTGTGGCATAAAGCAATTAAATAAAATGGTAATTAGTGTAACTATGTTACCTGGTAAATTAAGCACTTTGATTTCTGGAAGGAATGGCCACTGCATTGACTAATTTAGAGGAAGGGTCATATTGTGCAATCTGCCATAGGCAAAGGTTACAAGTTTGGTGCAGCTAAAAAAAAAAAAAAAAACCTGTATACCTGGAACTGTTGAGAGGGGTACTGGTTCAGGCGTGTTATCATTTGTAACTGCATAAATTCCATGACAGAGAATCTGAAAGCACTTAACAAATTCAGTTGTACTTTATTTCATGATCTACTTCCTCACAATTTATGCTAGTTGTTAAAATGGATGAAACCACTTCTTTGCAAAATGAACACTCGAACTCAGCTCAAGTGACAGAGCAGCAATGCAGTCAATGGTGCACAGCTCTTGTACATCATGCATGGGTGATGAAGACAATCCTATACATGAGCCTGGATTTGACACAAACACACACAACAGTCAACGTGCAGATGAGCCAAGTAGGCGGCATGTCCGTGGAGGTAGGCTAGGTCTCTTGCAGGAGACACTTCAGGTTGAACTTGAGACTCGTCTCGATGCCATCAAAAGCGAGAAAAAAAAGCGATTGAACACAACGAAAGAATGAGATGCATTGTAGAAGAACACGAGCTGAAAATAAGCCACCTGAAGGAGCAGCACAACGACGAAAGGAAAAAACGAAATGTGCTGCATAAAATTAAAGTTCATATTTTGAAAGAAAAAGAAAAGGTGCAAAACTGAAGCAGGAGCTCCTGAAAAAACGGCTGCAGGCGGATGACTCTGATTAAAGGATATTTGTAATAGTAACCTGTTGAAGTGCAAAGGCAAGTAAACGTAGCTAAGGTTTTCAATACATTATGCCGCAATTGATGGCAAGAATGCTCAGGTTCTTGTTTGTTTTGTTTCACAGGTAACAACTAGTCATTCTGCATATGTACCTATTGTATTTTACTTTAAATAAATTATGTCATTTTCAGAAGAAAGAGTAGGTCTGAAATGTCGTTTTTTAAACTACAACATGTCATGTTTACAAATAGCAATGTTTTGCTCACTGCACACAGCGTTTTACTCAGTGCAAGGTCAGCCAGCTTCATCTGGTACATTGCGGGTGACTTGAACATATTTGTCCAGTAGCTAGCAAACACTTTCAATGGTAACTCGAACATAGCTTTTCCAAGTACCTTACACTGCTCACAATAGACACTGTGTAGCTGCATGTTTAAATGAAGTCCACTTCACCGTTCCTGTGCCCAGAGGAAAAGCACCGACGGATGTAACAGCTGCGTACTTGTGTGCACAGAAGCGTGCCTGGATCGCCTTGGGTAGTACTGTCAGGCAGACTCACATCGAGGTGTTCCTCATCAGGACGTGGACAAGGGTCTCGCAACATACAGGCAAGGTTGTGCATGCTGCACAAGCTGTAATAATGGCTGCAGGCTGGTCAGTCTTTGTCAGCAGCTTTACCCTCAGGCAAGCGAAGCGCCTCTTCCATACGCCAAATGCACGTTCCACGCTGTTTCGCGTTCTTATATGACCGGAGTTGTACCTGCAGGAGAAAAAAATAATATGTAAAAGAAATTCATAAGCAACAAGCAATACATTTAGATGGAATTTTGAACAGGCCCAGTTACAGCCATACTTCACTGCGTCACAGTGAATGCGAACAATTTAGTTATTTTGTTTAGCAGGCAAGTAGTAATATACATTTTTTAAATCTTTCAACTGTACTCGCTAGCTCCCCATGGGATTACCATTCAGACACTGTGAAGCCTATGCGCCCTTCGAGATAACGAACCAAACAGTAAATGGCCAGTGTGGCAATGTGGGCAGTAATACTGCTCAGAGACTGGAGTAAGGCATGTGGGGGATTGTACATAAGGAGCCACAAAATTTCAGAGGTTTATCTTCCCATTTGTTTGCGTGCTCTGCTTCTGTACGTTATGTGTTCAATGTACAAGTATCTCTGTCATTTGCAAATGAAATAGTACGTTTGCATTCTCTGTTTCTTTACATAACACTCAAGATTTAAGCAAAGTTCAATAGCACTAAACATAAAGAGTGCATGTATAATGACTGGTCATACCAAGTTGCATGTGCCATTACCTGTTTTCGGGATCAGTGCACGGATCCCTCAGCGGTGTCATGAGGAACGGTAGACAAGCGTATCCCTAGTCACCAAGGAGAACGCCAGGCACAGCTCTTTTTTGCTCATACAGCGCCATGACTCTGCTGTTGGCGAAAATTCTGCTGTCATGCACGGATCCAGGCCAACTTGCTACAAGGTCGAAAAATTGCAGCTCTGGACCAGTAATAGCCTGTCAACAAATAAGTGTGCATATATTTAAAATGGTCACGTCTGACAAGAACAACCATGCGTGAACATGCGTAACTTGCATGCATCCTTTCTGATCAACCAACATGATACATCATATGTATTCTGCCTATATTTCACATCAGTGCACCATATTTGGCGGCACTTTCTGATGCATAACCTACGTACAGGTGGGGGATCACTGCTTAGCGCACTAACATCTTCAATGTGAATTATTCCACTCCAAAATATTCAGTAAATACAAAAATGGTGATCGCAAATGCAGCGAATTTTGTGAGACGCCATGTTTCACTAGTGATAGCAATTAGCACCACAAAGTGACGCTTCACAGTACGCCGCTATATGTGCCACAAATATACAGCCATCGTTCTATATGAAACGCAACGGCACATTTTTTCAAAGCACTTAGGTGTACTGCACGCCAAATAAGGTGACATCTTCGCAACGCGCTCAATTAAATGTACGGCGTTAATGACAGGAAAATCTGTATGGCTACGCGTCTTTACTCAAGCGCAAACAGTGCCTATACAAGATACTGTCTTAGGAATTGTCGCCTTCATTGTGCGAGGGGTCGGCGCACGAGTTAGGCAATCCTGCGGACGACTGCACTTCGCTGTACTGAAGATGCAAAGGTGTGCATACATGACATAGCTAGCAGCTACTAATGCGACAGTAAATTCACACGAGAAAGCAGTAATCGGAGAATACAAACCAATACGTAAGCTTACCTGCACGTTAATCGAGAAGAATCCTTTGCGGTTGCGGAACACCTCGGCATTCTCACCCCCAGGACTGACGATGGGGATGTGCGTACAGTCAATACACCCGGTGACACCGGGGAACCGGCCAAATTCGTAGAATCGGGCCATCACACCCTGCGCTTCAGCTGCCGTGGGGAGCCGCACATATTTCGGAAACAGGCGTACGCATATGGCTTGCGTAATTTCCCACACACAACGGGACACATACTGCTGGGAAACATGCACCAGGTCGCCCACAACGGTCTGAATGGCAGCAGTGCCGTAAAAGCGAAGCGTTAGGAGAAGCTTCAGCAGCGGTGGAAACGGCGCTCCCCTTTGGTCTGTGTTGTCTTTCAATTGCAAATCGGACATGATGGCCAACACGGACGCCTTGGTGAAGCGGAACCTGACGGCAAACTCTTCTTCACTGTACACTTATGGGGTTTACCGCGGCGCGAAGTGACCTCACTGCGGGTGAATACCGGTACACTTCTCCGAACACAAACTCACAGCCACGCTTCACAAATTCCACAAAGTCAGCCGCACTGTCATCTCGCCACGACGCCATTTCTTCTTTAACTGCGTTGAATCAGCTCAAGGCGCTGACGAACACGCTTGCCACCACACTCGCGGTACTCCGCAGGCGGGCGATAGCGCGCACGCGCAAGCATACGTCACGTGGTCAAGCACAGAGGTGAAGCGCTCGTTCAGGGCCAGGAGCAGCGTAAGGACGCATGAAGGCAGCGACAGCTTCCTAACCTTACGTGAGGCTTCTTTCAGGGGCTATTTATAGTCCGACGTAACGCACGCGCACGCTAGGTCACGTCGGCGAAAACGACCCCTCCATAGTCGGGCGCACCGGCGCAGCCAACGTAACCGGCGGCTTCACACGCGCCCCGACGGGCCCGGCGGCGACATGGCTCCTGAGCCATTCGCGCGTCGGAGTTGGCGGAACTCTCGCACCACAATGCATTGCGCGAGAAGAAAAAGGCGCCAACACAACTCCGCAGACGGCTTTTGCGGACGGCGCGCGACTTGGCGAACGTTCTACGCATGCTCCGAAGATAGCAGCCTACAGCGCGCGCGTTGAAGTATAGAGGGGATGGCATCTCGGCTGACACAGCGCACCCGACGTAGCGTGACTGACCGCGAACGACGCTCACCCGCGCGCAGATAACGTCGGACTATAAACGGGCCTTACAGCGAACGACTGATGGAGGGAGCAAGCGTAGTCTGAAAGCTCCCTTGGCTCGTACTCACGTAAGGAACGGTTGCCGCATGCCTGGGTCCGAGAGGATCTCTTAAAAGCTCTACGCGAACACCACTATTTAATAAAAAGATGTTGTGTCGTCGCATAATTTTTAAATTGAAGTGCTAATATAGAGACGTATACGCTCTTTCTTCTAGTATTGTTTACTAAACGTAAAAAAGTTCTACATTATAGCGCAAAACCTGATGGTCACCAGCAACGCTGGCACGCCGGCGTCATGCAACGCCTAGCAACGCCTAGGAACGCCACTCATCGCGAACGTGCGGCTGATAGGAGCGCCTCTTCCTCTTTACAATCACACACACACACTCTCTCTCTGATATAAACATTCCTGCCAAGACAGCCCGCGCGTCCCGCGCTCACATGGTGCTCGCGCTTTTCCGCAGGTCAGCGACAGCGCGCGTGCGCAAGCAAACGTCACGTGGATAAGCAGTGAGGCGAAGCGCTCCTTCAGGGTCAGGAGCGGCGTAAGGAGGCACGAAGGTAGCTTCGGCCATACCTTACGCGGAGGAAGCACCAAGGAAACCTTCACTGAGGGCTCCTCAGTAAGGAAGCTTTCAGAGTGGCATAAGGTGGCCTCACCAGAATGAAGGCTGCCTTACTGAGGTAAGGCGCTCGGAGCTGCCTTACGCTGAGGAAGCACCAAGGAAGCCTTCACTGAGGGCCCCTCAATAAGGAAGCTTTCAAAGTGACATAAGGCAGCCTCACCGCAATGAAGGTTTACTTACTGAGGTAAGGAAGGTTTTATTGTTTGGCCCTAGGCCTCGGTGCCCTCCTAGTCCAGAAGAAAGACGGACATGAACGGGTGATATCTTAGTTTGGCCGGTCGCTTTCAAAAGCGGAAGGCAATTATTCTACGACTGAAAAGGAATGCCTCGCCATCGTTTGGGCTACAGCAAAATTCCGCCCTTACCTATACGGCAGGCCATTCAAAGTCGTCGGCGGCCATCACGCGGTGTGTTGGCTAGCTAAATTAGACACTTCAGGACGGCTGACGAGGTGGAGCCTCAGGCTGCAAGAATATGGCGTCACGGTAATCTACAAGTCCGGACGAAAACACTCAGACGCCGACTGCCTGTCACGCGCCCCCATCGATCCCCTGCCGGAAGACGACGAGGATGACGACGCCATCCTCGGAATAATAAGCGCAGAAGACTTCACTAAACAACAACGAGCAGACCCTGAGCTAAAAGGCCTCGTCGAGTATTTGGAAGGGAACACCGACGTAGTACCTAGGGCATTTAAGCGCGGATTGTCTTCGTTCACATTACAAAACAACCTGCTCGTACAGAAGAACTTCTCACCAGTCCGCGCTAGCTACCTTCTTGTTGTTTCGTCAGCGCTGCGTCCAGAAATAATGTACGCCCTACATGACGATCCAGCCGCTGGGCACCTAAGATTCTCCCGAACGCTGTCGAGCATACAGGGAAGGTATTACTGGCCGCGTCTCACGGCCGACGTCGCTCGTTACGTCAAGACATGCCGAGACTCTCAGCGACGCAAAGCTAGCAGGACTACTACAGCCGATCAAACCTTCTTGCCGACCATTTCAGCAGAGGATGGATTTTTTGGGACCGTTTCGGGCATCAACATCTGGAAATAAGTGGATCGTCGTGGCGACGGAATATCTCACCCGCTTCGCTGAAACTAAAGCTCTACCGAAAGGCAGCGCAGCTGAAGTGGCGAAATTTTTCGTCGAGAACATTCTGCTGCGACATGGTGCCCCAGAAATCCTCATCACCGACAGAGGAACAGCGTTTACAGCAGAGCTCACCCAAGCCATTCTGCAGTACAGCCATACAAGCCACAGGAGGACAACTGCCTATCACCCGCAGACGAATGGTCTCACGGAGCGCCTGAACAAGACTCGCCGACATACTAGCAATGTACGTCGACGTCAAGCACAAGACGTGGGACGCGGTCTAGCCGTGCGTAACCTTTGCCTACAACACGGCGGTGCAAGAAACAACACAGATCACGCCGTTTAAGCTGGTTTACGGCAGGAACCCGACGACGACGCTCGACGCCATGCTGCCGCACGTCACCGACAAAGAGAATCTTGACGTCGCGACCTTTCTCCAGCGCGCCGAAGAAGCCCGACAACTCACCCGCCTACGGATCAAGAACCCGCAGCGTACCGGCAGCCGACACTACAACCTCCGAGGACGCTTCGTCGAGTACCAGCCCGGTGACCGTGTTTCGGTTTGGACCCCTATACGCCGATGAGGACTGAGCGAGAAGCTTTTGCGTCGCTATTTCGGACCGCACAAGGTCATCCTACGTATTGGGGCACTGGACTATGAGGTCGTACGAGATGGCATTTCGCTATCACAGCGGCGCTGCTCACGACCTGAAATAGTCCACGTTGTGCGACTCAAGCCGTACTACCAGCGTTAATGAACTTTGGGACTTCGCGTAACTGACCTGCGGACTTTGTTTCTTTTCGTTGTTTTGTTACTTACGTTTAATAAGTGTCCTCTTGTGTTTCGCTCTCTTATATTTGTAGCATCGGGACGATGCTTTTTAAGAGGGGGGGGGGGGGGGTATTGACACGTGTACTTATCTTTATCGGGCGACCACGTTTCGCCGCCTAACAAATGTAATCTCACAGCGCGGGACGCGCCTGCATGTATCCGAAGTTTCTGGAAAGTTATCGATGCTTCTATCCGCTATCTGTTGCCCCGAACCTTATGTTATCTGATTTCATCGCGTGGCGCGAATGGTGCAGAACTTTGTGGAAGGCACGCGAGTCCGAACTATTAGTCTGGAACATTCGACGACTGCTGTATAAAAGCCGACGCGCTCGACCCGATCAGATTTTCGACGATCGCCGACCGTGTTAGCCGCTATCGCTGTGCTATTAGTGTAGCCTGTTTCTGTGGGCACAGGTTCGCACAATAAAAGTTAGTTTTGTCTTTCATGGTATTGCTACTGTGTTCTTCAACGTCACCACCACGAGACAGTATTTTTGTTCGCGTTCGGCTAGCAAAGAAATGAAATGTTTGTTTCTTACAGCGGAAGAATGTAGCAAGAGTGGGAGCTGGACAAAAAGCTGCTTTGATGCACGTTGAAGACCGCCCGGCTCCTGTTGATGACATGGCAATATCTTAGAAATAACCGGGAACTCGACCTAGCTTCGCAATTCCCCAAGGCACAATGCGACGAAGAGAACCGCGCCGGGCCGAGTACGGGCCAGGTTTAAAATCAACGGGCCGGGATCGGGCGGGCCAATGCATGGTACTTACCGTTTCGGGCTGGGCCCGGGCCTCAAGAACAGGCCCGTGCAGTGCTGTATAGCCAACTGTATAGCCAAAGCCTTTTCTCTTTATTCTAGGAGTTCCGATATTGAACTACTTTCAAATGATTTGTTTTGCGAATATTTGTGCATGATGTCTGCATGTTTCATTGTGACGCAGTCAATGTTTCCGTTGTTTTATTCCAGCAAACGCTTTATTCTTGGCGTGTACTTGGTGTGTACTTGGTTCTAGGTATGCCATATTGGGGATCATCACCAGTGTTGTGCACACCTACTTTGTTATGTAGCCACTGTTTTGAGACGGATACTGAAGATTTTCATGCCAATTTACTGCCATCTCAACAAGAACAATGATGCGATGCACAGAATGTCCTCATTGTGCGGTACACTATCGTCATTCGATATACACATACAGACGGCATGCTTTTCAGCGCACGTGCGGACCGAAATACCTTTCACAAAGACCACACCCTTATTTCTGCGTCATAGCACACTGGTTAGTGCGTGCGGCTTCTAACTGCACAGTACTAGTGTGATGAGTTTGATGCAAACTATTACTTTACCCCCTTACTTGTCAACAATCCGCGCGCTTTAACCACATCTGCAATTTTACGCCGCTATAGTATGAAGGAGTTGAACATCATGGTGCGTTAAAGTAGTAGTTTTGTGTGCGCCCCAGAGACTTATATCTACATTATTATACGTTGATTTAACGCTTTATTGCAAAGGAATTGCCGTTACATTTATTCCTGGGAGATAAATGGCGACGTCAAGACGGTTAGCTATATGCATTGTGATGAGTGTGTAATTGGCGATTATATGCTTTACACAGCCGCGTAGCCAGAAATTTCGTTCGAGGGGGGGGAGGGGGGGGGGGCTCACGTTGCAGCCTGACCTCCTCACAGAATTTGTCGAGGGATCAAATACATGAATAATAACTTAATCGCAATTGCCAAAGATGCAGCAAACAAATTCTTGAAAGCTACGCACTGTCAAGACAAGTCAAGTATGCATTATTTCATAAAAGAATGTATTCCTATGTCCTAAAAATTGTGCCGAAAATAACTGATATCAATGCTTCCATGTTGTTTGTCCATTTATTAAGAAAGAAAATATCACGCGAACTTTAGAACTATATTGGTGCGAAGCCTGCAAAGCTTTGCATGCCACTGATAAGATAAACGTAGAGGCCGTGAAAAGAACAAGTTGAGGACAAATATGTTACTGATACTTTGTAATTCTAAAGCCTTGTTTACATGTTTGTACATATGCAACAGCCAGAGAAAAATCTCAGTGACGCTGTCCTTCATGCCAATGTACTGCGCCGGAGAAGCTGTCACCGGTTACGTATTTTAATTGCACCGAAATCGTAGTCGCAACAGAGATCACATATAAAAAGCAGCAGTTCTGCAAAATATACCTTAGAAATTCTAAGTACATTGGAATACACAAATGACAAGATAAAGATTGTTAAAAAGCCAAAAAATGTGTCTCTGGAAACAAAGTTCATTGCATGTATCCACAAAACCTCGCAACAAGGTATTTAAATATACGTATAAGTAACCAATAAATCTACGTATCTAAGCAAAAGTCACTTTATACATGGTGTTTCAGCTAATTTTAGCCAGAGTTTAAAAATATGCCTATACACTCTACGACGACGCGACCAAGTGCATGTTGCTCACTTTTATACGTAGTGCGTCGCGCTATAATTTGTATTTTGCTTAATTAGATTTTTAGTCAAGATTATTAAACTAGCTTCTTAAGTAACGAAGTTCGGAAAAAAAATCCATTTAGAAAGTTGCAGAGCAGATTGCAAAGCGTCTGAATAAACAGTTTCTCTCTTTCTGTATATATACTAGGTATTAGTGTATTTAAGCTTACTGATGATGCCCGCGAACTGCAAAACTAGTGACATACATGCCCGCATGCGCGCCGTGATTGCACTGCTCCCCACCGTTCATCGCACAAACAGCCATAGGCGCGGTACCACTTAAAAGGCGACAGGGCAACCACGTAGGCGTCGGCTGTGCCGTTTACGCCAGCGATGTGCTCCCCTCGCGAAAGTTCGTTATAGCGATAAGCAGACGCAGCGGTTATCACTTGTGCTGCCGGAAGCAACAGGTCCGTCATCGCGCGATAGCTGTAAGCAAATTAAACATCCCTAAATAAAAAAACTCAGTTTTCAGAAGGCTGAAAATGGTGGAATAAGAGTATCATTAACGACCAGACGCAGTCTTTCACTGAGTTTACGTTTATGTTTCATGCGCTTTCACAGGATGTGCTCGAAGAGGTCACCTTCTGCAGCGATACAACACTGTGACCTTCTGAGAACGCTTGCTGTCGCTGCCTTGAGCACCATCGGTGAAATGCTGTGGCAGATTTCAATTATCTTCTCCTGTAAGGCTTCTGGAGTCGTCGTTTCCGTCTTGTCTACGTGATCCTTAAGATAGCCCCAGAAGACAGTCAAGAGGGTTGAGGTCAGATGACATTGCCGGCCACAGCACAGGCCCGTTTCTCCCTATCCATTGCCCGGGGAGAGTAACATCAAGGCTTGCTTTTGCTTGACTGTCGTGCTTTACTGGCCCCGTCGTGCTGACACCACATTGCGTCAAGCTGGGCTAGTGGCTTGTTGCAGCAGAATTCTTCAACCTGCGCTTTGAGGAACTGACATGCCGCTTGCCGGTCAGAGTATTGTGAAACACATTGGGCCGATGACCGTGGTGTCATATATTCCGCACCAAACGTTAAAAGACCACTGATATTGGTGGCGGGATATTCCTAGCCTGCGGAGATCCTGCTCACTTCTATAGTGCGCGTTGTGGATATTTACTTGGCAATTTCAGGAAAAGTTTATGTCGTCAGTCCGGATACCTTGGTGAGAAAGTCAGAATCCTGCTCCTCCTGAATCAAACTCCAATTCGCAAAGTTTAGTTTATTTTGAAGATCCCTTGACCCCAGGCATTGCTGCAACTGCAGGTGATAAGGGTGCAGTCCAGCTGTTTCCAATATCATCCAGGCAGTTCAGTGGGACACACCGAGCTGTGCGCTCACGCTGCGCGTGCTAGCTTGTGGATTAGCTGCCAGGAAAGACAAAACGTTGGAGTGAACCTCATTATTTATGACTCAAGCTCTTTACCTCTTTCTTGTGAAGCTGCCGGTTTGCTTCAGCGACTCGTAGGTGTTGAATATTGTCATCGGGCTCCGTCGCGTACCCGGGTGCCAGCTTCGAAATATTCTTGCAGCCTGCCGTCTCTGTCTGCTTGCAGCTACTAGGGCAAGGATCATGTTTGGTTTTTCTTTTTTGCTCGTGCTTTAGCAGCCGATGCACGATAGTCTGTTCATCACTATGTGGAATTACCACCTATCACTACAACCGCGTCCATCAGTCATTTTACACAGCACAGGAGATAACGTTGCTAGCTTACATCGAACAGCCAACGCTTGCGTCGCTGCTCTGTCGCTTTTTAAGTGGCAGCTAGTGCACCTATGGCTGTTTCTGCGCGGAAAGCTTGGGAGCAGTGCAATCACGACACGCAAGCGGGCGTCACGTTGTGTTTTTCGTATTTCACGGGAATCCGCAGTGAGCTGAAGCACACTAATAATTAATAGACAGAAAGACAGAAACTGTTTACTCGGACGCTTTGCAAGGCGCTCTGAAACTTTCTAATTGGAATTTTTTTCGTAGTTTCGTTGCTCCAGAAGTTAATTAATCTTGACTAATTATCTAATTAAACAATATACAAAAATAGCTATACACAATGCATACAAAAGTGACAACATGCATTTGGTCGCGTCGTCTTAGAGTGCATCGGCATATTTCTAACTCTGGCAAAAGTTAGCTATAACACCCTGCATAATGCGTCAAACAAGGCAAATAAACATGTGGCGCAATCACAGATTCACAGATCACAGAATCGTAAGGCCCGAACCCCCATTACCTCCACTCCCCCGATGCATCGCGCGCGACGGAAGGCGGCGCGCTTTCCACCCGCTTTTCTCTGTTGCGAACACAAGACTGACCCACCATTGTCGGCTCCTCTTCCACCTTCACCCCCCTGCTACGCTTTCACTCACAGATACAGCATGCAGCGCGCGCTGACGATGTTATCGCCCTTGGACTTCATACGGAAGATCACGGCGACGACAGAAATGAGCCTTGAGTATCCACCTAATTGCTATCGCAATAATATAGCAAGTGAAGAGTCCCATGGCCCATTACTTTTCGCAAAAGTAGTAACAAAATCGAACTTTCAGTATGTGACAATTCACTGCGCGGCTACGTCTTCTTTGTGTGTGTGTGTGTGTGGGGGGGGGGGGGGCATCAAAATGAAGAAACTCAAAGGAAAGCATCTTGGCCATAATCGAATGCCTACTTGGCGCACCTAAGGAACGTCTAAGAAAACGCGTAACGCTTGGTCCACAGAGAACCATATGCATGCTGCTCGTTATCCTACACTGCCGAGATAATACTTTCCATAGACGTTGCGATAACATCGAAATGATGGTGATGCCCTCAAGCGAACACGTTGCAATCTATCGAGTCCCCACAATGGTGACGGCAAGCTACCATTGCTTTTTTTTCTCGTCTGCTAGCCGGAAAGCGTCCAAAACTCTCCGAGGCCAAAATCCGCTCGTCCATAGAAAAACGAACGCGCACCACAGTGCGCCGCGTGGTTGTCAGGGCCACACATGAAAAACGCATGACCTCTGGCTGGCTATGGTAGCCCGCGGGTACCAAGAACAAAAAATTGCAGAGGCTCAATGTGTCCACGCGAAGAAAATTCACAGTAGAAAAAAATAAATATGAACGCAGTTACCTTTGCTGGCTTTAGTGTCTTGACATGCATGTATGCTTTGGCACAGGTGAAAAAGATGTTGATATTGTTTTCTGTGACATGATGGCAAATATGAGCCATCACAACGCTTCGTCTCATCAGACCTCGATGCGTGCTTTGCAAGCTTGTCTGATAGTATATTGATTTGGCCTGTTTCGTTGTATGATCCAATGTACGACTTCAGAAAAGTAAGTGCAGCTTTGGCATGAAATGTTAATAAGAACAATAAACCCACATGGATCCGGAAATGAAAATGTAAAGCACGAGTTTTGAAATGTCAATGCACCCTTCGCATGAAAACATTGTGTGATCTTTATACCTCTAAAGTTTCTTAATTGAAATCCACGCGCACCGTAGATTCTGCGGCCTCTGCGAGATGCCGCGGCGGGGCCGCTTGCCATCAAAGCGCCCTTGAATCTTAGTGCTCGGATGGGGATCTTTGCGTTTTGTGACTCCAGGTGCATGGGCGTCACCACGAATCTTCGCGCCGAAATGTTTTTGCGGGCGCGAAAAATACATTCTAGGGAAAATCCAGAATGATATCCGGCGCCGTCGGTTGTTTTGGTTGGCGGTGCATCACAGCGCGAAAAAATTTCGGGTGGGGGAAGGGGGGGCTGATGCCCCATAAGCCCCCCTCCCTGGCTACGCCCCTGGCTTTACATGCACATGAGCGTTAATCTAGCAGAACACACATTTCTGCTAAATGAAAAAAGCTTCTAGTTCTCCTGTATAAGGTATAAAGATGATTGTTGTGATGAATCTTGTCACGATTATAATGACGTAGATAAAGAAGCAGAGCTGGGTATGTACAGCGGTCACAGAATGAAAGGCGTCAACTTATGGCTAACTAATGCTTATTGTTTCGTTTCTTCCGGCTGCAGTTCATGTCACATCATGTTCAGGAATCTGGTGACCTTTGGTGACCAGATTCCTCGCGACGTGACGTGGTACTCGAGAGTACCTTGAACATATGCAGCGTTCTACTTAATTCTCCCTGTCGCGTTTCATTCTGTGAGCACTGTGCAAGGGCCGGATGTTTGGAGGTTCAAGAGGCACGTGTAGTGGACGGCCCTGTCTCTCGCGCTTCCCTCTGGACATGTTGCTCCATCTTGCAGTGCCAGTTGTGTAGCCTCCGACATTGCCCCTGTGGTACGCAGGTGCACATGGGCCGCGTCCGGCATCGTGGCTCCATCCTTGCGCTTCCCTCTGGACACGCAGAGGCATTTAGGAGCACCACCGCGAAGTCCTTCGAGCATAGCAGCTCGATGCTCTAAGAAATAGGCCTCGATCGCACGCTTAATCCTTTCGTGCTAAAGCCGATGAGCCATTTGAAACGTTCTTTGTGTGCGTCACGTGCTTATTTTTTTTTTAGTTCTTTCCTCGTCACAGGTCGCGCTTTTTTGACGCCGTGTCGCCGTCGTGTTCCTGCTGCCGTCACACGGACGCTCGCGTCTTATTCATAGCTGCTCGTCCTACGCAAACACGTTGAGCCACCTGGTAGTGCTGCGCGTAATCTCAAACGATGCTGAGTAGCCATCTGCCAGGAAAATGCTTCCCATAACGACGATTCCCAAAGTGCGTTGAATCTGCTTCATTTTATCTATCTCCTGCATTCCTGCCATTCAATTAGCCGTAGTTCAGTCTTCCCACTACAGGTTTAATAATCCTTCTAGTCAGCTGAGTGCGTGTCATGCCACGAGTGTACCAACAGAGGGCATGATCATTCTTAAGTGCGTATACGTAAAGTAAGCCAACTGTCGCAGACAGATACATGAAAACTGACGCACACCTTCCAATCCAGTAACAATGTACACCTAAAATTCCTGGCATGCAGGTTTTCAATCAGAGCCTATAGCGGACATGTTCCTTCGACGGGCCGCAGGTTTGAAGCGAGAAAACACTTGAACGACAGAATAATTTTATTTCCAATAGTTTATGCGATTATACACAAAAAAAGTTGAATTCTGACACCAGAAGAAAGCTCTAGAAAACAGAACATTATCAGCACTTCAATGAACGAATGCCTGTGCCGTCTAGAAGAGAGTATCTCTAACCCACTTTAGCGTAAACATGAGACTAGCGGAATCCTCCGGGAAGATCTTGTGTTTTCGCGCACATTCCTGCGGTGAAAAAAAAAGAACGGAAAAAAATCGCTTTGCTATGCAACACCTACAACGATTTTTTTTTTACATTTTATTAGAGAGACCACATTGAGAACTTTGTCTTTCAAAATAAACAGGGGACAATAATTTCGATGGCGACAGGGGCCCTTATCGGCACACAGAAATACACTGACGAACTGGTAATTTCTAGCTTTGAAAAACTGTTACGCTAAGAGAAAGGCAGACATGCTTATTCAGTGGGAAAGCAGCTGGGCATACCCTGCATTGTGGAGTAAAGTATGTATGGAATTAAAGACAACAGAAAGCGACTCTCGGCAGGGCTAGATAGACTGTACGGTAACTTGTTCTTACAGAACAGAGTCCTGGTTCATGGTCAAAAGTCTCCTCAGCTCAGACATCCAAGAACGTGCTACTCCGCTCCTTCAGGATACAGGGCATTCGCAAACTTCAAACGCACACGTGTTTTATGGTTATTTTAATGAGCAAAACGAGAACAGAGTGAAAGCAGAAGCCAGGGTGTCGACAAGTGGACTTGTCTTTTTCTAGGCGACCTATGACCCCTACGGTACTATGACCCCTATAGCACACAGTTCCACCGATAGTAATACGAACGAGCAAGCTCATCGTCTTGAATTTCCGTCAAATAAACTCAAATAAAAGCAGTTTATTTCAGCACCAGAGGATATAATACAACAGTCACAACAGAGATGTGTGGGGTGAAAGCAAAAAGCCATCAAGTCTTGACGAAGGTCTTCACACCATTTACCACATAGTAAACAGCAACATGAAATCATGAGTATTTATACAGTGACAAAACATGTCTTTGAACGTTGTATTGATTGCATTCTAGACGTACATATAAAGACTGTTTGGATATAAAGAACGGTATCACTAATTTATTAGGTAATGCCTGTTTAGTGTGAGTGGCAGTAAGTAGTTCATTTGGTAACCATAATTGGTGCGTGTGTAAGGGACTTGCCAATCAGTGGCTCGCGTGCTATTGGGAAAGTGCATGGTGTTAAATGCGCTAAGTCTATAAAAAAGAATCATGATTTTTCGGTAAGCACGACAGCTCTTAATTAAAATCGAACTGTAAATGTGAGGTATTGGTTGTAAATTTAGGGCTGACTAGAAGATGGGTTTAGAGTGTGCATCACGAGGAGCACCTGTAATTATACGTACAGCTTTTTTCTGTAGTCTGTATATTCTGCCTAAAACACGTTGTGGGGCTAGTTGGTGCATAGCTTTCAAAAGGTGAAGCGCCAATAGTGACGGCACACAAGAAGAAATACAGACAGGACAAGGCGCTTCCTGTCCTGTCTGTCCTGTCTGTCCTGTCCTGACAAGCGCCTTGTCCTGTCTGTATTTCTTCTTGTGTGCCGTCACTATTGGCGCTTCACCTTTTGAAATTCTGCCTAAGTCCTTTCCCGGTGTGGTGCCCCATACTATACTAATGGCTTAGTGTAGATAAAATAGAGAATTATGTAACTAAAGCTTAATTCTGGGCGGCAAAAGAGAACGCAGACGCGATAAGACACCTACGATACAAGACAGTTTAGAATGAACAAGCTCAACCTGATTGTTCCATAGCGTATTTTGGTGGTAAATCCTTCCCAGGGTTTTCACTATAGGTTCAATTTTAAGTGTTTCCGGGCCAATCATTAGGGTCAAATCGCAGTTAATGGGCTTATTTTTGGGACGAAAGAGTACTGATCTTATTTCAGAGCCGTATAAGTTAACGAATTGCTTACGCTGCATGTGTTCAGTAATTCCATGACACCATTCGCTTTATCTACAAGTTTATGCCAATCGCATTCCTTAAAGAATAAGCTTGTATCATCGGCGTAAATAATAAAAGTTGTGGTATTATAGGTGTTCACCAAGTCATTTACATAGAGATTGCAAAGTAGCTGACCCAGGATACTACCTTGAAGCACGCCATCTGATGATTCCTTAAAAGTAGACGCATAGCCATTAATTTAAATTTATTTCGGTCGGTATTCTATATATGGTTTTATGACATTTAAAAAGTTTCCCCGGAAACCCATGTGGTCTAGTGTTTTAATTATTGTAATGTGGCTAATTCTATCGAAGGCTTTTGAGAAGTCAACGGAAATTCCAAGTGTATATGTTTCCTTTTCGAATGCACCCGGTATGATTTCTTTTTGCGTTAGTACAGCTGTATCGGTCGACGCTGCTTTGTGAAACCAAACTGAAAAGGCGTCATAATGTGGTGCTTGGTTCAGAATGAAACTATTCGGTATGTATTAGTTTTTCAATTACTTTAGAAAAATTGTTAGCATGAAAATGGGTCTATAATTTGATATGTTAACCTCGCTTCCGCTTTTGAAAATAACAGGAACTTTGACTATCTGAAGACACGTAGGAAATATGGCGAATGAAAACAATAAAATGTTGATATATTCTAAGACAGAAGATAAAATGTGAATAACATGGTTAATTCGCCGAATAGCCAGGCCGTTAGCGTCGCACCAACTGATGTTCTTTAGGGACATGAAATGAGCCGTAACCTCCTGTGTAGCTACCGCATTATCTCACGCATTACCCACGTTTTTGATGGTTATTTTGAGATACCCGACAGCCGCTGCGGCCTCGTTTTCTTTTAAGTTAAACACACTGATATTTAGGTCAAGGCTTATGAAATAGAATGGAGGGGGGGGGGAAATGGTGGCACCGTAATCATCAGCAGCAGCAGCGTATTTTATGTCCACTGCAGGACTAAGGCCTCTCCCTGCGAACTCCTTACCCCTGTCATGCGCCAACCGATTTGAACTAGCGCGTACGAATTTAATCATCCACCTAGTCTTCTACCATCTTCGACTGCACTTCCCTTCTCTTGGTACTCATTCGGTCACCCTAATTGTCCGCCGGTTATGTAACCTACATATTACATGACCTGCCAAGCTCCATTTTTTGCCTTAATGTCAATTAGAATGTCGGCTATTCCCGTTTGCTCTATGATCCACACCGATATCTTCCTGTTTCTTAACGTTACGATTAGCATTTTCTGTTCTATCGTTCTTTGCGCGTTTGTTAACTTGTTTTCTAGCTTCTGTGCAAGTCTGCAAGTTTCTGCCCCATATGTCAGCACCGGTAGAATGAGCTGATTTTACACCTTTATTTTTCATCATAATGATATGCTTATAGTCAGGACCTGATAATGTCTGCGGTATGTGCTTCAACTCATTTTTATTATTCTGTAAATTTCCTTCTCACTATCAGGGTTCCCTGTTAGTAATTGGCCTAGGTAAACGTACTCCTTCACAGCCTCTAGAGGCTGACTGGCGATCCCGAACTCTCGTTCCCACGCCCAGCTATTGATCATTATCTTTGTCTCCTGCATATTAATCATCAGCCCCACTCTTACACTTTCTCTGTTAACGTCCTCAATCATTTGTTTTACCTCAACCCCAGTGTTGCTGAACAGGAGAATGTCATCTGTAAATCGAAGGTTGCTGAGATATTCATCGTTGATCCTCACATCTAAGCCTTCCCTGTTTAAGAGCTTGAATACTTCTTCCCAGGATGCAGTGAATAGCATTGGAGAGATTGTGTCGCCTCGTCTGACCGCTTTCTCTATATGTATCTTCCTACTGTTTTTTTTTTTGAGAAATAAAGTAGCTGTGCAGTCTCCGTACATTATTTCCAAGATATTTGCGTAAGCGTCAATGATTACGTAATGCCTCAATGAGTGCCAGTATCTCTCCAGAATCAAGTGCCTTTTCGCAATCTATAAAAGCCATGTAGAGAGACTGATTGTACTCTGTGGATTCCTCAATTTCCTGATTGATGACATGGATGTGATCCATCGTAGAGTATCTCTTCCTCAAGCCAGCCTGTTCCGTTTGTTGACTGAAAGGCAGCGTTGCCCTTATTTCATTGGAGGTTACCTTTGTGAATATTTTATTTAATACTGGAAGTAAGGCAATCGGCCTATAGTTTTTCAATATTTTAAAGTTCCCCCTTTTTGTAGATTAGTATAATGTCGGCATTCTATTCTCTGCGACCCTTGAAGTCGACAGACAATTCTTATAAAGGGCCGCCAGTTTTTCAAGCATTATGTCTCCTCCATCATTGATAATATTGACTGTTATTCCATCTTTTCCTGCCACATTTCCCTGTTTCCTGTCTTGGAAGGCCCTTTTATATTGATCGCTAAATATAGAATGAGTCCCAGTAACCTGTTCACTACTAGTTCCAATGGAGGTATCGTGGCTGTTCTTGGTGCTGTAGAGGTCAGTAAAGGATTTTTCCGCTGCTTTTATTGTATATTCGAGATTTGCTGATGTTATTACCCTGCTTATAATTCAGTGCATAAACCTTGGTATGTATTATGCCAAGGTTTGCGCCCACTGATTTCATGCAGCGTCCGTTTTATACTGCTTCCTCAATATTTCTTACGTTATAATTTCGAATATCCCGTATTATTTCCTAGTTGATCAGTACTGACCTTTCCGCAAATGCCATCTGATCTCATGAGGTGGACGCTTTCATTCTTTGTTGTATTTTTTCATGCGGTCTTCATTACTTGGGAGAGCTTACCTATTGGTCGCCTTGGTGCCTTACCTCCGACTTTAATTGCTTCTTTTAAAGCTAGCCTAGTTACGGTTTCATTTATTACCTGTATGTCATCTTGGCCACTTTGTTCCACAGCTACATATTTGCAAGTAGCAGCCTGAATTGGTGTGCTTTTACCTTTACTGCGTCTAGGTTAGTATGCTTCTTCTTGATCAATTTTAGTCTTTCTTTCTTCAAATTGAGGTGAATCGGAGACCTCACTAACCTATGATCACGGCACTTTACCCTACGTAACACTTCTACGTCCTGCTATATGCTGGAATCTGCTGAAAGTATTAAATCAATTTCATTGGGAATTTCTAGGTCCATTTGTTCCTACGCTTCCTGAAGAAAGTGTTCATTATTCGCAACTTATTCCTTTCCGCGAATTCTACCAACATCTCTCCTCGAGTGTTGCTAGAATCGACGCAGTAGTTGCCGAATTGCTTGTTCACCAGCCTGCCTGATTCGCACATTTTGTACTGAAGTCGCCCATTACTACAGTATACTGAGTTTACACTTTCGTCATCGCCAATTCAATATCTTCATAAAACTGATCTATTTCATCATAATCATGATTGGAAGTTGGAGCGTACGCCTGTACTACCGCTATTCTATATCTCTTATTAAGTTTTATTACGCCTACTGCTACGCTCTCATTCATGCTGTAGAATTCAATTTTTCCGACTATGACTTTAGGAATTAGGAATCCTGCTCCATACTGCTTCTTAACTGGAAGTCCTTTATAGCAGAGCACGTGGCCATTTGGCTCCACCGCATAAGCCTCACCAGTTCTAACCTCACTAAGGCCAATGATATCCCGAAGAATGCCTGATAGTTTCTCATTTCCTACTAAGCTAGCTTCCCTTGAGAGAATTCAGGTGTTAAATGTTGCCAGAGTCAGTTTCCAATGGCAGCCTGTCTGGGTACAAAGACTCTTAGCACCCACTGTGGTGTTATAGGTCTGAATGCCGCTTTGGTCAGTTGCTCCGCAGTTGCTGGGCACTGAAGACCATTGGTTGATCACATGAATCATTTGGGAGGGAGTGGCCGAATAATGCACAAGGGAGGCCAATTCCTGTTCTGGTGAGGGAGTCTCTTTTGTTGAAGCTTAGTCATCACCACCACCATCATCATCATCAGCCTGTTTTATGTCCACTGCAGGACGAATGCCTCTCCCTGCGATCTCCAATTACCCGAACGAAAAAACCAGTCAAAAACACAAAGGACAAGAGGAGAGGTTCACACCACAACGACTGGACTATCAACTGAGGTTTATTAGAATCAGTGTAGTCCCAGCCTCTCCTCTTGTCCTTTGTGTTTTTGACTGTTTTTTTTCGTTCAAGTATGTACCAACTGGCCCAGATTTCAACCCTTCTCCAATTACCTGTTCTGCGCAAACCGATTCCAACTAGCGCCCGCGAATTTCCTAATTTCATCGCTCCACCTAGTCTTTTGCCGTCCTCGATTACGTTTTGCGTCTCATGGTACCCATTCTGTAACCCTAATAGTCCAACGGTTATCTTACCAGCGCACATGACCTGCCCAGCGCCATTTTTTCCTCTTGATGTCAATTAGAATATCGTCTGTACCAGATTGCTCTCTGATCGAAACCGCTCTCTTTCTGTCTCTTAACATTGTTCCATCGCTTTTTGCGCGCTCCTTAACTTGTTCTCAAGCTTATTTGTCCGTCTCCGAAATTCTGCCCCATATGTCAGCACTGGTAAAATGCACTGATTGTACACTTTCCTTTTTAATGATAACGGTAAACTTCCAGTCAGGAGCTTCCCAGTTTAATAGCTTGAATACTTCTAAGCACGTAGTTAATGGCATTGGAGAGGTTGTGTCTCCCTGTCTGACCCTTTTCTTTATAGGTATCTTCCTGCTTTTCTTGTGTAGAATTCAGGTAGCCGTAGAACCTCTGTAGATATTTTCCAAGGTCTTTACGTAAGTGGTTTGTCCCAAAAGCGCTTTGTACTCCTTGATTACGTAATGTCTCTATCACTGCTGGTAGCTTTACTGAGTCTAATGCCTTTTCGTTATGTATGAAAGCCATGTAGAGAGGCTTATTGTTCTCTGCGGATTTCTCGAAAACCTGATTGATGACATGGATGTGATCCATTGTACAGTATCCCTTCTTGAAGCCAGCCTGTTCCCTTGGTTGACTTAAGTCCAATGTTACCCTTATTCTCTTGAAGATTAATTTGGTAAATATTTTATAGAATACTGGAAGTAAGTCATTGGGCCTATAATGTTTCAATTTTTTAACGTCTCCCTTTTTGTGGATTAGTATGTTTGCATTCTTCCAGTTTTCTGGGACCCATGCAGTCGTAGACACTTCGTATAAAGACCCGCCGAATTTTTCAGGTATTATGTCTCCTCCATCTTTGATTAAATCAACTGGCATTCCATCTTCTCATGTCGCTCTTCGTCGTTTCATGTCTTGCAAGGCCCTTCTGACCTCATCGCTAGTTATAGGAGGAGTTCCTGTTTTCTGTTCTTTGCTGTTGCTATTAGAGGTATCCTGACTCCTCTGGGTACTGTACAGGCCAGCATAAAATTCTTCCACTGCTTTTGCTATATATTCGAGATTGCTGATGATATTAGCCTGCTTATCTTGCCGTGCATACATCTTGGTTTGTCCTATGCGAAATTTCTTTCTCACCGATTTCAGACTGCGTCCATTTTTTCACGGCTTCTTCAGTCTTTCTCACGTTATAGTTTCGAATATCCCTTATTTTCGCTTTGTCGATTAGTTTTGATAGTTCCGCGAATTCCGTCCTATCTTTTCAGTTGGACACTTCCATTTATTGTCGTTTCTTTATTAGGTCCATTGTTACTTGGCAGAGCTTCCCTCCTCGTTGCCTTGGAGTCTTACCTCCCATTTCAATTTCTGCCTCTGAAGCCAACCAAGTTAAGGTTTCATTCATTAGCTCTATGTCATCATAATCTCTCTGTTCTAAGGCTGCATATTTGTTTGCAACTACCAGCCTGAATTTGTCTGCTTTTACCCTTACTGCCTCTAGATTGACTTGTTTCTTCTTGGCCGATTTAGCTCTTTCTATATTCAAATTAAGGTGAATCCTAGCCCTCACTAACCTGGGATCACTTCACTTTACCCTACTTATCCTTTCTACATACTGTACTATGCGGAGATCAGCAGAAAGTATGAAGTCAATTTCATTTCTTGTTTCATCATCAGGGCTTTTCCAGGTCCACTTTTTGTTGCTACGCTTCCTGAAAAATGTGTTCATTATTCGAAGCTGATTCCTTTTTGCGAATCCTACCAGCATCTCTCCTCTAGCGTTTCTAGAATCGAGGCCGTAGTTGCCAATTACTTGCTCATCAGCCTGCTTTTCCCCCACTTTTGCATTTTAGTCGCTCAATACTACAGTATATTGAGTTTACACTTTTCTCATTGCGAATTCAACATCTTTATAAAACTCATCTACTTCCTCATAATCATGACTCTCCTGGAGTCGTTGGAGCGCAGGCTTGTACTACCTTTCATGTATACCTCTTTTAAGTTTGATTACGACTGCAGCTACCCTCTCATTAATGCTATAGAATTCATCAGTGTTGCCCGCTATGTCCGTATGAATTAGGACTGCTACCCCGTGTTGTTTCTTACCTAGGATACCTCTATAGCAGGAGACATATCCGTTATTCAGCAATGTATAAGTCTCACCAGTTCTAATTTCACTAAGCCGGATGATATCCCAAACAATGTCTGATAATTCCTCGAAGAGTCCTGCTAAGCTAGCCTCACTCGCGAGTGGTCGGGTGTTAAACGTTGCAAGGGTCACTGCAGTGCGGATCCAGAGATTCTTAGCACCATCTGCTGCGTTACATGTCTGACCGCCGCCTATGTTAGGTGCTCCGCAGCTGCTGGGAACTGAGGGCCATTTGAGTAATTGAGTTAGCCATTTGGCAGCCACGTTGCAGCGGTGGCGTAGAGAGAGAGCATTAGCCTCGCATGCAAGAGTACCGTGGTTAGAATCCCGGTGCCACGGAATTTTCCACCGGATTAAAAAGCGAGTGTTGATAAAATTGCTTAAACAGGCCTGGAGTGCGGCCTTATCCTGGTGACCAAAACCGGTAACGCACTCCCTCACCAGAGCAGGATGGGCCACCCTGGTTCAGTACTTGGCCACAATCTCCTATATGAATACAACAATCAAACCCCGGCCCTCAGTCCCGAGCAGCTGCGAAGCAACTGACCACGGCGGCGTTCAGGCCTGTAACGCAGCAGATGGTGCTAAGAATACCTGGGTCCGAACCGGCCGCCATTGGAATCTGAACCTGGCAACGTTTAACCCTAGAACGTTATCTAGTGGAGGCGAGTCTAGCGGTGCTATTGGATGAACTAGAGGGCAGTAAATGGGATATAATAGGGCTCAGTGAAGTTAGGAGGACAAAAGAAGCATATACATAGCTAAAAAGCGGACACGTCCTGTGCTACCGGGGCTTAGCGGAGAGCGGATGCGCGCAGCAATACACGTACGCACTTTTGAGCAGCGCAAGCACATAGAGTTGGTGCACACACGCGAGCGCATCGCCTTTTGCGTGTATCGGCCAAACATTGACTTCATCACAGCCTTTTCACGCCGGGCAAGTTTTTATGGAGCTAAAGAAAGAATCTGCGCAATGCAATAGAAGTAAGTCGCGAAGCGACTTGATGTGTGCAAGCCGCGAGAGTGCTGCTGCCTGCAGGTAAAATGGTCATGGAAAACATAACACTCAATAAAGCTTTCGCGGGCATAGAAACATTGTGCGCGTTACTTATACATTATTGGCGAGACAAATATCTCAGATTCTTGTGCGAGTACTCGACACAAGAAAGAATTTCTCCATCAAACTAGCCTCTACTAGCTTCTCATAGCAGGCCGCCAAGGAAAAGCGGCAAAAGAAGTGCGCAGTTACTATGCTGAAAAAGCACAAAACTCATTTTCTTCTGCCAGATTCGTAGCGCTCCGTCATCGCTCTTAGCACAGCACAACGTAAGCAAGTCTAAAATGCAACAAAAACCATGCGAAATCAATGCCCAACAACAATTTTTAATGTCTCACCTCGCGTCGCTCTGGGTGGAGCCGCGCGCCCCTGAGATAACGAGCATACTGCGAAGGAGAGCGACGAGAGGATGCGCGAGCGGCGAGGACGCCATCAGAAAGAGAGGCCGGCGTAGGAAGAAGTGTCGTTACCGCCAGTCTAATTTAGGGGGTTTACGCTCATCCGTCGCAGCCGGAGCAGAAAGCAGATGCGCCACTAACGTGCCCCCTCCGTCCCCACCTGGGGAGCGTGCGTGCCCCCGTGCCCATCCTCCCCTTGCGCACACGTGAGAAGACGGCGCCCTCTTTGCCCATCTTCCTTCCTTTCACGCGTGAGAACACGCCGCCACATCAACCCAACATGCTTCTTAGCTCATCCTCGCGAGCTTTTCCTCGCACCTACAGAACACGGCGCGCGATCTCGATGTTGTCGCACTTGGACTTTGAACGGATCACAGCGATGCCGACGCCAACAATGACGAGGGAAATTCGCTTGGCTTGGCCACATAATTGCTATTGTCATAAAAAGATGGTTCACTCACAGCGCCTTCATAGTACAGCCCTTTGGGGTTTGCCAGGTTCGTCTTTTCTATCCATTCCTGAAATTAGGAATGCCATGGTGAGGGCTCCGCTTGCTACTCGAAAAAGCTTTTGGGCAATAATATTTCTCCGGTGCCGGCTCTTAGTGAACCGAATGCATTTTGTAAAATTATAACAATAGCCTTTTATATTCTATACAGGTTTTTATGAGCAAAAATGTTAAATTTTAGAATGTCGGGCTATCAAAAAGCCTATGCCCATGTGAAAGAAAGGATTTAGGTGATTGTTTAGAACACTCTAAAAACATCAACGCGCGACCGATAAGATGAGACTTACCGGATTGAGGTCAACAGTGAGAAGTGATGCCATCTTAGCAATGCAGTCATAAGTTTTGTCGCGGTTCACATCCGTATTCTGCAACAGAATATTCGGCATAATGAATAGTCCCCTCTGCAGTGCTTTGAGTTCTGTGCTGAAGCAAGATAGCAAGGTGTGCGAATTGGTGAGGATTCATCGTACATGTGGGGAATTTTCGCAGTAGCCAAAAGTACGATTAGGTCTTCGTGCAGAAGGAAAACGACTGATGACAAAGTAAGAAAGCTCCGCGATGCCATACCTGTTACCTTGGGCAATTGAGGAAATGACTGGATAATCAGATAATCAGCTCTCCTAAACGAGTCTTTCTGTCCTAATGATCACTGACCTGAAGCAAGACTATTTAAAAGCGTTCATGATTAGAGAAAACCAATACGAGAGAACTTTACTGATATACATCTAAAGTACTCCGTCTTTTCAGACATGGTTGGTACTTAATGAAAGTGGCTACTGGGCAGCTGTTAATTCAAACAAGTTTGCGGTCGAGAAGTAATTGTGAACCGTTGATCCTCTATATAACTGATATTAGCTACCTTTTCTAAACCCAACTGGGAAATTCCAAAACACAACAAAGGAGCAAGTGCAGCTTCTTCGTGAAAACACGGTGTGTGTGCATGTGTGCTGAGATGAGCCTACGCTTGCGGGGATTCCTGCCAACTGCCAGGAAGGTATTGCCAAGTTGCAGTGGCGGTGAAGAAGCAGAATGTAGCTAAACCTTTGAGCAATGAAAGCAGTTTCTTGGACGAACCTGTGCCCAGGAAACAAGCGGCACACCATGCAGTTCGATATGGGCTAGCACAGTTAGCGATCGTCGAAAATATGATCGGCGTGTCCAGCGCATTCATTTTTATACGTGACTCGTCGAAGGTTGCAGTGAAAGCGCTGGAGTCCGCGTGCCTTCGAAAAAGTACCAGACAATTCGCGTAGCTCGTAGAATCAAATTATGCAAGGTTCGGTGACAACAGGCGACAGATAGAAGCATGGATAACATGCGACAAATTTCCGATAGATGTAGGCGAGTCCTGCACCGACCGGTAACGTTTAACATTTGTTAGTCTGTGAAAAGCGGTCACCAGAGAAAGATGAACAAGCACACATGTCGGTATGGAGAGCGCTAATTCTGATATAAAAACACCGTTCCATAAGACCATTATATGTAGATAACGTGACAACCCGATGGAAAATATTGCTGAATATTTGATACTGATCATTCGCGCTAGGTAACCGATCTTCCCACACACATTGGTGGAACAATGATTTCATGAGGCAAACTTGTAGACAACATGGCTGAAATCGCCATGGTCGCCTAAACGGTGTGAAATGATTATGTCGGCTCTGCGCTGCCTGAAAAAAAAGAAGGGACGCTGCGCAGAGTAGCGTACGTTTTATTCTATGTGGCCGCCGCTATGTTCAGTTGCAATAAATATTGTTTGACCCTGCAATTGCTGTCGTGTATATTTTTTAGCCAGCTATGCTTACGGTAGTGCATCCAAGCAAGGGAGAGATGCACAGGTACAGTGATCAGCGATTGAAACGCGATACTGGGACAGTGTTGCGGCCGGTGATTCTTGCGCCACCGGGGAGCGCTGGGTGATCAGTGAGGGGGCTTAATTTCCTCACGATGCATCAAAAGGACTTCTTTTCTTGTGACAAAAGAGTGCATCAGCTCAATTTTCCCAGTGTGCAATGGTGGCGCAATAAATTGCTGGCCGTCATGCTGTCTGAGTATCGCGTTTGAATGGCTGAGCACTGCACATCCTTGCCAGCGGCCAGTTGATTTTCGTCTACTCCCAATGTGGCCGAATCGATAGCAGTGCATATCGATGAGCGAGCAAGCGGCTGTCGGCCAGCATAGGCTACAACGCAGTGCCATGCCTATGTCCTAATTTATTTATTTATTTATTTATTTATTTATTTATTTCAGTACTCTCAGGGCCAGAGGCATTATAGGGAGGAGGGGCATATAATATCGGCGGCAGTTTTCTTAAATTTGTTGACGTCGGTGATGGCAGCCATGAAGGCAGGGAGGTGGTTCCAGTCATTTCCAGTTCGAGGAATAAATGAATTTATACAAAGGTTAGCTCGGCATTGCGGCAATGTTGATAAGTTCAATATAATATTAGCACCGTGAACTGTTTTGCTGATTAGCATGAAGAAGATATTGAACCAGGGGTCGCTAAATAGTTTACAAGTTTTAAAAGCAGTTAGAGTGTTACCGCCCCATTTTGCTGTGACTGCATTTGAGCATTATATCTAGAATAGTTTTTCGTGATGTTGTTCGCGGGCTGCTAAGTGAACGATAGAGGAATCCAAAGAGGACGGCATTCGGGAATGAATGCCCATATTGTGAACGATATATCACAATCGAACAATATCATATGACGAACAATATATCACAATTGTTACCGAAATAATCGTCAGATTGATAAATGCTGCCTTGTGGTATTTATCTAAAATTAACGCTACAGATTCTATAGTTCACAGATAGAGAAACATTGACGTTGTGACCTAGTGTCGATAAATGTGTTAGTAAAAACGTCACCAAACATGAAGGCACTACGTGGAATTCCCGTATTCTGCTCTGCTTAGTTATATTCGGATAGCACAAGAAACATGCGCCAGAAGAAGCGATTACAAACGGCCAAGTTACCATTCCACTTTGAAAATATTTGTCGTTCTCAGGTTCTTCCGCACGCAACAAGTCTCAAAGGACATTTTCCACACATAAGAGCAGCGTATTGTTTTCAGGCAGAGGTCATTGTACAGAGGCGATTCCAAGACTTAAGCGAAAGTTCTCGTGAGGTAAATGACAGAGAGAAAATTTTGAAAAATGCGAAGATGAACTGACGGCAATAATGTTTTGCGCAGATACCTCAATAACACGACATGGTACAAGTGAACACTTACGTTGGTCGCTCGCATTGTC
This sequence comes from Dermacentor andersoni, assembly GCF_023375885.2. Taxonomy (NCBI): domain Eukaryota; kingdom Metazoa; phylum Arthropoda; class Arachnida; order Ixodida; family Ixodidae; genus Dermacentor; species Dermacentor andersoni. The sequence continues at coordinate 198,579,520 of NC_092815.1, forward strand.
ACGTACTTATGATAGCAAAAGCGGAAGACAACGCACATCTTGAATATTCCCTGCAAAAGATCGACAGCAAATAAGGCCATATGTGTAGGCACAGCAGCTTTCTTGCAAATAACTACTAGATTCGCCATCAAGCGGTAGTAATAGGGTTAAGTTGGTTCAAGGTTTTTGACGACATAATCTCAACCTAAGGTCACCGCAGAAAAGTCAGACGCCTGTGCGATACACGTAGTGCAGTAACAGCGTAAGCTGAAGGAGCGGCTGCACAGGAACTCCATTTTCGGAAGCGTTCACTGTAGGGTCTTCGCGGCGAAGACTCTTCGCGTCGTTTTCACGAAAATGACGTGAACTGTTCGCCGTGCGCCAACGGCGAGCGGAGCCTTGTGCCGCTCTCTGCGCAGTGGTCATCTGAGCCCGGCGTTGTCTGGTCGCAGCCGCGCGTATCTCAACAATTCGCTTCATCAGCAGCGGTTCGTACCTTGCCAGGAGGCGCCACAGCGTGTACCGAAGAGTAAACACGTGTATCGAGACTACGCGACGCATATGTCACATCCCTGATGACGATTTGGAATCCCTTTTAAAAGCGGGTGGTGAGAAATAGTCACCTAGCCTGCTTGAGTTAATGAGGTCGAGCTACAGGAGCATGCAACTACTACATGCAACTACTACATGACTTGACAGCTAGTCGAATACAGCGCAACCGCAATGCAAAGATTGCCCGTACCAACGCTACCCCTCCCACATGACACATCGCCGGGCAAGTGGCACGATACGGTGCTAATGGTGCTGATGGTGTATTTTCATTCCCTTTGAAACGGGTCAGTGACAAACTGTCACCAGCGGGCTGGACTGTAGCATTTTTATATACACCTCGGGAATTATGACCTTCAGTGAAGACACGAGTAACTACGTGGCATCGATTTAACAGCTAGTCATACCCATACTCTCGCAATATGAAACCTCAGCATATATATAAACTAAGGAAAGCCTTGCTCAAACAATCACCATGATATTCTGAAAGCGAAGCGGAATGCAGCAATAATGAAACATATGGCAGTTTGGAGGCACAATAAATATGACGTAGTGCATGTAATGCGGAAAGGAGTCATCGTGCTAACGCTGACGTTAGCAAATGCCATTCTGTGCATAAATTCGGGAGGGTTGTCGGGGTTGGAAGTTAGCCAACGATCGGTGGACCGGTTGGCTTTGGGAGCCGATGGTAATGTCACAAAGGAGCCAGTGCGAAGGGACGTGAATTTAGCCTCATTTGAAGTCAGAGAAGCGTACAGCAAAATTAGTTTGGAAGAACGACTCAGGAACGTGGATTAAAACTTTCACAAAGAAACTCCTCGGTTAGTTGTCTGAGTATGCGTAAGAATTTTGCCACTTGCTCATCTCTACGCAGCCCGGTGTCATAATCAATGTTTTGGAACTTGATCCGGCCACTTTAAACCCTAATCAACCCTCATCGGTCGTTCGCTAATCATGTTCGATAGCATGTATCATAGCGAACATGATATCTATAGGTCAGGCTCAATAAGGATAGAATTCATTATGACAATCGAACCCACGACCATCGGTGTTAATGAAGGTGAAGTTAACTAACTTCACTTAATTAAGATATGGGTAATTAAGACACTCCAATCCTGAAATGTGGGCTGGAGTGGAATCAACGAGCTTTGCTGTTAACTATGGTGAATTAGGTTTTACTTTTTTTTATTCACAAGTTTTCCAGTTTGCTTACAGAAAACCAGAAGGGTCAGGACTAAAGGTGCTAGCATACGCCTCAGACTGAGGCCCTGACCCCTGTACAATCGGCGCTCCAGCGAAGCAATCAGGACAGCGTAATAATGAGGAGAAAAGGAAAAAAGAGGGGGGTATTGGAACAAGGAATTTATGAGGCAAGATCGAGAAAAAACTTATACAGTACAAGCTAAGAAAAACAAGCACACGATGTGCAACCAAAAAACAGCATGAACAACACACTTAGGGCGAAACAAAAAAGTCACGATTTGCAGCAGTACGCATTCGGTAACAAACATAGGAATCAGGAAACAAAAACAGGCATAGAACTTTACTATATCTTACATATAACAACGCTACAGTATTCATTTGGCTCAAACTGACATGAAGAAGCATTTAAAACTCGCTTCGTAAGAACACAGAGTTGGCACGAAAATCACACATCACAACAACGAGCTATGTTCGGTTACATATATTTCTTTTATACAATTTTATTGAAGGCGATTGCTTTATTAGGTCTAACATTTCCTTGCTTTTATTTAGGAGCTTAAGAATTTTATACCACAAGCTTTGCATCCCATAATTAGTTCTAATCTTAGGTAGTTTATAGTTAATCACACGAAAGTTGTGGTCTGTGTTCGTTTGAAGATAGACTTAAAGCTTGCCCAGTTTTCTTTAATTTGCGTGAACGTATAAAGTGAGAGCTTCTCTGTATAAAGAAAGTTTGGTGGAACTAATTTATACCTCATTTTATATGGAGATGTAGTATGATTGAATTGGACGCGCTGAAGAGCGCGAACAGCTCTTTTTTTTAAAACCTCTAGTTTATTTAAATTTGTCGTCGTGGTAGAGCCCCATATCGCTAAGCACTATTGTAGATGGGACTGAGTTAGTGCGTGATATATAACCGGTTTTAATTTGTTTGGAATTAAAGAACCTATTTTCGATAGTGCGCCAATTGTTCGAGATAGCTTACTTTAGCGAAACTACAGCGATAGCGAAACTGTAGCAAAACCACGACTACATTTGCTGAGAGGGGTATGCAATGTCTTACTTATAGTTCGAATGTTCTTTATTAAAATGTATGCTGTTCTGTGTGTTGTGTGGGTGAAGTGAATGTTCGATTCACTTAACTGGGCGATTGTAGCTTTTGCTTCAACTGAATATGAGCCATTCTTTGTCTTACGTGACGGACACATTTATCGTTGGGTAGACATAGAAATGCTCACCTGTTTACAAAATGAGCAGCTAAAGTGGACAGGTATTTGTACCTAAATAGCATGGGCACAGAAAGGAGGAAAATGTCAAGAAATTTGTAAGAGTACATAAACAACCAGGAGTAATCGAACAGAAAGTGAGAGAAAGAAATAATGCAGATTCCACACACTGTGGCAATCTATGTAAGCGAATCTTGCCGTGCTGGATGCTTTGATTGACGATAATTATTGGTGATGTTCAGGGTTAAAGCATAGTTTATTGAACGTTTAGTCTAACACGAGAGTTGTGAGTGGATGTCAAAAGTTACTTTGAGTGCACCACTGCTGTTTGTCTGCGTTGTACACATAGCACACACAGGGAGAGGTGTCTCGGGGAGCGGCGTTTTTTCCTGAATAAACATTGTTGGAAGTGGCGCCCTGTGTGTGTGTGTTTCTTCTTTGTCCTCCGTCTTTTTAGCGCCTTCACTTCAGAAATCAAGTTCCTCAAGTGATGCAAACTAACTTAGATGAAATAAAAGCGCTTATCGTTGCACATAATCACCAGTAGATTGTTTCTAATCAAGACGAAGCATATTGATTTATGCTGGAGCTTATCTAAGGAGTGCGCCCCTTTCAAAGATGTTTAACTTTTCCTCTCTCTTCCCAGTGTTCCTGACAAGTATAGCTCGCCCAACAGCGCCTCGCCTCGGCCCTCCGCATCCTTCTTGGCATCAAAATTATCTCAGGCCCTGCCCAAGAAAAAAAAATTCTGGCTACATGCCTGTATGTCCCTATTCAAGTCATTAATTGAAAGAAACAATTCAACAATGGTGAAATCGGGAGTTTACAAATGCAGCTGCAGCCGGGAAAAGTGCGAAAAATGCTTCAGCCAGCTGCTTGCTACTTTTATTGCTTTCTCATAAGCAAGGAAGAATATATTGACTGGTATTCTCAAACGAAGAACCTTCCTTGAGAGAGGTTTAAGCGACAACCTCAAAAGTCGCTCCACTGTTGAATCAATATTCCCCGCACAGTTGGCTAAGCGCAGTTGGCAGCAACTTCCTTACGAATATTTTGCAAAGCTCCTCAGTGTGAGCATGCTCCTTTCTCCCACACATTAACTGCCGATACTGTGTGACATATCTAAGTCTTGCTGACATCAACAGGCGACACAGAATGCTGCTTTTTCGAATCTCATTTGTCTTCATGGCCCGCTGAACAAAGATGCAAGTCAGCTGGCAAAGCTGAACAACTTCCATTTTAGGGTACGTCAGCATCCATTGCCCATATATTCTACCTTCCCGTAGCGTGTCCCGGTTGGTAGTGGTGCTTCCAGCTGGGTCATGCTCAATTTGCATGGCACCTGAAAACCAGTACCAAATGTTTCATAAAGCAATAAACTTGATCGTGGTAAAGAAGGGTTCTGCTCAAAGAGACGTAACAGTATAAATAAAGTTATGCAGCACAAAGTTATGCACATGCTTCGGAACTTCCAAAAGCACTCATACTAAGGTCAATTAAAAGGCGAAACTTTAAGGTGACAAACAGTTAAGACAAGATTAAGGCAAGATTTGTGCCCACTACAAAGAAAAACCTGGTCATATCTTTCCTTCATAAGCTCGTACAATGTACCCAGCCAGAAAAGCTACTGGTGCTTGTTTAAGATCTGATTCTGCATAAGACCATAGCGTTAGAAACTCAAGTTTCCTGCGAAGCTCCCTGACAGCCAGTTCAATGCAGCTGGTAGGCTTCATGTTTGAGTATGTGAAATGGCCAACCTCAGCGGTGCCTTCATTTCATAAGAAGTGGGCGCATTTCCATTCCTTGTCGCTTGAAGAATGCAAACCTCAAAAAAAGGAAGCGTTTTAGATTAATGCAATTCAGAACATTTTTTGGACACTACCTTCATCAGTTTCTCCGCGGTGAAAACTGCAGTCCTGGCATCCACCCTATTGTTGCCGCCATTAAACTGCCGAACGCAGCTAAACAGCGATTCCACAGAGTCGCTGTTTAGACGGCGTGTCAAGGCGTAGCGGTAACTGCAATTAAAAAAGTAACCTGTAAAATACACACATGTAAGCAACTGAAAACTGAGACGAGAAAAAAAAATAACTTACTTTACATAGTCAAGCAGAAATTCAATCAGTGCCACTGTGGTAGTGTTGCGAGCAGTGTCGCTTCGGAAGATTCTTTGGTCATTCGACTTGACCAGCTGTCTTGCATCTGGAGGTCGTCTAGATAACAGACGAACTCTAGTTCCAGCCAAGACAGTCGTTCATCGTCTCTTGTGAAAAATGGATATTCATGCTGTCCGCCTACCTTCACTGCTCCGATATCATGAAGGGCGGACTATTTCGCTATCATTTTCATAAAAGCGACTGTTGCCGAACGATTTTTGAACTGGCGTGAATCAGGATGGCATTGCGAGTTTTCATGAAGAAACTGAAATGATCCTATTGCTGGCGGAAATATATATATGAACGACCCTGTGCACATTCATTTTCTCTAAGTGGTTGTGTTCAATTTGCGCACGGGTAAAAAATCTGGCTGCCTTAACAAACAGTTGTGACTGAATTTCAAAGACCGAAATCAAGAGACGGGCTGAGAGACGGCATAGCCCACTCTGGTATAAAGTTTACAAAGAGGGATAAAGTGACTCAGAAAGGAAGGCCAACGTTTTGATAGGAGGACCTATATTCTTCAAAGGCGGCCTCGCCATCCTCGACATGTTAGTTTTAAAGGGTTAGTGCAGTGACGTCACGTGCGGTTATTATCGGTGGCGGTTGGTTATAAAGGGAGAGACTTCAGAGATAATGAGGGCTGTCGCCTGACGTCTGTGAGCGTGGTTCCCAAGAAGAGGGGACGAGAGCGGGAGAGCGGGAAGGCGGGGAGAAAAGAAAAGAAAGAAAAGCGAAAAAAAGCGGGGCAGATACCAAGAGAAAAAAAAGACGAAGAAAAAACAAGAAAGAAATCATAAAAGAACGGGGGCATGCGAGGGCATTGGAGAAGCGAGAGGTTAGGGAGCATTCACGGGTGTCCTTGGCGGCATGGTCTTGTGGCTTTCCAAAAGGCGGTCAGTGCGCAAGTAACACAAAAGACAAAAAACACATGAAAGAGTTAATTTAGTAGAATAGCAGCAATGCGTGGAGTAATGTTGAAGTAGTTAAGATGGCGACAATGACTCTGGGGTGCAATGTATGGGGTAACTGGAAGGCAGCGGCATGGTCGTTCAGGGGACGTTCGCCTGAGTAGCTCAACGTAGGTGTCGTTGCGGCGGTATACAGAAATGGCGATACCCTGTGTGGCTGAGGCGCCGAAGAAGGTATATTGACATCTGGGACATTGGGATGTGTTGGTCAGGGTGTTTAAAGAATATATAATAAAAACAGACGAAAAAAAAGAGAAAGGAGAAGGGGGAACCGAAACCGCAATAACAAATAGGAGTGCGGCGCGCGGAGAAGCGGGCGGGGGCAGGTGCACATGTGAAAAGGGGGCCGTACAGCTGATATGAACGTAAAAACATGAAAGAGTATATTTAATTGAGTAGTAGGCAGGAACAAATTTTCGAAATGGAGGAATAGGTGAGGTTAAATATTAAGGATAGCTGGTGGCACAATGTGTTTTGTGCCTTGGTTGATGATATGTGAATTTCAGATTAAAGTTACCGCTTTTAAAGATTCTAAGTAGCCACGTGCCAAATTAATTCCCGTCGGGTTGAGGCAATTAAACTTGTGGATGAGGTATGATGCCGCACATATCCTTTCGCGAGGTGAACTGAAATTTGTTTGTAGTATATAGAGCCTTCCTTTGTGGAATATATGACCATGTTCATTAAAGTGGCTGTTTACTGCTTCAGGCGAATTGTGCTTTGTGTCCCCGCAGTGACCGTTGAGTCTTGTATGAATTTGTTGTCCAGTCTCACCTATGTACTGTTTGCTACAAGCAGCACATTCTAGACAGTAAACTACGTTGCTTGATGTGCAGGTGAAACCCGAAGTCACCTTGTGTGCGCAATTCGTCGCTGTACTTTTTACTGTAGTAGTAGATGGAATATGTTGGCATTTAGAGTACCTGGGAGGGCGACAGGAACCGGTTCCCGACTTCGTCTTTGTCCTTAGTTTGGCAAGCACAAAAACATCTTTAGTGTTGCGTCTGTAGGCTACTCTGGGCGGGTTTGGAAAAATGTTATTAGGTTCCTGGTTGCTGCTGAGAATTGGTAGTATTTACTGATGATGTTATTCACGTTTGGTACTGCATTTGAGAATTTAGTAGTAAGAAGAGGCGTTGCTGTTCTTGTGATCCGCGGGCGAGGCTTGAGGACCTCGGCTCGGTCAAGTTTGGTTGCAGCGGTGTAGGCTTCTTCAAGGTCACTGTTTGGGTGGTTCCTGTTTGATAGGATTTCCTTAAGGTGATCGAGTCTATCTATGTAGTCTTGATTTTCAACGCAAATGCGACGTAATCGTGTGGCTTGGCCTTTAAAGATGCCTTGTTTGCAATGTCTGGGATGGTGGCTTGTATATTCTAGGTATTGTTGTTTGTCGAAAGGCTTCCTATACAGCGTTGTCTGTAGCGCCCCATTGTCGATGTGAATTGCTGGGTCCAGAAAGCTTATGCACTCAGTTGAGCATTCAGATATGAATTTTATTGTTGCATGAAAAGAGTTTAGAAATGCTACATATTTATCTAGACTGTCTTGACCATGTCCCCATATTATGCAGATGTCGTCTATGTATCGTAGGTATGTGCGGGACTTGCCAGTGCAGCGCGATAGGAAATCTGTTTCTGGAATCCCCATAAATATGTTCGCGTAGGTTTGTGCAAAAGGTGTGCCCATGCTTGCAGGGTATATCTGTAAGAAGTAACTCTCCTCAAATTCAAAGTAGTTATGTGTTAAAACTAATTCAAGGAGCAACAAGTAGACTTCAGTAGAGTGTTGTGCATTGTGTTTAGACAGCGCTTGTTTTGTTGAAGATAAACCATCAGGAATTGGAACGTTGGTGTACAGGTCCGTGACGTCTAGTATTCCGAGAATTATGTTGTGCGGTAGTTTGTCTTTAGCATTAATGTCCTCCATAATTCTCAGCAGGTGGGGCGTATCTTGTACAAATTACGGGAATGCTTTTGGCAAGTCACCAAGGAAGTGGTTAAGGAATGTGGAGATGCTCTCTGTCGGGGTGTTGTTTGATACTATCGGGTGACCTAGGATAATAGCGGTGTATAGTTTAGTGGATGGAATATTATGGATTTTTGGAAGGATTTAGAAACACCCGGCAGTTTTGGTGCTTCGTTTAGGAAATTTGTATTCTGACGGTGTTATCAATTCATCAGCCAAAAGTGATTTCAGCCTGTTAGTAATTGTCACTGTGTAGGATAATGTCGGATCGTTATCTAGTTCACGCGGTAATGTTCTGGATTGTTTAGTTGTCCGTAAGCCTCGTGCTTGTATTTTTCTACTGGCCAAATAACTATATTACTACCCTTATCTGCTTCCTCAGTAACAATGTCATTCGGGCAACTAAGATTTGAAATGATATTACTCTCCGACTCAGTTATGTTTTTAGGTCGCTTAGATGTCTCGGATTGTCTTATAATTTCTTTACTGATAATTTTAAGGTATATCTAAAGTTCTATGGCTTGTCCTGGTTCGGGAGTCAAGTGGATTGGGCTCTAAGTGGTGTCGTCCCGGTGTCTGGTGTGTTGTTGTCATCGAAAAAAAGTATGATACACATTAGTCTGGAAAATTCTGAGAGGTCCTTTTGAAGTTCAAATTCATTTATTGTTTGGTTCGTGGTACAAAAGTTTAGGCCCATGCTGTGTACACCTATTTCTTTTTACTTAATGTTTTTGAAATATCTAGAACATTGGAGTGGTTTAATTTTGTGGAAGTTTCCGACGCGTCTGGTACTTCTAAACTCGAGGTCCCTCTTGTCGGTGTGAGGTGCCTGTTTGCAAGTTTGTTTTTAGATTAAAGTTTGCTTTCTTCCTTTGTTTTTGAACCAATTTTCTAGACTGTTTTTCGTTGTAATGCTCAAAATATTTCTTCTCATTCGGTGTCAGAGCTATGTTCAGAAGTCTGTGGCTAAAACTTTCGACTTGTTCTTCGCAGTGTTCCTTGAGGATATTCAAAAGTGAAAGTGAGGCATTGTGAAATGTTTGCCAGTTTGCACGATGGTGAGGTGGGAGGGATCCTAGAGCGGGTACAGCCTTCAGTGTTAGACCTTTTGGGATTATATTGTCGCGTATACCCTGCTGGAGTATACAAGCTGAATCAAGATACAGGCGCTTGCACTTTACAAAAACGCAAGCGACGACGCGCGATGCCGAGACGAACCTCGTTCTCATCTTCCTTAGTATCTTGCTGCGCCACACCATGTGGCAATATTTTTCTCTATGCTGATTGTCTAGGTTTTCAGATGGGAGGTGTAGCTCGCATGTTTTTTGGCAAGTTTTCTAGCCTGTAGGAATTCGGTGCTCCGTGGCAGAGAAGAGCTATTGATTTGCGATGTGTCATTTATTTGTCTTTTTTCTGTTATTTTCTCCCCGCCTTCCCACTCTCCGGCTCTTGTGCCCTCGTCTTGGGAACCACGCTCACAGACGTCAGGCAACAGCGCTCATTATCTCTGAAGTCTCTCCCTTTATAACCAACCGCCACCGACAACAACCACACGGGGCGTCACTACACTAACCCTTTAAAGCTAACATGCCGAGGATAACGAGGCCACCTTTGATGAAGATAGGTCCTCCTATCGATACGTCGGCCAGACTTTCTGAGACACCTTATCCCTGTTTGTAAACTGAATTTCAGAGAGGTTCTTTAAGTATAGGTCACCTTTAATGTGTCCTTTGCTGGCCAACATTTCTCGCTCAAGAAAGTTAGTTCGAAGGTTCTTTATGAGGTGATTGAAGTCGAAAGACAAAAAGAGCGGGTGGCCTTTTCGCAGTGGGAGAGGCACGGCATGAACAAGCGCCATCTTATGCGAGACCCTTGTAAAAAGCGACATTTGTTTGGTGGTTGTCGGTGACAATTTTCAACACACGAAAACCTCATCTTCGGCTGCTTTAATGACTTCCAGTGCCATTGCAGAAAGCTGGTCGTTTTTCAGGCACCGCCTAAATAACCAACCGCTATGACGTAGGCTGTTCACAGCCCTTGTAAGACGAAGCATAACAAGCGCTTTGCCACTTGAGGCACTGCACTTGACTCTTCCTTGCGACACATGTCAATGAGACCAAATATTTTGTCAACCTGACGGTCATACACAAATTTTTGATCAATGGCCATCTCAGCGATAATGAGTTAGCAGTGAACTTCCTCCTCCACAGAAAGCCCTTCGCGCTCCTTTATCAATGTTGTCACACCAACTTCGCCGGTCGAGTGTCTTACATACTTTTGAAGTGTAGTACGAGAGGGAAGCTTCAAAGGACCTCTGCTTCGAACATGCTCATTGCCTTTATTTGATCACGCTTTCTATCAAACACATTCCCGCAGGATTCTTCCATTGCAGGCAGGCTTGTCTTTCTCTGAAGTGCGCACTTGCTTGCTGATAAAAACAGCAGCGGTGACTGCTTTTTCCGCTCTTTCTAATACCTGAATAAATAAGTGAATTTCATTCTTTTCGCAAACTAAGAGGCGTTTTTTCGTTTCGTCCCGTTCCGACTGGAATTTTTTCAACTCTTCTCCTTGACCGGCAACCTTTTTCTCTTTTTTTTTTTTCAATGTCTTGGCTGTCTTCTTTGACTGTTCTAGGACGTGCACAAGATATAATGTGGTTTGGCAGGCGTGGTCAACAAAAAAACTACGTTCACAGCATGATTCTAAGACAGTCTCTGGAACTAGAGCTTCCACCTCGTCGCTGAGAGAGTGCGAGGCACTTGCGATGCTGGAGCTTTCTCCTGAGCTGCCGCAATGGTCGCCTGTATGAACTAATGTGTCGTCAGTAAAGTTTCTTCGACGGCGCTTTTTGGGCTGCACATTCTCTTTTGCAGGTACTGTGGATATTTGCAAAACACGGTCGGTGCTGCAGTCGGAATCAGGAGCGTAAGCTTCGTGTTCTTTTTATCTTCATTTTCTGTAGTGCAGGGAACATACCAGAGACCTGTCGCTCGGTTCCCCCTTGCTTCCTTTTACCGACACTCCATGGCGAGAGATATTTTTCAGCCACGGTTCTCGACGCTCTTAGTCGCAGGGGAACTCGTGATATTTCACGGTCGCGTCCTTTTTGGCATTTGTGTCCCAGAGTAGCACACAGTAGTTGCGCGGCATCGCGCCACAGGAACGAGGCAGGCTACGGCAAACACGCACTCCGAAGAGCCTTAAGAGGAAGCTTTAGCTCGGGCGCTCCTATCTAAATACATGTAAAAGGAGAATTCATTTTTCTCGGCAACCACTTCACTAAGTTTGACGAGGTTTGTTTCATTTAAAACAAAAACATAAAATCTACGGACCGTTGCTTTCGAGTTTTTGATTTAAGTCGTCAATTGTTTTATTACAAATTGGCAAATATCTAAAATTTTCTGAGAACGAAACTATGAAGTTTACAACTCTCTAGCTTAGCAACTAAAAATGATACCACAATTCCGTGTATTGCGTGTAATAGTACATATAAAGCGGACAAAATGGATATGCTTCAGAGGAATACTAATAAAATTAGTAATATGGAAATACAGCTTTTGCAGAACCCTTGTGAACAACGTAACAAGTTCACGTAAGGTATAAATTGACATATCGAATTTGTCCCCTTTCAACGATCTAACAGACGCGGTTACAGAACAGCGATATCTGTTCTTGATGTAGAGCTATTATTTCGTAAACTTCGTGCTTCTATTTTTTTCATACTTTCGAATTTTTGAAAATCTTAAGAATATTCAGGCCCTAAATCGAACTTCCGCGTCCAACAGTCACTAGAATTTAGCTTTTTCTCTCATATGCAATAAATTTTACTAAAATCGGTCCAGGGATTATCTCAGAAAAACGTTTTTGCGTTTTACATGTATTTGAATAGGCCGCATCGGAATTGGACCCAAGCTAAAGCTTCCTCTTAACTAAGCACAGCAAGCACAGCAAGCACAGGCAAACTTGCTCGCACATACGCACGCGAAAAAGCACGATATGAATGCATATCGCACGAGGCAAACACGTTCGGACGCGAGAACCAACGCCCGCTTAGCCCCGGCGCGAAGTCGCGAAAGTGTCCCGGAAAAGTGGCGCCCTCAGCAACAAAAGTGGTCGCAACTGTAAACTCCGCCATGACGCGCACACCTATTGTCTGCGGCGCGACGCACCTTGCTTTTGCATCGAACGGCCGTGACAGAAGCGTTGATTTGACGGTCGACCGCTTCCGTAGTGTCACGTGGATCCTGCGGTGCGCTTTAAAAGGCGGATCTGCTTCCGCACGCCCTGCGTAATTGTCCGCTTGGTATATTTGCATGGTGTTTATTTTTCAGAAATAGCAACAACGTACTGTACCGCACCTTGAGCTAAAGCGTATCCAGTTTCCCCGCAACCGCCATCATATAGTAGTAGTAGGGTTTCCTTGCCTTCTCACGTCACCTCACCCCCTCCCTTCTATGGGAACTGCCTCTTCTCCGCCGTCCTTCCTGCATTCTATCCACGTCCTGTGGCCTCGCATGTTAATTGAAAGGGCAGCTCTGCAGTTTCTGCAATGCTTGTGAGGGGAATCACGGGTAAAACAGCTGTGAAGCGGATAATGTGGTGATGGCCAGCGAACTCCAGAGGGCATTGTGCACATTCGACGTGGGGACGAAAACGAGTTGTTAGCGCCGCCTTTCCTCTCTGACTAGCTCTTGTCATGTATACACACCCTCTCAGTGTGTATACACTGAGAGGGTGTGCATTATAACAATTTTATACATCTCCAATGCCTTCTTTTCCTTCAAGTCTTCTCTTTCTACCTTGGACCACTCACTATGCAACTGCTATACGGCAATGTCACCTGGCGTAATATTATGCAACTGCAATGCAAAGGGCGCACGTATCCACGCTACGCAACGGGCATCTCACATCTCACTTCTCTATTTACCTTGTACCGCTAACTATGCAAATGCTACATGGTGTGCCCCCTAGTAAAATAATAAACAGCCATTGAAGGTGCGTACGCATCTACGCTACAAGGCGCGCATGTTATATCGCGTTTATAGTACATGTATATAGGGCACGTTTCCGCTGCTAGATAGCAAACGCTGGCGCTTCTTAGTTCTTTTTTTTTTGTCTCTCTCTAAATTTTTCAAGGAACTTGTGTTGATGTGATATGTCGAGGACTGGCAACAAAGAAAAAAAGGTGGCGTGGCGCCATGGTGAAGTAAGCGACTCCCACGGAGCGGGCCCGCATTCGATCCCGGCGGGTACTTAGTATTTTTTTCTCAGTCCCACCGATATCTCAGACGGACACCGGTGGCGGCGGTGACAATGGACAACATCGCTAGCCGAAACGGCTATTGGAATAAGCCCGTAACCATCTTCGCTAAAAAAAATCGCAGTTTCGCCCGAAAGGCGAATCATCGATGGCGATAGCGAATTAGGGGACAGCTGTACGACGTAAGGAGAGTAGTTTCATTGGCCGTACAAACTTGTAAACACAAGCACACTAAGTAAATTAACATGCATGGTGTCACGCACGAACAAACAAACATGAACACATCTCACTAGATGACTGCGGAAACTCGCTGTCAAAACACTGAAGTGAGGAAGCGTGGCTGCAGCAGCGAATGAATTGATCTTCGTACTGCGGCTCGCATTAACACGAACTAAGCCGTTCAAACACAGCGTGCGGCGGGCTGTGTTGCCTCGTTGATGGCCTTCAAGATACAGCGGTTCGGGCAGGTGCGCACGGCAGCCCTGTGTGGAAGGCGCTATCCCCCTCCCGGATCCCCGTGCTCGACGGAAGACGGCGCGCTTTCTACCCGCTGCCCTCCCTTGCGTGCGCGAGATTGAGCCCCATCCGCCGGCTCACGCTGGTACGCCTCCACTCGTACCCGCGGCATACGGTGCGCGGCGACGATTTTACCGCCCTTGCGCTTCGTACGGGATCTCACGGCGATGGCAGCAATGCGCCTGGAGTGTCCATGCAATTGATATCGCAATATAGAGCAACATTCGTTCAGTCGCAATATGAGCCATAAATGCTGGCTACGGTCTTGCGAAGGAGGCAACTACAGGTTACGTGCCCGAATACCCAAGTTTGGCCACTTGGTACATACGTCCGCGCTTAGCCAGTCCCCTAGAATGCGTACTTGTCACTGTGACACAAAGGGTATGGAAGCCTTAAATGCATTAAAAGGGAGCTTTCTTTGCCTACCCTCCCGGATTTCGTTTGGCAAACTGCTGCTGCGTGCCGCCGTCTGCTGCTGTCTGGTAGTATCTCCCTGGATATATTTATAAATATAAGTACGATTGGTATACAGTTATATGCGCGGAAAACGAGCTTTATATGTGCACTGAGCGACAGAGCACTACGAGTAAGCGCACTTCTATTTTGTGTAATATGTAATGAGCTTCAGCATAAAGCTCGAACATCTAATACGAGTGAATGGTTATCTCTAAAGCATACCGACTACGGAATTATACTCCGCGTATTTTTTTCATTTAGTTACGTCGTATTAGCCACTGGGTGTAGGCCCGTTCGTTGTCAAGCCTACAGAATGGTTATGTGCAACTTTGACACAACGAGTACAGAATTATTTAAGGTGGTTTGGCATGTGTGCACATCACTATCATGTGCTCGATATGCAATATACATTTCCCTCATCCTGGTTAGAGCACTGAGCAGACGTTTCACTGTGCGTTCGCCCAATTTGGTGTTTGCATTCCGGCATGCGCGCGATCCTAAACATAAAAAAGATGGATTGCAATAAAGCGGTGAATTTATTTGTGCAGTTAAACAAGCACTCCCTTAAAGCTTCCCTGCATATAGACCCCAACAGGTGCATCGGATATGCATTATATTTACTGCAATAATGTGGACGCTTTAGGAGCATTGTTACCATAGTCGGCGCCGTCGAGTTGTCCTGCTAAAATTGATACGTGCCCCCCTTCCACGTATCCAATTTAAGGCACTACATAACCACGCAGTACGTTTGGCTGCAATAGCGATCGTATCTTGCCTGACGATCGTATCTCCTTGCCTGACGCCTTTCTTTATTAGCATTTTGTTCCTTTTTTTATGGAGGACTACGGGGGCTGTGGAGCCGCTATAGATATCTTTCAGTATTTTTACATACGGCTCGTCTACACCCTGATTCCGTAATGCCTCCATGACTTCTGAGGTTTCGAATGAATCAAACGCTTTCTGGTAATCAATGAAAGCTATATATCAGGGTTCGTTATATTCCGCACATTCCTCTATCACATGATTGATAGTATGAATATGGTCTATTGTTGAGTAGCCTTTATGGAATCCTGCCTGGTCTTTTGGTTGACAGAAGTCTAAAGTGTTCCTGATTCTATTTGCGATTACCTTAGTAAATACTTTGTAGGCAACGGACAGTAAGCTGATCGGTCTATAATTTTTCGAGTCTTTGGCGTCCCCTTTCTTATGGATTAGGATTATGTTAGCGTTCTTCCAAGATTCCGGTACGCTCGAGGTCATGAGGCATTGTGTACATAGGGCGGCCAGTCTTTCTAGAACAATGTTCCCACCATCCTTCAACAAATCTGCGGTTACCTGATCTTCCCTAGCTGCCTTCCTCCTTTGCATAGCTCCCAAGGCGTTCCTTACTTCTTCCGGCGTTACTTGTGGGATTTCAAATTCCTCTAGACTATTCTCTCTCACATTATCGTCGTGGGTGCTACTGGTTCTGTATAACTCTCTATAGAACTCCTCAGCCACTTGAACTACATCATCTATATCAGTGATGATATTGCCGGCTTTGTCTCTTAATGCATACATCTGATTCTTGCCTGTTCTTCGTTTCTTCTTCACTGCCTTTAGGCTTCCTCCGTTCCTGAAAGCATGTTCAATTCTATCCTTTATATAGTTCCTTATGTCAGCTGTCTAACGCTTGTTGATTAACTTAGAAAGTTCTGCCAGTTCTATTCTAGCTGTAGGGTTAGATGCTTTCATACATTGGCGCTTCTTGATCAGATCTTTCGTTTCTTGCGATAGTTTACTGGTATCCTGTGTAACGGAGTTACCACCGACTTCTATTGCGCACTCCTGTCCGGCCGCCATTGTAACGTTTAGTGTCCCATGAAGGAACATAGTTCCAATGGTGGCATGTCCGGCCGCCATAGTAACGTTCAGTGTCCCTTTAAGGGACCCGAGGATTGGCGGTAGGCACTGGCTTCTCCACCAATGGTTTATTTCGATCAATCAGGCGGCCGACACCATCCTATAAGATCCAGAGTTTAAGAGGCCAAAAATGGTCGTGTAAACACTCTGCATACAAAATCTATTCGCCCATACCTAATCAATTTTTGACGCCCGATACAGCCGAGCGTGGGAAGAGGGCGCGACACGTCTCAGGTGCGGCGTAGGCTGGGCGGCCGTACATGCCCGAGGCGCTGTCACTGTTATTTATGCACAAAGGCTTCCCCCCGCAACGAGGAGCCCACAACATTCGCGGAAAGACAGAAAAGGGGCCCGCGGTAAATTCTTTTCGCGACAATATGTCCTCCTTAGACATTTGTTTTGTACCGTCGGTACACCACATTCATATGGTCCAGATATACTCAGCTCCAGCAAGCGAGGCTGTTTAGCCCACAATACAGAAAAATATGGGTGTGTAGCCTAGTGCGCAAGCCACTCGGCTTTCAAGCGTGGGGTCGTAGGGTTGAAACTCGCCAACGTTTTCCTTTTAAATTTATTCTCTTTCTTTCTTTTTCTTTATCGAGCACATCGTGTTCGGCATAACGGACCAACAGACCGACCAGTTGACCGACCGATGGACAGCCAGATGTCCTTAGTAATTCGGCTAAGAATGCTTACGGATTAAAAATAAACGAGATAACAGATGTTACGGTGATGACGTGCTGGAAGTGTTTTATAAGTTCCGGAAAACCAGCAAATTGTGCCCCGTTGTGACCTCTAACCTGCAGTTGGAACCGCGAGAAAACCAGTGTTGCCAATAGAAAACCGGCCAGGTAGATGCGTTAGTCAGAAGTGCTTATGGATAGAAATAGTACAAATCCTCAGCATCATCTGCGTGACATGGGCATATTACCTCTTTTATAGACAAGAATTTCTATGATGTTTAGCTTATAATTTCGTGCCTGGAAGAATATCTGTAGCGTACTTTTCCTTCGGCGATACTGTATGGAGCAAGATAATCGCACTACGAAACTATCTGATTATGATTAAAGAAACATAACTACACCAAGCAAAAAACAATGCTTTTCATGCAGACGCCGCAGAAAAAGAAGCATACGTAGAAGTGAAACTGAAATTTTAATTAATATAAGGTAGGGCCTGCAGCAGTTATTCTTGGAGCTCTTTCTAAATGTCTCTCTGACCATTTACTCCTAATCTGAAAGAAAAAGCGCTGCATTTTAACAGCTCTGAAGCTCCACAATGGTCAGCTATGCATACCTTCTGGAACATCTTCGGCGTATACTTGTACTTGCTGATGATTGGCAGGAAACATTTGTCGACCATGGTTGCAGCCACTTGCGCCCCTTTTGCTTTTTGCACGATTCCTAGAGTGGCATGAAAGTAGGCTTATAAAGGAGAGACGCGAATAAGGAGTAAGTCAGGTGGCAAATCACTCAGAAGCTGAAACTTCGCTGCAGGAAGCTGCGTTCCAATCGATAACACAACGCGGAAACCGATAGTGGTTAAGCTAAAAGATGGTTCAATAATTTAGGCACCTAATAATCAGTTCTTTCGAGAGTGTCCTCTAATACTTCGTGTAAACTGAGGTTCAATCTGATGCATAAAAATTATGCAGATTCCATGCACTGTGGGAATCGACCTAAGCGAAACTTTCTGTGCTGGTTGCTTTGAATGACCATAATTAGTGGTGCTGTTGACGGCGACTGCTTAATTTCTTCAAGTTTTAGTCTAACACGTGAGTGGTGAGTTGATGTTAAACGTTACCTAGCCTTCTCCACTGCTGTTTGTCTGCGTAGTACACAGAACACATAGGAAGAGCTTGAGGCATTGCTGCGAGCCACACTTTATACCCTCTGAGAGGGTTTACCATTGTCATTGCATCACATAGCACATCGCATCGTAGTAGTATTAAACTTGTATTGGATTGTGAGGCTGCAGTGCCGAAGCCAGAATCGGATTATGAGGCACTACGTGGTGGCGGATTACGGATTAATTTTGACAGCGTGATGTTCTTTAAGCTGTCCCGAAATCTAAGTGCACGTGCGTTTTCTATTTCGCCCCCGTGAAAATGCGGCTGGTGCGGTCAGGATCAAATCCGCGGCCTCGCGCAACGCCATAGCCGCAAGGCTACCACGGCAGGCCTCGAAGTGCTCATTTGACGGTCGACCGCTTCCGTAGTGCCTTCTGGACCGTGCAGTTGGCCTGCAACTGCACGGCCTGCTTCTGCAACCTTGCGTAGTTTTTCCGCTTGACATATTTGCATGGTGTTCATCTTTCAGAAATATCAGAAACGTACTGTACCATACCTTGAACTGAAGCTTATCCATTTTCCCCGCAACCGCTGTCGTATAGTAGTAGGGTTTCCTTGCCCTCTCATGCCCCCCCCCCCCACCCACCTGTATGGGGACTGCCTCTTCTCCCTCCTCTCTGCAGTTCTACCTACGTCTCCTCTGGACTCGCAACTTTAGTAGAAAGGGCCCCAGTTCCTGCGATGCATTTGAGGGTGGTCACGGATAATAAACGCCGTCAAGAGCTTAAAAGGGCGACGCCCAGGGAGTTGCAGAGGGTATTGTGCTCATTCTACGCGGTGCGGTGCAAACAAGTTCCTCGCGTCGCCTTTTCTCTCTTCCGCGCTCCTGTCATGAACACACGCTCGGAACTACCTCCCGATGCGGTGTGCCAGACAGCAGCAGCCACCACAGCAGCAGCAGTGGAAAAGTCGAAGGAAGAGGCAAATAAAGCTTCGCTTTAAAATGCTGGATGGATTTACAGTTTTTGAAACGGCAATTTCGATATAGCTAGAGAAATGGCAGTATAATAAATGTGTGATACCGCGTTCTGCAGACCCGCTGCTTTAGCCAAGGGGCAATGGCTTTGTTCTCCTGCGCTCCAGGTCATGAGTTCAGCCTCTGCAGCGGAGGCTGCATTCTGATGGAGTGGAATGCAAAAATATTCGTCTAGCGTGCATCGACTGCATGTTAAAAATTTGGTAGAGGCACTTAAGACTGATTACGTGCCGTTTACGAAACCACTAGAGTCCCTTAGGTAAAACGTTTTCTATTTATGTTTTCGCCATGCAGTAAAGTTCCTTCTGCTGATTTGGTGTGTTGGTTTGCGTATATATTGGCCACAGACGGCTCATTTTCTACACTCATGATGTCGCGTCGAGAATCATTCGCGGTAGACATAGCACCGATTAAATGCGAAGAGCAAGTGAGGCGCGGGGGGCAGCGCGCTAATTTGATACACTCATGACGTGAGGCCACCTCCTCCCTATTGATTGCGCCATCATGTGCTCATTGACGAACGTACTAGGCCGCACCTTTAGTCAGGCAGATGGCTGCGAAGTGACCTGCGCAATGACGCGCCCAATAGGCACACATTTAATCAGCCAGTACCGTGCAGATGTCGTAGCGTCGGAAAAGTGTGCGCGTCTCGCACCCCAGAGACCCGGGTTCGATTTCCACCCAGACCGAACTGTACTATATTCTCTTAACAGCGCCATTGTGACACTTCGTTCGCATGAAGCTGCTTCAGAAATGTGTCATTATTCCCGATATTTTTTTGACGTACATGCTTTTACTGTTCGCGCCATCAGCCATTTTTCGTGCTATCCATTGCTAACGCCGTCGACTACGATGGATTTTCACGTTGGGGTGCATATAATGTTTTCACATTAAAAATCTCATGTAGTCAAAGTTACTCCAGAGGTCCCCGTTATAGCTTGCTTCACAATCATATCATGATTTGGGCACGCAAAGCCACATATATTATTTCATTTCCCTATACAATACTGCCAACTGCCCTTTCGTAGTCAATGGAAGAGTGGTTAAAAGTGAAACAATCAAAACATGAGGCACAAATGTGTGGTTCAGTATAGTGGAGGGTAAAAAAAAAATCTGTCGTGCTCAAGCGTACAGTCAAAACATAATCTAGAGAAGATAAATGCATTTGCACTTAAGCGTGAGACCAGATATCAGCAATTAACAATAGAACAAAGGGCAAGAGGTTCATGAGTAAGCAAACGGCAAAAGTATAGAAAAGAATTAAAAAAAAATAACCTACATGTTTCCAGATCCCAGAGCATGCGCCGCTGACCTGACTCAACAAAACGATAAAAGTAAATTCGATGTTACGCGTCGTCATGACGAGAACCGAAAAATGTATGGATAAGTCTTGTAAAAGCATGTTTCATTCAGCGGCAATTACGCGCGGGTAATAAAGCGCAACATTAACCAAGGACAAAGTCAAACTAGCTTTAGCGAGAATAAAGTACCTGCACAAAACAGTGTAAACAAATTATACCACATAAACGCCGATCAAGTGGCAACAGGTTCATGAATAAGCAAGAGGGAAGTTACAGAAAAAGAGGATAATTGCAAGGCCGCGCCGCGTGCGCCGCTTATGCGACGCCAAACAGAAATAAATTTGCGCCAAGTAAATTTGATATCGAAAATGCGGTAACGGAGAGCAGCTAAAGGTGCTGCCACATTGTAAAAATTTGTTACATCAGCTGGTAGCACATATCTCTCCACAATAGTTCCTGAAAAAAGATGAATCGCGTCGTCCCGCAGTTTGTGTTTGGGGCAAAAAATTAGTAGTGTCATGCTTCTGTCTAGAGCGTCTTGATCAGGTGAACTGCGTGTAGGCGTGAAAGTCTAGTAATGTCTAGTTTTCTTTTTCTTTTTTTTTTATAACGTCGTGTGCTATGTGTAGTTGTTGATACCTAAGGCGTGATTGGAGTGCTGGAAGGCCAGATAGATATAGAAGCTCACCGACAAATGTACTTTGGTCGGAGGCATCGTAAATGAAACAGTGGTTTTGTTTGTAAGAAGTTAGTGTGAGCTATATTTGTTTGACAATGCGTGCCACAAACGACGCCAGCATATTAGAGTTTTAGTTTGCCTAAACATGGGTAAACTGTACGCTTTCTCTTTTTTACAAGTATAGTTCCTTTAGTTGTGTTGTAGTTACCACAACATTTTTAATTCTGCTGATACGCTGTACTTTATGTGAGGGTTCCATTCAAGTGCTCTCTTCATGATCACACCAAGATGCTTGAATTCATCAATTATCCTAATTTCAACATTCTTGATGCCGTATGTGTCTACATGTCGATTCTTCTTTTCCTGTTACTGACATATATCCGCAATTTGTGATGTTAAAGCAGCCCTGAAATACTTCCATAAATAAATATGCAGGGTGCCCAGCTAATTTTAGCCAGAGTTTAGGTATACGCGAATGCTACGTAGCTGGACAGAACCAAGGTAATGTTGTTTGCCGTCACTTGGAGATACTCGAATTATTTTTTTTTTCATTTCGTGTAATTTGATAGTTAGTCTTAATTACTTAATGGCCTTCTGAAATATTATATCTAGATAAATTGTCTCAATGAGAAAATTGTAGAGCGTCGTGAAAAACTCTCGATACAGCTTTCTGTTCAATACGTGCTACATAAAAGTCTTTCTCCGAGCTTGAAAGAAGTTGGCAAATGCACGCAAAATTGCTGCGTGACTGGCCGTTCGAGGAACTTTACGTGTATTCCTTTGAACAGTAAGAACAAGGCAGTGAAGAATCTTTTGATTGTTTACTAGACAGTTAACCTTTACAATTAAATTCGCATAATATACAGATTGAAAGGATAGACGGTGAAGGAGTGGCTGTCTTCCAAAAGGATGCTCAAGGGAATATAAACGATCAAAAGTTACGGCGGAATGAATTTCAGGTTGACTGCCGATGTTAATGGAATTGTCATTCAGGCTTGGCTGCGATACACCGTATTGTAGAAGTCACGCGTACTTAAAATCTCTAGTGGTCATTTTTTTTACTTTCGTTGCAGCAACCTATTGCGACTTACATGGTCTCAGGAATCGGCCTAATTTGCTATGGAACTTGCTTGCGACTACCGGACACACTCTCGGCATTGACCACTTCGTCCACCAGACGCACATCACGACTAGTCTGAGTAAATAGGGTTGGACGGCCACTTAGTCTTACAGACTTGGATGTCTTTTGGGCACGGCGCGCACGGCGCACTCTTCGGGAGGGCGCTCCGCCCACTATTGAGGCCTGCATGGAAAGTTGCTGGAGCACGCCCGGGAAGTTACGAAATGTGTCTCTGAAAAGGCTGGCCTACAGAAACTCGACAGCCGACTCCTGCGTAAGTTAGAGACCCCCGGGGGATCAAAGGCGATATCAGAATTAGAAACTTCACCGTAATATCTGCAAACGCGTCGCGCTACTCAACCAGGATATCGAGCACTATGCGCATCAGCTCATCAACAGTAATGGCATGCTGCAGCCATCGATTCAATGATATCATACATCGAACCACGCGGTCGTTCCTCCTCTCTGGCTAAATCCGAATCGAGCGTGCTCATCGGCACCCCCGGGTCAGAGCCTCATTATCCAGTCACTGTCATGGCAGCTCGCGGCGTACTTATCCCTCGCGTTCTTATCCTCCGAGACCTCGGGCTCAGCATACAGCAAAACCGCAAGAATAATCCTACTCTACATCATATTGCTGCGAATCTTTGCAGTGCTTGCTCATTTTTCATATCTGCCGCCACAACGCTTTATCACTTCGTTTGCGATGCAAGACGAGCCCAGATTTATCCCGATTGATAGCATCCAGAGAGAGCTGATTCTAGATTGTTCCAGAATTTTCTAGTACTTTGCTCGCTTTATCTAGAAAGCTCGCTATCAGCTTTAAATTGAGCGCAGATGACAGCGGCGGGCATTCTGTTCGACGAACGCCGAGCACACTGGTCGCTTCGCCGCCGCTGGGTAATTCAGTCCATTGTGGGCGCAAGTCAGCCCAATAAACAGTTTTCTGTTGACGAACTTTTGTCCGTCTTCATCGCTCCTGCGACTGCCGTCACCACTACGTGACAATATAGCAGCAACGCTGCACAAGTAGGCAGACTTACCTCACGTATCGCTGCCAAGTCGACGGTGTTTTTGTCTGCTCTTATATACGCTGGTGCGCATTTGTCGGTAATGAGCGTTGACCTTCGTAACCGGCTCAAGAAAATAATCACGCCCGCCACGACGCCTGTTGTCCGTGTCGCCGATGGCGGAATAGCCCCCATAATTGGAATGTGTACCACTCGCGTCTCCTTCGCCGATCGCTCCACTATCGTGCTATTCACAGTCATTGCCCACTGTCCCCACAACATCATCCTCGGCTTAGACTTCCTCTCCGCACATTCTGCTCCACCTTGGCCTGCCTATTCTGGATCCCGCTGAATCACACCCCAGTCGCCTCAGTTCCGTCGAATTCGTTCACTTGCCACCCTCGGCACTGAGTTACGTTGACTCAGTGTCATCCCTACCCGTCCCCGACGGTCACTACATCGCGGCTCCTATGCAAGACGTCCTCCTTACACACGGGATCACAGTACCTCGTACAGTTTTATCTATTACGGCGAATTGCGTCTGCCTGCCAGTGGTCAATTTTGGCTTGACGACACAAGTGCTGCCACGTGGGATGTCTCTTGCACAGCTTTGCTCATTCGAGGATCAGTCAGTAGCATCTATTGCTGTAGACAACAATTCATCCGATCCTCCTCTACCATCGCAGTCGGCAACTTGTACCATCGCCGACTTACAGAAAATGATTACGCCCGACATGTCGTCCGAGCACGCTTGTGAGCCCTACCGCGTTCTGTATTCCTACCACGATATTCTTTTACTATAACCCGCCGTGGTTGCTCAGTGGCTATGGTGTTGGGCTGCTGAGCACGAGGTCGCGGGATCGAATCCCGGCCACGGCGGCCGCATTTCGATGGGGGCGAAATGCGAAAACACCCGTGTACTTAGATTTAGGTGCACGTTAAAGAACCCCAGGTGGTCGAAATTTCCGGATTCCTCCACTACGGCGTGCCTCAAAATTAGAAAGTGGTTTTGGCACGTAAAAACCCATAATTTAATTTTTTTTTCATCGCCGCCTGTATCGAGTGTCACCGGATGAGCGTCAAGTTATTCCCGCCGAAGTTCGCAGAATGCTTGCCATGAACATTATTGAACCGTCATCTAGTCCATGGGCGTCACCTGTTGTACTGGTCAAAAACAAGGATGGCTCATGGCGCTTTTGCGTCGATTATCGGCACCTTAACAGGGTTACCAAAGAGGACGTGAATCCCCTACCTCGTATTGATGACGCCCTTGACTGCCTCCACTGTGCTCGCTATTTCTCCTATATTGACCTTGGCTCCGGCTACTGGCAGTTTGCCGTGAACGATCTCGACCGCGAGAAGACTGCTTTTGTAACACCCCACGGTGTTTGTCAATTCAAAGTGATGCCGTTCTGTCTATGTAACGCTCCTGCTACTTTGAACGCATGATGGACTCCCTTCTTCACGGTTTCAAATGGTCCATGTGCCTGTGCTACTTGGACGACGTTTTTCGTCCCTTTGATTTGTTGCATACACTAAGTATGAATGTTGCTGGTATGTGTACCGTTTATGCAATTAGTGCTAATAAGAAACAGTAGAAGCCAGCCGTTTCTAGGTCCCGTCCTATGGCGGTTGGATTTCTCTGGACTAATGTGGCCTTTCGTATTTCTCGGAAATCGCGTTTTCGTACGCTGTATAGTTCCGAAGTTTAACGTTTAACATTGCGCAGTGTTTCCTACAAGGTAATAATTTTGGGGGCTTTTTCTTTAAGGTTTTGCGTGTGAAACTGCCAGTCACTTCCTTTTTTTCCGAAGCTTTTACATTTCCATTGTCGGATTGTGATGTAACTGTGCAGTGCCGCCATGTTGGGATACATGGGGGGCTTCCGGACTCTTCCTGGCAAATCAGCAGTTGCACCCTGCTCAAAGGTAGATGCAAAGCTAGCAAAGGCTGCTGTTTCTTGTTTGCTTTGTCTGGCCTAAAGTGCCTCGGTTCTGCTGCCAATTTTTTCGGCATATTGTGAAAACTTTTGTTCCAGCATAGATTTAAGTTCATTCATAGGATCTTTTTCAGTCGGCATAGGTCGCTTACATTGCGCGGGGGGGTTGGCGAGGGATCGCGTTGTGGAAGGATGATCGCGAACAGGCTGCGGATGCAGCGGATGTGTTAGCTATTTGTATTGGTGGTGTTTTCAGGGACGAGTGCTGAGTTGTTGAGAGCTGGTTTCAGCCTGCTGCAGCAGATTCAGCAATACTTTGGGGATGAACTGGCTCGCCAGCTATCTCTTTAGTTGTGTGTTTCTAAGCCTGCTTCCACACTAGGCCCGTCGTTCTGTTGTGTGATCCAGGCGCAAGTTGCTTAGGCGTTCCCACCCGCCCTGAATATCGCTGCATGTAACTTCACCTCTGACTTACGCTGCCGCTCTCAACCGACCTCCTGAACGACTGACGCCTACTACGTCCAGACCACCGCCCTTTTCTACTCGTCGCCACTTCCGGCACGCCCAGTTCATCTGCCCTTGTCGCCTTCCGGGCGTTCAATTAACCCCTGGTGTACTCCGGATAACCACCCCATCTGTTTCTTATACGTTATTCTGGGACATGTTGCCCGTTTCTGTCGCCAAAGGGGAATTTATTTTCGTCATGACGCGTCGAACCTCAGCGACCTTCCTCAAAAATATCGCACTGTTCTATCACTGATACCTCGAGCTCGTATTCTGGTCGCCTCGCCTTCAGCTCACGCCCGTCTCCTTCTTCTCGCCGCTGTTCCCTCTCACCCATTCTTTGCCATTCGAGCTCTCGTCAGGAGGAAAACTGGCAGCCACAGTTCCCAAGGCAAGAACTGCGCCATTGCCAAATTTTCAAGGCCTCATTTTTCGTCTCGTAACGAAAACGTAATTTTTGTGCAAAGCGTCGCGACAACCTCTCTTGTCGATACAGCTGTGGGCGGCCATTTCTGTCATAAGTGAAGACCTTTGGCGTAAATTCAAAAAAGTGACGATTCCAGCCTCTGAGTTTTCACTACCCATGGCAAGCTCGCAGCAAGTGAAGCCTTCGGCCGCATGTAGAGCTTGTGTTATTATTCAGGATGTCCTTTATTTTCTTGAATTCATCGTTCTATGGCGTGCTTCGCAGGCGTTATTTTCGCTTGAGATGTTTTTTCCGCGCATCATGCCGTTGTCGACTGCGCTCCTGCGCAACTGGCTCTGTCTCCTTCAGTGACACTACCATCGATCTCCCGAACCATTCCGCTAAAGCGGTTGTCGACCGCTGGCGTCATTATCTCTTCTTTCCCTACCTCGTAGGTGCCCGTCGCTTGTGACTATGTCTCCGCCACGACTGCCGCTGCCCTTTTTACGCCTTTTGAAGATTGTGCGCGTCGGCAGGAAATTCTATTCCCGTTTGCCGTCGTGACACTGCCGTATGGTTCTGTTACAATTTTTGCGAGCAATCCATTTTCCTGCCCTTCAATTTTATTACGCGATGAATGTGCGGGGCATCTAGACTCTTTTCGCGTCATTCTTAAATGTGGCCTACCTTCCGATAAAGCACCACTGCCTATCGGTGTCGTCATTTCCGCCGACGTACCAGCCTCACATTCCCCAGATGTTTTCTTGCACAACGTCGATGACGCGATTACGCCCGCTCAACGCGGTCAAGTTGTTGGACTTCTTGAACGTCTCCGTGCATCTTTCGACCTCGGCTAACCTTCCTTGGGGCGCACGTCAGTAGTTATTCACCCTACTGGCACTGGTCACAGTGCGCCGCTGCGCCAGCGTCCATACCGTGTTTCCGCAACCCAACGCCGTGTCATTGACGAACACGTTGACGACATGCTGAAACGAGGTGTGATCCAGGCCTCCCGCAGTCCTTGGGCGTCTGCGGTCGTGCTGGTGCAGAAAAAGGATGGCTCAACGTTATTTTGCGTCGACTACCACTCGATGAACAAGATTACCGGCAAGGACGTCAATCCTGTACTACGGATCGATGACGCCCTGGGGCCCTATAACGTAAAACTATTCCAATATGTTTCTATTCCAATCTCCTGACGTCAAATTTGCGTAACCATCAACGCAAGCACCGGGTGGTCACCCGCAGGGTTGTTTGAACAGACCAATCAAACGCTCTCCTCGTTCATAGGAGGTCACTTTTGTTTGCTTGAAAAAACGAATAACATTGCCTACACTGAGTGGCTTGTCGTATCTAATTGGCTGACAAGAAGCGAGGAGAACGCTCAAGTGGAGAAGGATTCGATGGGGCCGAGCCACTGCACTGAAAGTCGATAACCGGATGAAGAGGGTGGTGCCGACTTCTACGATTGGTCGGCTTTCCCTTACTTAGCTTGCAGCGGCTTGTCGAAAATCGTGGCGGCATGCAACGGAAGCTCAAGAATGACGCTAAAACGGACCCTCAGCAAAGATGAGTTGGCAGAATGAGGGGGGTAAACGTGCCGAAAGTGCTCGAAAACGTTACACGGCCACGCAAGAAGTTTTATTATTCGCAAATACACCCATGCGCTCCGGCAGGTGCGAGTAGCCAGCGTCTGAGCGATCTGTGGCAGCCATCTTCTATTCCTTTCGGAACGGGGCAGCCTGCGGCTGTTCCGAAGAAAATTCAGTTTTGTTCGGCATACTAATGAATCTTTATCGCGTACACGTCACTTTGACGCGGTGAGTTCTTGCGGTTTTGTGAGGTCGCGTGACAGGCAGGTGAAGTGGGTGCAGCCCGAAAACATTTTACCAATAGCCGAGGGCTAATGGCGAAAAGGGGTCGAATCAGAAATAACTGTTTTTTTATTTTTCTGTCAAATCATGCATAATCACTGTGTACACATCATATCAGATGGGCAGGTATCGCTGTCTTCGTGACGTCGCGTGACATACAGGTGAAGTGGGGGTGGTCGAAAAAAAGTCTTTGACCAATCGTGGAGGGCTGATAGCAGAATTGGAATAGAAAAGTTTGGAATAGTTTTACGTTATAGCGCCCCTGGATTGCCTGCAAGGAGCTCAGTTATTCTTTTCGCTGGATCGGCGCTCCGGCTACTGGCAAGTGCAGGTGGACGAAGCTGACCATCGAAAAACGGCTTTTGTGACTCCCGATGGATTACATGAGTTCAGTGTAATGCCTTTCGGCCTTTCCAACGCGCCTGCCACTTTGGAGAGACTGATGGACGCATTCCCAGGGGTCTTAAATTGCACACATGTATTTACAACTTGGACGACATTGTGGTCCTTCCTACGGATTTAGAATCGTGTCTCGCCCGCCTTGAGCAAGCTCTTGTGTGTCTCGTGAAAGCTGGGTTGGAACAAAATTTGAAAAAAATGTCATTTTGGTGCCCGTAAGATTACCATCCTAGGCCACCTTATCTCGTAATAGTAAATTCTGCCAGATACCGCTAAACTTCGTACCGTCACTGAGCACCCCGTGCCCTCAAGTCTAAAGGATGTGGGGAGCTTCACCGGTTTATATTTCTATTTCCGAAGTTTTTCGCCATGATCATCGCCCCCTTGACGCAGCTTCTTACTGGCTTGTCTGACTTCTCCGCTTCTAAGTCTAATGCGACGACCCATTTACAAGGCTCCGCCGGCTCTTCACGTCCCCTCCAGCACTGAGCCACTTTGACCGCAGTGCGCCTGCGGCCCAATGATGTATTGTGGTCTCCACCAACTATGTTACCCGGCACGGCAAAGCCAAGGCAGTTAAGCGAGTCACCTACTCCGACATTGCGCTATTCTTCGTTTACAACTTTCTTCTTCAACACGGTATGCCAGCCATAGTCATCCCGGATCGCGGCGCAGCCTTTATAGCAAAGCTTCTGCACGGAGGCACGCAAGGAAGTGGCACGGCACAACGAAAAGATACTGCATGCCATCAGCAAACGAGTGACCTAAGCGAGTCCTTAAACAAGACATTTGCTTGCATGCTGTCCATGTATGCCGCCCATGACCACATGAACTGGGATAATGTGCGTACTTACATAACAGTCGCTAATAATACTGCGCTTCAGGAAACTACAGGATTCAGTCCATGTCACTCACTGTACGGATGCGAAGTTACGAGAGCTGAAAAAGTTTTGCAACTTGGCTATAACCAAATATGTGACAGTGATCTCTCTCTACCTTTTGTTTAGGTCAATCTCTTCAGCATAGCAATGCCTGAATATCAAACGTTCCAGTTTGTTACTTGATATAAAGCAGTCACTCAAACATGGCGTCCTCCCACGATTTCAAGCTCGAGTACTGGAGCATTCTGAAATTATTGTGCGAAGAAGGAAGTTCCGCCAAACTAATCCACAATAGAATGGTGAATATGCATAGAAGTGAACGTCCCTCATATGCTATAGTGACTCGGTGGCTCAATGAGTTTAAATGATGCCGTGTGCACGTAGAAGACGACCAAAGGTTAGAGTGGCCGGCCACTTCAACTTACTTGGACCATTCAGCCTCAGCAGAGAGCCTTATCATGAATAATCGCCGAATCAAGGTGCCCGGAGTTGTCGGAGAATTGAACATTTCTTATGGCAGTGTTTTCACTATCACCTGCGATGTTTTGGGCATGACGAAGGTCCAGGCGCGAAGAGTGCTACGGAACCTCTCAGCGCACGATCGACACTACCGCGTGCATTCATAGAGGGAGCTTTTGCACCTGTATTCGAGCGGCCTAGAAGATTTTCTCTCCCGCCTTCTGACTAGGGATTAGACGTGGCTGTATCAGTGGGACCCAGAAACAAAACAACAGTCTATGCAGCGAAGGCATTGGGGGTCCCCTCCCCCGAAAAATGCCAAGGCACAATGCTGAGGAGAAAAGCGTGGCGACACTTTTGTAGGACGCAAAGGGGATCCTGCTCATTGTGTATGTTGAAAACAGTAGGACACTTATAGGCGAATACTACACCAACGTTCTTCCAAAACTGCGAAAGCCATCGAGGAAAAACGATGAGGATTAGTGACAAGGGGTGTCCTCCACCTGCACAACAACGCCACGGTTCACAGGTATCGTGATGCCCAGGCTGCCATTCGAGAGTGTGGTTTCGAACAGCTGCACCACCCACCCTACATTCCCGACTTGACCCGGAGTGACTTTCATTTATTTCCGAATTTCAAGAAGCACCTCAAAGGAACAAGGTTTGATGACTAGCTCGCTTCAAACTGGCGCAGCGGATTGGCTTGGCAACCAGGAAGAAATTTTTTTTGTTGTTGCAAGGTATCAAAAGCGTTCCAGGAAAATGGGAGAAGTGCACTAGTGTGATGGGAGATTATGTTGAAAAATATTTTTTAAAGGTCTGTCTGGCACTTTTCCTGATATGCGAGTTGCATAACTTGTTGATCACCCCTCGTACCACAACGTTGAACGCAATGCTATTACCTAACCCATGCACAAGTGTTTTCCCGGCTGCAGACCCCTCCACTGAACGTGCGGAAGAAGCTCGTCAGCTTGCGAGAACACTGTGATACCAGGTGGTTAGAACGCTCGTCACAGAGAGATCATGTACAACGCTGGTGATCAGGTCTGGCTGTGGAGGCCGATACGTCGACGAGGCCTCTCTGAAGAACTCCTACGCCCCTACTTCGGTTCATATGTAGTTTTACAATGCCTAAACGTTGTGAACTGCAGAGTTATCGAAACAGACTTTTCGCGGTGCTCCTGTCGTAAGCCTGTGCCTAGAATCGTGCACGTAGTTAGGAAGAAGCCATATTACTCACGATGACCACCTATTCTGTAATCTCGTACGAACGCTACTGACGTGCATTTTTCCGTGCTTTACATTTTTCTCTTCTCTACTTGTCGTTTTTGTAATCACACGCAGTCGTGTTTTAGCATCGGGACGATACATATTTAGGGGAGAAATATTACCACGCGTGTTTTACATGTTCAATCGATAATCAACACAATCAAATACAGCGCTATGAACTACTCTAATAATTGCTGAGTACGAAATCTTCTGACCTCACATAAATAATGTAGTAATTACACTCATCCAGTAAATTAACAGGTGACAATTTTCCGCATTACGTGATTTACCAGGCAGCGTTCCAGAAGTCCAGTATTTGCACATAAGAGTTACGGTGCAGCAGGCATTGCGATAAAGTTTTTAATAGCGTCTCTGGCCATGTTAGTAAACTGGTCTGTATTTAAATCAAAAGTTTTTTTTTAGCAGTCAATGATGATTAGGTCTTAATTTATTTTACAAATATCCTACAAATCCTTACAGCGCATGCAATTTGAGTTTATTCATGGTGTTTATGAGAATTAGTGTAGGTATAAACCTTAACCTTGGTGGTAATATAGTTACGTTTCTTTGAATGTACGCTCTCCCGACTCTGCAGAATATTTGGTGATAGACTGTCATAGAGATTTATGTGGTGAGCAGCCAGCAATATTATTCAAAGCAGGCTTTGAATCTCGAATTAGCGCATTTGTTTTTCCTAGTAATGTGTACACCGACAGAACTAGCATAAAATATCGCAATTATAGCGACAGAAAGAAAACACCTTACCAACTCTTTCCTCGCAAACGTCGAAGCTTCGCTTCCTCTTCGACCGCTGTTCTTTACCAGGAGTTACTTGCATCAGAGTCGTTACTATAATCAAAACGCCGATACCCATTAAATTTACGAAATGCCGCATGTTTCCATGCAGGTACGTAGGCACGAGTGCCCTCACAAAGACGACGGGGCCTGTTTTATAGCACGTACGGAACGCGCTATCGTTCCGTGAGGCCCTCTTCTTTTGAATAATGGTTGTCAGCTCCCTGTCCTGAAACTCTCAGCAAATAAGACGCGCTGGTTTACAGCTGCTAGTCGTTATGCACGGAAATAGAGAAAAAAAAAAGAAAGTGCATGAAAACACGGGCTGCTTGGTAACTATAATAATAGGGGATATTTTTTATAAGAGTGACACCGCGGCCGAAGATATAAGAAAGGTTGGATATTACAAAAGAAAATTGAGGGCTAATTATGAAATATAGATCGTCGTACGGGTGTATGAAACGTGGCCATATTGTCTTCGTTTTTCTTCGCTAAGGTTTCGTCTATCTCGAGTGTCAATAACTTACCGCCTTTTGTTGTGCATATGTTAAAATTTTTAAACGCATGCTACACAAAAAAATTCAATTTTTAAATGGCGCTACTAGAACGAATGACGTTAACGCACTGTGTTTCCTGTGATGTGCAATATTTTTTCTTTATTTAACCATATTGCAGGCCAATAGTTTGGCCCTAGCAGGAGGGGTATTTTCGGAATTGCAAACAATAAATAACAGCAATAAACTCTAAAACAAGCAAGAAAGATCAAAAGTAACAACGCTAACCCAATGGAGAAGCAATTTTCAACAAAACGTAAACAAGAACCAAAACAGACAGGACTGAACTAAACCCAGCAGAAAATACGTACCATTATACAATTGCAAGTATATGTACCTCACAATATGAACGTTCCAGTTCTGCTGAAATGTCGTTGGCCTTGATAACACTTGGCGGCAACTCATTGCACTCTTTGAGTGTTCTAGGGAAGAAAATGTATCTGTAACAAGTTTTCGCCTGGTAACAAGTGTAAAAATGTATTTGTAACAAATGTTCCTTGTTTTCTATATAGTAGCAGCAGGTTCAACATAACTTGGTTCAGATAGGGCGATTTTTCCGGACAGAAAAATGTAAAGTAACAAACATTGGTTTATTTTCTACGTATCTCCAATGTTGTAATCTTATGTTTCATCAATGAGGATGGAGAATCCATCCTTCTATATTTTCCGAATACAAACCCTACAGCCTTTCTTTGAACGCCCTCAAGGTTTATTATATCTTTCTTAACATATGGGTCTCACAGTGCAGACGCGTACTCTAACTTCTACCAAACACATGCGTTATAAGCTAGAAGCCGAACACTTACAGGAGCATTTCTGTTTCCTCTTAAGAAAAGATTGCTTTTGATAAGCTTACACATAGAGATCTGAAATGTTCACACCCCATGCAAGATTACTGGTAACAGTTACCCTTAGGTACTTATATTTAACAACCTCCTTTACATTGCTGCCGTTAATGTGGTAAGCGAAGGTAGTCCGACAATTTTTTTCCCTGTTACATGTATAAGCACAGTTTTTCCCTATTCATTTCCATGCCTCAGTTCTCGCACCAGTTAGAATTGCCAGAACAGTTGCTTGTAAAAAAAGCGTGGTCATTTGCATTCAAGATTGCTTTAAAAACCACACACTCCTCAAAAAATAATCTGCTTGAGACATCTTCGGTATTACCTCCGTTAAATCATTTATATATATGAAAAACAACCATGGCCCTAACGCACTACCCTGTGGAACCCCCTAGATTACTGGGACCCCACTGGAAGAAAAATTCTGCGCTTGTACAAACTGTTGGCTATGATTAGGTTACGCGGAAATCCACCCAACAACACAGATTGGAAGCCCAATTCTCTCTAACTTACATAATAATTTAACATGCGTTACCAGTTCAAATGCGTTGCAAAAGTGCATAAACAGTACATATGCCGCATGTCCAGTCCAGTCATGGCCAGTCATGTCAAGAACACTAAACAAATTATACAATGTAGGCACCAGCTGTGCAACTGTAGACATTCCTTTTCTAAATCAGTGCTGATGAACCGACACCTTATGTTCGATGAGGAAGTCTTGTATGCCTTTAGCAATCACATGCTCTAACATATTACAGCATTCACTGGTCATTGAAACAGGGTGGTAGTTAGAAGGCAGAAGACGGCTGCCCTTTGTGTATATGGGAACTACACGCGCCAGACGCCAATCAGCAGGTATTTCGCCTATTTCCTGTGAAAAGTTAAAGAGCTCAGTTAGGTACCAAGAAACTTGCTCGGCATAAGTCAGTTTGAAGTTAGGGAGATGACCTTGCTGTTGTTGTGTGGCCCCGTTTAGGCAACTACAGCAAAGCGCAGGACGAATCAACACGCTGCTGTCACGTTCAATAACCGGAAACGAAGGACGCAGGTCGGTTCCGCGAAGAGGGGACGCGGGAAACACCCACGCTTGGAAAGAAATCGGATTTGTGGCTGCGCCGTAGAGGCGGCATTAGATATGCACCCTCACTGGGAACAAAAGGGTAGACGGGCCGAGCCTAAGGGGAGCGTTCGGGGAGACGAGTGTGACGACAAAAGGTTGGGGGTGCTTCAGGTCACCGCCACCGCTAATACCCATACGCTTCCCACATGTTCCGTCGACTGTCTCGGTGACGGAATTTGGGCGACGCGACACTCAATTGAGTGTCAATGTTTGGCATCCGCATGCGCCTCATGAGAAATGCCTGTGAACTGCGGTAGCTTTACCAGCACTTAGCCGGCTACGACCGATGGATGCTTTTGTGTGCGATCGGCCTCTGGCCCCAATTATGGTGCTCGGATTTTAAGCGAACCGGCCCACAACTGCACGGGGGACAGAGTTTTCTCAGTACTGACTTGGCAGCCGACTGTACGGCAGACATGCAGTCAATCAGCCGTGGTTTCATGGAAACATTCTCGCAGCTTGCGTGGCGGCCGCTTGTAGGAGAAAAGGGAAGGGCATCAAGGGCCGATACTCGGAGCCTAACGTAGGGGAGAGGGAGATGACACGTGTCTTTGAGCAATGCTATCCCATGGCGTATTGTAAAGTGTGCCACGGTTTCCACCAATGCCGTGTGCGGCACGAAGGTGGTTCTGCTATTGGTTACAAAGATGTGAACTCGTTTGTGTGATTGGTTAGTTTGCGACTCCTTTGTGCAACTGAGGGCTTAAAGAGTGATGTTTGGTTCTGAGGAGAGAGCGAAGTTTCGGGCTTGGACTTGGACAGACGCCTTGGCCATTGAATAAAGCACCACATTATGGGACAACAGATTTTCCTTCGTGCTGCCTCCGTGCACTCGAATCATCGAGGGGCGGCGACTTCGGATCTTAAACAGCTTCCCTCCTTAACTAGTGTTCAAGCTACCAGAGGAAAAAGGGAAAGGAAATTAGGTGGCGCAGTCTACCCAATGATCGGACAGCCCGCAGCGAGGAAGGTGATTAAGTCCGGTGAAGCTGACGGGACGCTCGCTGCAACATGGACCTACTGGTGTGCTGTCAGAAACAGTACTGGCATCCTGTACGAGCCTGCCAGACAACATTAGCGGGAGAGCAGCGGAGCGGGGCGAGAGCTGCTGAACGTCAAGGAACGAGGGCAGAGCCGAAGGATTTCGTTGAGTGACAAAGGAGGTGCTTTGGCGTTTTGCATCAGGAGCAAGGCAGCAAGGAACGTCGACGCGACTGAGCAAGGTAACGCCAGGGCTGGTCTGGTGGAGCATTTGGAGCACCGAAGAACTACGTCACGACGAGCCTGGGAGACAAGACTGACGCAGCTGACAGCAGCACTGGGCGACGCATCACGACAAGGTGATGCTCATTTTATGCTCTCTCGATGTCTCTTTCCCTGAATACACTTGCGTTCAGGTACACTCTGGGCGATGGCAGATTCAGATAGAAACGCGACTGAAGGTGACAGTGTGAACGAATCGAATCGTACCCGCGAATTGGTGCTTGAGATAGAAGCGCTAGTGCTCAAACTAGAGCTGGAAAAGATGAGGTCGTCGCGTGCCTCGTCAGAGGAACCGGAGAACAGGAATCAGCACACCGCAATAGCACGATACGCGATAGAGTTGAAAGCAATCCTTGCCCCCATGCCCACTAACGAGCCAATGATTCCCGCCTGGGTCAAGAATGTGGACGCCCTTTTTGCGGCATTGAGTGTATCTGAGGAAATACAGGGCATGATTATATTACATTTCCTAAATGACAAGATGCGAACATTCGTTGCCAATCAATCGGACGCGGGTGTAATGCGTTACTCAGACCTAAAATCTAGAGTGTTGAAGGAACTGCGGATGACTCCAAGCGAGTACGCAGGATGTTTCTCGAAATCAAGAGGGAAGCAGACGAGTCTCTTGACGCCAAGTTGTGGCACGTCTGTAGGCAATGCTCACGTACTACCTCAAAAGTAGAAAGGTTCTGTCATATGATAGTCTGCAGGAATTGCTGATGCCTAATAGGCTAAAGCAGTTAATGCCAAGTGACGTGCGCTCACTGGTCACCCAGCAGGAAGTAAAGCGCTGCTTCAAAGCCAAGACATAGCAGAGTTAGCTGCAAATTTCGGAGAAAGCCTGGACACTAGCAGGCAAGGCAATTACCCAGGTACTGCATCAGGAAATCATAATAATAGGCCGCAAGCTAAACAGGCCGCTGGGTCGAGCTTCAGCTCTAATTCTGTGATGTGTTTTGGATGTGGACAACGGGGTCACTTTAAAAGACATTGTGACACTTCACGTGACACTACGGCCAAGAAAGCTGAAGTTTCGCGCGTAGCTCCCCAGAATGAGTGGTCAGTTAAGAGCCCTGACACACCACCGCGACACATTGCATTTGGGAACAACCCCCTGACGTGTGACCCGAGAATCGGCATTTTAGTGGGAGAAAAACCCTACGTCGCGCGCATGGATTCAGGTGCAGATATCACGGTGATAAAAGCGAATGAGATATCGGCTGAGATTTTGGGTCAGAGCAGCGGCAGAATAAAGCTAATTGGTGCTTTTGGACAGGGTGTCACCGCGCACCAAATGCAGGTGCCTCTCGGTCTTCCGTGCTCATCGGGGTGCGCTACTCAGCGTGGGCCATTGCAATGCGCAGTAACTGATTAGCTAACTACCAGCGCACCAGTTTTACTCACTCCGGAAGATTACGAATGTCTTCGTCACCGCCCTGCCGGCAAGAGCTAATGAATGATCTGCAGGAATGTGATTGGGGTATAGACTTTAAAGCAAAGGAATTGGGACCGGAACAGTATTCCCCGATGAGGGAGCAAGAACAGGTGACCCGATACTCTAACTGTAGTGCTAATGCCGTGCAGCGCGCATATGACGAATCATTGAGCAATGAGCGCCAGACGACTGATACTGAGAGTGGCGCAAACACCTCATTAGAAGATGAAGGAGAGAGCGAAGAAGGCGCACAAGCATTGGAGCCGCGAGTTACTAATCCCACGTCAATTGAGGTGCAGCAGCAATCGGACAGTTGTGATGCTGTAGGGGTGGATAATATAGGCGACAGTGAGCAACTTCGGCGAGTCACAGAAAGTTCTTTCGCGAAAGAGCAGAAAGAAGATGAGTCACTGGCCGATGCTTGGCGCTAGGCGAAAATGGGGTCGCAAGGCATAGTAATCGATGGTCTATTGCTTTATCACAGGGAGAAATTAGATGGAAAACTCCCTCATGTTGGAAGTCCCGAAGTCGCGCCGACCCGAAGTATTAGAGATAGCGCAGGACAGTCCTTGCGGTGGTCACTTCTCAGAAAAAAAGACAAAAAAGCGCATTATAGGGGCTTTCTTTTGGCCATCATTGCCGTCTGATTTGAGGAGCCATTGTTAGAGTTGTCATGGGTATCAGGTTCATGCGCATAAGCTGAAGACTGATTTGGTGGCCATAACGCCCCTGAACAGACCGCAGGCACCATTTGAGGTAACTCATCTTGACTGCATAGGCCCCGTTGAGCCAGCCTTCTCACGAGATCATAAATATGCTTTAAGTGTAGTGGACCTTTGTACTCGATGGGCAGAAGTGATTCCACTGCGAGCTTTAACAGCCACGACCACTTGTCAAGCTTTAATAGACGTGTTTAGTCGATCCGCAACGTCAGAACTGGTAGGTATCGACCAAGGGGCAAATTTCACCGCCAAAATAAACACGGAGCTGATGGATAGATTAGGTGTAAAGATGAGGTTTGCGACGTCTGACCACCCGCGAAGTAACGGTATCGTTGAACGCTGCAACGGTACTTTCAAAGGTATGCTGCGTCAGGTAATCGGAACACACGGAACAGATTGGGACCGCTACGTACCTTGCTTTCTGTGGGCGTATCGCGAAGTGGTGCACGACATCACTTGGAAGTCACCATTCGAACTAATGTATGGTCGCACACCACATGGGCCCCTCAGCATTCTTCGTAAATCATAGACTTTTGAGTGTACCCCTCTGATAGGGCTAAGCAAACCAGCAGCGGTGTATCTAAAGGAGCTCCGATAACTGATAAACAAGGCTTCAAAAGTTGTAATAGAGCCTAGCAGCGAAATGCAGAAACTTTATAGACAAAGGTATAACCTCCGCTCCACCCGGAAAGTGTTTTCCGCAGGAGATCAGGTCCTCGTCATCCAAAGTGAGGGCGTCAGCAAACTGCAGCCGAAGTTGCAAGGACCCGTAGTCGTGAAAGAAAGAACGTGGGCTGACAGTTACGTTGTAGTGGTTACTGTTGGCGCTGACAGGCTGGTCGATGCTAATAAGTTCCGACAGTATTACGGGTGGGCTAGCAATAGAGGTGTGGTATTCGAGGCCGACGCAGAATTTGGGAGCTTGAATAGTGTGATCTGCGTTGTTTCTGGCACGGCCATGCTATTAGCGAACGTTACCTACGGAAGGACGCCATCCTACGTCTTGCGTTCTACGTCGACGTATATAGCAGACATATCGGCGGGGGTCCTGTTTGCCCTCTCCGCAAGACCATTCGTCTGCGGGCGGTAGGCAGTCGTCCTCCTGCGGCTTGTCTGGCGATATTGCAGAATGGATTGCGTGAGCTCCGTTATAAAACGAGTTCCTCAGTCTCTGATGAGCACTTCCGGGGCACCATGTCGTAGCAGTATATTCTCGACGACGAATTTTGCCACTTCGGCTTCGCTACCTTTAGATCGGACTTTCATTCGGTGTAGCGGGTGTGTGTTCGGTGTAGCCACAATGATCCCTTTATTTCTGGATATTGACGTTGGAAATGGCCACAAAATGTCCATGCCGATTTGCTGGAACGGTCGGCAAGGAGGCTGAATCAGCTGTATTAATTCAGCTGGCCTTGTAGGCAGTGTCTTGCGTCGCCGAAAGGTTTGCCATGTCCTCGCTTAACGGGCGACGTCGGTGGTCAAGTGCGGCCAGTGACACCTTTGCTATATCCCCGATAGCGTCCGGGCGATATTTAGGTACCCAATGATCGGATAGTCATGTAGGGCATGGAGAACTTCTGGACGCAGTGCTGGCAAAAGAACACGAAGGTAGTGGACACAGACTAGCCAGAAGTTCCTCTTTACGAGGACACCGTTTGGCAGAGAAAACAAAGGCAATCTTCCCCTAAATTTCTTAGGCATAATATAGGTGTCACCTTGCAATTACTTGACGAAGCTTTTTAACTCCGGATCTACTCTTTGTTGTTCAGCGAAGCCTGCGGCGCTTATTCATTGGAAGGCGTCGTCATCTTCATCGTCTTGCGGCGGCGGGTCAGTGGGGTTGCGTGATAGGCAGTCGGCATCAGAGTGCTTCCGTCGGGATTGGTGGACAATGGTTATATCAAATTACTGGATCCTGAGACTCCATCGTGCGAGGCGTAAGGGTGGAATTTCGTGGTAGGCCAAATAATGGTAAAGCATTTGTTTACCGTCGCAGAATCATTGGCGTCTGTTTTCGAAGGCGACCGACTAGCGTAAGCAATGACCCTTTCAAATCAGGCTTTTCTTTGGAATAGGATGGCGCCGAGGCCTATGCTGCTTGCGACGGTGTGTATTTCGGTGTCGGCGCCTTCATCAAAGCGGGCGAGCACTGATGTATACTTATAGCGCTGTTTAAGCTCCTGAAAGGCTTCCGATTGCGGTGCTCTCCACTTGAAATCGACGACTGATTTCGTAAAAGAAGTTAATGGCTGGACAATGTGCGAAAGGTTCTTGTCGAAGCATCTGTAATAAGCACACAAGCCCGTGAATCTGCGTGCTCCTTTCTTGTCGGTGGGCTGCGCGAAGCTAGCAATGGCAGATGTGTTCTGGGGATGAGGGCAGACTCCAGGATTTCTGAAACGTAGCCCCAAAACAGAAGCTCGCCTTAAGCGAAGCGGCATTCTTCCGAATTCAGCGTGATCCCTCACTACTTATTGGCCCCTTGTACTGTCCCAAGCCGCATAATCCGAGTATCAGTATAATCGACAATCAAACATAGGTTTCCATGCGTTTTCTTCATCAAGACTACAGGACATGCCAACGGGCTTTTCGACGGCTTCACCTTCTCATGTCAAAACTCAATTAGGGTTGTCGGGCAGTGGTCGAGCAGACTCTTCGGTTATTATGTGATTCTTTGCAACTGGTGTTTCTCGAAACCTTGATGATTTCGAAAAGCTCTATCATAGCGTCACAGAATTTTTTAAGCTGTTGCTGCTCACTCTTTAGGGGACACGGATTTATGTCAAAGTCTGGTTCGGGAACTATGGTCGTCAAGCTACATGCGACAGAATCTGATAGGACGAACGCATTGCTTGTTTCCACAAATTCTTTGATGTATGCGACTGTCATGCCCTTGTTTATGTGCTTGAACTCCTGGCTGTAGTTAGTCACCATCACTTTCGCGTTTCCTCGGTGCATTCGTGCGATCCCCCTTTCGACACAAATTACACGCTCGAGCAGTAGACGGTCGAGGTGCCAACGTAAACGAGAAGGCTGGAGCGAGGGGGATGTTGACACTATGTCCGAGCACATACAAGGCATGCGGACTATGAACACTGTCCGACGGTTTCGCTTGATCTTCGGATCGGGTTGTCAACTTCGACTTCAAGTCAATGATGCCCCATGTTCGTTCAGGAAGCGCATGCTGAGAACCACGTCTCGTAAACCCTGTTGTAGCACAACGAAAGTGGCCGGGTAGGTGCGGTCATGATTCTGTATTCTTGCCTTGCAGATTCCAGTCGGCGTTAATAGGTGTCCTCCAGCGGTCCCAATTTGGTGGCCTTTCCACGCAGTCTTAACTTTTTTCTACTGGGCGGCGAAGTAGTCGGAGTAGTCGACTCCTGTGTCTGCTAACGCGGTGACTGCGTGGCCCCTGAACAACACGTCGTGGACCGTGGCTCTTTGTTTTGCTTTGCAGTTAGGTCCTGGCGTTTTATCACGGCGGCGCCGCGTTTATGTGTGGCTGGTACGTCACGTTCTCAGGTCTTTGATCGGTGCATTCTTTGCTTCCAGGCTTCGTCGGGATCGCGGCGTGTCGTTGTTATGTTGCCGAGATAGCCTCTTTAGTGTCTACGTTGGCGGCGGAGGACCTTCGTCATTTCAACGTACAGCAACCGCACCTCGAACGGTTGCTGCTTTTAGTTTTGCAGTTATTGGCTGGTGGACCGATCCCCGGAGTGCGCCGGTGTATCGTCGGCGCTGCGGTGACAGGTAGCGCCCTGGTGATGGCGAACGGGACGGTCGTCGAGGGCTCCACTGAGTAGCGGTGAGGCAGTCTGCAATATCATGTGGCCGTTCACCCTACTGTGTGTGTAGTGCAATGATGGCGATCGCTCGGAGTCCCCAAGTCGCGGTATGAGTATCGGCGCCACACATGTGCGGCTTCTCCGCAGTGACAGCAGAGCGGGCGATGGTCGCGAGCGCGCCAAATGTCAGTCTTCCTCTAGTAGCTGCGCTGGGCGACGGGTGGGCTTGCTAGCAGTGGCAGCAGTTAAGTCCGCGTCTGATCAATGCACGGAAGTACCTTTTCGCGGCGAAGTGTTCCTGTGAAGTCAATTTTAACTTCAAAGGCATTTCTCGTCTTTGATAAGAAGCGGTTAAACGCCCCTTAAGCAATACAAACAGCGCTAGCCATGACGCACTTGCCTGTCCGCGTCTACGTGAGGTGACATATCGTGCGAACATCGAAGATTTCTTGCTTTCATTCGTAAGACGCATTTCTGCAAGAGGTATGTAGGAACTGTTAGGACTTAGTATAGGCGGAGATGTGCTGTTGGTGTCTGTTTTGTTCAAGAATATTTCTTGTTTGTTAGTTCGGTCCTCACCTGAAACTTCGTGTTTTACTATAAGCACGCCAACTGCCTCCTGCGTGATTTTTTCGACGCCCCGAACATCGGCAAACCTGATGAACGTCCGATAAAAACACCACAATGAGTACCGTAAACGTTTGACCTTATCGGGCATTTTTATTCTTTCTCATATATTGACATCGGCTCTGATAACTGCGAGAGCTTTAACCTAGGCAACAATTTTAATAGCGCCTTTACCAAAACGTAGCGTACTTGTTTCAAGCGATTGGCATTTTTTGCCTACTTCTGTCGTTTTAAGCCTATCTATCTATCTATCTATCTATCTATCTATCTATCTATCTATCTATCTATCTATCTATCTATCTATCTATCTATCTATCTATCTATCTATCTATCTATCTATCTATCTATCTATCTATCTATCTATATATCTATCTATCTATCTATCTATCTATCTATCAATTACGCCAACGTATGGACTCAAGTTTTCTAGCAGCTTCACCAACTCGGTATGTGCTCGTCGTCATAATACACTCGAGGTCGTTTCATCGTCGTCAATCGTGTTTAAGATATAACTGTCGGAATGCCGTCGTCGTCACGCCTACTGCACCGAGTCAGGGGTCCAACTCGGGCCGCTGGCTCAGTGTAGAGCCACTAGGTTTGTTCTCGTGGTCGTGATGCTGTCGTAGCCGTTGAATCGTCTTTAATTCATCTCTGTCTTCCAACACTAGTCATTTCGTCGTCGTCACACAGTCGTTGTCATACAACTGTCGTCATGCCGTCACGACCACGCTGTTGTTTTACTATTTTCACGTATCCAGTATTGCGATCCTAATGTCGTCATATCATCGTCGTCATACCGTCTTCGTCCTTATAACATCATCCTTCTCTGTTATTCTGCCTTAATTATACTGTTATTCAATCATGACTACGTCGCCATTGTCATGCCATTATAATGATTACACTGTTGTCAAACAGTCACTATCATGCATCCGACAAGCCGTGGCTGCTGAGGGGCCATAGTGTTAGGCTGCTGAGCACGAGGTCGTGGGATTGAATGCCAGTACCGGCGGCCGCATTTCGATGGGGGCGAAATGCGAAA
The DNA here is from genome assembly GCF_023375885.2 of Dermacentor andersoni. Classification (NCBI taxonomy): domain Eukaryota; kingdom Metazoa; phylum Arthropoda; class Arachnida; order Ixodida; family Ixodidae; genus Dermacentor; species Dermacentor andersoni. The sequence goes on from NC_092815.1 coordinate 198,622,551, forward strand.
ACACCCGCGTAATAAATTTAGGTGCGCGTTAAAGAACCCCAGGTGGCCGAAATTTCTGGAATCCTCCACTACAGCGTGCGCCTTAATCAGTGATTTTGGCACTTAAAACCTCATAATTTAATTTCATCATGCATACGCTGTCATGTCGTTGTCACACGGTCGTGGTCATGCCACTATAGCCACTCCAACTTTATCATCTGGCTATCGTGATGCCATCAGCTTCACGCCATCATCGTCATACAGGCTTCTTGTTACAGTCGTGATCATGTCATTTTCGTCATGAACTCGTCGTGATTGTCATGACATTGCCGTGATTGTTTCTTCGTCATACAGTCATCGCTATGAATTCTTTGTAATACCGTCGTAGCGATGGCGTTGCTGTTCTGTCGCCGTGATTTTAACTCCGACATTCGAATCCCGTCATGTCGTCATCGTCACGGCATCTTGCCATAATCAAATATGTGCAACCAACGTTTGCTGCTCTATTCAAGGTGAACTGCCCACGAAGTTGGAAGCTACAGGAAATCAAAGCGAGGACAGGAAACATTGAAAGTGAGAGCAAGAGGAAGGTTGGAGGGAGAGAGAGACAGGAGAAGGCAAATACTGATTTCCCCCGGGTGGGTCAGTCCGCGGATTCCGTCTATGTGAAGCAGAGGCCAAAGAGGTGTGTTACCAAGCCACGGTGCCTTGAAGGTCTGAACACGCGGAATCGAGTCAACCGCCAGGTTCCCCCTTTCCCCAGGCACGGCGAAGCCACGCACGGCTAGGCGCGAGAGAGTCCAACCCTCGTGTGTTCGAGTACGTGGCGTCGCAGCACACCAAACACCTCCTGACGCAGACGCCCCTGCGGAGAAGATTCCACAAGTGTCTAAGTATTTGAAAGCCCCGGTTGGCACCATGATTATGCACTGTTCTACGCTTTCATAAGCACACTTAACGTTAAGTGGTCCCCGCCAACCATCGACAGCAGGCTGACGCCTCTACCTCCCTGATCCATTCCGGCCGAACAGTTCTACACCTGCTACACTAATAATACACTTGATACACTAATACACTTGCTCTTGCTGTTACAATGTTTGATGGAACTTAGTGCTGCGTTCTAGGAATTTATGCGAAGGTAGGCAGTTGTACTTTCATTGTCAGCAGTCGCTCGCCACATCAGGTGCATTTGATGCTCTGCACACATTAGAGGGCCAGCTTCCACTTAATTCTGTGAATAATTTCTTGTATTGTTGTGAAGAAGTGTCTTTCCAATGTGTCTTCCATAGTGTGTCTAATAAGCCGTACTTGTGCGAGTTTCCTAATAGGCTCGAAAAAAAATTAGTACTCACTTGGCCATGCACAGGCCGCGTTCACTGGAAGGCAATACATGTTCTTTCTGTAAATATGTCTTTAAAGGGAACACTATACTGAAACATGAAATCAGTTTAGCCTCGAAAAGAATTCTTCGAAACCTCTGCTGCAATTTTTTGATAATACGCTACATAAGAGGAAGGGAAGTTCAAATGTCTGTTTTTGTTTAGTCTCGTGCGGAATTCACAACTCTTGTACATCAGGGTGACGTCATGGATTGAAAACTTTTCTCGTACATAGACCGCGTTGGCTCTGTAAAAGTTTGCAAAACATTCCATCGTCAGTCTTTGGCACGTTTAAAACATATGTAGTTAGTTAAATCAATCAATCAATCAATCAATTAATCAATCAATCAATCAACCAATCAATCTTTATTTCGGACATAAATACAGCGTAGTAGGCATGCCCACGAGGCGTGGCAAAAGGAAACCCGTATGTTTCCTGACAGGGCCTTCGCCTCTGGAGTGCACATCAGACGGCATTTGCACTAAATGAAACCCACTGCAATCATATAATACCAAATCAGTATAACAAAACATATAATACATAGGGAACACAAGCAAATGTAGACTTGACATAAGTTGTAATGAACTGAATAAGACACAAATAGTAACAAGTCATACAAAGTAGTGCAATACGATTGCGTGTTGCACTACTTTTGTGTACTGTGTATACGATTGTGTATTCTAATACCTATTACACACAGGTCAAGCCCCAAATAAAATCAGACAGGATCGGGTATTTCTAACATTAGTAGTTTATTTTCCTTTTGTAATACCAAATAGTTTTACTGTTGAGAGCGTTATCAATTATAGAAGGATGTCTGTTACAAAGGGATATTATTTGAGTATGTATTGTTTGGGTACTGTAGTTGGTCCGGGGTCTATGTCCAACTAAAATATGCGTACGTAAATTATATACTACGTATATTATATACTAAATTATATACTAAATTACTCACCAGCTTTAAATATTTTTCAAAGAAAAGTGTGTAGTTATTCTTGATTTGACAATAAACAAAAATTCCTAGGAAGAAACTGTACAGCTCGGCGTAAGGTACCATTTTTAGAATCTGGAATATACAGCTGTCTGGTACAGATGCGAAGAGCCGGTCCGAGTTAGTCTTGTTGCCTAATCCCCAAACTAAATGACAGTACCCAGGGTGTGAATGAATTAGTGAAAAATACAATTGTTTCTTCAAACGCATCGGTATAAGATTTTTCAGCTGGTACATGAAGCCTATGGACCTAGATACCTTCAAACGTACATGGTCGACATGGCCTGAACTCTGATTTGAAGCAAACCCCAAGGAATCGACAGCCATTCGTTAACATGATTTCCGAATTGTTCATGCTTAATTTGAGATTATGGTGTATAGGTTTATTTTTCAGAGCGAAAATCACGAATTTTGTTGTGTTTACATTGAGTGCTATTTCGTTATTATTCAGCCACACATATAACTCGCTAAGCCAAGCATTAGCTTGTGATTACAGCAAAGCAAGGTCAGGTAAGGAAAAGAAAACATTTGTATCGTCTGCGTAAATAACGATATCTGGGGTTAAAGGTACATTTACAATATCATTTATGTAGACAATAAAGAGCAAAGGACCAAGAATTGATCCCTGAGGAACACCATATTTTATTTTGCCGGTCTCAGACCGAGTTTCGTGAAGTTTTATGTACCGTTTTCTTCCACGCAAGTAATATTCTACAAATTTGCCAGACAGTCCCCGAATGACGTATATTTCTAATTTCTTTAGTAGTATGTCATGTTTAATGGAATCAATAGCTTTTCGAAAATCAATAAAAATACCAAGAGTATACAGCTTCTTTTCAAAGTTTGAAAGTATGTTATCCCTAATATCTAATAGAGCTGTTTCAGTTTATTCTCCCGTTTGATATCCGTACTGCTGCTTAGAAATTATGTTTTTATTCTTTAAAAAGCAGTCGATTGTTTTGTAAATTACTCACTCAACAGTTTTAGAAAAAAGTGGCAATACAGAAATTGGTCTATAATTGCTAAAATCGTTTTTGTTAACACCTTTAAAAATCACTGTAACACGTGCATGTGACGAATATGCCAGTAAGAAGCGTTTTGTTACATATATAGGTAAGTGGACTGACAATAAAAGCAATAGCGGCTTTTATCGGAATGGTACTAATGCCGTCATCTCCAGGCGAACAATCGTTTTTTAACGCTTTTATTAGATCTGTAATTTCTTCTTCAGATGTAAGCGTTAGAAACAACGAATCACTGTAAGTCGGAAAAATATACGAGTGGATAGACTTCAATGACTGTACAGATTCAGGGTTATTGATAGCGCCGGCATCCAAGAAGTGCTTGTTAAACTGGTTGGCAAGCAATTGGACAGAGCAAACAGTTCGATTTATGATGAACCCAGAAGGCAAAGAGTCTTTTCTTCCGGCTACACGTTTATTAAATACTTGCCAAAGCAATTTGGGGTTGTGGATTACTAATGAAAACTTGTTTTCGTAATAATGAAACCGTGCTTTCTTGAGGTCAATATTGAGCCTGTTGCGAATTTTTTTCAGTTCGGCGAGATTATCAAGATTTTTTAGTTTTTATGAACCGAGAGAATAATCGATTGTGTTTATTAATACGCATATACACATCTTTGGTAATGCATGCGTTTTTCGCTTTTCTGTGCTTTTTGACAAAAACAATAACTATGGAGGATTTTTCTTGCTGATAAAGAATTAACTAGGCCCTATTATATACCGTCAAAATACCTGTCGTCAGTGTGTTGGCGGCAAAACTTCCGGACAGCATTGCGACCTATCTTGTTTGTGTACCTTTTCTGGCTTACTAAGCGTTATCTCGCCTAAGACTGGTGTTGTTGGTATTGGCAGAAGGGTAATTTGCTGATACAGAAGAAATCATATTGTTCGTTAGTTTCCCTTTAAGCCTAATGATTGGCCGGTAAGTCAAAGCTACTTCACTTAGTGATAAAGTTAGTGTGAAGTACAGAGGAAGTGGTCGGAATGGGCCATGCAGCCACCATGTTCACTGGCGAGACATATGTATTCTGTAAACATGCTTTTTAGCATAGGAAGTGACTGGTGAATAAAAGCTACGGCACTTTATTCTTACTATCAGTGTGAAATAAAAGAAGGCGGTGGGCACGGCCACGCCGCGGCCAAGGTCACTGGCACGTCGTGTATTTGGCAAATATTCCTTTAAGCACAGAGAGCGACTGGTAAATCAAAGTTAAGCTGCTCCGCGAGAGCTTGGCAGAAATTAAGCGAGAGTTGGCCTCCCTCAAAGCTAGTCGCTGTACCGAAACGAACAAAACAGCACATACTAAAGCAGCAGGCACGCCTCTTGAGGTTATAACAACGCCGAATTCTGTGGAGGTCACACTCCAACAAGTTCTGCATCAATTACAAAGTATGCAAAATTTTCAGCAGCAGATGTACGCAGAATTTCAAAGCCTAAAAACTTACGTCGATGCATCTGTGGCCAGTGCAAAGAGCGCGGCTCGTAAGCGAGCCAGCATTAGCCCCAGCGCTCAATCTAACCGCCGTCCGCGACCCATATCGACCTCGGACAGCGAAAGCACTATTCATGGCGATTAGAACGCGAGTACATCACGAATATCTCGAAATTTGGCAATGGAACTGCCGCACCTTCCACAAACGGGCGGCAGCTCTACAACAATACATTAACACGGTGCCAGTCAAACCTGATGTTATTTGTTTGCAAGAGATCGGTAACAAGCCGGTCAGATTGACTGGCTACTACACGATATCCCACCCAGACTACCCTAAGGTCGCGACGATGGTGCTCAAGGACATAGCAATCAGTATAGATTATCTGGCGACTAGCAGCATCAACCATCAAATTGTAACAATACTACCGCAGAAGCGTAGCAAGGCAAAAACCATAATCACGAACGTGTATAGCCCACCTAAAGAAAGGAGGGCCGATTTTGAGGCCAGCATTCGGTACGTCATGTGTCACTCCGGCACCCAGGATAGACTACTGCTTCCTGGGGACTTCAATGCTCCTCACACCAGCTGGGGTTACCGAACAGACACCCCCAAAGGCCGGGAGCTCGAGCGAGCAACCGAAGCATATGATCTCCAACTCACCATTCTCCCTCAAAACCCGACAAGATTAGGTTACAGCGTCAGTGCAGACACCTTTCCAGATCTCACATTCACAAATAATGTCAACGAGGTATTCTGGACCAATCTAGGAGAGAATCCAGGCAGTGACCTATTCATTATCAGCGTGTCGGTAGGCTCCCCGAAAATTCGGCGACCCTGTGGCCATGTGGTAATCACGAATTCGGTAAATTATCGCAAAATCCCCATGCCGGAGATATCACCTGAGAACGCTGAAGAGTGGGCAACACACATACGAGGCGCTCATAAAGCAACATCTAAGCGGCTAGCGCTCACAGCGGAAACGCCGGTAGTTGACAACCATCTGCTACATATGTGGGAAGCCAGAAGGGGGCTAACTAAACGATGGAAAAAACAGCGACTTAACCGCAAACTGCGCCACAGAATTGCTGAAATATCAGAGCGGGCAAACGCTTACGCACAGCAGTTAGAGACAGCGAGTTGGGCGAGCTTCTGCGACTCACTTCGCGAAACGTTACACACCTCCAAGACATGGGCGACACTTCGCAGCTTAATGGAACCAGGAAAAACAAAAACGGCCAATAACCACACTCTTCAAAAGCTTGCCGGAGAATTTTCAGGAACAGATCAGGCCCTCCTCACTAAGCTTAAAGAAAAATACGTAGGAGCAGTAATCACTGCCCCATGCACCTTGCCATACCAAGGGCAAGAAAAAGCGGTGCTAGACGCTCCGATAACTAAGGCAGAACTCTTCGCGGCAGCGCAAGCTGCGAAGAGAAATACTGCTCCAGGACCAGATCAGCTCACAAATGCTATGATTCGGAATCTGAGCGACGAGCACCTAGAACAGCTTACCCGGTATTTTAATGAACAGATATGGAAGAGGGGCGTAGTTCCACAACAGTGGAAAGAGGCCAAAATCGTGCTTATTCCGAAAGCAGCAAAACCTCATGATCTACAAAATCTCAGGCCGATATCACTAACCTCCTGTCTTGGCAAATTATTTGAGAAGGTGATCCACACACGTCTCACGTCTTACATTGAAGACCGCAACCTATTTCCCACAAACATATTCGGCTTTCGCCAACATTTGTCGACACAAGATGTTTTCCTGCTACTTCGCGAAGAAGTTCTTTGCAACACCACGGTTGGTGCGGAGCATCTCGTCCTGGCTCTTGATTTAAAAAGCGCATTCGACACTATTTCACATGAACTTATCTTATCTGAGCTAAATGACATCGGTTGTGGATAAAGAATCTATGATTACGCCCGCTCTTTCCGGACCTCTCGCATCGCGACAATACGCATTGGCACTACGCGCTTAGACCCTTTTCCCATGCCCAATAGAGGTCCACCGCAAGGGGCGATACTCTCCCCCCTTTTCAATATCGGCATGAGACGCTTAGCCAAAACACTCGACGTCATACCTGGGCTAGGGTACGCGTTATACGCAGACGAGATTACCCTATGGGCAACCAGCGGCTCGTTAGGACAAAAAGAAGAAATCCTGCAAGAAGCAGCGACCGTTGTTGAAACCTTCCCTCGCAGCAGTGGAATGAGCTGCGCTGCCGATAAATCAGAATTTATCAGGATACGAGGTGGAGGCCGTCAAACTCACGAGCCGGTGAACCTCTTTCTAGGAGACAGCCAGATAAAGGAGGTCCAGAATATGCGAGTCCTCGGACTGTGGCTGCAAAGCAACAAACGAGTAGACCACACCATTAAAACCCTTAGGACTACGGCGAAACAGATCTTCCGTATGATCCGTAGAGTAACTTATCACCGAAAAGGTTTCAAGGAAACAGAGACGATCCGGCTCGTTCAGGCTTTTGTGCTAAGTCGTCTCACATATAGCTTCCCTTTCCAGGACCCCACGAAAACAGAACTAAAGGCCCTAGATGCGTTGATTAGAACGTCGTACAAAGCGGCTCTCGGCCTACCACAGGGAACCTCTACTGAACGCCTGCTGGCCCTCGGGATTCACAATAACTACGAGGAGCTACGGGCAGCGACGCTCATTCTCCACTGGAGCGGCTTAGCTTAACCTCCTCTGGCAGAAAATTACTTTGCCGCGTGGGTTACTCTACTCGTCCCCAGTATGCGGGAGAAGAACTCGAATCTCTGCCCAGAGTCCTTCGTGAAAGGATCATAGTAGCCCCAATCCCTAAGAACATGAGTCCGAAATACCACCGGGGACGTAGAATTGCTCGAGCTCGAAAGTTAATGCAGCAATTCGGTGGAAACCCGGATACAGTCTACACAGATGTCGCTCGATGTGGTGCTTACAAATACGCCCTCGCAGTGGTAGGAGCGGCCGCAAATCAAGGGCTTGTGACTTGCGCCACTGCTAGAGTTGCATCTGCGAATACCGCAGAAGCTTCAGCCAACGCGCTAGCTATTAAAACTAAGGACGCTCTGGGACAATCGTCGATAACTCTTACAGATTCCCAAGTCGCATGTAGACTATTCCTCACCGGGAGGCTACCACACAGCACCACTCACCTATTAGGATCCAACCTAACGCAGAAACACATGATCATCTGGTACCCGGGTCACGCAGGACTCGAGGGCAATGAGAGAGCGGATGGCGCAGCTCGTGCTTTTGTCAACCGAGCGGCCGACCACTCTGACGAAAACCCCTTTTTACCACGAGACATCCTTGAGCACCAGCGGCGCGAGCGAAGAAAGTACAGTCCACCACACCCTGACCTATCCAGGCAGGACTGTTATGACTGGCGCCGAATAGAGACGCACACATTTCCAAACCTTTATTTGAAAATGTCATTCAGCCAACGCTGTACAGCGTTCGCTGTCCTTGGTGCGGAGGCCGGCCAACTCTCGCCCACATTACGTGGGACTGCCAGAACAGGCCACCGAAAATTAATACACCAAAAATAGCCAGCAAACTTTCCGGAAGGGAGCAGTGGGAGACTTGGCTCGCCAGCGAGGATCGGGAGATGCAACTAGCACTCCTCGACCAAGCATGGCGGACCGATCAAGCCAGTGGGGCCCTGGACTAAGGGCTCCACCCACTCGCTTTCTGCATTTTTTTTCTTTTAAATAAACGTTTTGATATATATATTGCACTTACTGGTACAATTAGTGTGAAGTACAGACAAAGTCGTCGGCATGGTGATCCAGCCACCAAGTTCCCTGGCGAGTGATGCGTGTTCGGTAAACCTACTTTTAAGCATAGGAAGTGAGTGGTGAATGAAAGCTACCGCGCTTTATTTTAACTATTAGTGTGAAGTGCAGGGACGGTGGTCGGCATGGCCACAAGTCAGCCAAGTTCACTGACGAGTCGTCGTTTCTGTAAACGTGATTTTGCGCCTAGGGAGTTACTGGTGAATCAAAGCTACCGAATTTTACTCTTACAATTAGTGTCACGTACAGATAAGGCGGTTGCCACTGACATGCAGCGACCAAGTTCACTGGCGAGTCGTGTGTTCTGTAAACATTCCTTTAAGCATAGTTAGTGACTGGTAAATCAAAGCTACAGCACCTATTGTTACAGTTAGTTTTAATGCAGAGAATGTGATCGCCATAATCAGGCGGTGGTTGATTTCACAGATAAATTAATGCTCTCAACACCGTATTGAATGTTGAACATTTGTTACGCAACTTGCAGCTGAAACTGCATGTAGAGCCGTTGGGAGACTTAACTCCAATGCGGGAGCCAGTGGCCCGCATGACCGTTAGCGCCACGAAGCTGCATCGTGTGGCTGCAATTATCACGAGTGAGTGGCCGGGCATCCAACACCTGTTGACAGTATGCGTAGTCAGTTGTCGTGGCCCAGACTCAAAGGCGGTTGCCCGTGAGCAACTCCATTTCGTCGTCACATTCGCCAATGGCTTCAAGATTTCTTGATGAGGCGGCATGAACATGTTGCATCAGACCGTTCGCGCTAGTGCACACTGGCTGTCGCGACCCTAGACTATAATTGACAGTAGTGGATGCGGGAGCTGCACCAAGACCCTAGTGTGGGAAAGTTGCTTATCTGGATTTGTAAACACATTCGTTTTGTTTTTTTTTTTTTTGCTTTACACTTTATCGCGACTTCGTGTTCTAAACAATTCACTGCGCCTATTAATACCTATCATTAAATAAATTTATACGATAGTTCCACCTGCCTGTGTTTGAATAGATGGCCTCCAGCACAGTAGCCGGACATTCAAAGGACTCAGCCGCCGATATGTTCTTCGGCACGCACCATAGAACGCCCTCAGGGATTTCGCTTGGGCAAGCAAGCTTGTGTGGAGACGTTTGGCGAATTTAGATTTCGCCATCCGTCTGTGGATCAACGGAGTGACAACTTACGTATACAGTAGACTTCAGATAATTCAAGCACGAGGATGCCCCAGAATTTTGTTTGAATTATCAGATGCAGGTGTGAATATGTCTTGGGGCAACATATTGTTACGGAAGGATTATAGAAGAAGAAGGAAGATCGCGAGACGCTGGCTGCTGCGTGTTGTTGCTGGCCAGGCAACAATGTACAATGTACATTGCTGTACATTGTTAGAGTGTACATTGGTGTACATTCTGTCTGCTCTACGGTTGATGCTATCATCACAAAGTGCCAATTCGAGCAGGCCAAAAGCCGACGCGTCCTGCAACCATTCGCCAGACTTTCCAGTTACTCTGACTCTGCTTCTATACATATTCTAAATAGAGTCTTTATAACTCCCAACATCTCTGTTACATGTTAGTGGAGGTGTGGGGTACCACGTCTGGAAACGGAGCTCCACAATGGACGTCACATCACCGCCTCCACCAATAATATAGGTGAGCTTGCGGGATCAACGTCGCTGCCACCGCTAACGTCACCGTCTCCAGCTACGTCGCTCTCCCCTTCAGTTGTGTTTGTACAACCCAAGGGCCCTGGAACGTTCTGCGGGACCAATGACGCTGAAGTTGAAGAGTGGGCGGCTATGTAGGAACGTGTGAGTGGAATCAACAGATGGGACCCTACGCTTATGCTAGCTAAGCTGTTGTTCTACCTAAGAGGCACGGCAAAGGTACGGTACAAAAACCACGAAGGAGAGCTAACCAGCTGGGACCAATGTAATGAGAAGCTGACAGAACTGTTTGGCAAGCCAGCCGGCCGTAAGATTAGCGCAAAGCAGGAATTGGCATATCGTGCCGAATCCCCCACAGAGGATGTCTCCTACATCCAGGACGTGCTCACGCTTTGTCATAAAGCCGGTCACGATATGACAGAAGCTGGGAAGGTCGGGCACGTGCTGAAGGGAATTGCTGACGACGCCTTTAATATTCTCATGTGCAAAAGCTGGTTTACGCTTGATGCTATCATCAAAAAGTGCCAATTCGAGCAGGCCAAAAGCCGACGCATCCTGCAACCATTCGCCAGACTTTCCAATAGTGCCGCAATGTCGACGTGTGGAGATCAGCCCGCACAGCAGCATGCGTCGCTATCAGAGGACGTGGTCCGAATCGTTCGACGTGGGCTGGATTCGATGGCACCCGCAGCTTTCTGTTCGCGTAGCCCTGATCCTAGCCCTTTTTCAGTTCCCCTCGTACAAGATATCGTTCGTTAGGAACATGAAAACATTGGTGTACATTCTGTCTATGCTGTAGAGAACTTCAGAGCCAACGAACGCCCTTCTACTGTTTCCTCTCTACCCCTACGCTTCTCTCCGCGTTATCGAAACCCGACTGAGTGGAGAACTGCGGACGACCAGGCCATATGTTTCACCTATCGTCGAATTGGTCATGTCTCCCGATACTGTCGCAACTCGTAGCCCTGAACACTTCGCATGCCGACCAAGCTGCGCCGTGCTGATGAAAATTCCCGGACTTTTTCTACCACCACCGAGTCTAACAGCGCCGACATCTTTGCTAGGAAGACATGGTACAGTCGCTCACCATCGCCGTGCGGACACCAGTCTCGTTCGCAGCAAACATGTCGCCCATCTTGCCGCTCTTCGCACACACGTCCCTTTTCGTCCGCTGTGGGTTTTTGCCGCACCCTTTCGGAAAACTAAAAAATGTAGCCCTCCGAGGTGGTGCTGCATTGCCTATTACTGCAGCAAATAAGCTTTTCTATGCCCACAAAGAGCAGTGTAATTGACGTTAAAATAGACGGCGCACCTGTCCAAGCAGTTGTCGACTCTGGAGCCCACGTATCTGTGATGAGTGCAAGCCTGCGTAGACGTCTAGGGAAGGTCCTCACCCTAGCAGGTGCCCGAGTGCTTCGTGTGGCCAACGGGGCGAGCTGGTTGTTCTTGGAATGTGCACCATGCGTTTACGTATAGCCAGCCTCCCTACTTTTCTTCTCTTTGCTGTTATCAACAACTGCCCTCACGACGTTATCCTTGAATCGGACTTTTAATCTAATTATTCTGCTCTCATAGACTGCGAAACCGGCGTTCTTCAGTAGGAACTGCCTCAATTCGCCGATGCTCCGAGCACAGGCCCACCGCACTTGTGCTCGCATTACGATGTGCGTCTGTCACCCGAGGCAGTCGCTTAGCTCAATTTGACCGCACCGCCACAGGTTCCTGACGGTGATTATGTGCTTCGCCGTATTGTCGATGCGCTTTTGAAACGGAATGTTGCTATTCTGCATACGGTGGTCATTGTTACCAATAACGACGTGTTTCTAGCGCTTCTGAATTTAAGCCTGTATCCTCAAGCGCTTCCAGCCGCATGTTCTTAGCCAGAGTTTCTAGTAGTTCCGAATTTAAGATTGAGAGTCTGAATAGCAAAAGTTGTTTCTTAGCACGAATTGCAGCTCACAGCTCTGGTTGCCTAACAGATGACTTCACGAAAATGATTGCACCTGACCTCACCTCTGCATAGGCCACCGACATACGTCGGCTGCTCGAATCGTACAGTGACGTCTTTGGTTTCGGCGACAGGCCTTTAAGACAAACATCTATTGTTAACCACCGTATAAACACTGGAGAAACGAATCCTATTCGTCGGCGTCTCTGTCGTGTATCGCACGCTGAACGTAGAGTCATCCAGTCAGAAGTGGACAAAATGCTCCGCAAAGTGGTCATCGAGCCATCAGCCAGCCTTTGGGCCTCGCCTGTCGTCTTTGTGAAAAAGAAACGTGGTACCTGGCGTTTCTGCGTCAATTATCGCCACTTATACACGATTACTCGAAAATACGTCTACCCACTACTACGCGTCGACAACGCCTTGGACTGCTTGTATGAAGCTAAATACATCTCGTCCATTGATCTTCGATCCGGCTAGTGGCAGATTTCAGTTGATGAAATGAACCGCGAGAAGACGGCCTTCATCATGCGTGAAGGTTTATATCCGTTCAAGGCTAATATCAGCTTATCTGTAATGAAATATCCATTAAATCATATTTTGAAAGTAAATTGAAGATTTGTGACTGCTTTCTTGCAACATGCGGCTTCAAAACAAAGTTTTCTATTCCCGCAAGGCGAGTTTTCTTGATTGTGGTTTTTGCCGCTTTGACGAGCGCAGGATCATGGCTTTATTTTGGGCTGTATTAAAGATATATATACGGACATTTTCAGTAGAAGTGACTATACCACCTGATATTGCATACATGGACAAGCAGGAAGTGTGAATGAATACATTTACCCGAATGGCGCAGCTTGAAATAACTGTCTTTTAAATAACTGGGAAACACAGCGGGCGAAGCAAAATTTATTAATTTGGTTGAATGAACTGAGAGTACGAAATATAAGTATGAATTATCGCCAGCTTACTCTACTGTCAACAGGAATCGTATACCCAGCGACACTCTTGTCTCGATTCCAGCTGGTTCCGCTTCATCACGCTGACATGTCACACCGGCCGCTTGCCCCCCTGTTTGTGTTAAGTCTGAGGACGGCAGTGCACTGCTTGCATAGCTGCATGCAGCAGTAGTTGGGCATGTGCAATTTGATTGGGGACCACTAGAAATACAGAGCCAAACATAAAGAGCACGGTGGTGTAGGTGACCTTGTGTCCAGTGGCTGGCCGTCTGTCGTTCACAACGGCAACTTAAAAGCCGTGTTGCTTGACAGGGTTGTAGATTTATGGCTTCAACAGAAACCTAGTCAGGCCTTGCACCTCGTTGTGTGATTTGCGCAGTATGCCAGATGCAGTAGAGAAATGCATTTAGGTAGTTTTTGAACACTCAAAGACTGTACAGGAGGACCAGGTATAATAAAAGGCATCGTGCATGTCAACGTCTCTTTTATCACAAAAATATGTAAAATAACTATTTTCAAGGAGCAGACATATTTTTGAGAATGAATTATTCACTTGAATCCTGATATTGCTAACTGAACGTCGCCATTAAGTGCAAGAATTGATGTAGAAGAAAATTTTGTTCCGAGATCAGTGTTTAGTGGGTTTCTCTACTCAAGACAATAGTATTATAACTTTTTTAGCAAGAATAGAATACGAACCAAACCACTCATCATATTGTAACACCGACTAGTGCCACATCATGTCTTTTGCATAATGAGAGAAGTCGCCCACCCGCCAGTAGCATGAAGCTTCGGCTACAGATTCCCAGCTGGTCAAAATTAATCCCCCACTACGGCGTGCCTCATAATAAAATCGTCGTTCTGGCAAGTAAAACCCCAGAATTCAATTGAATTCAGCATGAAGCTTTATGCTACTTTTGGTTGGATGACTTCTTGCTTCTATAAAATGTTCACCCCTTTTGCATTTCTGCTGAAATGATTTGCCACTTTTTAGTCAAGCACTCGAAAACAATCACTCCAGAAAGTGTGATGTAGCACGCATTATAGTTTGTTTATTACCTTTTATAAGTTTTTCGTCCAGAATTATGTTCCTCAGCATCGCTGCGGTAATAAATGGGCTGTGAAGCTTGTTCATATGCGATTTTGGTTTGCTCTGGCCTATCTCGGAGGGAGGTCTTCTGCAATCGACTTCATTGTGACTGTGCTTGCTCTATATCTATGATTCATACACGGGCTGTCATGCTGGCAGTTTTATTAAGTATATATCATATCAGCGCCTACAGAGTGATAAGAATTTGTTTTATCAGTGTTTTCTTTGCATAATTCATCTGGTGCTTATTGAAAGAGACACCTTTCCGTGAAAATAAAGGAACACAAAGTGAAATGTGTTGGTAATCATAGGATTTTCACCAGTTTTGTTTGACTTGCTGTTTTAAACCCTACTGCTGGCTAGAGCTTGGCAGGGGCACCACGACGAATCTTGTGAAATGGGACTGTTTGCATCTACAGCCTAGATTGGCTGTTTCGTAAACATATGCATATATATGGACAGTGTTGGGCCAACGGAAGAAGGAAGAAGACAGGAGAGGCCCCAATGTTTCCATATGCTTAATGGCATATGGAAGTATGCCCTGTTTTTCTTTATGAAGTAAATAGCAGCAGTAGCTAAGGGAGCTAACCACATTTTCTGACATTTCCTTGGTACAAAGAAATGTGTGGGGAAGCATCGGCTAGTTTCGAGGTGAGAAGGGGCGGGTAGAGAGAAAGAGTGGCCGCAAAGTTGAAGGTGCTGGTCCCTGGATTAGCTGAGGCTTGTATTGCCCTTTCATCTTCTTTCTTCATAAAAAAATAAACCAGAAAACTCGAGTAAACCTGATTTTGCATAATGAACTCATCGAGGCAACTGGCGTAGGTTTGAACATTTGCTTTGCTTTTCAGACAACGCATGGCGATTGAAATCTACACCTAGAAGAAGACAGTTAATATGGCAATACTTCAGTGAGCTGGTGGCTGAGCAGCTTTAAGAGGGTGCCAACTCAGGAGTAGGATAGCGCTCAGAAGAGCAATGCAAACAATTTAGCACTACGGCTTATAATATGATTTTCTTGGTTTTCTGTGACTCCGTAAAACATCTACGATTACCTTATAGACACTTGCGAAACTTTAGCCATAGTCTATGGTTCCACGGTCTGTTGCTTTGGTGTTTGCTGGTAGCTGCTAAGAAAACAAAGCTCAGACGAGTGTGCTGCTTTAATGCTGCATTTATTGGTGGTGCGGCGTGCAAAGCACCTGTATGCTACGAAGATCTTGACTTGTTAGTAAAATTGCTGGGTAGTCTTTCTACCATGGTATATGTATTGGCATGGCTAGCGTTAAGGCATGAATGGTACAGCACGGTACAGTCACGGTACAGCATGAAACAAACACAAAAATGAACAGACAGAAGTGACGAGACACGGCACTAATATACAAGGATTTGTTCACATTTACTACAGAGATCCCCACAAGCCAACTATCACGCCGATGCCTAAAAAATCATAATTCTAATAAAGATATCGACACAGTGATAACACACTAATCTCGTCAATGTGATATCTTTTTGGTATTGTGAATCCTTACATTAGGAGGTCCCGCTGTCTGCTCTGAATGGTGCATTCTTTTACCAAAGGGAGAAATTACCAAAGTTACACACGTGTCGCAATGTGCTGACAATCTGACTACGTGCACACACTTAATTGTGTAGTTTTTTTAATAGATCAGGATGACAATTACAAGTCCTTATGACAGTTTGCTACAAGTAAGGTGCATGAGCTATACAATATCTGCAAACTTTCATCTGCACATGCCCTGTAACCCAAGTAGCCGGCTACCCTTTACAGGCACATGCCCAGCGACATAAGTCGGCGGGCAACATGAACTGGCACATGCCCTGTAACCCAAGTCGCCGGCTAACCTCTACTGGCACATGCCCAGTGAGGTAAATTGGCGGGTAACATCAACTGCCACATGCCCTGTCACAAAAGTCGGTGGGGAACCTCTACTGCCACATGCTTAGTGACATAAGTCGGCCGGGAACATCAACTGACACATGCCCTGTCACCCAAGTCGCCGGCTAACCTCTACTAGCGCATGCCCAGTGACACAAGTCGGCGGCTAACATCTACTGGCACGTGCCCTGTAACCCTAGTCGCCGGCTAACCTCTACTAGCACATGCCCAGTGACATAAGTCGGCGGGTAACATCAACTGACACATGCCCTGTCACCCAAGTCGCCGGCTAACCTCTACTAGCGCATGCCCAGTGACATAAGTCGGCGGCTAACATCTACTGGCACGTGCCCTGTAACCCTAGTCGCCAGCTAACCTCTACTGGCACATGCCCAGTGACATATGTCGGCGGGTAACATCAACTGACACATGCCCTGTCAACGAAGTCGCCGGCTAACCTCTACTAGCGCATGCCCAGTGACATAAGTCGGCGGCTAACATCTACTGGCACGTGCCCTGTAACCCTAGTCGCCGGCTAACCTCTACTGCCACATGCCCAGTGACATAAGTCGGCGGGTAACATCAACTGACACATGCCCTGTCACCCAAGTCGCCGGCTAACCTCTACTAGCGCATGTCCAGTGACATAAGTCGGCGGCTAACATCAACTGACACATGCCCTGTCACCCAAGTCGCCGGCTAACCTCTAGTGGCACATGACCAGCAACATAAGTCGGCGGCTAACATCTACTGGCACATTCTCTGTAACCCTAGTCGGTGGCTAACCTCTACTGGCACATGCCGAGTGACATAAGTCGGCGGGGAACATCAACAGGCACATGACCTGTAACCCTAGTCGCCGGCTAACCTCTACTGGCACATGCCCAGGGACATAAGTCGGCGGGGAACATCAACTGACACATGCCCTGTGACCCAAGTCGGCGGCTAACCTCTACTGGCACATGCCCAGTGACATAATTCGGCGGCTAACATCGACTGACACACACCCAGTGACGTAAGTCGCCGGCTAAGCTCTACTGGCACATGCCCAGTAACATAATTCGGCAGCTAACATCAACTGGCAGAAGCTCTGTAAACCTAGTCGACGGCTAACCTCTACTCGCACATGCCCCATGACATATGTCGGCGGGGAACATCAACTGGCACATGCCCTGTAACCCAAGTTGCCGTTAAAGACTTTCTTCCATCAGCGGTACCCAGTTCCGCATCTACCGTGACCAATATCGGCGTGGAAGAAGTTTGTTGAAGAGTCGCACGTACATACACATTCCCGCGTACTCAGTGACCCAAGTTGGTCCAATGACTGGTTTATGAAATCGAGGGTTCGACGGAAGCCCGTCTGGTCGGGATGAAGCATTGAAGAAATAAAACGAAGGACACCGACCAACATAGAAGTGCTAAAAAATGAAAAAATCTAAAAGACGCTTCGGCTTCGCTACGGAAGCCTTGTTCACAATGGGATGACGGCAGGTTCATAGAAGCTTATGTATGCTTTAGAACGTGACGTAAGCAGCGCGTGTATGACGGGGGGAGGGTTCCCTCATTTCGATTAAGCGTGTGACGTGTTTTTTGTATCTCCAGTGATTCCAGATACAGACGCGATTTTCCGTAGCGAAGCCGAAACGTCTTTTAGATTTTTCATTTTTTAGCACTTCTATGTTGGTCGGTGTACTTCGTTTTATTTCTTCAATGACTGGTTTAGAATCATGTTGCTTCAGTAGAGGTACCCGATGCGCTACCCATTCTACCACGGGCAACACGCTGACCCATGTAGGCCGGAAGACGATTACATAGAAACAGACAGTTGGCCCCCTGAAGGTGCCTGAAACGCCCTAGGAATGTGAACGCATTAAAAGACTTCGTAATGTTTTTAGTAGTGAGCCAATTCAAACCCGCTTAACACGGGTTCATCAAACGCAGGAGCCCATAGAGTAAGCACTGCGCCCCAAGTGCCCGCGGGAAGCGAGCGAATAATTTTCATCATTAGCAAGCATTACTGCACTACCGGTGCAATCTAGGAGGCCATGGAGAAGAACGGGGGAATTGGGGCACCTGCCACTAAATGGCCAACCATGTCGGGAGACAACCGGCGAGAGAGGAGCCGGGCATTAGCACGCGGTGCATACATGACACGTTTCGGCGGTGCCTATATTGTTGGAATGCTGATTGCATTAGCGTCGACAGTGATTGTGAAATGAGTTATGCAGCAATTTCTTCTAACTTCGTCGCCGTAATATGCGATGCTCGTTTTCGTTTTCCGGTAGCGCCTTCCATAGTTTCTTTAATCTTATTACTCTTCTGATGCACTGCGTTACGATCGACACCACTCGGGAGTTGTTGACACTTAGACATTCAGAATTTGCTGCCTGCTCTCCCTTCACTACCCAGCTGCAAGAAAGCATCGCACCATGCAGCGTGCACGCCAGCGAGCATTGCCGGCTACACTGAGGATGTGAACAACCTTTAAAACTGAGTTGCAGCAATCGTAGCTGAAGGTAAAGCGATACAAGTCCAATATTAGGGCTATTCACTATGCGATGACGACAATTCTGCGAACTTTATTTTCTTGCATTATTCAAAAGGTAGAAGATGAAACGGGTCGGCAGAACGTAAGCTACACGTCTAGGGTGAGTTAGTAAATAACGATAAAGCTAATATTTTGAATTTTCAATCGACTCGTCCTTGTACAAAACACAATTTACTAAAGACGAAACATGCATCACTCATACATCGGCACATCACAAGAAATGGTATAATCTATAAGGAATCGCCTATTGACATTTGTCTCTGTCCCGCATGCTCAAGTCATAAACCCAGCTGAAACACGACAAAATCAAACTCTCTAGCACGAATTGATTGTTCGTATCCTTCGTATATATCCAGGGGTAGGATGTATGCGCACGCATTATAATACCTAATTGCTTTGTATTATCGAGCTTATCCGTATAAGTATAAGTATAAGGAGCTTTATCCCGAACTTACCGAAATCTGTCGCACTAACAAATTCCGTATGTCATAACGAACAAGTTATAAATATTCTTATGTGCGACTTCGTTTGCTTAGAATTTTTTTTAATAATCTCAGGACTGCATCATTCTAGCCAACTGACGTGGCTCGCTGCCCTATGACTCGCTCCGCGTTATTTTGCCGACAGGTGACATCACAGCGATGACAGCGACGTAGTGGACCATGCACTAGGTACGATGAGCTCGCGTGCGAAGTTCCACGTGGTGCCGCAGTGGGGCATCTCGTTCAACCAGAAGCACACATCACTCCACGCCTGCCGTTCGGCCTCGTCAGTGGCACCGGCGAAGCGTTCTTCGTACGCTTTGACCAGCATCCTGGTGAGCATCTCAAGGTAAATCAGGTTGGTCCACTGGTAGAACCGGGACAGGTCCTCGCTGCAACCATGCAAGCAAATGTAAAGAACGAAAAAAAGCCCTATGTTTTCAATAACAATTATACCATTTGCCGCTTGTACCTTAATCAAACCTAACGCAGAAATGGAAATGATGCGTCGAGGTCAGGGAAGGAATATTGTGCTGATTTGCCTATCTTTTTATGAGGTACTGGTTATTTAGGGGGCTGAACTTCCTCGCTACAGTAACGGAAAATATTACAACGTAATCACGCTGTTGCGGATTACATTGTAAACCTTTTTAGCTCAGAAGCTTTTCACTACCTGCTAGATTCCAGATTTTCCAGAACAATGCCGTTGTAGCGAGTGCCCAGAAATAAATGGCCCTCTACCCCTCCTTTTCCTGCGCTTCAGGCAGGAATCGGAACCAAAAACTGTATTTCAACAAAACAAAGGCGTCGCTTCTTACTCACTGCTGCGCCTTTCCTGTTACATTCATTGCAAGGTGCTCACGCACAGACTCAACGGGAAAATTTAGCGTAGTTGGAAATTGCACATCTGAGACGTTTCCAGTGCTTGCAGCAAAAGAGGAACCTCATGCATTTTCTTGCATATATGTTTCGTTTTTTTCCCGCGTAGC
This sequence comes from Dermacentor andersoni, assembly GCF_023375885.2. NCBI lineage: Eukaryota > Metazoa > Arthropoda > Arachnida > Ixodida > Ixodidae > Dermacentor > Dermacentor andersoni. The sequence continues at coordinate 198,642,721 of NC_092815.1, forward strand.
CCCGGAGTACGCACAAATTCAATCGGCACTTGTCCCCTGAATTTCATTAGCCGAAGGTTTTCTGTGCTCCGACTAATTTGGTTGAATCATATAGTAAATAGATACTGTTCTTGCCCGCTTCTGCTCACTCATAGTATTTTGCTTATTTTCCTGCGCATGCCAGTGAGGTCTTGCGATAATATCCACGAGATGTCGTTGGAAGGCCAAAGCACGCTACAACGCCTTGATCGGCTGCGCGGAAGACACATATGGCCGTAAAGCTTGTTGCCACATCGGAGTGCACTTCGCTTATGTAGCGCCTCGGTCGTGCTGACACCTTCAAATTCCTACAACCTTTTTCCATATATTCATGTAGAGAAGAAGAAAATTTCAGCAACAGTTAATATATTTCGCATGACGAGGGCTTCGGAAGCTGTCGGTACCAGACTCATCCTATCCGACTGTGCTTGTTTCCCGTGTCAGATCATTACAAATACAAAACACACTCTAAGCGTGCATGCCATTTCATATCTCGCAGGAACATCTCTCTCGGATATTTTTATTGCGATTAGTTATTCTTATTGATATTTCACGCACATTGCCGGGTCTTGTCTGGCTGGCTTTGTATCTCTGTCTCTAACCGGTTACCCACCAATTTCAGTACCCCATAATTGCTGAGTAGTTCATAATCTAACGGCCAGAGCATCGGGCTAACGCGCTGATGGTACCTTGCTTCAGCGTTCAATGAAACTTTTTCACGCCAACTTGCGTCACTGGGCAAGCGTCAGTGGGTACGCGCCTCTCTTCAATGAAACTACTTACCACAAACTTCCGCTCCTGCTATGTCCAACACTGTATGTGCCGCACTTTAATGAAACTCCTTGACGTCGACTTTGGTAAATGGGTATGTGCCGCTCTTCAACTAAACTTTTTTACGCCCAACTTGGGTAGCTGGGTTTGTTCCGTGGGGTACGGTCCGCACTAGAATGAAAGTATTTCCTGTTAACTTGATTCACTCGGTAGTTGCGAACTGGATATGTGCTGCCCTTCAGTGAACCTCTTTGACGCCAACTGGGGTCGCGCGATTTGCTCCGCTAGGTATGTGCCGTTCTTCAATGACAAAGAAAATCCGTTATAATTTTTCTGGTGTCACCCGCAATCTTACCCACGTCATCCTGTCTGAATATATATTAACGCATGGCATCGCGGCCAGATGGCACAGTGGTATTAATGGAAAGGGTGAGGGAGGAACGCGGTTCATACAGGACGCGGTTCGGCGGTGCCGTTATGTTTACCGTTTGCCGCTAGGTCTACCGTTAGGTTTACCGTTAGTACCGCTTGCCGCTACGTTGCTTCAATGGTAATCGCATTAACGTCGGCATTCACTTGATATGGATTATGCCGGTAGTTCTAATACACACAAGGGATATATTATAACGGGGGTGACATTTATTTCTTCAATGCTCAATCATGGCAAATACTTTGTGTGCAACCGACATAAGATAGTTCGCGTACTTAACGAGACAACACCTTTTTGTTGAAACCAACAATCTAAAATTGATACTGACGCGTGTATTCTATGCAGACGACGTCGACGATGGGAGCACTATCGGACTCCGCCTAGTGGGTCAGAGTGAGATTGGGTGATGACGAAGAAGACGTGTCTCTGCTCTGTTGGTTTTTGAACAGATTGTCCTGTTGTTCGTGAAGAACGTCTCTCTGTGTTCTGTCCACGTTGTACAGCGACACTGGTGGAGGTGCAGGGTACTGACCGCGTCTCATGCGCCAGAGTCCTTCTGGGAGTCGTTCATCTAGCCCGGACGCACTGTCACCAGTTACGACGCCCGTGCATCGCTTTAGGCGTCGACTGCTAGGCCTTGCCCCGGAGTTCTCCACTCTTCAACCACCTCTCTCCGGGAGCTGCACACACCTCGCAATGGCGGAAACCAGTCCACCACAAGCACCCCAAAGCAGTCGGTTTCCCAGTCCACAACAGGTAACCGTTCTGCATCCGCTGGTTCCCGATCGCTATCGCGGTGCATTCTTCGAAGACATTGAAGACTGGCTGGACAAGTATGAACGCGTCGCACAGATTAATCAGTGGATTGAGCAGCAAAAGCTCTCCCACGTCTATTTCGCCCTTGACGACATTGGCCGTACTTGGTTCGAGAACCGTGAAGGTAGCCTCACGAGCCAGCATGACTTTCGGCAGAAGATCACGGATACTTTTGCGAGTGCCGACCGACGCGGCCGCGCACAGCAAATGATAGAGCTACGCGTGAAAAACCAAATGAGTCGGTCACAATCTTCGCCGAGGACATGGCCCGTCTCTTTCGTAGAGCCGACCCGAACATGACCGAAGATAGGAAGTTGCGCTACCTCATGCGAGGTGTAAAAGGGCAGTTGTTCGCGGGGCTTGTGCGCAATCCGCCAGTCACTGTCGCTGAGTTTATCAAAGAGGCTACGGCTACTGAGCGGGCCCTTCATCAAAGATGCAGGCAATACGATCGACTGTCCACCAGCACTACAATCAATGCCGCCGCAGTGACTGCCGAATATCGGAACTCTTTGCGTGAGTTGGTCAGAGAGCTCATCAGAGAGGAAATTCAAGAGATTCTGACACCGACGCTAGGTAGACCCGTCGCGTCAATCGCCGAAGTGGTGCGTGACGAAATCCGGCTGGCGTTTTCGGTAACCGATCTTCAAGACCACCAGCGACCCCTGAGTTGCGCCGCCGCTGTCTGATGTACACTGCCGGTTGCAATAACATCGCCTTACCACCAGCATCCGACAGCCGCTCCTTGGTCGACGCCGCCAAAGGAGGCTTCGAAGCGCGCAGCCGTTATGCCGCTTCAGTCATATCGCCAGCCGTCGTTCGCCGCGTCTTGGTCACCGCCGCAAAACGACGCTACGGGACGGCCGCGACTTCGGAGAACCAACGTATGGAGCACTGTCGATAGGCGCCCAATCTGTTTTCACTGCGGAGGCCCCGGCCATATTTCGCGTCATTGCTGGCATCATGACATATCATTTCGACCTCTTCGTCCGTGGTCCTATGGTCGACGTGCAAATGACGACGCCTTGCTACGCCGTGACGACGCTGCTTTTCACGGACCCCCAATAGCGCACCCGAGTGACGAATCCGTGCCCAATGATCGGTCCGATTTCAGCCGTCGGTCGCGCTCTCCAACCCCTCCACGTCACATGGCTTCATCTATTGGACGTACTTTTGCGGAGCTCCGAGGACGAAGGTCGCCCAGCCCCCGTCGGAGAACCTGAAGGCGGTGGCCTCTGGGGGCAGGGTTGCAGGCCCGCCGCAAGACACTAAAAAGCCCCCAACATTCTCGCTGCAGAACGATGTGAAGCCGATAAACACTGAAGAAATTGTGAGCGCCGACATTGATGTTTTCGTGGATGGGCAGCCGGTGACAGCGTTAGTCGATACTGGTGCCGACTTCTCTATAATGAGTCAGGAACTCATCCTCCGCCTGAAGAAAGTAAAGACGCCATAGACGGGACCTCACATAAGGACGGCAGGCGGCCAATCACTGATGCCTACTGGAAGATGTACTGCTAGAGTTAACATCGGGGATTCTTCTTTCGTGACCGCTTTCATCGTCCTTCCTGTATGCTGTAATGATTTGATTATTCGAGTGGACTTCCTAAAAGAATATGGCGCCGTGATTAACATCCCGGACCGCATGGTGACATTTTATAAGAGCTCCGGTTTAGCCCATTGTTTATCGCCGCAACACAACTCTTTTCGTCTAACAGACGACGACGTCATCATCCCCCCTCGCTCGTGTGCTCTTGTTTCCGTAGCATGTGACATACCATTTCGTTGCGAAGGAGTTGCCGACCAAATAACCAGGTTGTTGTTTGCTCACGGTCTCTCGGTCGCACAAGGAATCGTGAAGGCGACCGACGGGCGCACAAACCTGTTGCTAACAAATTTTAGCAGGGAACGACGGCACCTTCCCAAGGGCATGGCTGTGGCTTATTTTGACGGCGTTGCCGATGTTCGTGGCTGCTGTTCACTACTCGAAGAAGCGCCTAGGCAAGAGCCACCTTCTGTACTTGAAGTTAGCACTGCTTTGTCGCAGCACGAACGAGAATGGCTTCTTACGCTATTGGCCAAATTCAACGACTGCTTTGCGTCGACGTCCAGCGTCGGTCGGACGCCCCTAACAAAGCACCGAATAATTACAGAGGATACGGCAAGACCAATTCACGAAAATCCATATCGTGTGGCTCCTAGAAAACGTGAAGCCATACAACAAGTGTCAAAAATGCTTGAAGATGACGTGATCCAACCATCAACGAGTCCCTGGGCATCTCCCGTCGAGAAAAAAGACGGTAGCTTGCGTTTCTGTGTGGACTACCGAAATCTAAATAAGGTGACGAAGAAAGACGTATACCCGCTTCCCCGTATAGATTATTCACTCGACAGGCTTCGACAGGCACGTTACTTCTCTTCAATGGGCTTAAAAAGCGGATATTAGAAAATCGAAGTAGACCGGAGAGACCGTGAAAAAACTGCTTTCGTGACGCCAGATGGCCTATACGAAGTTAAAGTCTTGCCTTTCGGCTTGTGTTCTGCCCCTGCTACGTTCCAACGCCTCATGGATACTGTACTTTCGGGTCCGAAGGGGAAAGCCTGCTTAGTGTATCTCGACGACGTCATCGTGTTCTCCGCATCGTTTGAAGAACACCTCGAACGGCTTGAAGCGGTTTTGCAGTCCATACGGTCCGCCGGCCTCACCCTGAAGCCACAGAAGTGCCACTTCGGCTTCACAGAACTGCAGTTTCTCGGTCACGTCGTCAGCCACGCAGGTGTCAGGCCGGATCCTGAAAAAATTGCAGCCGTCACACAGTTTCCCGTACCATCCGATAAAAAGGCTGTCAGGCGCTTCCTCGGCCTCTGTGCCTATTACCTGCGGTTTATTGCAGACTTTGCGCCCATTGCGTCGCCGTTAACTCGTCTGACGAGAGACGACGTCGCTTTCGTATGGGGCGACGAAGAGGAAGTGCATTCAACGACTTGCGGCAACGTCTCCAGACACCTCCAGTGCTTGCTCATTTTGATGAGACCGCTCCTACATTGCTCCACACTGATGCCAGCAATGTTGGCTTGGGAGCTGTTCTTGTACAGCGGCAGGAGGACACAGAACGAGTGCTTGCCTATGCAAGCAGAACACTCTCACGTACAGAGGCTAATTACTCAACAACTGAGAAAGAATGCCTCGCCGTGATATGGGCGGTTATGAAATTTCGCCCATATTTGTATGGCCGCCACTTCACAGTTATCAACGATCACCATTCACTATGCTGGTTGAAAAACCTTAAAGATCCTTCTGGATGGCTGGCACGTTGGAACCTAAGGCTGCAAGAGTTTGACATGACTGTCACGTACAAGTCGGGGAAACGACATACGGACGCTGACTGCTTCTCTCGATCGCGGATAGAGTCACCTGCTCCGCCCGAAGAAGACTCGGCATTTCTTTGTGTTATGGACACATCCGCCATCGCGCAACAACAGGACGACCCTGAGTTGCTTGAACTAATCAATTACTGGGAGGGAAGATCTGCGAAACCACCTAGAGTTTTCGCAAGAGGATTGTTATCGTTTTGTTTACGGGCCAAGGTCCTTTACAAAAAACTTTCCTTCGACCAGGTCCCCCTATATGCTTGTCATTCCTGCAGCTCTTCGTACGGGAGTACTTCAAACTTGCCACAACGAGGAGACTTCTGGTCACTTAGGATACACACGAACATTAGCCAGAGTGCAGCAAAGGTACTACTGGCCGAGACTTACAACCGCCGTGAAACATTACGTTCACACTTGTCTCGACAGCCAGAGTCGCAAGTCGCCTCCGAAGAAACCAGCCGGCCTTCTATGACCCGTCGAGGTCCCTCGAAGACCATTTGATCAAATCGGAATGAATATTTTGGGCCCACTTCCTACTTCTACTGCAGGGAATCGCTTTGTTATCGTCGCAACCGACAATTTTACACGTTTGGCTGAAACAAAGGCAATCCAGGGTAGTGCAACAGCCGAGGTAGCGCACTTTTTCATTGAGCATGTGGTGTTGCGACACGGCGCGCCAGCCGTCGTAATAACAGACCGAGGAACCGCATTTACGGCTGCACTTTTATATCACGTCTTGCTACTAAGTGGAACGGCCCATTGAAAGTCCACCGCCTACCATCCGCAAACCAATGGGTTAACAGAGCGCCTAAACAAAACCATTGAAGACATGCTCTCCGTGTACGTGGATGTTGAACACAAAAATTGGGACGACATCCTACCTTACATCACCTTTGCATATAACACGGTGAAACAAGAGACGACGCGCATGACTCATTTCACCCTTGTTCACGCACGGGATGTACGAACGATGTTGGATGCAATTCTGCCGCACGACTTTGACGACACTGATACTGACGCCGATGTGTTTACGCAACGCGCAGAAGAAGCTCGGCAGCTCGCGCGCTTGCGGATCTGCCAGCAGAAAGACTACGACGCAGGCCGCTACGATCTTTACCGTAGAATAGTTACCTATGAAGTCGGCGACAAAGTGTGGGTTTGAACACCCATACGGAAACGAGGCCTCTCCGAGAAACTGTTAAGGCGATACTTCGGACCATATCGGGTATTGCGGCGACTCAGTGATGTCACCTAGGAAGTCGTTTCCGATAATCCCAACTGTACGCGGTGCCGCACACACCGTCCTGAACTTGTGCGCGTTGTCCGCATGAAGCCGTATGTGAGGGAATCACTATGCTAGCGGCCTTTACTCCCGCAAGTGACATTTTTTGTCTAGCATCGGGACGATGCTCTCGTAGGAAGGGACAAATTACGCGTGTATTCTATGCAGACGACGACGACGATGAAAGCACTAACGGACTCCGCCTAGTGAGTCAGACTGAGATTGGGTGATGACGAAGAAGACGTGTCTCTGCTCTGATTGTTTTTGAAGAGATTGTCCTGTTGTTCGTGAAGAACGTCTCCCTGTGTTCTGTCCGCGTTGTACCGCGACAATACCAAGGCTCTTCCACAACACCCATTAACGACTCTTCAAGTTTTGTTAAATGAACAAAGAATATTCCCATATAATTATGCGCATTCATAAACAGCGACTAAGAACAAAATTAATTTATTTAAATTGAAGTAACGGCGAACGCCATATGCTGCAACTGCTTTGCCGCCACTCCGCTGATTACAGAGGTGGCGACAGAGCGCGTGCAGTTCCCTCGTGGGAACGAGACGCGTCTAGTTTAGGTCCTGCGAAGAGCAACGCACCAGCTGAGACTTGTGCAAGCAAAAGCTCACTGATTTATTTTCAAACCAATTGGCCACCGGTTTGCCGCGCAGAGAGACTTTACATGCCCAGTTAAGACTCGCAGTAAGTGCTATGTGACATATATTCAGGACGTCCTTGCGCCTTGTCACAAGATTGCCGAGAAGATGCCGGAAGCGCAAAAGGTCACCCATATACTCAGAGGAATTCCGCACGACTCATTTACTTTCCTTGACTTCAAGAATTTTTCTACATCGCAAGACATCATTGCTGAAGGCCGTCGCTTCGAAGAATCCAAACGCCGTCGCATTGCCTGCCATTTCTCTCGCCTTCTAACACGGCTGCAACATCTACATGCGACAACCTCCGCTTTGGACCCGTGCCGGCTACACCTGGCAGTATTGTGCGCATCGTCCGTTGGGAAATTGAAGCTGCCCCTTCAGTTTCTTCCAATGGTCGCGCCCCAGACGGTTCCTACGGAACAAAATCGCTCATCCAGCCCGTTCTACGGCAATTAGCCAATGTCGGACTCCAGTAACTTTGCCCACTTAACGTACCCGACTACCGCTCACCCGGCGCTCCCGATCTACCACGAAGTTTGTGCGCCCATTTTTGTTATCGAAACCCGGAAGAATGGCGCACTCCTGATGGCGCCTACCTACTTCTGTTGTGGACACGTTGGTCATATTTTTCGCCATTGTCGGAGCTCCTAATACTCGCAGCCTTCGCCGAGCTTTTGAAATACCCGGCGCCCGCCTGCCTCACCCACACATATCGAAAAGGGCATCGCTCAAACATCTTTGCTCGCACAGCCCAACCGCTCCCCTATGCCACGCCCACGTGTTCCGCGCTCCCCTTTGCCTCGTCGCTATCCATCTGCTTGTTACTCTCGTCACTCCTCGGAAAACTAACGGGCGCAGCTTCGACAGGTGAGCCTGCTATGACGACCCGAGCCGAAATGCCCCTGCTTTTAGTACCTGGTAATCACAACCTCATCAACATGGACGTGGACGTTACACCTGTAATAGCACTGATTAACACTGGAGCACACATGTCGCTTATGAACTCGAACCTCCGTACACGCCTAAAGATAGTCCTAAATCATTCCCCGCTCCATGCCGTCCGCGTCGCAGGCGGTGGAACTCCAGCTGTCACAGGGATGTATGTCGCCCGTTTCACTGTAGCCGGACACCATACTTTTTTTCTTTTGCGTCTTGGAGCAATGCCCACACGAAATAATCTTAGTAGTCCTTGATTTTCTATCGAGAGATTCGGTCGTTATTGACTGCTCTGCCGGTGTTGTCCAACTCACCCAACCGCATGCCGTTGACCCTCCTGATCCTACACTGAGACGCCTATGTTCCACCAATTAGGTCCACCTACTTCACCGAGCCGTGGCCTATATTGCTGTTTCACCCAATCCAGCTGTTGTCGAGAGTGATTACATAGTATCGCCGAACGCTGCCGTCCTTCTGTAAACGAACGTCCCATTCCCACACACGGTCATCCGTATGACAGGCAATGCCACCTGTCTTCCTGTGGTGAATTTTGCCTTCTGCCCTCAAGTGCTACCTCGGGGCATATGTCTCATAACCTTGGCCCCGGCTTTCGAGTACAATATTTTTACCCTCACTAGTGATATTCCGTCGCCTACCTCTGTTGGTACGCGCTCAACAACCTGTGCATTAAAACCTTTCACGACAGTGATCGCTCCTGACCTTCCGGCCTACCATACGGACGCACATTGGTGCCTTCTCGCCTCGTACCCGGACATTTTCGATTCCGATTACCGGCCATTGGGTCAAGCGCCATTGTGAAACATCGCATTCACACCGGCGACGCCAGCCCGAATCATTGGCGGACCTACGACGTCTACCCTACTCATCGCCAAGTCATGCAGATGGAAGTGTGCAAGATGCTCACACGAGGTATAATTGAGTTTTCTTGTAGCCCTTGGCTTTTCTGCGGTCATGCTCGCCAGAAAGAAGGATGACAGCTGGCGCTTCTGTGTCGACTATCGCCATCTCATCAGAGTAACAAAAAAATTACGGGTTTCCGCTGCCGTGGATAGACGATGCCCTCGGTTGTTTATAAGGGGGAAAATATTTTCCTTCGATAGACCTTCGCTCCGGGTACAGGAAGATTGCAGTTGACGACATGGTCCATGAAATGGCCACTTTTATGACACCTGATGACATGTGTCATGTTAAACTCATGCCGTTCGGGTTTTGTAATGCCCGGCTACATTATAACTTATGACGGACGCTCTACTTCACAGTTTTAAGTCGTCCGCCTGCCTGTGCTACCTTGATTACGTTATGCTGTATTCACCAACTTTTGCCAGGCACCTCGACCGCCTTTCGACATTTCTGTTTTCTGTTTCTGTTTCTTGTTGAAAACTGGGCTTGAGCTCAATTCATCAAAATTTCAATTTGGAAGCTGAAAACTTACTGTGTTCAGACACCTCGTCGATTCTTCCGGCGCCCTTCCCGATCCCGAGAAAGTTCGCGCCGTTAAGACTTTACCCGTGCTGACCTCTGCAAACGACGTTAAATTATGGGGTTTTACGTGCCGAAACCACGATCTGATTATGAGGCACGCCGTAGTGGGGGACTCCGGAAATTCGGACCATCTAGGGTTCCTTAAGGTGCTACTAAATCTAAGTACACGGGCCTTTTCCCACTTCGCCCTCATCGAAATGCGTCCGCCGTGGCCGAGATTCGATGCCGCGATCTTGTGCTTAGCGGCCCAACACTATAGCCACTAAAGGCCGATCCACACGACGGACCAAATTGCTCTTTTGGACCGCGGTCCGCACATCACGTGATAGGACGTCACCAGTTCGTGCGGACCGCCGTAGGCCCGCGCGAGACCGCGGCCCACGCGGTCCAACAAATCGCCGAGGCTGTTCCTGCTTCACTTTTGGCGGCGGACTGCATGCAAACCGCAGTGATGTTGGCGTAGCCAACGAATGTTTTCCGGCAACAGAGTGTCTTCATTGAAATCCAATCTAGGTTTCGGCTCAGCAAAAGCCAGTCGTTTCGCGTCCGCCGTTCCCCCTACACGTGCGTGCAGCAGATATATTTGTTAAACACCATGTCCTCTCGGAGTGACGAGGTGGTCTTTTATTTCGCATCCCTCGTTGAGCAGTTCCCGGCTTTGTGGGACTCGAGCCGGAATGATTACAATGATAACGCGAAAAAGTGTTAGTGTGGCTGGTTGGTCTGCTCTGCCGTCTGCTATGGCGGTCCGCCGTGTGAATGTGCCCTGCGCCGGACCGGACCGCCGCGGGCCGTGACGTCGCATCACGTGACTGATCGGCCCGCAGACTTGGTCCGTCGTGTGGATTGGCCTTAAGCAACCACGGCGAGTGTGCCAACGACGTTCGAAACTTTGCGGGCCTCTGCTCATGCGTCCGCCGGTTCCTACAGAATTTCGCTAACGTTACACGTCCCTCACAGAACTTTTCAAGAAAGACGCGGCTTTTGTTTTGGATCCGGCACTTGCTACTGCGTTCGCTGAGCCACGAGATATATATAGCCTAAATAATCATCGGCGCATGACTGACGGGAGTGGGCAATAGCATGTCAGTGTAATAATAAATATGCAGCAAAAGATGAGCATGTGAACATGAACGAAAAATCCACATCACACTATGTTAAACAGGCAACCAAAACTAAAACCAAGGACCAACGTACAGCTACATACAAAATTTTGTAAATTTCGGCTGAAGGACGGAAAATTGAATATGACACCAAAGTTTAGCGTTAAGCTGAAATTCCTCCGAGGGTAGCTGAGAATTCCGGGGGCGGCGCCTGTTGGCTCTACCTAGCACGCAAGGCACCTCCTGCTACGCAGCGCAAAACAACGCCCTGGCACCTATTGGGCATCTGGCAACGCTAGTGTGATGAGGGGCGCGGCCACCGCTGTTGTAGGTGCACCTGAGCGGCGTACGAGACTAGACAGAAGGAAAACCGTCAGTGTTCGCAGCTTCAAGTGCATCCATTCGGTTCAGTCCTCTGAACGCGCCAGGACGTGGTATGCCCACAGTTGCACAGTAAGCAAGCTAGTGGTCGTGTGTATAACTCTTGTGCTAGTGTCGGAAACCCACACGGTACCCGGGCTCGACTGCACCGAGGATTGAGTGGAGCGTGTGGTGGCTGCGCCGAGATGGGTTCGTTGTTTTTCGCCGGCGAACACGTTGCGGGTCTAGTTTGTAGACCAGGCTTCTCTGATGCTCCACGCTGGAGCCGCGCTTGCACCATCAATACAAACACAGCCATGCGAAAGCCTTGCCAACGGAGCGAACACGCCTGCAGTGTCTAAATAAATGCTGTCGAAATAAGATATCGCAAGGACACAGAAGCGAAAACCGGACTATTTAGTGAGACAGCTAACCTAAAATAACCAAAGCACCATCGAAAACTTTAAAATGCGGAGAAAAGATACCTTGGTTAACTAAAAACACCGTATACATGGCGCAGAACCGGAACAAATTCGGTAATACAATTTGGAGTAGGCAGACCTATCACAACAAAAATGGCAAGCATCGAGTTGCCAACAAACATTAATCGAATGTTGATGCGATATTCGTAGAATGAATTCGTAGATATTCCATAAAGTTGCCAGAAATATATTAGGAAAATCTGAATCGATGCCACTGCAAGTGGACTAAACCTAATGCTCGAGGGATGTAAAGGGAGTGATAGATGGGCCCGGGAATAAGCTCGTCACCTAAAGATTGAGAGTAATAAACTTTGGTTGCGCTTCCCAACGGCACCGGAACGACTACAGAATTTGGTTATATCCTTGTCAAATTACGTTTTCACTGATCTGAAGTGTCGCTGAATAACTAATGGAAGTGTCAAAGACGGCGATGTCTTAGTAACTGTTGCCCCTTACCCTATACAAACCGAATGTCGCAGATTTGCCAGGAACGTAAGGTTCGTAGTTTTTTCGGCCGGCAAAATCGCAGTAAATATTCGCTTACTCCATAAATTAAAAACCATGGTGTGGCGCTTGCTAAGACAAGCATGAACAAATTTCACTCGACGACCGCAAACATTCATTGCCAGAACTCTGGCGTGATGACGAACGCCGGCTTCGAGGACAGAGCACGTCGGGTTGCATCGCGATTCAAGGCGTGTCCGGTGCTTGAAACACGCAATCCCCAGCACTAGGTACGTGGGAAGAAAGCGCACGTTGAACGACCAAACGTCGACACACCCAAGCTTTGCGCTCGCCGCAGATTGCCTCCACTACACGACGCATAGCCCGCCTATGCGCTCAGCCATGCGGACAGGCATGTGCAAACACGGCTGGGGTAAACAGGTGCGCACGCATCTGTACTTTCCTCGCTCGCCATAGAACGCATTCGATTTTGTGACCTCTAACAATGGGCACGCGGAAGGAAGGCGCGCATCAAGTCACTGACCTTCTCGGCTCCCCCTCTCACACTTTGCCTCGCATCCACAGCGAACAGCACGCGGAGCGCACTCTTATGGCCCTCCGACGTTGTAAAGAACCTCAAAGCCACGATGATGCCGACCGCGAAGTGTCCGCCTTGAGTCTCGATATAATTCGTATCGCGATCAAAAGTTCCCACCAGTAGCGTGACAGGCACACGAGAGGACAAACATAGGGCGCTATTTTGGACATTCGGCCATTTTCTTCGATGCGTGACGTAGACGCGACGCAAATAAAATGGTGCTAATGGCCCCATTTTGCTTTCGTAACGTGACGCCTATTTCACGTTTTGCCTAAGAAACTGAACTGAAGGCACTGAACGTAAGGTTCTCGGTAAAGAGTTTTCTTCCGCAATAAAAATAAAGCAGCTAGCTCAAAGCGCACGATTATTCCGTCGAAAACGCTTCTCGCTTCCGTCGTGGGCTGCTTACAAGCCGCCGTCTGCTTTATTAGCTACGATGCGTGCACCCGGAAAAAGGAATGAGTCATCGCACGTTGGCGCCTCCGCGCTTGTTTTCTACCTTGAGACAACATACGCGGCCTACCAGTGCTGATGCGCGCACGTTCTAGGCCACGCTGTCGCTACCTCGTGAAACGCAATTGACTCAGCCCGACTCGGCTGGCTGAGAAACGGCCAATTATAACCGATAGCGTTGCGCGCGCCAGAGATATCCACTAGCGCGACGCAAGCGCCGGCGCTGCCATCTCTTGTTCACTTCGCCGGTTACTTGCACTGAAGGAGGAACCTTCAAGGAGCCGCCTTGCGTACATGTCTTTTTATTAATTAGAAAGAAGCCGTTGTCATACTATTTGATGGTGCGAAAAGGCATTAATATTGATTACAATACAAATGCAGTAGTGAAAACTGGACAATATTGCCGAAAGTTTGCTATGTTAAACCAATATTATTTTCTATAAACGCGTTCTCTTAAAGAATGATGGCCCCAAACACAAATGCCAATACCACCCGAGAGCGATGCAAATACTATGAGCACGCGTTATGAAAAAGATTTTCATGGCGCCAAACGACGGGGAAAATGTGGCGATACGCATTCCTCTCGGCTGCCATGGCATATGGCAGCTCATTAGCATAATTCGCGCGGCTCGTCCCACCACAAATTATGGCGGAAAATCTCAGCAATGGCGGCCCAGCGCAACGTCACGCATCGTCAAAATGACGTTTACGGAACAGCCCTTCCTGTGACGCTCCTCACGAGATATTCCTTCAGCCAATCAGCAAGCTGGCATGGCGCATATCTTGGATCGCCACCACATATTCGCAAAATTGCAGATGCATTGCACTGGCTTCTGAACACTGCCGCTCACATTCTTTTTGAAGCGCTAACGTCGCAATATAGCTTCCAAGGACCAAAAAAAATGTATTAGCCAATATAATTTGCAGCTCCACGTCCCGTTTCATCATCTTGATGAAAACGCAATATTCCATTTTGCAAAACATCCGTTTCCCGGCAAAAATTTCAAGGCACGTGAGCTCTCCACAGCCAATCATAGAGTCAACATGGCGGCCGTGCAGCCGCCATGCGTGTCGAGAATAGCGCCCATAATTACGATAACGAAAGAATGATATACAAGATGATGTCATCCGATGGCGCATGTGCATTGTTCCCTTGGCAAGGCGCCTTCTGCTGTGTTTTCCAACTGTTACTGATTACACCTTGCAGGAGCGACAGCAATCTTTGACATCAACCGCCCACAGCAACACTGGGTTAGTGGGAGCTAAACTGCGTAATTGAAGGCTCCGGATTATTTTGACCACTTAACGTTTTTTGGCGTACACGACTGCGTTTTCTTTTTGCACTTCGTCCCGTCTAAATGATGCAGGAAGTAGATGTCACGACTGCGAAAGATCATCATATATTGCGGTAGGGGTGGGTGCCATACAATATTCCCGGCAATTTAAGAACTGTCGAATGAATGTGCCCTGCATTTGCCCTGCATTCGGGCACCACAGATTCATCGCAGATGTAATCAGGTGCGATTATGTCCCACTTATTTCATAAATGCACTCCCAGTCCTTTGCTATCGGTGGAGTGGAGAAGTACGGAAAAAAATTCACACACGCGAAACACCAAGAGAGGAAATATTTGGAGCACGATTCCGGACTCATCGTCCCAGGTAACTTAATCGGCATTATCCCAGTACACTGAAGAAAGCCTTACCTTACCATGCTGTACACTGTGGCGAAAGTGCCTCCTAGGGACACCCGCTTCTCCTCCGGCATCTTAGTCAGGTCTGCAAACATAGCCTGCGAATCTATAAATCAACATGGTCGTTGCCAAGAGAATTTGAAAGCTTTATTAGTGCCGGTCCCACCAATTTGCGCCATATCAAAAATTATTGCGATACGAATTAATGGGCAGTGCACAACGGGTATGCGTCATATTCAAGATTACTAAATGAATACAGTAGAAGCTCTATAAGCGGGAATTCCTTAAACGAAAGTGCAGATCAAGCGGAACAAAAGGTTCTGAATCGGTTGGTTCTGTATTCGAACAATATATATAGAAACTTCTCTAACGGGAAACAACATTTTTGCAGCTTTCTATAAACTTAACTGCAGAATCAAATTCTCAAGCAGCTCTTTTTGATTCAGGGAAAATCAGGATCTAACCTTTTTCGTTTTGTTTTTGCTACAACCGTTTTTAGTAAATAAGGTGATTCCACTGCACACGCGGCGTGCGTCAGGTGTTCAAAGCTTTTCTTTGCGTATTAAATATACCATGCTTCCAACCTCAATGTTATAGTGCCCTCTACTTGGGTCTAGATGTATCGGCAGCTCTATAGCCGACATTCGTACTGGCTATTTTGCATGGAAACATATATGCATGCAAGCAGCAACTTGTCTTGCAGCCTTTTTCCTGTGCTATTCTTTTTATTGACAATAGGAGAATAATAATGCCTCTTCTGCTGAAACGATTATTTGGTACTTTCGTTTATTTGGATGCGCAGCAAGTCCCTGCTAGGTCCCAATAGGTCGGCCTAACAGGTCGGTAGCAATAATTGTTCCGCAATAAATGCTAAGCACCTTGTCGCTGTCTGTTTGTTGTTTATTCAACTGGGTGCTTCTTTCACGTTTAATACTTCTCATTTCTGGCAAAAGTGGTAAGAGGGCGTATAGCATACAGTGTTGGACCCCTGCACGTCTTCCTCGGTCAACGGAACTTCTTTTTATCGGCACATATATCTTCGGTTGCTTAATTAACTTAATGCATCACTTCTTTTTACATTGCACCGGCTCTTCTCATTTTGCTTGATACTGATGTAGTGAAGAGGCGCACCAACGTTGTCACGTTAATGTGTTTAAGACCGACATATTGACGAAACTCCCCGACGTAGTGACCTTCCCCATAAAGAGATTGCAAATAAATTTCATTTTCAAAAGAGTATTCATATGACAGGAAGGGGGAAAATTTAGAGAGTGTCGGCCTTAGCGAGCTACCTTTGCTTTTCCGCATTGCGTATGTCTGTTTCTAGCCTTCTGCAGGGGCCGATTCCGGAGAAGTGCCACGTAAGAACTTGTGCCAATCCCGAACTTAGGGCAGTAACAAAACACGGGAACCAGTCCGACGCTCCTCCTACTTCCCTCACGCTAGGTGTGAGACAATAGAATGCCGTGCATAGTGACATCACCCCAGTCTCGCCCTTAACCCTCTCAGATAGACATTGTCTTTCACCGGCTTCAACTAGAGGATAAATGCCATTCCAACTTCTGCTTTTAATTTGATTGCTTTTCTCAAGTAAGGATGACCCAATAGCGAGAACACTTTTTTAGGCGGAAAGGCTGTTTACACCAACGGCTGCCAGAGGGCGCGAGTACTATATTACCGTCCACGTCAAGCTGACAAAGCTGGCACCTTCTGTAAAATTTTGTCTGCACTGCACTGCTTTCTTTTCAGCCTCTGCCGCCATTTGCGCCGGTTTTGCGATGGTGGACGTGAACATTGTGCGTGAAACTCGATCCGTTTTACGGCAACAAAACACGCGAGAGCATATACATTTTAAATTTGTGCTGCAAAGTGAGAAAGTCAGCGAGCTTTTTTTTTACGGTAATTGCTCCAGCTGCTTCTGCGATACAGTGCGCAAAAAAATGCCCGCATCTGTGGACTGCAGGCGAGCGGTTTATAGACCTCAACTATGCTTTGGTTTACAACGCATTCAATAAAGAGACCTTCCAGAGAAACCTAAGCTGTCAACATTACCCTCACCCCTGCACCCCTATTATGTAATATCTATGGACGAAAGCGCTGCCAAAGTATCGTTTTCGAGGTGGCAATGGTTGAAAAGAAAGCAGCGCGGAGGTATTCAGGGTAATTACTTTGCAAGAGCTGAAGAACTGCCTTGAACAGACACAAACACATCCCCTGTAACTCATCGAGAGTACTCTGTAGGTGATTATGCTTTCTGAATGTTAGAAGAAACGTGCGAATTAGAAAAGCGATATTCTGGTTACGTACTTTTGCGTCCTCCTTTGTGAACTTGGGCAAGCGCATAAACAAAGATGTTTCCAAACGTTAGTGTCGTCGAAAGACGCTGTTTTTTGTTTTGTATGCGAACCACAGCTTATAGCTTCTGCAAGCAGGAATTTGATGCTCCTTATCGCACCAGAGGCAAGTACCTATTATGTTTCAGGTAAAAGAAAGTATGACTTCTGCACAAATTACTACCGGAAAGCACGACCAATGTGCCATGGTGCTAAATTTTCCTTGCCAAATGAAATTGTGATGACGAGACGACGATGAGTAAGCGCCAATTTAACAAATATTGTCTGCCCATGGCAAGCGTAATGAACACAAAGTACAATAAAAAATGAGTGCTGCTTTGACGCGAGTATCTAGCGCACGCTACGGCGAAGAAATTTTGTCACTGCCGCCAAGTTACCCTTCAAATCAGTCACCAACTATGGGAGAAAGTTAGGTGCTACGACCGATTCACAAGCTTGTTTTTGATTGCCTGCTTGCGTTAACCGCACCTATTAAATTAGTCAGTACGACAAGCTGATGAAGCTAAGGCTGCCAATGAACATATTTTTCTTGTCGGTGTTTGTTTTTGTACGCGCGCACACTCTCTTAAAGAGCAGTAGGCTATTTTAGGAGTCATAGCGTCAGCCTTGGTGCATGTCGACTATTAGTTGGGGTAATTAATGTGCGACTTCTTTTTAGTCGGCACTCGTTGGAATAAATGTTTAGCCATTCATCTTTCATTGCAAAAAGTGCGGATGCAAAGCATTGCTCGACCGGTGCACAGTAATTGCAAAAGACAAAAATAAATCGGCGCTTTTGATTATAGAAGCACAGATTTCGAATTTGTAAGACAGGTGCACGCGCATCGATGTACAGCGATATATGAAAAGTTGCCATGGTTTCGCAATGAAATTTTTGAATCGTAGCACTGTGTGTAACTTCGTTCCTTGCTTCCATCCGTGTATTTTACGCGAAACAGTACACGCACTAATGCCACTCCAAGAAGTCCAAGTAGCAAGTATAATCCTCCTTTAGACCAGGTTTACCCCGATTACAGTGTTATGCACCTAACATACACATGTCGCACTATTAGGATCTACAACATGAGAATATATAGGTGGTGAATTCCACGAGAGATGAAAAGAGATGGCACATTTGAAGTATTTTCCCCGATAATCTTGCACATTACACACGCGTAATTGAATAATGCTAAACTGCTACTTGACTTTTACAGAAAGGTACTCGTAAATGGGAAAGAAATCATGAAAAGCTGTCGGGCGAGGGCACTGTTAGGAAATGTGTTTCTTTATAATTTTGCGACATTGCTTAAGCCCATGCAAGTACAATAAAGCAAATATCTTTATTTACAGCACAAATACAAGTAAAGCGGAAGTAGCCTGCGGCATTTTCCAGACTTGTCAACAAATACCTCTTTAAAATTTGACGAAAATGCTACTGTTTTCAAGCTTGTTCGTTTTTGGGACTCTATTGCTACTTCCCCGTACATCCCAAGTTTTTGTGATTGACAGCAGAGATTGCCCTTTGAGTGTATAGCGAGCGTGTGCATTTCTTATTTTCTATTATTTTCACAGTAGGATGCTTTTTACTCAAAATGTAACAATAAGAAAAATTCTATTTCATTGAAAAAATGATTATACAGAAAACCTCCCTCTCAATCTAGCTCATGGTCACCCAGATTGTTCTTTGGGGAGTGTGGAATAACATTATTACAGAGCATTTGGCATCATTTTTTACTGGAACATTGCTAGAAACGTTCGAATATTCTGTTTCGTGGGAGCGGTTCATAGTTCGCAAATGAGCATTTCCTGCGAAAATTCACTACAAGGACATGCCTCCTTTTCCTCTGAGTCTTGCTCAATGTCATGAATGGAGTATTAGCGGTCGGTGGAGAAGCGCTTTAAAAAAGCAAAAAGGAATAAATGTGCCCGATGATTACGATGCTCCCTAATGCGAAATTTGAGCGCGGCTCGATGCGTGTTTTTATTTCGCTATATACGATGGCAAACAAATTGCGACCGAAATCACCGCATCGACTGGCAGTAGGCCAGTGCCGTTAGTGCCTACGCGGAGGGAGGGGCAGTATGGAAACGCTGGCATGATGAATGGCGTAGGAGCCAGCTGTGGTAGAAGACCACGGCGACGAACACGCCAGCAGTGGCACGAGAGTGTTCCCGCGGTTACGTCGAGGGACGCCAACGCCCTGACTGCATGGAACGGGATTTACGTGTTGGATGCTAATCAATGTAATCACTCAATGCATGTGTTGCGATCTCACGTTATTCCAAAATACAAGAGGTCCTTATCGAAGGCGAAAATGATTTTCCCGGTCAAAATACCAGTCGGCGAGAGTGTTGGTTTAGTTAACATGTTCATTTTCGCAACAGATGCGACCAACCAGCGTTTAAAAAGTATAGATTATGTGAAATTTTGTGGTAGCACTTTTGACCAGTGACTAAACACGTTGGGAGCGAGTCGCGTGTTATCTGAATAGACAAACATGCCATGAACAGATGCCTAGCACACAGGTCGCGAGTTCCCTCTCCGTCCTTTTTTCATCCCTAAAGTAGTCAATCTCGCTCATAAAATGCAAAACGAGGGATGCTTGCCACTCATAGTGTATTGCTTCACGAATGGTCGCAGATTGTGTCCGTGTATATTGGGAAACCCAGTTAGAGATCCACATGACTATAGGTCCTTCGCAAATGAAGTCGGCTGCGATGGTTTCTTTGCCGCATATATGACCTGACAGGTCTTATTAAGGAAGCAACTGGTTATTACGAGCTGTACAAAACGTGGCGTTTGCCGGTCGGCACCTTGCAACAGAATGTGCATTCTCAGAAAAGCGCGCGACGGCGCGCATAGGCTAGGGGAAACCGCTCCCTGTTTTGGAGCAATGTGATACGCCGCCTCTGCCGGCTATGATCCCAGTCCCGCGCGACAAGCAGAAGCCAGCTGGGTAGCGCGTCTTCTTGGACGGCTTAACGAAATCGGTCACAGGGTGGTGTTTTCATTGTTTTTGAACTCTCGATTTTCTTTAATCCCCACAGGAATATCTGCGTCCGCACACGTTTGGTGTGTTGCAAGACCACGTACTCGAGCACACGAGGGTTGGACCCTCCCGCGTCTAACCACGCGTGGCTTAGCCGTGTCCGGGGAAAAGGGGATCTTGGAGGCTGAGCCAAATCCGGGTGTTTGGACCTTCACCGACCCTTGGCGGCAGCAACACACCTCTTTCGCCTCGGCTTCACGTAGATGGCACCCCCGGGCTGACCCACCCGGGGGAAAACGGTAGTTGCCTTTCCCACTCCTCCTCTCTAATCTTCGTCTTTCTCTTGCTTTCCATCTTTCCTGTCTTCTCTTGGCTTCCTTTTACTTCCAGATACTTCCACACGGCAAGGGTTAACCTTGTGTGGTATAGCCAACCTTGCTTATAGCAGATTTGTTTATAGTAGTGTAGTACAGCTGGCGCCTGCAGGACGTGTCTTTTCACGGTCTTGCAACGTGCCCTTGTGCCCTCCATGGTCAGTTGCTGGCGGTGCTGCCAAATTTCCGCATATATCTATGGCAAGCTCTTTTCCACTACTTCCTGAATGCCCTCAAAGGAAGGCGCACCGAAGAAGTATTTAGGTTCTATGGCCGTCATACACTCCGAAAAAAACGCAATGTCAGCGAGAATGATATCTCCCTTTGTGGTGTCGAAATCGATAACCGATGTTCTTGGTCAAGGCTATAAAGGTTCCAAACTTGCAAGTGGAAATTGCTTCTTGGAACTCTGAGATAAAAACCAATATGAAAGGCTACCGTCTTTTGGGGACGTTCCAGTGAATGTGACACCGGATCGCGCCATGAACACCAGCCGTGGTGTTGTATCTGATAGTGACCTGATTGATCAGACAGGCTGGAGTGACCAGAATGTGATCACTGTAAAACGAATCAAAATGAGGCGCGATGGTAAAGAAATACAGACTAAGCATCTTATTCTCACATTCAGTTCAAGCGTTGGGCCCAAAACAATCGAGGCAAGCTATGTGAGGATCAGGGTCAGGCCGTATATCCCGAATCTCCTCAGATGCTTTAAATGTCAAAGGTTCGGCCACAATTCGCAGAACTACCGTGGCCGACTAACCTGTGCCAAATGTAGCGACCATGATCATCCGTCCGAGTCATGGGAGATCCACACTGTGTGAATTGTGATAGAAAGCAGCACGCGTACTCGCGGTCCTGCCCATCTTGGAATAAAGAAAAAGAAATAGTGGCAATCAAAAAGAAAGGGAATATATTTCGTTTAAACATGCATGCAGGTGCGTATCCTTCTTGTCAAAGAATAGCTTTGCCGAAGTGGCGCGTCAGGGGCCAGCGCTGCATTGGCCTCCGGCGGCTGTCCGGCCCTTACACAGTAAGCCGGCACTGACGTCACCCGCCCCCTCGGCGGTTGCGGGTGGCGCTGCTCCGCCGTCCAAGAAGGGCCACCGACCTCCGAAGCGGTGGCCTCAAAGGCCCCATCCCTTGAGAAGAGGTCTTCTCGACAAACAAATCGCTCACAAGAGCGGATGTCCAGCGCTTCGCAGGAGGCGATGGACGCGACACCAAGTCAAATGGCGCCACCAACGCCTAAGGAGCGGCGAGAATCTCTCAAGCGCTCCGAAAAAGAGAGATATCGCATTACGGGACTCGCAAGAGGTCGTGTAACCTAACTTTTCTAGTTAGACACACATCACTGACCTCGTTCGCATAATGGATAGCCAAATATTGCAATGGAACGTGAGAGGACTTCTCCACAATCTTGACTATGTTAAAGACCTCCTCCGCACATTCACTCCAAAGGTAATGTGTGTCCAAGAAACACACCTAAAATTTACACAGACCTACTTTTGAAGGCAATATGCCACTTTCCGCAAAGGCCACGATGATTCACTCACCTCCTCGGAGGGTGTAGCCGTAATAGCCCATAAGGGCATTGCATGTCAGCAAATAAAACTCCGAACTCCCCTCGAAGCAGTTGGAGTCCGACCTGTGCTATTTGGTAAGCTAATCACAGTTAGTTCCTATGTACGCCTCCCCTTCCTGTCAACTTTCTAAAGCAGAGTTTCAAAGCTCCATCGATGAACTTCCTCCGCCATATATAGTCGTTGGTGATATAAACGCAGATAGCCCCCTGTGGGACCACTTGCGTTCAAATGCGCGCAGGCACCTGATAGAAAATTTTCTGTTCTCGTCAGGTGCATGTTTATTGAACAAAAAAGAACCAACGAAGAACTACAATGTTACGCATAATACATACTCGTCCATAGACTTGAGTATAGCTTCGAGCTCACTATTTTTGTACCTGGAGTAGTCTGTTCTCAAGAACCCCTATGGGAGTGACCACTTTCCAGTTACATTAAAGCTTACAAAACCAGATGCATGCTCGCCGCATTTACATCGATGGAACCCCGAATCTGCGAACTGAGAACTGTTTCGAGAACTCACATATTTAGGCGAGGACGAGATTTCGGATTTTAATGTCAAGGATGCTGTGGCATACCTAACTGGTTTTATTATTGACGCTGCAACAAGATGTATTAAGCAAACTAACTGACTGGAAAAGAATTGTCGCAACCCATGGTGGAATGACGAATGTCGGAAAACCCGCAATATTCAAAACAAAGCTTGGGATTGCATGGCAATTCTCCAACAGCAGAAAACCTCATTAATTTCAGACTGGTCCAATCACAAGGCTGGACAACAGGTCCACGTGCAAAGTGAGCTAGCTGGGAGCGGTACGTATCTGGGATAAATTCTCAGAAAGACGAAGCAAAGTGTTGAATTGGGTGAATAAATCAAAGGCTGGGCGACGAACCCCCTGCTTTTATCAAGTACCCAAGGAGATGGCTTGGAAGACCAGGCAGACTGCCTGGCTGAACAGTTTGAATATATCTCCAGTGCATCTCATTACACACAATCATTCCTAAGGTTCAAAGAACACGCAGAGCGACAGCGCCTTGATCGGAAATGTGCCCAAAATGAAGATTACAACCGCCCGTTCACTTTAGCTGAGCTTAAGACTCCTCTTGCTTGTCGCAACAGCTCAGCACCAGGTGATGAACGTATAATATATGAAATAATTAAGTACCTCCACCCTGAACCACACAGAAAATGCCCCTCTCACTTGTTGATGTCACGTGGGCCGCTGGGTCTATTCCGTCTTCTTGGAAAGAAGCTATATTAATACACAAACAAAGTAAGGACCCGCCCTTACCTAGTAGTTACAGACCTATCGGTTTGACAAGCTGTCTCTGCGAGCTCTTTCAAAAAATGATAAACTTGAGAGCAACGGACTACTTGTTCCTTACCAGTGTGGTTTCAGAGAAGGCTGGTCGACCGCAGACCGTTTTGTCCGCATTGAAGCAACTATAAGGGATGCCTTCATACACAAACAGTTTTTTCTCTCCGTATTTCTTCATTTGGAGAAAGCATATGACACCACATGACCGCTTTGGTATTATCCGAGACCTACCCGTTATAGGTATCTGCGATAGTACGTTGAGTATCATCGAAAGTTAGCTTCCTAACCACACATTTCGTGTAAGGGTGGGCCATGCCTTGTCCAGGTCTTTCACCCATGAAACTGGTTTTCCGCAAGGTGGTGTGCTAAGCTGCAGACCCTTTATTGTGAAAATGAATTCTTTGCGCATTGTTATCCCGCAAAGCATGTTATACTCGGTATATGTAGATGATGTGCAGAATGGATTTAAATCACGCAACTTTGCTATATGCGAACGACATGCCCAGCATGCCTTAACTAAAGTGGAAAATGGGCTGAAGAAAACGGTTTCAGGATGAGCCCACAGAAAATTACATGCTTTATTTTCACGAATAAGAGAGCAATAGTGCCATGATCTGCTATTGAGCTCTATGGTAGCATATTACCTGTAAGTGCCAAGCACAAGTTTCTCGGCACATTGGACTCGAAACTCACATTCATCCCGCAGATCAAATACTTGAAGGTTAAATGCCTCAAAACAATGAACTTATTGAAACGTCTATCAAGTACAACATGGGACAGTGACAGGAAATGTCTTTTGAACTTGTATAGGTGTCTTGTCGGCTCATGTCTTGACTACGGCGCGATAGTATATCAGTCCGCTACACCAAGTGCTTTAAAGATGTTGGATCCTGTCCACCATTTGGGAACCTGCTTCGCGACCGGAGCCTTCGGGACAAGCCTCGTACAAAGCTTTTATGCAGAAGCACATGTATGGTCACTCCATCTTCAGCGACCATTTAACAGTTTTACATATTTCATTATTATAAATTCAAACCGCGAATATCCCTCGTATTCATGCATAAGAATATTATCGCTGCCATACTCTTCAATAACCGACCTGCAGCGAGAAGGCCATTCACTGAGCGTGCGAGGAACCTTATCGAAGAAACGGGTGTTCAAGTGCTTGAACATTGTCTTACGGCTCCAGTGAAACTGTTACCGCCATGGCAGTGGGATCTGATACAGTGTGACGCAACCTTTGCAGAGGTCACTAAACATGCGCCATGGGCACATATTAAACTGCATTTCATAGAACTCCAGTACAAGTACTCGTGCACAAAGTTTTAGACAGACGCTTCTAGGTCGCATCCGGAGTGTCTTATGCAGCCGTTGGTCCATCCTCAGAATCCGGTGTACTACACCCGGAAACTAGTATATTTACGGCTGAGGCTCATGCACTATTGTGGGCTGTGAAGCACATAAGAAAATCAAAACTTCAAAAAACTGTTATATTTACAGACTAGCTAAGCCTCGTAAAAGCCTTGAAATCACCCTGCAGACACAAAAACCTGGTACATACTGAGCTCAATTCCATTCTCTGTAGAGCATATAATCTAACCGGCATGCCATTATATGCTGGGTACCTGGCCTTAGAGGCATCGAGGGTAATGTATTAGCTGACTAAATGGCCACATCACTCACATCGCAAGCTATTATTCCTACGGCTGCTGTACCGTTCACAGACCTCAAACCTTTCTAACGAAAGAAACTGCGAAGCCGCTGGCAACACTTGTGGGACCTGGAAACAAAGAATAAGCTTCAATTGATTAAGCCACAGTTTGGTTTCTGGCCCGCGAAAGCGAAAATACGACAAAGTGATGTCCTATTCTGTCGACTAAGGATAGGTCACGCCTATGGCACCTACAATTTTTTACTGACTGGAAATGAGCCTCCAACCTGTGGTAGATGCGGCGAGAGGTTTACCATCCTCCATGTCCTCCTGCAGTGTCGGGAAGCCGAAGCTGAGCGAAAGAAACCTTTTCCTCGTGCATATCGCCAGCACACCCCTCTCCATCCTGCAATGTTTCTTGGTGGAGAACCGTTCTTTGACACCAAAGCAGTTCTAGGTTTTTTTAACGATGTCGACTTGCAAGTTTTAGCCCCATAAATTCATAGCGCATACTCTTTCCAGAGGATGCCGCTGTGATGGTAGTTTCGTATAGCACATGTTAAGCACATGTTAAGCATGTTAAGGCAGTAGTGCTTATTGCAAATGTTCATCTATGACATATTTCACTATATCATCATTATTTTACAATGTATCTTTCGTGTCCATTGTACAGATCATTAACCAGTGGCATAATTTCATCTCATATAGGCTTTATGCACTTTACAGCCACTGTTTTAGGCCCTTTTACAGCCACTTAACATCTGCCCTTCGTCATTCATAGCTCAACTGCGAAGTCATCAACACCGGCGTAGCGCTCTTTGGCGACATGTCGCCCTTGCGGCACAAAACACCCCATTCATCATTTTCTTTAATGGCATAGATATTCTGTTCTGCATCACGACAATATATATATATATATATATATATATATATATATATATATATATGTTGGCCTCAGTCTTGTATATTACCGCCATTGTTCTTGTAGTTCCATCGCTTATAGGACGCGGGTCACAATAACGTAGATGGTATTTCACTGTTTAAAACGCAGTTCTTTCAAGTCCTCGATGTTATACACATCACCAATCAACATTTTTAGGGCAGGAACACTGAGATCGACATTTGTGCAATACACACAAAGGCACACTTCTTCGTGGGGAGGAAGCAGAACCCTGTTCTGACGAAGCAAGTAAAACTTCGACAACGCCATTTATATGTCCGCATTCGCCGCCTTGAACACAAGATACGTATCTCGTATTGAGCAAGTCGGAAATATTGGGAACACGTGCTGCTTTTCCCCGTCAGCAACACGCAGGTATTTCTTGTTTTGGCTCTGGCTTGAGCACGCATACTCATCTTTTGTGTAGTAGGCCATGGCAGCCTGCACATCCCGAAGGGCTTAAACGACACCTCCACAGCAGAGTTGGGGCTGTCCACAGGCCATGGCTCTCACACCATTTTCGTGCTTTGCAGGTCATGTACATTGAGATAATTGGCATGGGGACAACGATTTTTCGTGAATCAAGATTTGCTGTCAGGAATGTCAACAATTGTAGACGCTCCTCAGAAGGTGTAGCCGTTGCGTACGATTTCCTCAAGCTCGCAATCACTCAAGGCAGTCATCGCAATAGGCCCTCGATGGTCCAGGGCTACCAAATTTCGCCCAAAGAGCGCTGACCTCCGTTTTAATTTTCATTGCAACAGCGCTTTCAATTTTGCCCTGTGTCATTCTTGCATAAGCGGCTCATTGTATTTGAGAAGCACGACTTGAGGGCCTCAAGGGTTAAACGCCAGTAAACTTCATGTGACTGTTCAACTCGCCGACCGCCCCTTCCTGGGGTACGAGAGCGTCACCGGTATTACCAGAGTCCGACAAGGCTGATAACAGACCCTTGTGCGGCTTGAAGAAGTATTCACAGATCTGACCTCCACCCACATTTGGACGCGCACCTCGACGAAAGGCCTTCCAGTGTAGAGACACGACATCATCTTCAACACTACGGAACCTTCACTGGAAGGGAAATTTAGCTGTAACAATTTCTTTTTTGTTTTCCCTAAAGTAGTTCGCACAAAAACTCGGTCGCGGCTTTAAGGCCTAGCTATAGCTACCTTCTGAGCGCATGATTGTCAAAGAGCCAAAATCAAGCTTGCTTTCGCAGCTAAGTGCTATGCCCCGTTCAAACATCCTCATCGGTTTCTGCTTATACAATTACCGTGGCGTCGCACAACATTTTCACTACCTCTGACCGCTGTAACTCAGGCGGCTGTATCCGCTAACGCGAACCATGCCTGAAACCAAGCAGAGCCGCAGACGGTGACCAGGTCTCAAGCATAACAGAAAAGCGGCAACCACAAGGCAATACGCATTTCGGCCCATACGCATTTCACTGTCGTCAGCGCTTAGATAGCGACTGTACGGGCACACAGACATATTGCAGAAAAATATATCGTTGGAACTCTGCCTACTTCCACAGCTTTCATTTTGGTGCCGTTCTGAAAAAAAAAATGGCGGACTGTAAATGCGCTCATTCCCGGCTGACGAGGAATAGCGGCGGCTGTACTGAAGTCCCGAACTACGCGAGTAGATTTCATTCAGACTTTCCTTCCCTAAAAAATTTTCCACCGACCCTGACTGCCTCATTCCTGCCGTTGATAAGGCTAAGAAGAAAAACGGCGAGCCCTTGCATTGTGTTTTCGAACAAATGCTGATTTCCGCACTATAGACCACTCTGGCAAATAATATTATTCGAACATTTGTAACATTATTCGCATAAAATGGTGTAACATATTCGTTCTCCGTATTATTGCACAGTCCGCAGAGAACAATTTGGGTGACATCAAAGGAGATTGAGAGTTGAAGGGGAGGGGGTCACAAGCATTTGTCAGTAAAGTAACATTTTTCTAATTTTGAAGTTCTGAGTAAACATATTACTTTACTTTAAAAGTTAGCAGAACAAAAATGCACAGGTTTGCTACCCACCTAATGGCCTGTCGCTGCTGCAAGTTGCAACAACTTGGGATATACAGAGAAGTAGGAAGAGATTCTGGAAGATATGCAAGTTCGAAAAATGTAGCATTTTCGAGAATTTTCGACAACGGTTACTTTATTTACGAATCTCCAAAATACCGCGGGATAATTCTGCTTTACTTCTAATTGCAGTGTAAATAAATATATTTGTATTAATATACTTGCATGGCTTTAATCAATGTCGCAAAGAAAACACCTTTCGTAAGATTGCCACCGCCCGACGACCTTTGACAAGTTTTTACCGTTTACTAATGGCTTTCTTTATTATCAAAAAGCAGTTTAGTACTGTTCAGTCCCGTGTGCATAATGTGCCAAAAATTAAAAAAATAATAAATGTCAAATACACATCCTGTATCAATGTCTCATGAAACTGACCAGCTGTCCAGGTAAATGAACAAGTAATTTCCCCAGTCGAATTTTCCATACGTTTTCCTTCTCGCCATTGTCCCTTTCAGTTGGTTCAAAATGTAAAAAAGGTAACAAGCGGCCTCGCAATATTGAAGAATGCACAGATTTATTCACGAAAATAGGTTTTACCGTACCTCACCCTAAAGGAAACGAATATAAAAAAGTCACTTTTGCTAAGCTCTGATCCTTACCTTCACCGGGAGGCTTCAGGCGCGCTGTGGAGAAGTCCACCACCGTCACTTGGACGTCGAACATGTCAACGAGCAGTCGTTGTCCGTCTAACCAGAAGGGCGCCAATCGATCTTCTGCCCCATTGACCAATACGTGGGCAGGCGTCAGGGCGCGGTGCTCAAACTCCAGTGCTGACTCACCTATGGCAAGCGTCAGGGCTAGCTGCTGCACCACCGAACGGATCTGGAGGGCACTCTCAAACTGCAAAGACCCAAATTAACGTGCTTGCACAAGAAGACCAACCCCAAACAACACAAAGGGTCCACAAGACGCGGCCAAGGTCTAGCCGGTGCAAGGAATGCGGATAAGGACCAACACAAAAGCACCCGCGAACAAATGTATTACATCTGTTTTCAGCAACACAGATGGCGCATGCCGTTACACGTAAACTGCCTTTCTGTAGCTCCATTCAGTTTTGAGGCATTTGGATGCGCTTCTCCGGGTATCACATTTGTTGTGTCTACGACCTTTGCGTGACATAAGGCATGGCACGGTATCAATATGCATAATCGAATATGGGCAAAAGGGCGATTGCTGCTGACTGCCTGAATTCTGCCATCCAGAAATCACAGTTCGTTCGGTTCTCAAAATCTGGTATGCAGGCTATTTATTCTCCGCTGGCTTCCCCCGTTCTGTAATAGTGTCACTTGCTAAAAGACTCCGGCAGATGATAAAACCTGGAACAAGCAGGAGTAGCACTAAAGGCCCCTGCCCTTATAAAAAAATATTGATCGCCCTTCCAGTACTGTGAAGAGGAGTGCAAGCGAAGTTCCGGATCCGCGGCTTTTCGTCGTCGTAACGCCTTGTCTTCGCGCTCCCTCACGGCGAGGTCAGACCGGTGACGACGAGCCCTCTCTCGAGCGAGTTCCCGGAGGCGTTTAAGAAACGCCGCCTGTTCTTTGCCCGTATGCATGACGCGAGGCCTGCTGCCGCTGCCGTTCCTTCGACGCAACGGGGCTGAACTCGCGGGAAACGACAGGCGCGAGGCGAGAGAACACGCGACCACACCCTTTCCCTCCTGCGCCTGGGATTGGCTCGTGCCTTGCGTTACGTCTACTTCTTCGTGCACATAAAATCCCGCTTTAAAGGGCGCGTATGGTGAACCGACAGTGGCTGAATCGGCTAGCGTGGTGGTCTCGCATACCGGAGGTCGACTGTTCGAATCTGCAGCTCGATAAGCAATTTTTCGTACGTCAACACCAACAACAACGCCGAGTGAGACAGTAGAGGTTTTGCTAGAAAGATGAGGCCACAAGGGGTGCTTTATTTGCACAAGATTGGCAACAATATCAAAAGTGCGGTGGACAGACGCGATATGTGGTTTTCTCCGGCACCATCAAGGTTGAGAAGTATTGCTGTCGCATTTGCACGAACGGCGGCAAGAAGCGGGTAAGCGACAAAACTTGGCATAGCCTTCGGAAAAAGTTACGCAAGAGCGCAGTATGACATAGTTTTGTCCTGCGAAAAATTCTATTTTAGGTATACTGGGAGCTTCGAGAATGACATAATGAGAGAGAACGCACAAAACTTGATGAGGCTGATACCGCACAATTGGCGACGCATGTTACTCGGCCTTCGTGTGAGCGGCTACTTTGGAATCGGCAAATTCTGCGCAGGAGAAAAGATGTCGCAAGAAAAACGCTGAAGGCGTTTATTGCGAAATAGCAATATGCAGTTCGATTTGTTTACCGAAGTGATATCTGACTTGACACCGCGTCACGTCGTCCTTGCTAGCGCCTTTTGTACGTAGGATGGGCACGTGTCCCCTTCTTCTATAAATGATCTTTTGTGCTCAAAATAAACTTCAGTGGCTATGCGAGTTTGTTCGTGTCATCTTTGTTTTAGTCCTGATCCCAATTCTTACCAATGATTGTACCATGGCATCTGAACACAGACTAACTCAGCAACAAGAAGCTTTGCTTGTCCATTGGAAGTAAGTTACTTAAAGGGCAACTCCGGCAATTTTTCGATGTCAACGGATGTTGATGAAATTCACTGGATACGTTAAACTGTACATTCTCGTCATGTGCTCAAAAAGCAGGTTTGGCAGTTGCACACATTTTTTACAAATGAATTTATTAAAGTGACTCGAACACCCTACCTCACCTGCCCCTCAGTTACAGGCAACATTGTGTATGACGCCAAGGGGGTGCCACTCGGAGCATGCCGGGATCATGCAGACGACAGTGACGAGAGCGTGGAGGAGTTGACAATCGTAAGCTGGTACTTCGCGTGAGAAGTTGCTGACACGAGGATTTGCGTTCCCTGTGGACGGGCAAGTGATGGGGGGTGACAAGTGGTATTGCGTTGTTGGCTGCACGAATCACTCACACAAGTCGCAACAACTAAGAATAGTTTGCTATCACATATTTTCTTGCGACAATGCGCTTCGCGAGCACTGGATTAGTGTGGCAACTGGTCGCGGAGCAAACACGCGAGCGTGTGTTCTGATCGGTTGTTCCTTCGGTTTAACAAAACCACATTATCATAGGTGCTTGAAGGTGGACGCCGTGCCGACAGTGTTCGACGAGACAAAGCGGAGCCAGCTGCCAGCACCAAGAAAATCCGTCAAAAGGAGAGCGGAGGTACGTGCAGAAAATTTTAAACGATCATGTAAATACAAGATGGTAGCACATTGCAGCCCTAAGTGCGCATCTTATTAGTTACGCACGAGTATGTGATATAATAATTCCTCGCATTGGTATCACTAGCGCTCGTTTGTTCACCATGATGTTTGATCCGAATGAAATCTTTTTTAAATCGAAAATTATGGCTACTGTATAATACACAGTGCGACTGCCGTGATCGATTTGGTTGAGCTCGCTGAGCTCAAAGGTAGAGACAGCGCACAATTGCGACGGATTGCGATTGCGCGGATCCGGGCCTAGCGAAATCGCGATCGAAAGTGCGCACGTATAGATGTACTCTATCCAAGTCATTAGCTGCTTCGTGATCGAAGCTGTATGCCCGTGTCACAGAGGTATATGTACAACCTCGCAACTAGTCGGCAATACCATAGAATACCACAGGTTTCACTGCCGTTGTGGTTTGGTCGCATTACTTCGCGAAGCCCAGTCAAGGCGACTAGTAGTAGTCGCAGCTTTATACTGGTGTCACACGGCCACTTTCAATCGCGATCATGCCCGATGCCGATCCAAATTCTCGACCCCGATTGGCTCCCTCGTGAAGCTTGCGCAAAGGAACGAATCGCGACCGAGAAATTCGATCCGCATCGGGCTTTATTGCGATCAAAAGTGCATCGTGTGACACCTGTATCACTTCAGAAAACAGCTAATTTGCGCTGTATGGCAGTATGTCACAATGTTTAACAACGTGCTGCAGCACAGTAGGATCATCACTGTGCAAAACAGGTGTCCAAGCTCGGAGCGCATTTCACCACCATTGCACAATTGCTTCCGTGTTCCTCTATTGTGATGCTGTGTTGGTCTGTATTCTCAGCTCAGAAAACCAAGGAAACGATAATGGGGCCATTTCGATTTTTGCCCACAATATTGAAAATTTGCCATATTTACATGATTACTTGAATACCAGCGCTTGAGTGTGGTGTGCTATGGAGCAAGGAAATCTATGTCTGAGTGAAGTTATTAAACTTGCGACACAATGCCAGTCTTTACAGGAAGTCCCACAGGAAGCCATATACCTTGTGCACCTGCAGCAAATTACTCTAGGCAGTTTATAAAATATGCGGATGGTTGAAATCAGTAAGACTACTTGCCTAAGCACGCGCTGGTATATTTCAGCTCAAACAGTTATCGGCATTATGTTTAGCTTTCCTACAATTTCATCTAGAGTGCTTACAATTGTTTCGTGCGCCAGCATCATGTGCAAGAAGCACTCGGCGTCGACGAGCTGGAGGACGACCATGCGGAGAGTAGCAATCAGCATGACTTGAGTCGCCAAGCTTCTACCACCGCACAGCACAGTGATGAGCCGGAAGCTGAGCCGCAGATGCGCGATGTTTATGTGCAAACAGTTCCTCATGCACAGAAGTCAAAGACTACAGGCGTGCGTCAAGAACCTATCTGTTGGTGAGAGCACCACTGCTATTTGTTCTTCCTTAGAAAAAAAAGCAGCAGTCAACCAATGGGCGTTAAAAACATGTTTTCATTGTACAGGGTTCCCGGCCAGCCCATTATATGTTTGTGGCAGTTCTGTTCAAACTTAAGACAGGCTGGTATACAGTGAAGAGGCACCACCAGAATCGGTGCCTTTCTGATCTACGCCGAGACATGATGTCTATGCACTAGGCCTCAATCTATACAGTTGTGCGATCTGATTCATAATTTGTATGAAATGTACAAGTGGTTGCACATAACAATAGGCATTGTATGCAGTTTCACCAATTTTTTACGACTGACTACTTCAGTCATGAGATGTCCAGCTGGGATGACTCCGACTAAGATATCATGTGAGCCTTAGGATACCTCATTTATTTATTCTTCTTTGTAATTCACACTCCACACACACCTAGGCCTCGCAAAATGTACCTCCTTGACACATAACTTGTGCTTGATAAGCAGATGTAAGCCTGCTGAGAACATCAATGTAAACTTGATGCACTCTCCGACCAAATGGACATGACCGCGTCAGTAGACAGCGTTGTAAGTGAACATTGTCCAATGTTTTGTTTCAGAGCTTGAAAAATTTTTATGACATAGTACTAAATACATAGATGCTTGCTGTTGCTCAAAGCTGCCCTATCTCTGTAATTACATCTGCCTAATATTTGTTGTGCGCTATTGACCCCAATTTTTCTTGAGATGCTTTAGGCATGGAAACTGTCGTAGAGTGCATGCTTTAAAAGTTACTTTGGAAACCCAGTGGTCCCAGTTAACGCCTCGGTGCGACACTGAACTAGCTCTTAGAACTTTTTTTTCACATTGATAGTGAATGTTGTGTGGCTGGCACAGAACAGATAAAATGCAAGAAAGGTAGAAATTCCCCCAAAATCCTTGGGTGGCAGAGGGACTACTGAGCTGTGGCATAGCCAGAAATTTATTTTGGAGGTGGGGGGGGGGGATCTCCACTCAACTGCCATTTCTCCCCTTCCTTTCATTTTCATTTCATTTTATTACCTTAAATGCCCCATAGGGGCATACATAAGGGGTTGGCGTACATAAATGTACTCTGCATCAGTTTAAGGATAACAGAGCACAAGTATTAAATACAACACACGTGAGAATTAGGTACATAATTCCATCTTGTACACACATAGCATATCCAATACATTTCTTTTTATTCATAAAAATGGTCTGTTACTTTTTGTATGAATGTAGGTGCACAGGTTATGGCGGCGATTTGGTGGGGCAGGTTGTTCCAATCTGTAGCTGCGCGAAAAAAGAATGAGCCTGAAAAAGTGGCAGTATGAGTGCCAGGACGGTCAACTTGGTACGCGTGCCGAGTGCGATGTGATATACGGGCAGCGGGAATAATGTATGGTGTTTGATTAAGTGAAGTATGATAAAACTTAGGAAAAAGAGAGTTCAAATGCGATGGCGATTAGCGAGTGTGACCAAACCGGATTCTTTTTTCAATGACGAAACGCTGACATCATAGGAATACGTTGAATGGAGGAACCTTCTGGCACGGTTTTGCACCGATTCAAGTTCGTTGATTAGATATGCTTGACGAGGGCTCCATGTGGCACATGCATATTCGAGTTTAGGTATGATTATGCTTTTATAGGCTAGCAATTTCACATGCCTGGGCGCTTGCTCTAGGATTCGTTTTCAAAAACCTAGAGATTTATTAGAAGGTGTGATGACGTTAGTAATATGTGTGCTCCAAGTCAAGTCATTACTAAGGGTAATACCAAAGTATTTGTAAGACTGCGCACTTTCTATGTCTACGTTATTTATTGTGTATGGGTAAGCTAGAGGGTTACGTCGGCGGGAGACTGCCATTAATTTACATTTCTTGGGGTTAGGTGTCATTAACCAGCAATCGCACCATTGTTGCAAGCGGTTAATATCCTCTTGAAGGGAGATTTGGTCAGACCTGTTAGTAATTGTTTTGTAAACGACGCAGTCATCTGCAAACATGCGAATATTGCAGGATACATGCAGAGGTAAGCCGTTAATATATATTAAGAAGAGGAGAGGCCGGAGGACAGATCCTTGTGGAACCCCAGAAGTTACCGGTAGGGAAAGAGATGGGTTGTTGGTAATAAGGACAAACTGTGAGCGGTTACTAAGGAAGGCTTCAATTCCTCGCAATATATCGGGGTGCACGTTCGCCAGAGAGTTTTAGTAATAGTCGATATGGCACCTTATCGAATGCTTTCGCGAAATCTAGGAATACTGCGTCTGTCTGCTGGTTAGCATCCA
Source organism: Dermacentor andersoni (assembly GCF_023375885.2). Classification (NCBI taxonomy): domain Eukaryota; kingdom Metazoa; phylum Arthropoda; class Arachnida; order Ixodida; family Ixodidae; genus Dermacentor; species Dermacentor andersoni. Next base: position 198,677,899 of record NC_092815.1, read on the forward strand.
GATTAGTGTGAAGATCATGAAGGAAAACTGCCAATTGCGTTTCTCAGGAAACTCCCTTGCGAAACCCGTGCTGTGAAAAATGAAAAAAGTTTCCTGTGTCTAAAAATTTCATAATTTCTGTATAAATGACATGTTTCATGATTTCGCAAGGTTTGCTTGTTAGTGAGATGGGGTGATAGTTAAGTGGAGAGTTCTTGTCACCTGATTTGTAGATGGGAACAACCCTCCCCACTTTCAAGTCATGTGGTATGATGCCAGTTGAGATTGAGTGCGACAACAGCAAGCACAAATAAGCAGCACTGATGTCCTCAGCGTTTTTTTAATACTTTTGAGTTTATGTTGTCTACTCCGGCTGAGGATGTTATTTTAAGATTCTCAATCAGAGACAAAATACCATCGGCAAAGAATATTACTGATGCCATGACACTAGTTGTTGTTAACCGTATAGGGAAATGACAAGCTAGGTTCATAGAAGAAGACCGACAGAAAAGCTGTATTAAAAAGATTAGCACATTCGTCATCGTCGACCGTTTCACCATTCTCGTTGACTAACGCAATACTGCTTATTTCCCTAGGATTGATCACCTGCCAAAACTTTCTTGGATTAGTGACCAACATTTTTGGTAAATCTTCGTGAAAGAATGACTGTTTTGCCTCCCGAATAGCTGATAAATATGCGCATTCCCCTACGTAATATTTATCTCAGGCACATGTGTTTGTCCTGCCGTTTGCTGCATGATACAAATGTTTTTTTTTCTACTTTGAAGTCTCTTAAATGAATTGGTTAACCATGGCTTCTGAAGTTGCGTTCGAAACGTTATCTCTCGAATGAACCTGTCAGCTAGATGATTTATTTTTTTCTTTGAACTTTTACCAGTTAGTATGGATATCGTGTTTGTTAAGGGATGCCTCGAGTGAAATAAAGAAATCGTACAGGTTATCGCGTATGGCCTCGTAGTTGCTTTTCTTAAAACGATGTATAGTCTTGAAGTTTGTGGCGCAGAATTGGCACAAAGTGAAAGGAAGCGTGAATAACCTTGTGGTCGCTAATTTTATTCAGATAGGTAATTGATGATAAACTGTCTGGTCGACTTGTTAGTATGAGGTGTAATACGTTAGCTGTGTCTTGTGTGACGCGCGTTGGTTCAGATACAAGTTGAGCGAGGTTAAAATTAAAACAAACATCAAGAAATTTTCTTGCTTCTGTCTGATTTACTAAAGACGGAGCTATATTGTGCCAATCGATATCTGGAAAGCCAAAGTCTCCGAAGAGGAGGAGGTCAGCTCTGGGGTATCGAAAGGTTAGTTTGCATAGTAAATTGCAAAGTTGACAGGCAAAATCTGGGCTATTGTGATAGGGTCTATAGCAAACGCCCAAAAGAACTAATTGTGATATAAAGAACTGATATATTTCAAGGAAAAGTTCTGTAGGTCCGCTGTATAGGTAGTTAAGAAATGGAGGAGCCCACTTACGAAAATTGCATTTTTAATATTTTAACGTTCTCGCCGTGGCACTGCCTTCGTCAGAATAAACACAGATGCAAGTGCGCACCCGCTTATATGGGCATGCGCACCTGGGCATAATCAGCAGTACATGCACGTGTGCACTTGCAAATAATAACAGAAAAAGTGCAGCAGTAAGTATAACTTAATCATATTAAATGATCTGTATAAAATATCATTATGGAATCACGATGATTGTACATGAAGTTACAGAATGATATCAACTGCGACATGGCAAAACTAGGAAGAAATTGATTTGGCATGGTTTGTCAATTCTGTACAAGAACGTACACATCTAGATATGGCAGAAAGGCACGACATTTTTCCTGCGCTCTCATTGATACCAGATGAAAGTGTTGAATTTATGAATGAGAAAGGGTTCTCGTACTCCTTGATCATGGTGCGGTTTCAAACCTGATTGTATTACTGTTACTTTGATGTTGTCAAGCGTATGACCTGGCAGTCGAACATCGTTAGATAATTGAAGGTGCGGCAAGCTGTTAACGTGTGCTTTGTGGTTGTTGAATCTGATAGGAAAGATGCTTCGGCCTGACGGATGTACTGCATATGACACACTGAACATTCAAACAGATAGATGATGTTAGTATTGTCGCAAGTGAACTCGCGGTTAATTTTAACAGAAAAATGGGATTTTTGCTTCTAGCAGTCTTTGATGTGGTCATATGTGTACAGAATTTATAACGGGGCTTATTGCAGGGATGAAAACAAGCAGGAGCAATCGCTTTAGTCTTGGAAAAAGTTGCTAGGTCCCGCAGATTCCTAGAGCGACGATAGACCACTCTTGTTGACTCCATGAAAATGTTTTTAAGACCGTCGCTCTGTGTCAATAAATTATAGTGCTTTCTCAGAATGTCCGACACATTAGGAATAGACGCATAGTGTGTTAGGATAAGATTAGTTCGCGAAATTGGCATCAATCGCTTGTCCGTGCAGATCAGTTCTTTACGGTCGAGACAGTCGACCCGTTTAAGGGCATCGTCAATTATTTGTGAAAGGTATTTCTGTACGTATAGTGCGTTACGAAGCTGGTTACAGTTGCGAGTGAGTTCACTGTCGTCCGAACAAATTCGTTTGAGCCGGCTAGCTTGGCTGTAGGGAATGTTCGTTTTGCAGTGTTTGACATGGCTGCTTTTGAAATGCAGATATCGTTGTCGGTCAGTGGGCTTTCTGTAACGATTTGTCGTTAAGTTGCCATTGCACAGAGATACCGAGACGTCAAGGACGTTTATGCTGAGTGATGAACAGGAATGGGAAAAGGAAATTCACTGTACGTCGTTGTTAAAATCAGTAATGAATCAAAGTAACGCAGCTTCACCATGGCGCCAAATTAGGAAAATGTCATCGATGAAGCGTTTGAAATAGAATGGTTTGAGGTCACGAATAGCGAGGATATTCTTTTCTAGCATGCCCATAAAAATTTTAGCATAACTCGAACCTATTTTTGTGTCCATGGAGGTACCACTAGTTTGAACATAATGTTCGCCGTCCAATTGAAAGTTAAGTTCAAGGATTAGTGTTGGAATTATGCCAAGGGCAGAATCGTCGATCGGTTTGTCATCTACAGAGTCGTTATATGCCCGGAGTACAGATTGAATCCCATTTGTATGGGAAATATTGGTGTACAAGGACGTCACGTCTAGTTTGACTAGAAGAGCATCGCTTGAAACACGCAAGTCAGCGATATCAGACAGGAAGTGGTTAGTATCTTTGATATAAGAAGAAAATTTTTTTGTACATGTCCTTATCAGTTCAATTCCTCCTAAATTTTATTACGGTGCAAGGCAAAAACTGCGGTGCAAGGCAAACTAGACATGCACGTCATGCCTTCTTCGGCTAAGAATGAATACCTGGACAATGTGTGTTCTACAAGTTCTTAAAGCACATTAGGTATTTAATTCTCTCCACACCACTAGAAACATGCTTATTTTTGCTACATTTATGTTTCATCATTTGAAGACTTATGAGTTGTAACATATATTGTGACACATGAAATATATATTCATCATTCGTGTTTTTTAATGCAAGTAAAGCAGAAATGATTGTTCAGAGTTTTTGACAACCTTTTCTTAAACTTCAAAGAAACACCACGGAAAGGCATGAATGGAAGTAATAATTTGCTGTTTCTATTATAAATAGCGAGAGTAGAAAAAGAAACTGTATAAAATCTTCCTTGCTACTAGTTCTCAATTTCTGCAACTTAGGCCATAAAACAGTTGTGGAGATTTGGTAGCATTAATATTGCCCATAGTATTGCCCATGACAGGTGGTTACATATTTGAGATTACATATGTTTCATTGCCATGTGTGAAAAGCTCATTTTTTTTACCTTTTGCCTTGTCCGTGACACTATTAGGGTCTTTAAGTCTTAGTATTATGGTCAAAAGCATGCATACTGCACCACAGCAACGCGTTTCTAAAAAATACAGCCCTAAATACTCCTTTCTTTAGGACATTGAATTTATAACATGATACGCTATAAACGCTACAATTGGGTCAAAATCGTGTATCCCTTTGGCTTCTTATGTTTATGTAACACCTGTTCAATGTTAGAAGTAATCACACTGTCAGCAATGAAGTTCTTTTCAATGGCCAGTCTATGGAGAAATAGGGGAAAGTAATTGTTAGTGCAAATTCCACGATCACTGTATGGAGTGGCTTATGTTTAAGGTGTGTATTTGTGAAACTTGGCTGCAGCAGGAAAAACTGAAGAGCTGCTATGTGATATTGCAGTGAACAGAAGTAACTTCAAGCAACAGAATGGAGAAGGAAGGCCTGGAGAGAGCCCTTGATCATGTGATTGAGCTGGGTCTTCACATTGACTCACTTGTGACGGATAGCCATTCTGAAATTAAGGTGTTTATGAGAAGGCAGCACCCAACAATATACCACCTGTTTTACGTGTGGCATATTACGAAAGTTAGATCCACGTGTCATTTCGAGGTGGCCCAAATACGGTTGGGCACACAACTTCCTAATGTAGGCATTATTATTGCACAGGGATGATGTGTACATGTTACATGAAATCTTAAAAAAATAATTTGTGCCTACTGCTGCGCTGTTCTTGCTCAGGTTTCGCAGAAAGACCTCATGCTGTTGTCAATTTCACTCATTGAAACACTTGGCAATGTTACTTCTCTGGTTATAAAAGAAATTCAAAGCTGACTTTATTTATAGGAGCGCAAACTGCGTTGAAAAACCAGTAATTCAGGTGGGGTTGCCACGTGCTGCCTAAAACTCTTAAACATTTCCTGAACTACACTTTTCTGCAGCTGCCAGCAGGTGGTGACACATGTTTATGCTAGTGCCTCGAGGCCTTAGCAGTAACTCGCATTCCGTAAATGAAGGTACCTCTGCATATTTTTAAATATCTAGATGAGTAACTGCGCCAAATGTTGCATTTAAATGATCTAGACAGCAAAAGTAGATGTTTCTGCAAAATCTGAGTAGCAAGTGTGCAGCAGTAAGCGCAAAGTATTTTCTGGTTGATTTAGGAGGTAAGCGTACATCCCTTTCGTCTTTTTGTTAATAGAAGTTGGATATTCCAATGACTTATCTCTTGTAGTCCTAAAGAAGATTATTGCTCTTGGGTGGCTCAAACAACATGGGACTGTGATAGGGTGGCGAAAGACTAATTCGGCATCTTTATTGGTGTGCGGTAAACAGTCATGGCAACGAAAATTTGTTTCTGGCAAGATGGCTATCTATTCTTCGCCACATGGTGAATATGCATGATCACCCTGACCCGTTGCACCCATCCTCTTTTCATGGCGAGATGCGAGAACGTGACTGGTTGGTTAAAGGTAAGAACTTAAATACTACCACAAAGGTATTGGGAGACATTTCTCTTTTTTGCCATTTTTAATTTCAAGCATTGGTAGCCAACTGACTACTGTTTGACAGTTCACGGCTACGTTTTACTACTTAGACCTGGCAACAATGTCTTTATATTCCATGACTTGTTACCATGATCATGGTATTGTTACTGCAGTGGCAAAATATATTGACCTAATTAATGTTTTGTGTATCCTCGTTCATTGATGTGATGTAGTATTCAGGAGCATTTACATTCAAATACTATTTCGTGTCAACAGGCCGCATTATTTTTGCAAGAGGCCACACATCTAGCCGTTACTATGCTCTTTGTGAAGCTCCAATGCAACCACTCATATTTTTTTTTTGAAGGATCAGAGTCATTGCAACGCCTGAAAGCACTTTTGGCAGCACCACGCCTTAGGCGATGCCTTCCCCGGGCACCACACAAGGTCCAGACATTTGACCCCATCTTTTATTAAACACGCTTTGCTACTCAACCAAGTCAATTCTGTCTGTGCCACTGTTGGGCAAGTTGAATCTTTACAGATATTTGAGTGCAACTAACAGTAGTGACAAAGGTGGCATAAAAATGCACTAACAAGTATTCGAACTACTAGCAGTTTCAAAGTGCAATAAAAAAACTTCTTCCCTAAATTTATTGATTGCATGATAGCGGTAATTCTTGCATTTTACTAAGCCTCATGACATGACAAATATAATTAGGGGACTAATAAAAATCTTAATTAACCATACTTTCAGTAAACAATTTTTCGCTAGAAAGATCCGAGAATGTGAGAGCCTTCAGAACAGTCTTTAGGATTATGTATGATTGCAGATAAATATATCTCAAATACTTCCCAGCGTGGGCCATAGAACACATTTGAGTAAAAGATACCTTAGTTGGGGTGCAAAAAGACGGCTAGTCGGAATGTGCTTGTAGGTAATGCATGTGACAGACAGTGGTTGATGAATGCAATGGACTGGATTCGTGACAAATGGAAGCAGTCAAAGGGTGGATACATTTGGTACAAAACAAGTTTCACTGGACAGTGACGGGAGAGATCGTAACCATTTGACTGCCTTCTGTAGGGCTAGACTGCATTTATTAGAGTACTGATAACTTCGCAAAATGAGTTATGGAAATGGCGCACAATCACTAAGTTATTCTTCAAATTTCAGTATATCAGCAGATGACAAAGGAAAACGTTGCCTTTTGCACTTAACTGCCCTAGTGACCTCACTGGTCTGTGCGATAGAACAAAATAAATTTTCTATCCCAATATGCGACTGAATCGTATAAGGCCCCTTAACCGCTCTCAGTGCCTTAAAATATTAAAGCTCGTTTAATAAGGAAAACAGTGCTAGCTTCAGTCAATATGAAGCATGTTCTTTCCACCAGTAAGGCTATCTCAATTCTTCTCGTTAGCGGTTGTCTGTCCCTTTGAATTCTAGAGTTCAGGTGCATGTTTGCAATAAAACAAGAACAGCTGCACAATATTTGTTTTTGACTATATTTATTGCAGAAAAAAAATTGCTGCTCTACATTACAATGAGAACAGATGCAGAGAAATACTCACCGACTCCAGTGGTGCAAAGAGAATTTCACAGAGATTCTCCCGGGGTGAAAAAGAATAGACTGTGGTGCCAGTGAAACAGAATGCAGGCTACGGTGAGCAGGTTGTTTAAAAAAATTATGCTACAGTAACTGGTGCAAAAAAGCAAAGTAATACTTATTTTAGTACTTTAGTGTTTAGCACTCAAATACTGCGCAAGCATTATACTGTAAGAAGTTTTCACAAGAAATTTCAATGCCTAAAGGAGTGATGCTAAATGCGTCCTGCTGGTAGAAGCTGCAGGGACTGCCTTTCGGATGCCTTGGAGCTGAAAAGAGAAAGACAAACTTAAAAGTAAATATGTTAAAAATGGGAACTGCCAATCTATTTTTGATAGGATTAAATCGTTATTCTTTGGCTGAGCTTCTGCCATTGCCCAGTAATGGCATCACCATAGCTAAGCATGGGCCGCTATTTTCAAAGAGACTGCCACTTGTTCCTTCAAGGGGGGTGATTTTTCTAACATGCTCTAAGGGTTCGAGGGCAGTGTGGACAAAAACATATCTACGTTGTTGGTACTGTACCGTCAGGAGATTGCAAGGGTTCTTCAGGCCAAGTGCATGCGAACATGCGCATTTTGTAATCCGATTCCAAAAAGTTATTCGATGTCCTAAAGAGCGATGACACAGAATAGAGAACCCGCCGTGGTTGCTCAGTGGCTATGGTGTTAGGCTGCTGAGCACGAGATCGCGGGATCGAATCCCGGCCTCGGCGGCCGCATTTCCATGGGGGCGAAATGCGAAAACCCCCGTGTACTTAGATTTAGGTGCACGTTAAAGAACCCCACTACGGCGTGCCTCATGATCAGAAAGTGGTTTTGGCACGTAAAACCCCATAATTTAAATTAACAGAATAAAGAATGAGAATACGTGCTAAATACAGTCCTTCAGTGAGAGGACAGCTGAACTGTTGGCTTGTTTCATAACTGTTCTGTCACCATACTGAATTTATGTCCATGTCCAAGTAAAGCCCCCCTAACTTCCCCCACATCCGTGTTTATAGGGTTATGTTTAACCTTACACAGTAGTACCACCTAGAAACATTTGTGTGCATGTAGACAACGTGTGTATATTTTTCAGGATACGTATCTGTCCTGTTAAGCAACGTGATAGACTGTCTTGAGAAGTGGCCATCGTTCTCAAGTGCTGAGCAAGCACCTGTTCGAAGACATCATGGGACGCTTTCATCTAAGAATGGCCCAAAACCACGAAAGGAAGTGTCAAAGGAGCACTCACGCTTTGCGCCTCACAACTGCAGCATCAGTCCTGCAGAAATCCTAAATAGTGCTAAAAAAGACAAGGACAGACGTAAGAACGACAACACATGATGTTGTGCCATGTGCTGTCATTCTTATGTCTGTCCTTGTCCTCTTTAGCGTGATTTAGAATCCCACTATAACACCTCAACCAGCAGACAGACACGCTATCACTATTAAACGGCCCTTTTCAGGGCCACCAATTGGCTGCCTTGGCCGGCGTGATGAGATCAACGATCTCATTCTGCCCTCCTGTGCTGTATGTTTCTCATTAGCCTCACTGGATTCAAACATACACTTAGTATCAAGTACTACAAACAGTTTTGCGTTCGCGTAACTGATACAGCAGCACATCCAGCACCACCTTTGTGAACAGTGTGTTGCAGAGTAAGAAAAAACAATCTGACAACAGCTGCCGTACGTATGGATCAGAACCATGTGGCTTGAATTCGTTCATGACCACCTGCATGCTCAAACAGATAGTTACATTATGTGGACAGATTGTTTTGAATTTTATGACTGCAACATGCCCACAGAATAAAGAAATGAATTAATGATTTTGGTTCACAGACTATATCATTCGTAATTTTGAGGCCACCGTGAATAGTTTAATACTGGAGAAGTCAACTCTTTATCTCTAATGTTCAGCTTTGGCAATCACATAGAGTCTTACCTCATATAATTTGTGTACATGTGCCAACCTCCATTGCTTTCTCACAATTCCTGAATTTCGAAACTTGCTAGGCAGGAAAGTGATCTTTATGTGCAATGCTACTTACGCATTCTCTTGTGTTTAAACTGCATCAGCACACTTCCAAAAATTACAGTGAGTGCGCTAGCTTCACAAACTGGACGAATACATTTGTTTTAGTAATAGGTACACTGTGGTGTGCAAGCATGCACTAGCGATTAAACATTTTTGTCTCCTTAGGTGCACCATGCCCTTCAGCCAATACCTTCAGTGCAGGAAGAGGGCAACGCACCGGTGTTTATAGCAACGGTGGCTTGGGTACTAGTGGTTAACTTAATGGGGCCATGAAACCATTTTCTAACTACTCATACAATGGTCTTGCTATTGAAGGGCATCGCCTCATGAATCTTCTGTGACAAACATTTTTTTCAAATCCTTCAAATATAAGTGGGAAAATGGCACAGATACACAGCCTTCTCTCTCTTTTCATCTCTACTAGCGCACTGTAAGCTGCACAGGAGACAAGTCAACAGGGCAAAGTCCTGCCCAAAAGGTGAGCGTCTCGGTGGCAAAAGGGCTCATCGCGGCACCACATGGCAACAGTGGCAGACTATGCTGTGCAGCATGCTGCTTCTATCTCAGAGGACAGCTGCAGCAGGCGCAGCTACGTGTAACTGTTGTGCGTAAACCTACAGAGCAAAGATGAAATGACTTTTCTGACTCTTTGACATACGAGACATATGTATATTTCATTCATTTAGCTAAAAATTGGGAATTATGTAATGCCGAGAATGTTCTTGTCATCACGAAATCAGCCAGTAGCTGTTGGTGAGTCGAGCTGCTTGCTATGATGCTGCATCATGCATGACAACATGGCGGAGGTGAGAGCAATCAAATTTGCTGTATTCGACACAATACTGTTATTGCTCTGCTGCATGCAATGCAATAATACTCGGTTTGCATGCTCACAGGACCCTCTTGTACAGATCATCCATGGTTCTGTATACTTATGCAAGCATGTATTCCGCCTATAAAAAATAAACTAAAACTCAATGTTTTCTTACGATGATCAGAAAGTGTTTCTTTGCTCCTTTAAAATTAATCAAAGTATGCAGCCATATTTTAAAGAAACCTGCTGGCAAAAATAATGCTTTGTTAAGAAAAATTGGTAAACCTTTGAGATTAATCATACATCAACATATTTGATAATTGAATTACCTATAGAGATGGAAACCAATATGAGACTGAAAGCAAGAGGCCTAGCCTTCACGCTATGCTTCACACAAAACAGTGCTGTGGTCCCATTTCTGTGTCGTCTTGTATGTTGTTCATATCTGTACGCAGAACTTTTCTTCAGCAATTATATGCACCAGCCTGGCCATTACGATGGTCTCATATTCGTGACCATTCCTACTCTTAAAGGTGTCTCATTCTCACTAACATTTGTTTGTATAAGTGCATCTTGGAACAAAACATGTTCCTGTCTTTCAGTGCTTTCACCGGCAATGCTTCCGCAGTAGCAAGAAAAAAGCGTTCCAAATTCAAAATAAAGGCATTATTCTGTTTTGTTATAGTCGAGCATGTTATACTGACTAGTTTGAATAGAAGTGCAATACTTGGTCTCTTTATTTCTTGCTCAAATAGACATACATGCATTTTATTGCAAAACCAGTGCTCACCTATATCTAGGAAGACATCTCATAATTGCCTGATGGTAACGCGCTCCTGATTTTTCGGAGCACACAACCAGGCAGTGGTTGGCGATTTTCTTTCCCAAGCAGACTGCACACCCACCAAACAACCAGTCTCTAGGCCTTGTACCTGACAGATCTGAAGTAGTGTAAAGAAAAGAAAGCACCAATATTAAGAACTAGTGGGGTGCTCACGCAGCCCCTATTGTTATTTAGGGTGGGAAAAACTGCGCGTGCTTGCTCGCCTGCAAATTCTGAATCCACCTTGATGCTTTAAATTATTTTTATAAATACATTCCTTGCCTGCTGCGATGTCATTGGAATTGAACGTGTGGCAGGAGCGACACGTGTGCATTGGGAACACAATGCCGTTACAATTCTGTCTGTGCAAAAATAAAGGACAGGGCGCCGGACATAACTCTTACGTGCCTCACCCATGTAGGTGAAAACAGTATTGTTTAATTAAATATACTTCCGCGTTAAACCATAACGCCAAATTCGAAACAAAATTCGCGAAGAGCTCATTTATATTCATACATTGCAGCAAAACCGGCAATTCGGCTGTTTAATTAAGCGGGAGACTGATATTATCAGGACGTCTACGTAATTGCTTTACTTCTAGCTCTTCCACCGCTGCTATCCTAGAAGTGCGTTCTCGCGTCTGGGCGAGCGCGTGATTCAGGTAGCCGCGAGCAGCATGCTGCACGCCCCATCTCAACGAGCGTAAGCGTGGGCAAGCGTTAAAGTCACGTTTCACGTGGTGCTATTTTGCCGGTGCACGTGTGAAGTCACTGCCATTTTAAACGTTAAAAAAGAGAAAAAAACGACGCACAATTTAGTAACCAAATATATGTAATTCATTACTCACCTGTTTCTGTCAGCGTGCTCTAGGTACGTCGGATTATCGAAATGCAGTTTCCGCCGGTTTACCTCAATCAGCTCCCCATCCAAACACAACAAAGGGAACAGGCGATGTTGTGCGATCCAGATCCGCTGGTCGGTACTGGGAAGGCGCCGAATAGCTGGGATTTCACGGCAGCATATCTGCTCGTCCCTAAGGACGGTCTGGCATTCGCCGCAAGTGCCCCTGTAACAGCGTCGCGATGGCATGAGTGATTTCGGAACAGTCACATTACACTCGAAGCTAATTCTTACCCTTGTTCTTCACATTGGAGCGGGACGTGCTGCGGTGGGCCAGCAGCTGGCAGCCGTGTTGGCGGATCGAACGCGAACGGCGATTCAGTGCTGCAGTATTCCCCTCATTCGCCGCTGTCGCTGTTTGACAAATCCGAGGAGGTGGGGCGCTATATTGTAAAACTATTCCAAACTTTTCTATTCCAATTCAGCAATCAGGCCTCCACGATTGGTCAAAAACTTTTTTGGAACACCCCCACTTCGCCTGTCTGTCGCGCAACGTCACGGAAACCGCTATAGCTCCCCATTTCTTATGATGCGTGCACACTTACTTTGCATGATTGGACCGAACAAAAGAAAAATAGTTATTTCAGATTCGACGCCTTTTCGCAGTTAGACCTCGGCTATTGGTCAAAAGTTTTAGGGCTGCACCCGCTTCACCTGCCTGTCACGCGACGTCACAAAACCTGCGAGAATTCACCACGTCTAAGTGGCGTGCACGAGTTAAACATGCCCTAATATGCTGAACAAAACTGAATTTTCTTCTGTATCGCCACAAGCTGCGCCGTTCCGAAATGAATAAAAGATGGCTTCCGCCGATCGCTCAGGCACTGGCTACTCGCACCTGCCGGAGAGCATGGGTTTATTTGCGTATAATAAAACTTTTTGGGTGGCCGCATAACGTTTTCGAGCTCTTTCGGCACCTTTACGACCTCGTTCTGCCAACTCTTCTTTGCTGAGGTTCCGTTTTAGCGGCATTCGTAAGCTTCCGTTGCACGCTGCCGCGATTTTCGGCCAGCAACCTCAAGCCAAGTAAGTGAAAGCGGACCAATCGCAGGCGCTGGCACCACCTCTTTCATCCGGTTATCGATTTTTAGTGCAGTTGCTCGGCCCCATCGAATCCCTCTCCACTTGAGCGTGCTACTCGCCTCTTGTTAGCCAATTAGATAAGACTAGCCGCTCAGTGTAGTCAATGTTATTTGTTTTTCAAGGAAACAAATGTGACCTTCTATGAACGAGGAGAGCGTTTGATTGGTCTGTTCAGATAACCTTGCAGGTGACCGTCCGATGCTCGCGTCGGCGGTTACGCAAATTTGACGTCAGGAGAATGAAATAAAAATATATTGGAATAGTTTTAGGTTATAGGGCCCCTGGTATAGCTCATACTGCCATCTGAGGACATGGTACCAAAGGTGCAGCGTGGTAACGAATCAAATGAGCGTCTGCTCTTGGCCGGTTTTCGCCCAGCGGGCGAGACCGGCGTGCCTTGCGCGCCTGCCCCGCTGGGTACACACGAAGGCGTTCGCTCGGTTGTTTGGTCAGGTTCCGGTTTCGTTCTTGAGTTTTTTTGCTTATTTGAATTTATTTTCTAATTTGAGGTGCAATTCGGCTACCGTATGCCTCACAAAGTGGTCTCGGGGACCTGAACAATCCATTACCTTGACATGGTTAAAAAATCGCCGTAGTTGACTTTAAAGCAATCAATAGTGGCCAACAAAGGAATCGTCATCATGGAGCCAACATTTTGAGAAGCGGACTTCACGACAACTTGAGCCAACGCTTGCGCAACAGGTTTTCTTTTTTTTTTTGTTTGAGCCTCCTCACTTAGCCTCCTCGTCTAAACGTTCGCTCTAGTACCCGAGCTTTATGGTCACCAGCTGTTGGTCAATATAATTCTAGGCAGATGAGTTGGTTAATGTTAATTTCAAAGCATTTATAATAGCAACAACAAGACGAAAAAAACAGAAATAAGGCTCCAACGCGAATGAAGAAAAATCCCAGAATCCTCATGCTAGGCCGAAAAATATTGTGCAGTGGAATGTTATATTACGGATTGTTTTCTCAGCAGATATACGCATTATAGATAATTAAATAATAATGAAAAAATTTCGACATATTTTCATTACAATTTCTTCCTCTTGTCCAAGATTCTTTCCAGACAGAGCTTTCAACCTTTCCTCGGTGAGCTTCAGTCGTTTATATTTTGCTAGCGCTCTTGATGAGCTTAACCAGTTTGATGTTAAAGTGGCTAACATAAGGAACACTTTTATTCTTGTCACGGGGCCTAAAGTATTCCAGACGTTTAAAATTATTACCATGTCTACTCAAACATAGCACTGTATGGCTGAATACTAAACTACCGACACAATTCGCAGGCATACAAAATAAACCCGTCGATAATTCTGGTGTTTCGCCATAAAACGAGTTCTACGGAAGTTATAAAGTCTCAGCGTAGTCTGTAATACAGACCACGTTGTTGGCAGACTCGGTAGGCCATGCCATGAAAGTGCTGCAAATCATGCTCTCAGAAGAGTAACGGCAGGTGCGCCAGCATCAGAACGTCAATACATACAGCTGCATATTCAGCTCTGTTAGCGGCTTTTCTATGTTACATCCCACGCTGCGCGTTCTGTTATTAGGTGATGATCAAAAATTGATAATACCTAATATAGGCCTTCTACAGAAAGTCTACTCTGCATGCGCGTTAATAAATGTATGTATCGAAATTATCTTTTTCTATCTATACTGCATTGGTTGTTTACCTATTCTGTAATGTCTTTTCTCTCTTTTTCTTTCCAGACTCCTGTATTTTGTCTAGCTATCCTGCCAGAGCCTTTAAGGGCTTTCACTTCTTACTATGCAACAGATATGATTAATGAGCAAGAAAACTCCTAAAGGATAAAGTACTTATATTTCCGAAGACATTGACATCGCTTTTTTCGTATTCAACAAAGCCAAAAATGAGCAATACACTGCAGGTGTTATTTTCTTGGGTCTTCTTAACCATAAAATGTTTTTTAGTCATCTCTAAATTAAACCACCAGAACTTTTAGCTGACTCGCCCTGCATTACTATGTGGTAGTGCAATATATTACAAAAAGGTGTGACCGCACCACGACATTTTCAGCTACGGCTCATTCGTATATGTGTCGTACCTGAACCTTGCTCAGTGGCTTCCCGGCGTAGGACATGTACATGACAAGGTAAGGCCTCGAGGCGTACCATCTCTCTGCAAAAAAATACTCATAAAAATTATATTTTGCGCATTGACTTTTATTCCTCCTATATGCTTGATGTTGCAAATATCGTCATAGCAATCGTAGAATACATAAAATCAGTATTGGTATGTTTAGTAAATGCCTGGAAGAAATAGGAAGGTTAGCTGTTTTATCTGCGTGCCATTTCTATTTCTCGCTGTTCACAGCATATTTGATAACATGTGTCAATTTCATGGAGCGAGGTTACTTCAGTTTATGCAGTTGAATATATAGCAGACTGCATTTCGCTCGCGCTTCTTTCATTGTCATGGGTGAGCTATGGATGCAATCAGCTCCCTGACAAAGAAAGCAGGAATGATGGCACGAACATTGGTTACAAATTCATAGCTCTGTTTACACCCAAGAGAAGGGCAAAGAAAATGGAGTAGAGGAGACAAGTGCTTCGTTGCATTGCATTTAATTCCGTACCAAATGAATGCTACGCTGGCAACTAGTGCTCATATCAGGAAAACAAAACAATTTAAAGAAAGTGCAGCCACAGGCGCATTTTCATATACGGTGACTAGGGCACACCTCTCACTCTAAAATTTTGTAAGGAACGAGAATTTCGGCGAACTACCTATACATGCTTATACTTCAATAAAATACAGGGCATGAATAATCAGTTTTGGTATCACTAGTATTATGTGTCCCTGCTTGTTGCTTGACTAGTTGATTCATACTTGTTATGCTGTAGTATGACGCGAAACAATATGGAATAAGAAGGCGACAGCAAAGCGCGCAACTCGCAACTAAGTTGATTCTGTGAAGACATGTTCACCTTCTCAGGAGAAAGCTGCATGCCAAGTTCCCTACCACAATAGCGCAACGCAGGCAGTCCACCGTAAAGAAATTGCGAGAAAGCATACTTATTATAACATACCAAAAGGGTCCACTGCTGCGCAGATCCACAAACTTGTCGCTGAGACAAACGTCGCATTTAGAATGTAATATGCCACATTACCTCACCTTCCCAGGCATGTTTCCTTTTGCCGCCTATCCAGATGTTCAAAATGCTTGGTTCATACATGCATAAACCACGATTCATAGGGTAATTTGCGGCAATTTACCCCTGGCTTCTTCTCTCTTGCACTATCGCTAGTGCAGTGTCTTCCTTCGCCAATATATCCCCAGCAGCAATCGGCGGGACATCATAAACCAAAAGAACGGCCAAGGCAATATGCTCCTTTGCATGCTCCTTCCCACACATGAACAGATTTCACGGCGCTAAATTCCGTGTTAGATACCGTAGCCAAATTTCGACAGCAAGATAGATTCCATGTTACCGACAAAACAATAGGTACATTGAGCCTGTTAACCACTTTCTTCCGGTTGTCGGTCGCTTTGTGTGCAAAAGCAACGACCTGCAGTATTTTTTTTTTTGCCCTAGCTGCTCAGAATCGTGCTTGCCCTTCACTTTTCTATGAAGGGCCTGAACTATTATTACCAAGAACTCTCGGCGCAACGTAGCTCCTGCAACCTGTTCGTTGAAGTAGTTCAGCACCATATGAAAAGAAGGCCTCACGAACGCCGCCTGAAGGCATATGAAGGCTACAGGGGTCTAGACAAGCTTCTTTTGGGCCGAGTAAAGCGGCGAAATCTCCTTGCGTGAGCGCGAACTGTAGAGTGAGCAGAGGTGTTCAGAAAAGTATAAGACAGCGAGTTGTCATTCTTAACAAGCCCGTGCGTAACAAAAAGCCCTTTGCCATATTTTCTAAACATAGGGAAAGTTTAATCCAACCTATTAGCAGGTGCCATAGAAAAATTATATTTTAAAATTGGCTACATGGTGTCAAAATATTCAAAATCCTTAAGCATCTTAAGATGCGCTTTCTTGTCCTGTGGCAGATTCATATTGTCACGTGGTAGTGACGGTGAAGATGGAAGCAAAACCTTTTATTGGGCTATCTTGTGGCCTGAAAAGCAGGCTACACTCAAAGAACGATAGCGGCGAATACACTCAGCGATCGTCGAAAATCTGATGAGCATGTCAAGCGCGTCGGCTTTTACACATCAGTCGTCGTATGATCCAGAGTAATCGCTGGGAGCCGCGTGCCTTCCACGAAGTTCTACATTATTCGCGTCGCGCACACATGCAATCAGATTACACAAGGTTCGGTCACAGACAGCGGATGGAATGACCGATAACATTCCAGAGACTTCCGATGCATGGAGACGTGTCCTGCGCTGTGCGATAACATTTGTTAGGCGGTGAAACGTGTCGCCCGATAAAGACAAGTACACGTGTCAATATAGTTCCGGTCACCATCTCCCATATTATATATTTATTTGCGGGCGGAGCTCGTCCCAGTAACCATGTGACCATTATTGTCATCAAATCATGTTGGCAGTGCTTTCGAATTTCCGTTTCCTAATGGGCAGTTTTACTGTGTAATAATCATCATATCTCATGGAAGCGTCGAAATGAATGTAAAATAACTGTATACGTGTTCAAATCGTCTTATATTTGTTATTTCAGCACTCTTAGTACGTCTTACGCTATAATTTATACTAAATCCAATTTTTTATTTCTTGTAATATGAGTTCTGAACAATACAGTATGATTTTAGAAACATCACTTTCTGATTTGCTACCATTGTAGCAATGAACAGTGATCACATAAGAGATGTCTTTCCAGCCAACCTCTTCTCAACAAGACTTAATTCGGTCAGGGCACCAACTTCTTCTTCAGCAATTGTATCTTGCCTTCTTCAGGGCAGCAAATGCTGCCCTGAAAGACTAGATGCAATTGAAGGAGAAGCAGTTGTTGCCCTGATGAGGATAAGTCACCTTGTCGAAACATTTGCTCAAAGCACATTTCTTCATATACCACTCTTCATCACAAAAACTCAATCCTCCTGTAACCTTCTGTCTTCATTGAATTTCTATTTATTAAGCAAGCACTTCTTCTCCTCATTGGGGCTGACTGTCGCAAAGAATTATCTGTACCTGTAAAGCAAGGAGGGTTTCGGAAGTAAAAAGGGCGTTTATATAACCCTGCAAATATATGACGCCCTGAGCCACACGTAGAGCTTGTTGATGTTTCTAAACGTACCAATAATAAAGAAATAATTGAATTGTGCACTGACGCAAACATTGCAGTGCCCTATCTGATGGGCGCAGTGGGAGCGGAGGAATCATACGATCTGATGAACGTATTGCAATAATAAATAGGAATACATTCACTGAATAAGTTCACTTGGAGAGGGTGCTAGAGAACGTGCGTATTACGCAGTGCAGAATGCTTGAGAATCGCGTCAGCGCAACTACAGCGAAGATATTAACCCTACTCATGTGAATATGTATAAATATCAATTCGTAGCATAGTATACCGAAGCGAAGTTTGCTGACGGTGACACGACACTATATTTTGAAAATATATGCGAAGCATGTTCTCGATATGAAGGGGGGGTGTTTTGCGTAATTCAGCAAGGTGGCCTCCACACAATTCGGTGGATGTCCCATTTTCCCTTAATTTATTATTTCTCTCCACCTTACGGGTTTCCGCAGAACTATATCGTCAAACTCTTCCCTTTGCTGCGAGTTGTTGACGAATTCGACTTCGCCCGGCCATCTGCTAGCCGCTTGGTTAGCTCAGATGGTAGAGTGGCTGCCCCGGAAAGGCGGTGGTCCCGGGTTCGAGTACCCGACAAGGACGGATTTTCCTTCAATTGCGAGACTTTTCTTTCGAGGAGCCCGTATCGGTGCCTTATTAGTGCCTTTGAAAAGCAAACATACTCTTTTTTAGAAAAGCAGCCTTTCTGGAAATAGAACACAAACCTAAATTGCTGAATTTCCGCTGAAGCCATCCTTCCTGAGCTTAGGTAAGTGTTGTGCACCTTGCTGGTTTGAAGGGGGGAGAAAAAGGGCCAAGTCACGGCAGCCCATACTTTCATCTTGCGCTATATAGTACGACAAGACTCGGACAGATGAATGAATTGCATGATTCGTGCACCATTCGTCTGCCTGTTCTTTTCTTTCCCACTGATTTCATACTACATAGTGCAAGATCAAAGTATAAATCCGGCTGGTGACAACGCACAAGTTTGTGATTAACTATTTAGCTTAAAAACTTCCAAGTCTAGCCCATGATTTGAACACTAAAACCGGCAATACTGCAGATAGCAATACTTCCTTATTGGTACCCACCAACTAGGAGCGTCAAACAAATGCATTTAGCAATGTAGCTCGGCAAGGGCATACCTGAAGCCAAAATACAATTTCCCACAAAAAACCCTCGTTGCAGTGTACTTGACTAAGCCTTGCATTACCTCAGATCCAGGTTACATGCTGTGTTGAAAGTAAAAATTACTTAATCTTTTCGTTTTGTCTGTGCTAACCTACGAAGACCAAGCTTTCAAGCTAGCAAACTTAAAACGTAAGATAAAGATGACGTAACAAGCGATGAACCGCCCAATTTTCGCAAAGTTTACCAATATAGTAATTTTTTGCTGATGTTATGCTTCACACACTTGTAGATAAGGTTTTATTTTTAATTAAGTAAGCATGAAAAGTTACACAAGAGAAACAAATTTAGGCAGCAAAAGATGGCACAGAGTTAAGTGACAGAAGGAATTATGAGTACAGCGAGACCGAGTGCTAAGCCTAGGTGTGGTTGGGGCATAAAAGTAGAAAAGGAAAAATTAGAGACCTTCACTTGTCGGTATACATATTTGGGACGTGGATGACAATATGCTATCGGATACTGTGTCTGCGTACCATCGGTGAAGAGTGAGGCTTTCTTGCGGCTGTGATAGTTGATGCAGGCGTTCCGCATCATGCTTGGGTACATGTCCCATACGCCGTACACTCTGAAAACAAGAATTGCACGGAAACTTGTCATAAACGATATCGCAACACAACCCGCGCTGCTATATATATATATATATATATATATATATATATATATATATATATATATATATATATATATATATATATATATATATATATATGTATATATATATGTATTTCCCTAGTAGAAATAATTCCCCGTATGTTGTCTACATACATACATACAAGCATACATACATACATACATACATACATACTTACATACATACATACATACATACATACATACATACATACATACATACATGCATGCATACATGCATGCATACATACATGCATACATACATACATACATACATACATACATACATACATACATACATACATACATACATACATACATACATACATACATACATTTTACAGTGGGAAGCCTAATGTTCACTGACTGGTACGCTACATGAATTTGCCTAGAACCGTTTTAGCTTAGTGGTCTCCATTGTTTCTGTATCAACAATGGCAGCAACTTATTTCGCCGTATTGTTCGCTTCCTATAGTTAGCAACGAAAGCTAAGAAAATACATGCAGCGTCCTTACGCTCGCAGCTCCGAAAATCCCCCGGTGTTGTTGTCGACGTTCATGCTCATTTTCCGCATTATTCTGGAAAAGCGCGCACCAGCATATTAGCACATAAGACCAGACTCCTGTGCAGACCGCAATACAGTATGAAAATCACTGGGGCCATGAGAACTGTAGGCATAGCTTATTCTTTATAATTCGTTTAATACATGAAATTGGCTCAATTGACGCGGAACATTTCGCCTTAACATAGAGTCGTCAGTGTCGTACGATTCTTACGAAGACGCATTTATAAAGCATACTTCTGAAGAGCCAATTACTTCTGGGTGCGCAAGTTATTTCTTTTTCTGCCTCCAGGTTTATCTCTTGCGACATCAAAATCGACGTAGCTTTATTTTCCTTATAACTCCGAAAATGTACCTAACCTTGCGATTAGGATACACGTTAGAGTCCTGAAACATAGACTGTACTTTACCTATAAAAGGAGTGCATCAGTGCCCGTGTGAGATCGTTTCAGAGTGAACGTCAACCCTTTGTGAAAGTATATGGCTGCGTAAACGAGTGAGCAGAACAATCGATGTGCTTGCCTTGCTACGCGCACTTCGGTGAGCAACTCCGGCCAATGTTCGCGCAAATAGACGGGGTGCAGAACCTTCAGCACGGCGGTGCCGCGGCTGCCGCTCGTGCGGAACACCTCCGAGTACACTCCGCTCTCGTGCAGCTTGACACAGCCGTCCACTCCACTGCAGAACGCCACGCGTAAGACCACGGGCGAAGAAGCAATAATCACCGGTTGTGTTCTCCACTGGGGGTACGCTCGATGTGTTCTCGATAACACTCAATAAAGCACGTAATAAATGCTTCTTATTAAAAAAATCGGCGCCGTTGAGCTTCATGAAAGGTTAAAATTCGCATGAGACATTTTCTGTCGAACCGTTCTCGAGCAGTTAAGTTTCCCAATGACTTATCCAACTTTGTTCGACGATTATCAGGGGAGCGACGAGGTCCAGTGTTCGGCCCCCTTTATTACTATACCTCAATGACAAATCAGTTGCACCACTTCGTTAATACTCATCTTTGCAAGCAATACTGCCATCTATAAAAAGCACCAGAAAAATAGATAATATTAAAATAAAATGCGATTGAGAACTAACTGAATGGTGCAACAGGTGGAAAATGGAAATTAATAGGCATAACACAAAGTGCTTGAAATTCGCTTAAATTTCGGATACTTACGAACCTTACAAATGAATGACATCGGCATAGAAAAAAGTGCCATCGATGAATTATCAAAGCATTATCTTCAGCTCCCAACTCTCATTCGGTGATGATGTAAAATTGATTACAACAAACTGCGCAAAAGACTCAGTCTTCATAAAAGCCATTTATATAAGGGCTACCGCCTGCGGGACTATCTGCGGGCATCATGCCAAGCACTGTGTCTTGAAAGACCGACGGACAAAAAAAAAACGTAGGGGCTAGCACTGTTCCTGGGCTTCTACGGTCCATCAGTATGACAAGTCGCGCTGCTTTTCACAAAGTACACGAGTAAATCTCATTAGTTAGGCCATTATTAGAATGTTCCTTCGCGAGAGTGCCTTCACGTGGTAGTCGCGTTAGGATATGACCTCCTGCGTGCCGTTGGTCCTTACTTGTGAATGCGTACCAGCGTATTATTCTGCTACAAACGCATAGTACCATGGCCTACGATACAAGAGATAACATAACTTAGGTACACACTTAGCATGCCACAACCACAAACACGAAATGAACGTGACCGCCGCCAAACATTGGCACCCCGCCACTATAATATACATTGGCCACAACAAAAGCTCCTAATCCGCATCTGTTAAATCTGTTCTAAATATTGTACGACGAGGGGTGCCAAGTATGCTGTGCGTCATGATGCCGACATCTACCAGGAGACGAAAGAAAGAGGGACAGAGGGACAAAGTGCACAAAAAAAAAACTTTAAAAATATCCGGCGTGCTTTATGCGCAGTTAGTGATCACAGGTTAAGTGCGTATAATATTAGTCGCAGCCACGCATGCTAGCCAGGATGTAGATCAGCAAAAAAAAAAAAAAACAGTGCCCACTCACATCTCCTCTAGCACCGCCCCGAACCTCATTGGCGTCCCGTGCTTGCACTCACGCAGGAGCTTCCCGAACGCCTTGGCCAAAATATTGACGGGTGAAGGCAGCAGAGGCTCTGGCGGCCACTCTAAAAAGAAGCGACCGCCAGCAGAAATGCTGGCGCCGAAAATTTCTCGTTCCTCCGACAACTGTGACGTAAGAGAGGTAGCAGAAGTCAGCGACGAGACGGGACTCTCCGCCACTGAAGGCGAAGGGCGCACGTCCTCCGTCGGAAGCGACGAGCCGTAGGTTGCGGGGTGGTCTGGACAAATATGCAGATAGAAACAAATTTAGACGTCATTGGCAGGCATAAAAATACATTGTGGCGTGTAGTATCGTTATCTCTCTAATATCCAACGTGGAAGAGCCCCGTCGCAGAACATTCACGCCAGGCATAGTTTGATAACGCATTTTTTTTTATTTAGGCAAGGCAAACCTTGCCCCATCAAAAATTTGCGTTTAGCGTTTTAGATAGTACCGTTTTGATAGTGGCGTTTTTAATAGTTCTGTGGTGCCAAGTGTCAATAGGGGATATCTTATAGAACGAAATATTAATTAACGAATGTAATAAACATTTTTTTACTCAAATAACATTTCATTGCTTTATTCTTGTACAAATGTACTCTTCTTGGCCAGGCATAAATGTGGATAGGTTGTTTTTATTTTTCTTGATGTGTAACTCTGGTTGGGCATTACAGGACTGGACTGCACAGTAGGTTTAGAGCAACGGAGTCATAATTATGATCAATATTTTATTTTAAGTCCACTCCAGGGCCGAGGCCTCCTCTTGCTATCCATAATCACCCTAGCCATGCGCTAGCTGATTCAAACTTTTGCCAGCAAGTTTACGAATTTGATCACTCCGCCTAGTTTTCTGCCCTCATGACTGCACCTTCCTTCTCTTCGCACTCATTCCCTAACTCTAATGGTCTACTGGTTATCTACCCTACGCCTTACGAAGGGTGCTTAGCTACGCTATTTTCTCTATATGTCAACTAGAATATCGGCTATCTCCGTTTACTCTTTAATACATACCCCTGTCTTCCTGCTCATAACTTAGTAGGGCAAAGGTTCGGGCTAGTTGGTTTTCCATGAGGCTGTGCAGTTCAGCGTGAATTGGGACAACAGACAAATAAAAACGAGAAAAACACTGCCTCTTAGAGTTACGCCTAAGATTTTGGCTTCTAGCGCGAAGTGAAACACGGACACAGAAAGGAGCAGACAGGACGAGCGCTCCTTTCTGTGTCCGTGTTTCACTTCGCGCTAGAAGCCAAAATCATGTTACCGTACCAACTCGCCCAACTGTCTATCCTTTTGCATTACGCCTAAGATTTTTCGTTTCATCGCTCCTTGCGCTGCCCTTAAGTGGTTCTTGAGTTTCTGTGTTGACGTCCAAGTTTCCGTCCCTAATGTTAGCACCGCTAGACTCCAGCGATTGTACACGTCTCTTTGCAACGACAGTGGTAAATTCCCAGTCAGGATTGCTGATGGCTATTATATACAATCGAGCTCATTGTTTTTTCTTCTGTAAATTTCCTTCTTATCTTCAGGGCCCCCTGTGAGTAATGGACCTAGGTAAACTTGCTCCTATAGAGATTGGAGAGGTGGACTGGCGATCCTGAATTATTGTTCCCTTCCCATGCTATTGAACATTATCTTTGTCTTCTACACATTAATCTTCAACCTCAGTCTTACACTATCTGATTAAGGTCCTCAATCATTCGTTGTAGTTCATCCGCAGTGTTGCTAAACAAGCCATTGTCATCTGGAATTGGAAGGTTGCTGAGATATTGGTCGTTTATCCTGAGTCCTAATTATTGCTAGTCAAATAGACTGAAGGTGTGGACCTAAAATAAAATATTCATCATAATTATGACTCCGTCCCTCTAAACCCACTGTGCAGTCCAGTCCTGTAATGCCCAACCAGAGTTCCACATGTACTTCTAAGAATGTAGTGGTTACCATTGGAGAGATTGTCTCCTTGTCTGACTTTTTTTTATAGGTATCTGCCTATTTTTCCTGTGGAAAATTAAGGTAGCAGTGGAGTCTTCGTAGATATTTTCAAAGATATTCAAAAGTGTATCCTGTATTCCTTTATTACGCAATGCCTCAACGGATACTCTTATCCTCACGAAATCAAATTCCTTTTCACAATCTATGAAGGACATGGAGAGAGGTTTATAGTACTACGCGTATTTCTCGTTTACCTGACTGATGACATGTATGTAATTCATTGAAGGGTATCCCTTCCTGAAGCCAGTCTGTTCTCTTGGTTGATTGAATTTCAAGTTTTGCTCACATACTATTCAAAATAATCTTGGAACATATTTTATACAATGGTGAAAGCAAGTTACCGGGCCGATAATTCAATTATCTAACGCCTTCTTTCTTATGGATTAGTATAATTTGGCCATTCTTCCAGCTCTCTGGTACACTTGAAGTCGTGACGCATTGCATATAAGGGGGCGCAAGTTTTTCAAGCATGATATCGCATCCATCTTTGAGTAAATCTACTGTTATTCCATCTTTTGCTGCCAGTATTCCCCTGGTCATATCTTGCAAGTTCCTGCTAACTTTATCGCTAATTATAGGAGCAGCATCTGCATTCTGTTCATAACTACATCGAATAAAGCTAGCGTGGCTGCTCTGCAGCACTTCACAACTAAGTATGGAATTCTTCTGCTGCTTTTACTATATCAACAAAGTTGCTCATGACACGGGTGACGAAAAACGCAGTACTGCATGGCAGTATGGATTCCCTGTGGTTCTTTAACCCGTACCTCATGCATGGTACACGAGTGTTTTTGCATTCCACCCGCGTTGTAAGAAAGGCACCACTGTCGAGATTGAACCCGTGACCTCGTTCCCAGCAGCACAACGCCATAGCCACTGAGCTGCCCCACTGGGTGAGCACAAAAGTTGCTGAGTGGGGCCGTCCATCACTTTCCAACTCCATTCCGAAGATTGGAGTGCCCCTTCCTTTCATTTGCTTTAACTGTTCGGAATTTCCCCTCCTGGAGTGGCTGAGCTAATGCATTCCAGAAGTGTTCATTGTTGGGCTAGTTGGTTTTCCATAATTGAAGTAGAAACTTAGCGCGATAAGAATCACAGAGACAAGCAAGGCGGACAAAGACAAGCCCTACACCCACAACTGTTTAATAGAAGGATATAATCGTACATATATATTGTTACGGGGAGAAAATATATGTAGTCACAATAGATACAGTTACAAGGGTGCAGCTCGCGACCAGGTTAACACCATCAGCGGATCTTCGAGACACTTCAATCAACTCTTCACATGCCACCGTCATTTTGTCCACAGCGGCACAAACTTGAAGGTGACATCAACCCCCGGCGGCAGAAGCATCGTCTCGATGCTTTTTAGGGCGGTGAATCAGCATGCGAGTTATAGGGCTCGCATTCTGCTCGATATCAGTTCTCGGTGGGGCAGAAGACGTCGAAGTCACAGGTGATATCTCATATGTGAGGCTGGTGACTTAACGAAGAACTTGGTATCGTCCGACGTATCGCGGCAGCAGTTTTTCGAAGATGCCGACGCGACGGGTGGATAAGCAAAGAAGGACAAGTGAACCAGGGCTGAAATGAGCGTCCCGACGACGACTGTGGTAACGATGCTTTTGGATAGTTTGAGACGCCAGCAAACGATCACGGGCAATGCGACGTGCTGTGGCCGCGCGAACAATGGCCTCGTGAGCGTAGAACGTGGTACCGTAGGCATCGGAAGAGAGCAGCGAGTCAAGAGGCAGGAGTAGGTCACAGCCATATAGCAGATAGAATGGAGAATAACCAGTAATATCGTGACGCCACGAATTGTATGCAAACGTCACGAAGAGTAAGGAGCAGTCCCAATCCCGGTGATCATCGGACACGTACATGGAGAGCATGTCCGTGAGTGTACGGATGAGACGCTCGGTAAGTCAGTTTGTCTGTGGGTGGTCAGCCATGATAAACGTGTGGGACGTTGAGAAAGAGCGAAGAAGGTCGTCGACAACTTCAGAAAGAAAAACAGCGGCCTTTATCAGTCAGTAGCTGACGTGGGGCACCATGATGTAGGATAACTTCATGGAGGGGAAAATAAGCCACATCAGTTGCACAGCACATGGGAGGGCCCGCGTTATGGCATAACGCGTGGTATAGTCCCTCACACGGCCACTCACTTGTTGCCCGAGGATGAAGTTGGAAATGGGAAAAGGATGTGAAGGCCGACGCGGAAAAATGGCTCACTGGGGATATCTATAGGCTGAAGGTGCCCAACGGGAGACAATGGAGGTTTCCTGCGGCGTTGGCAAAGTTCACAGGCAGCGGCGTAGCTTCGAACACAGCGATACAGCCCAGGCGAGAAAAATCGCCTGCGCACACGGTCGTATGTATGGGAGACACCCAAGTGACCAGCGGTGGGCACTTCATGTAACTGCGAGAAAATTGTCGAACGCAGATGCCGAGGCGCGACGAGAAGCAGTTCAGCATCACGTGGATGCAGATTGCGTCGGTATAAAGTCCCGTCCTGGAGAACAAACATATGGAGAGAAACATCATCTTGCTCCGGGGTAAGGCGTTCGATGATGGATCGCGAATATTGGTCACGACCCTGCTCGTAGGCGATGCGTGAGAAGTCGGAGATTGACGAGACGCAGGTATCTGTATAGGTTTCGGTGCCATGGGGTGGGTCGACAGAATAGCGGGACAGGCCGTCGGCGTCCTTATGTAGCCGCCCAGATTTGTAGGAAACGGAAACGGTGTACTAATGCGGGCGTAAGGCCAACGGCCAAGACGGCCTCTCGGGTCTCCGAGAGAGGATAGCCAACGTAAGGCATGATGATCTGTCACGACGGTGAAATGTTGACCGAACAGCTAAAGGCGAGACTTAGCAACGGACCAAAGAAGGGCCAAGCATTCACGTTCTGTTATGGAGTAGTTGCCTTCCGGTTCTGAAAGAAGTCGGCTAGCAAACGCGATCACGTGATTGATGTTCCGCTGTCGCTGGGACAAGATAGCGCCAATGCCTTGGCCGCTGGCATCAGTGCGAATTTCAGCTTAGGCATGCGGATCAAAATGACCCAACACGGGTGGATTGATAAGACGACTGATAAGGGTGGAAAGTGCTGCAGCGTCGTCGGGCGCCCACCAAAAGTAGCGTCCTTTTTGAGGAGGTCTGTGAGAGGACGAGCGATTTCGGCAAAGTTCCGAATAAATCACCGAAAATAGGAACACAGCGCTAGGAAACTTCGGACATCGGTAGAAGAACGCGGAAGAGGAAATTCACCGACGGCACGAACTTCATTAGGATCAGTCTGGATGCCAGCAGCGTCAACCAAGTGGCCAAGTACTCGTATTTGGCGGTGGCCGAAATGGCATTTTGCGGACTTGAGTTGTAGGCCAGATCATCGAAAAACAGCAAGGATAGCTGAGAGTCGGCAACCAAGTGGCCAAGTACTCGTATTTGGCGGTGGCCGAAATGGCATTTTGCGGACTTGAGTTGTAGGCCAGACCATCGAAAAACAGCAAGGATAGCTGAGAGTCGGTGAAAGTGGCTCTCAAATGTCGGTGAAAAAACAATAACGTCATCAAGGTAGCAGAGGCATGTGGTCCATTTGAGTCCGCGCAGAAGAGAGTTAATCATGCGCTCGAAGGGAGCAGGGGCATTACACAGTCCGAAAGGCATCACTTTAAATTAGTATAGACCGTCTGGTGTGACGAAGGCGTCTATTCGTAGTCTATTCGCGATCTCGTTCATCCACTGCGATTTGCCAGTAGCCAGAGCGCAAATCAATCGACAAAAAATAACTGGCGCTGTGTAAGCAGTCCAGCGCGTCATCAATACGCGGAAGCGGATACACGTCCTTTTTGGTAATCTAATTAAGGTGACGGTAATCGATACAAAATATCCAGGTGTTGTCCTTCTTTTTAACCAGAACAATAGGTGACGCCCACAGACTGCAGGAAGGCCCGATAACATCTTTGGAGAGCGTTTTGTCCACCTACCTTTGGATCACCTGGCGTTCAGCCGCAGACACACGGTAGGGCCTCTGGTGTATAGGAGGAGCGTCACCAGTGTGGATTGGATGGGTGACGACACGGGTTCGACCTAGCGGACGATTTCCAAAATCAGAAATGTTTTCAGAGGACATCAGAATGCAGCGAAGGGCGTCGGCGTAGGCAGGTCGTAGATCAGTAGCAATCATAGGCATAAACTTGTCTTTGCGTGAAGTAGGCGGGGCAGAAGCTGCATCAGTGTCGAATCGTGGTTCGAGCGTAAGAGCAGCTACTCGACAGCCTTCCAAAGGGGATAGGACAGCGAGAGATACACCCACAGGAAGCATTTACAGACACGAACGAAAGTTCAGATGAGGAAGCCACGCTCGGTTGTTGGCAAGAGTTACAATTGAGCTTGGTAGTACCATTTGAGGTGCCAGGAGGACGTCGCAAAGCGGGGACATCACGTAAGGACCAACTCGAAGTGGTGGAGAATGCGACATGAGGACTTAAGTCGCAGCATCAGGTTGTAGCCGAAGAAATTCAGTAGTCTGGATTTGTGGTCATCGGTCGAGTTGCAAAGTAATGGGACAGTTCAAGGCGAAGGGTGCCGGTTGCACAGTCAATAAGTGCTGAATGAGCAGTCAGAAAGCCGATTCCAAGAATCACTTCGTGTGGACACTCTGCCAGTACAGTGAACAGGACTAACACAGGACGGCCGGTAATAGCAACACGGGCAGCGCACATACCCATCACGGCTGTTGTACTGCCAATAGCTACTCGGACGGCAGGCGACTCGGCAGGTGCCAGGACTTTACGGAGACGGCTGCGAAGATCTGATCGCATAACCGACACCTGAGCGCCAGTGTCGATGATGGCTTAAACGGGTACACCATCAACAAAAATTTCGTCAATGTTTGGTCGAGCAGCAGAGGTCAGCAGATGTTTTGCAGTCCGAGTCGTCAATGCAGCCTCACCTCCGGAGGCTGCATTCTTTAGTTTCCCGAGAAGCGGCCTAAGTAGGACGGGAACGAGGGACGTCGAGGTGTAGGTAAATAGGATTGACGGCCTTGTGGCGAGGGCGAGCGGCTAGGGGTGTTTCCCCAAGAGGGAAGGCCGCCATGGCACGGTTCAGAGAGGGGCGACAGAGGCCGAGG
This sequence comes from Dermacentor andersoni, assembly GCF_023375885.2. Taxonomy (NCBI): domain Eukaryota; kingdom Metazoa; phylum Arthropoda; class Arachnida; order Ixodida; family Ixodidae; genus Dermacentor; species Dermacentor andersoni. The sequence continues at coordinate 198,707,315 of NC_092815.1, forward strand.
GTGTCGGTTGAAGCGGCGATCAGCAAGCATTATGTCGAGGTGAGAAGTGCCAGCGGCTACTACGGCACTGGCGGGAGATGTGACCGACCCGGGAGCAAGCAAAGCAAATTGGCCTGTCATCCGGTGTTCGCCACTCAGGGAGGTACCGATATCGATTCGGGAACGACTGTGGAGGGGCAGCAGAGACAATGACAGGAGCGGTAGTGGTGGGACGTGGGCGGACTGCAGACTGGATGTCCATGTTTGCAATTTCTTGGCGGACAACAGCTTGAATAAGCGAGATGGTCATGTTGTCATGCGTATGGGGGCAGCAAGAACTTGGAGCCATAGCCTCAAGTTCGCGGTGGATGACCTGTGTGAAGCTTGGCGTTGTAGGCGGATGTGACGCTGGAGGGTCGTTACAGAAGGAAGTGGCAGCCGTATTCGAAAGTCGGTCGAAGCGTTGTACGATGCGTTTGCTCTTCGCGTGCTCGAAATTCCGGCATTCCTTAATGATGGACTCGACGGTTGAGCAGTTCCTGCAAAGGAGGAGGTTGAACGCATCGTTCTCGATGCCCTTTAATATGTGTCCGACTTTATCAGTCTCCAGCATGTCCGCGTCCGCTTTACGGCAGACAACAAAAACGTCTAGAGTATACGTGACGTACGATTCGTTTGATGTCCGGGCTCGACAAGCTAGCTCCTGCTTGGCCTCCATTTGACGTCCCACAGGTCTTACAAAAAGATCGCGTAGCTATTACTTGCAGGAGTCCCCGCTTCCAATTTCTCCTTCATGCGTCTTGAACCATACGTTCGCGGCTCCTCCCAAGTAAAATATGACGTTGGCCAGCAAAAGTGTGGCATCCCAATTGTTGCGCTTAGCGACGCGCTCATACGACGTCAGCCAGTCTTCGACGTCGACCTTGCCAGTGCCGACGAAAATTCCCGGGTGAAGTAGCTGGGTTAGCACTACTTCCGCTGGTGTCTGAGCAGCGGTGGCAGCGTCAGTAGCCGTAACAGCGGGAGTGATGAGACGCCCGCTGCGAAGATCCATGGCCGGCTTGTGGCGAGATTACCCCGCACGTCCACCAAAATGTTACGGGGAGGAAATACATGTATTTGCAATACATACAGTTACAAGGGTGGAGCGCGTGACCAAGGTAACACCATCAGCCGAACTTCGAGGCACCTCAATCTCCTCTTCACCTGTGAAGGTCATTTTGTCCACAGCGGCACAAACTCGTACGTGACAATATCATCTTGTCACACATGCACATACCAAGCAAAAAGAACAAGCAAATGCACATCAAAAGGTGGCTGCACAAGAAGTCTGGAGATACGCTTTCTCGAACGCTAAGGTTAGCTTCTTTTTGGCGGCATATGGATTAGGCGGTTCACGACCTCATCGCACGCTGCGATATAAGCGGGACTTCCCTTGTAAATATTCCCCTATGTGCAAGAAGCCTGCAAGTCTTCCAAAAGTGTTTTTATACAAGCAAACGACAAAAAGATATTTCACTAGTGTACATGCTACACGTCAAACTAGATTATTTAGTCACTTTTATGACTAACATGCAAAACTAATCGATGTGTACTGCAGGACCATATTCTTTTTCGTGCCACATCTAGTGGCAAATTATCAGGCACATTTTCCCCGACGTCTCTCAGACCTCCTGTTATCGCTGTTATCGTGCATTCGGGATACTCAATAGCATCCGAAAAAAGCGTAGTGCACGTTCCAAATTACGTGAACTCGCCCAGGGTGCGTCGTCTTGCGACGTCATTCTTGGCCTCCATAATTGTAGCATAGTTCTTGCGTGTTTTGCGAAACCGAATAATTCTTCACAACTAGAAGTTGCTTTCTTTAAACTAACTTGAACCTTCAAGCACGGAAAGGTTTTCGTGTCTTCAGAAGTGTAGAATGGGAACCGAGAATACCGTGTTGTTTATGATTACTGTGGCAGAAGCAGACACCCAGAGGTAGCTACTGAAAGAAATGGTTCGAAAAATACAATATACTGGCTAAATCCAATTAAGTCTGAATCGAAGATGTACCAGTATTGAAAACTCTGCGGTCTCGCTTAAAATTGTTGTGAGGGACGCGAGCCCGGTTGAACAAAGCAGACAGAAGCGACGCGTACGTCCCTGAAGAACAAATCCCAGCTGACTTTACTTTTGGCGTAGTAAAACCTCGGTAACCCCGTAGCATCCCCATTTCCCGCACGCAATGCGATAACACTTCATCGGTGTTGAAGAATGAGACAGCGTGTCTTGGCTACGTTTGTAAACTGCGGTACGGCCGTGATGCCCGCTTAATGAGTTAGCGAACGTCTATATAATAGAACTATTAGGTTGCTGTTCAAATGTCCTTAAAACGGAGCATCAAAGCTCTATACAACGGGGCGCCCTGGACAGGCGTCGATTGCGTGTTTATTGTGTGTGGTACGCGTGTGTGCTGGGTGCTTAGAGTGTCTACACTTTTGTACGTTTAGTTGGTGGGGCCATAAATGCAGGGGCAGGCGAAATGGGGTCTGCCTCCTCAATTTGCGCCGGCTTCAAGCCATCGAGTGCCACTACTTCGCGGCTACCGCGCACGTCGATCGTGAACTCGAGGTAGACATTCGGAACGGGCCGTTGTACGGAAGCACTGCATCGTGGCGCACGTGCACACGAGCGCGCGAAGAGAGTTCTTATGGCACGTGCACCACGCGTGGCGCTGCCCGCCGCGGGAAGGTAGCGCGAAGGTTGCTCGTTACGTCTCTTAGTAAAAGCGCGTAGCCTGCGCTGGCCGTGTAAGCGTCCTGTGGACTGCCCGTGAAAAATTCTCCTGGAAGGCGGACTGTCGTTCCGTAGACCATTTCGGCCGTGCCATAACCGATGTCTGTCTTGGCGCCCATCCGTATTCCAAAGAGAGTGACTGGCAGTGACTCCATTCAGCTGAGCTCTTCTGTTGCAGCGAGCGCCGGCTTCAGCAGGCGGTGGAAGTGCTCCACCATGCCGTTGCTGATGGCGAAGTAGGAGGTTGTTCTTATGTAAGAAGCACCGATAATACGCGGGATGCTGGCAAAAAGTGACGATTCGAACCGGCTGCCACGGCGCTTCGTCATTGTAGAAGGATGTACCGAAATCACTAACCCAATGGTGCAGAAAGGCATGGGAAATCCTGCGAGCGGTGATGTCTATAATAGGTATGGCCACAGCGTAGCGCGCGAACCTGCTGATGCAGCTCAACATATAGTTATTTCCTTAGTAAGGCGGTAGCGGTCCGGCAATTTCGAGATGTACATGGTCGAAGCGTGCCTCGGGAGAGAGAGAGAGAAAGAGAGATTCTTTATTAGAAAAACAGAATTTAGCCGGCGCGTATGCAACCGCTGGCATGCTACTCTGTATAGGGATAGGAAATGGGATTGAAAGATTTCAGAAGAGAATGGAAGAAAAAGATAAAAACAAATCTGAAATGTGGAAGTGGACCTGATAATGATAGTCGCAGGTGACATGGCGGGTAAATTTAGGCTTTCTATATGAAATGTAGAATCTTTAAACTTTTCCCATTAGCCCAATTTCTGACAGGTATTTGAACAATAAATCCAAAACCCACCGCTATATTGAAGGGCCGGGCTCTGGACCTCGGATGCTGGGTAATGTGAAAGGATCATGGCAAATGACGTCCATTTGTTCCTCAAAAAAATGTATCTCGTCGCGGTACGCGGGGCATTCTAGTAATATGTGCTCCATTGTCTCTAAGTTGTCAGTTAGCACAGTAGGGGTTAGTGGTAAGCGTCAGGAGGCGCGAACTTTGCCAACGGAGTCACAGCATCACGATAGATTTTGACGCGCCCGCACGGCATGCATCCTCTTACCCAGCAGCGAACGTCGGGATTTCATACCTGGCCACAAAAACCTTGCTGTTAGTACGTTTTTGCGTAGCTTTCATTCCTGGATGGGATAGTTTGTGTATAGAGAGGAAGACACAGGGACGTAGGTTGTGGAGCACGAATGGGCGTGGGTTGGCTGTGGACGTGTTGCAGCAAAAATGGTCGCCTGATCAGGGAATCTGCACTCATTGCAGCTTGAGAGCCGCTTTGGTCGTCATCAGGCTCTTTAGCACTCCGTCTACACGCTCGGATGCCGCCAGGGCATCGAAATCAATTCCTTCTGGTGCATGGACAGCATATATGGGGCGTCGCGAAGCGCCGTCTGCCACGATGTTGCCTCTCCCCTCTACGTGGCGCATGCCTGTCGTGAAACGGGGGATCCATGCCAGTTTACGACGTTCACGGGCCGTGTGCGGGCCACCTTCCGAGCGTGTAGGGCGCAGAGCGTGAGGAACACGAGCGCGGCTGAAGAAGGCAGACAGAAGCGAGGCGTGCGTCCTACAGGAACAAACCACAACTGACAATTTTTTGCCATAGTCAAACCTCGGAAGCTTGGTAGCGTAGCCTCGCACCATTTACCTTTCCGGATGACGCATGAGCAATCCTGAAAAATGGAAGAGGGCGTTTAAGTAGCGTTGTTATACTGCGGTGCGGCCGTAGGGCCGCCACAATATGAGCACTTATCGCTCCAGCACTTCCTGCCCGTTCAATTTCAACTCCATTCCAGAGTCTTGGGTTGCCACTGCATTCCGATTCCATTCATTCCGCAATAATTGCAACTGCGCAGTTGCCACTTCGCGACTCTTGTGCCAATAGCATAGTTTTCATTTGTTCAGCACGCATAACACTTAACAGGGTTCCGGCCGCTGTATAGTGACTACGGTTCGACTACAACGAAGACGACAGTGGTTTAGTTACAGAACAGTGGTTCATGATAACTGTGCAGTGCAACATAAAATCACACATAAAACAAAAACATACCGTAAAGGAGTACGTAACACATGACTCGACATGTCTAGCTGATGTGTTTTAAATTTAGGCTGTACGCGGTGACGGTAGCGGCCTCATAACGACGATAGCGCGCGGACTAGAACATGGAAACGCGAACACCATATTGGCTGTCTAAAACTTATCAGATCTTATCTCTTTGAAACGATTACGAATTCGGCCTTGTGTGTACGACAAACTGCAAGAGAAACCCAAGAAACACGGCCGGATGGAGCGGATAAGTTGCCCCTTCCGTCTGTCCCTGTTTTTGTGCTTCACTTGCAGCGCTTATCTCCACGTTTTTTATGAACTTGTCTATTAGAAGTCAAACAAGTTAAACAAATAGAAGAAATGCTTGAAGCGTGTTATGCTACTGAGTCGAAGGACCTGGACATACTACAAAATGCATGCTCGAACTCGCTTTGCTAGGACAGGTCTGCTTTGATCAGTAAAACGAAAAGATCTTGCTGATTAAGCTAGAGAAAGCGAGAAGTTAATATGTTTACATAACTTTTCGTTTATCTTAAAACGAGAAGTTAGCATGTTTACGCGAAACGTACAGTGTCAGGTATTTCCGGGGCGCTGTGCCGGCTTCTAGGATTATAAATACTCTGAATCCCCATTCATTCGTGAAACCTCAGGTCTTTCTTTCCCGAAACATAGTAAGACGAGACAGAGTAAAAGGCCTGCGGCAGAATCGAAATGTGATCACCTTTCTCGTTAGATTGAGAGAGTGACGTCAAATGCGCAGGGAAGCAAATAAAGCAGACGACGCCAGATTATCAGATGCCATCGCTCTGAGGCGCCAACTTAAAGGCCTCAACAACGAAAGCTATTTTGCGCAAGCACGAAATGCAAATGTTTCCTGGACTTTAGCGGTCGCGCAGTGTTGGCCCTCCACTTTTTCTGTACCGGAGGTGCTTTGATTCTTTATAAGAGATTTCTACACACTTAGAACACGCACGTCACAGCAACCACATGAAATCTGAACTACGTGGTGTGTCCGTGCAGTAGATGAGCATGAACTGAGAGCCGAACTAAATTTTCAACAAAGGGACTTGTATTTGTCATTGTACCAAATGGTTTCCCTGAGAGCCTTCATCTCACTCTATCCACCTAAAGGGAAAGAATGACCTTGACCAAAACACGCACATACGTAGTGCAGGATGAGGCGAGTCGGATATGTTCAAAGACCGGGGTGGGGGAACGGTTGTTTGTGTTGATGGCGTAAAGAGGTCTGTTTGACGAGGCGGCATTTCGAGTAACTTAATTTTTCTGTTCTTGTTACCTTAGGCCCAAACAATGAAACGTTCCTTTCCTTCGAGTGCTTCCTAACCTTATGTGAGGCCTCCTTACAGCGAAGGAACGATGGAGGAAGCAAGCGTACTCTGGAAAGCTCCCTTCGCTCGTCCTCACGTAAGGAACGGTTGTCGCATGCCTGGATTCGATATGATCTCGTAAAAGCTTTACGTGAACACCATTATTCAATAAAAAAATGTATGTTACACAATGTTTAAATTGAAGAGCCAATATAGAGATGCGTGGGTGTTTTTTTTTTCTAGCTTTGTTCAGTAAACGTAAAAAAGTACCATATTACAGTGCAAAACTTGATGTGCTCCAGCAACGCTGGCACGCCGGCGTCGTGCAACGCCTAGCAACGCCTAGCAACACTTTCATGCCGCACGCGTGACTGAAACGAACATGCCTGGCAAGACGTACCGTGCTCGCGCTTCTCCGCAGGTGGACGACAGCGCGCATGCGCAAGGAAACGTCACGTGGCTATGCGTTGACGTGAAGCGCTCGTTCATGGCCAGTAGCGGCGTAAGGACGCATGAAGGTAGCTTCGGAGCTACCTTACGCTGAGGAAGCACCAAGGAAGCCTTCACCGAGGGCCCCTCAGTAAGGAAGCTTTCAGAGTGATATAAAATAGCCTCACCGCAATGAAGGCTTCCTTATTGAGGTAAGGAAGATTTTATTGTTTCGCCCTTATAGTTGCTGAAGTGGTGTACTTAATCAAGGCTGACGACTGGGCGTGTTGGTATAGCATATTAGAGGTTGGATTGCGCAACATTTTTACGAGACACACAGAAGAGACACACACCACAGAGCGCTACTTGCAACTATCGTTTTATTCCCTTGTCAGTGGAATAAATACAGGAAGATACTCAGGGGGGAGGGCGGTAGGGACCAAAAATTAAACAAGAAACAAAAATAGTTTTGACGAACATTGCCATCTACCAATGCCAAGCCGGCTTTGTCACGTGATCGTTTTTGATGCACTCGACATCACACAAAAAAGACCAGGATACGAAATTTAAGATTAGCTCTTGAGGAAATCTAATTCCTTTGCACTAAGGGATACTGAAGGCGTGCTCACGCACATACTTCCCAAACGCGCAATCTCAGCGGCTTCGATTATCTCCCTTGTGATTTGGCTGACATCTTTGCTCACAATCTTACAACTCTGAAAGAGTGGCCGACATCCGCAATGTTCGTCAAAACTATTTTTGTTTCTTGTTTAATTTTTGGTCCCTACCGCCCTCCCCCCTGAGTATCTTCCTGTATTTATTCCACTGACAAGGGAATAAAACGATAGTTGCAAGTAGCGCTCTGTGGTGTGTGTCTCTTCTGTGTGTCTCGTAAAAATGTTGCGCAATCCAACCTCTAATGTACTTAATCGCCATTGCCGCTACAGATAATATTTTTACAACTTGTGCCCCCTTTACTGCCGGACAAAGATTATTCGCTTAGAGTGTCGCTTACAGCGGCGGTCCAATTGCTTTTATTGCGAAAGCAATACTGCTCAAGGTTTCCGCTCTTGGCCGTCGTCCCGGAGAATCCGCCATTGACCTTTAGAGTGACCTATGTGTGACGTCATGCCACCTGTGGAAAAGCGGCCCCCCGAACTCGGCTCTTCGCGATCGTCCCAGCGAATCCTCCACGCGCCGCTGCCGTGGGGGAGGCGCTCGCTCTACGTGACGTCATGCCAGCTATGGAAAAGCGGCCCCCCCAACTCGGATCGTCGCAGTCGTCCCAGCGAATCCTCCACGGTATGTCGGATGATGTGTATAAGGTGAAGCTGCAACGATGTGCTGCAGCTAAGAAGCGGCGGCGTGCGGAAGAAACGGATGAAGAGCGGGAACAACGTTTAGCTAAACGGCGTCCATATTATGCAGCCAGGCGAATGCGTTCAACATCTCTTAATCTGGGTGCATCTACAAATATCATGCATGCTCTCAATGCTGACGCGACATTGGCGACACCTGATCGTTCGACAGCAAGCCTTATGGATGCTTTAAATGGCGACGAGACTGCATCTACACGCTCGATGAGCAGTATGGAACTCTACAACCTGAACAGAAGATTGCTTTCGCAATACACTAGGCTTAGCCAAGCTAAGCCTCTGCCAATTTTTTTCGTTACAGCGTACGCTCGCTCACCAGCGCACATAGGCCGTTTATAATCACAGTAATCCCGGGTGTGAAAAAAAGCGCGCAATATTTGCTAAGTGTGCTGTAGGTAACATGCTTAAATGAAAGATTAAGAGTGCATGAGTGGTCGCTATAGGAAGGTTTCCCATTAGGCATGACATTTCAAGGAATTCATCTGTAAGCCGCCTCTAAAGGAAATTAAAATCTTGGCAAAGTAATCGAAGCAATTATTGAACGAGAAAACTTGAAGCGGCATTTTTCACAGATCCAAAGACTGAGTGAAACGGGTGACGCTAGGGGGCGCCGGCAAGGAAGGTCGCGCTTACGTGGGCTCCCCAAAAATCTTCGAGAAAAAAAGTGCAAGTTCATTTAAAGGTTTTGCTTGAATGATCTATTGCAAGTACTACCGAACCCTTCGAGATCATCCGAAAGAAGGTACGAGCCACCCTTGAATTTCCACGCGCGAAAAACTAACGCCCACAAGTGCGAGCCTGTTAACCCTAAAGTCAACGCCATCGGCGGGTGCGCCGGCGAGCTCGAACTTTCGCCCGTGTGGGGCGCGAAACAAGTGTCTGAATTCAACAAGATGTCAGTCGGACTTTACGGGCCCCGCAAGGCCCGCAAGAAAGTTTTCGGTGGTGAGTAACACTTCTCGCGAAATTTCAATTGACGGAACGATCAAAGAGCGAGTTATAGGCCTAAAGCGCCCGCAACTCAGAGTGGTGAGGAGGTCTAACAAGGCCTAGCCCCGGGCTGACATATGAATGTTGAAGTGACTCCTGGGCCCTCCTAGGCCATTATGACAACGCCAAAATGCGAGGAACCGTCCACGGATCCAGTATCAATGGACATACAAGCGAAGACGCAGCAGTAAACAACCGGATGAGCCTACGATTCGGCCGAGACAGAGCGCCTGGCTGCTTACACGTGGACTGAGGACGGCTGGCACATAGTCCTAACGCGTCGGTAAAAGAGGAAGAAATAGGAGAAAAAGCAGGAGACCAAAAATGAAACTGTAAACGACAACCAGTCCGCGAGCGACCAACCGACGAAACAGAGCCGTCAGGTGAAGCAGAGACGCCGCCTCAGAAGACGTCGTTACTTCCCGCCACTGCCGACAGATGACATAAAGATAACCATGAGACCGCACAAGGGCCTTGCAGTGAAGCATTCGCTCGGATCGGAATTTTCTGTCGCGGGGATGGAGGTATGACAGAAAAAATTCGGCGGAAACAACTACGTGCTGCACGTTCATCAGGGCTCAAACGTCGTAATAGTATCAATGCCCCAAGTGCAAGTGGCAGGTCAGCTGAAAGAGATAACTCAGTTAAAGATCAGGGGCTAAATACCACCGTTCCACACACATGTGGCAGACCCAGAGAACGTTCTGTGGGGAATAATCAACGGGATACCATCCGGGACATTACAAGTGGTGCTTATGGCCAAACTATGCATATGCGCCCAGTGTTTGACAGGAACGATCCAGAATGCTAGGTTTGTCGAAAACCGCAATAGTCGCATTCACGTGAAGCATTCTGTTAAGATGCGTCTACTGCATGGCCTCAGAAACCATATGTTACCCGCATAAGCCAACGATAGAAGTGCATAAAGTGTACCACTCTACGGAACATCACACCGACGTATGCCCGACCGCTAACGCCAACGTGTGCTCCAAATGTGGAACACGTGCACCTGAACAGGAACATAAGTGTGCCCCGAAGTGCGCGACTTCAAACGACGAACACATCGCAGGAGACAGTGTAAAAAAGAAGCCCGATGTCGTCCCTCCAAGGAAATCAAGAGCGGCGTAACCGATTAAGAAACAAGGTTCAGCTCGGACCGGGAAGCTGCACTACATTGGAGATCGATCTCAAAGCCAAGATCAAGATAGCGATCAGGATTGCGAACGCCGGCCACAGCGGGGACCCAGTCGACCACCACCATCAGTGGGAAGACAAATTAAGAACAACCAAAGAAAGGATCAGAGCAGAAGATTAGCACAGCTTCTACCCCACCCAGCGAGCAGAAAGAGGAAGCCGCCCGCCAGACAACAAATAAACTCAGCTTGGCGAGGATTGTGCCTCTGAATACTCCTAATATCTAAAACCAAGAATGTCAGAAAATCATTCAAGAAAAGAGGTACTTAGCCCTAGAGAATAAATAACTTAGCAGTCAAATGATGGAGCAACGCCGATGGTTCGAAAAGGCAGTATTAGTTTCATAAGCTAAATTGGAAAAGCGGCTTAGCGCCATAGAAACAAAAGGGGAAAGCTGATAGTGTTGATGAAAGTGGAATGCGTTCTCCAAATGCATTTGGGAGGAAGGGGGAACAATAAAAAATAGAGATACCTAATTTCGATATTATTACGAATCCCATCAAAATTTATGAGCAGCTGCAACCGCAGTTACAAACTGCAATACAAGAAATGCGATTCCAATTGACCTACAGGTACCAGACAGCAGATGTAACGAATGCTTTCTGAAATCTAAGTTCAGCTAACAAGACAGCTGCAGCTTCAGAGGCAATTTAATAATGATGAACTGCAAGCGCAAATGCAATATGTTAACTGAGCCATAGCAGCATTGAACAGGGCAATTACCAACGCCACAACCGCAAAAAATAGTATACAACACAAGGCCTGCCACAGCGACACAGAGGAGTCCAACTCCTGTGGTAATAGCGCTGTAATGGTGTTTAATTAAAGCTAAGAAACAACAGATCAAGTGCAGCCTAGCATCAACGAACAGCCCGAGCTCTCTTGCAAATCACAGCACGGGTAGTCGTCGTCGTCTCCGAGCTGCTATCGCAAACACGAGGCGCGTCCGCTTCTTTACATTAGCCCTGGGTGTAAAACGACTCAGGGAGCAGGGCGGCTCAAGGAGAATGGAAGATGAGGGGGTCGAAATAAGGCTGGAGCCGGCTAACATGTACTGTCTCGTGACCTCGACAACGAAGGTCCGGCGATGGTGTGACGAGCTCAGCGATATAGTTCACAGGGGAGGAGGCGTCGATGATCCGGTACGGACCGTGGAACCGCGCAAGTAGTTTAGAAGAAAGGCCGGGCATGTGAGGCGGTATCCATAGCCAAACAACGAGTCAGCAAAGAAGGTGGGCGTGGTATGATGACCGCCGCGTCCTGTCTTCTGACGCCCCTGATCTTCGCTGGTCAACGAACGAGCCAGCTAGCGGCAATCTGCAGCGTATTGGGCGACTTCTGAATAAGTTGTGCACTCGGAAGCGTCAGGTTGGTAGGGCAGGATCGTATCCAGAGGAGACGAAGGCTCACGCCCATAAAAAAGTAAAAAAGGTGGAATAACAGTGGTCACTTGTGTCTAGTGTTATAAGCGAAAGTAACGAACGAGAGTACGGCGTCCCATTTGGTGTGGTTGAACGAGACGTACATACTCAACATGTCGCCCAGTGTTCGGTTGAAGCGCTCCGTGGGACCGTTCGTTTAGGGGTGATACGCGGACGACTTCCGGTGAATGATCTGGCACTCGTGAAGGAGGGATTGTATCGCTTCTGACACCGTGGCGAAGGATGAAGTTGCGAAGAATGAACATCGCAATGTGGCGCGCGGTCGCGGTGGGAAGAGCGGTGGTCTCCGCGTAACGCGTCAGGTGATGGACGCCAACAATAATCCAACGGTTTCCACATGCGCTGTATGGTAGCGGGCCATAGAGTCGATGCCTACGCGGGTGAACGGTCGAGCAGGGCACGGTAGCGGCTGCAGTGGGCCAGTAGGACGCAGTGAGGGAGTTTAGCTTTGTTGGCAGGCGGTGCATGATCGAACGTACTGCTGAACAAACCGATACATTCTGCGCCAGTAATATCATTGACGCAGCCTTGTGAAGGTTTTTACGACGCCGGCGTGGGCGCTTTGAGGTTCAGCATGAAATTGCGCGCACATATCGGAGCGCATATAACGAGGGACAGCCAGAAGCTATTTCCGACCGTCAGGCATATAGTTGCTGCGGTATAGGGTGTTCTCTCGCACTGCAAAGTGGGCTGCTTGACAGCGTAGCGTCCTCATTGAAGGAACGACCGATGGAGCGGCAAGGTAGTCGAGTAACAGGGCAAACGACGGGTCCTTGCGTCGCTCGGACGGCATGTCAGTAGTGGCCAGTAGTGACGGGTCTGAGGTCGGAGAAGGAACGGAAAGAGAAGCCACATCAGGTGTCATCGGCGAGCGGGAGAGCGCGTCAGCGTCGAAATTCTTTCGACCAGAGCGGTGTAGGACACGAATATCATATTCCTGCAGGCAAAGCGCACAACGGCCGAGGTGTCGGGTCTTTCAAGGAGGAGAACTCACAAAGGGCGTGATGGTCAGTGATGATGCTGAAAGGACGGCCGTAGAGATAAGGACGAAATTTGTCCAATGCCCAAATGATGGCTAAGCATTCCTTCTCTGTAACAGTGTAATTAAGCTCAGCTTTTTTAAGGGTACGGGTGGCATAAGCCACGACGTACTCTTCCTTCGTGGCTTTCCGTTGGGCCAGGACCGCCCCAAGGCCGACACCACTAGCGTCGGTGTGAACCTCTGTCAGTGCAGTTGGGTCGTAATGGCGAAGAATCGGTGATAAAGTCAGCAACTCACGTAACTTCTCAAAGACTTCATCACATGCTGATGAATGCGCGCAAATGCCTTCGGTTGCGGTAAGGAGCTTCATCAAGGGGGCGATAATAAAGGCGAAGTTCCGCACGAAGCGTCAAAAATAAGAGCACTAGCCTATGGAACATTGCAAGGCCTTGATAGATGTGGGCTTCGGAAACTCGGCGATTGCGCGAAGCTTGTTGGGATCACGAAGAATGCCGTCTTTAGAGACAACGTGACTCAAGATAGCTAATTTTCTGGCAGATAAACGACCCTTCTTGAGGTTCAGCTGTAGACAAGCTGGAGTGAGACAGGTCAGGATGTCATGTAGACGGGTGAGATGTGTTGGAAAATCCTGCGACGAAAGAACTATGTCATCCAGGTAACATAGACAATTCTTCCACTTATGTCCGCGAAGGGTGGTATCAATCATGCGCTCGAAGGTAGTGGGAGCATTGCAGAGCCCGAAATGCATAACGTTAAACCCGTACAGGCCATCGGGAGTGATCAGAGCTGTCTTTGGGTGGTCAGCCTCAACCATGGAAACCTGCCAATAGCCAAAGCGGAGATCTAGCGACAAAACGTATTCGGCACCTTCCAGACAGTCAAGAGCATCGTCGATCCGAGGCAGTGGGTAGACGTCTTTTCTTGTAATGCTGTTTAGGCGGCGATAATCGATACAAAACCGAATGGTGCGATCCTTTTTGCGCACTCGAACGACAGGTGACGACCGAGGGCTTTGTGTAGGCTGAATGACGCCGCGCTGCAGCATGTCGTCCACTTGTTCCGTGATAACCCGGCGCTCTTCGGCGGAAACGCGATACGCACGCTGTCGCAAGGGGGCACGGGAACCGGTGTCGATAGCATGAGAGACACTTGTCGTGCGACACAAGGATGGTTCGATGCAGTCGAACGAAGAAACGACCTCGTTCAGTAGAGTAAGAAGTTGGGTGCGGTGAGACGGCGAAAGGTCTGCTGCGATGGCGTTGTCGAAAACTGCCGAAGGCGGTGTTGATGAGACGGAAGTTATGGCGTTCAGAGGTAAACGGGTGGCGCCATCGTCAACGTTAAGGTCTTGAATACACGTGACAGCTTGCACGAATCCTGAGGTCTCACCGCGCAGTATGGTCATTGGATACCGGTGCGCATTACAGATGGGGATCAATGCGGATTCAGATCTAACAGTAATTGGACGGCGAACGGGAGAAATAAGTCCTTGCGGCGACCAAGCATGTCAGATGGCGTAGACGCCACGGTTGAGTCTGGTGCAGCAGTACACGACAAAGTCACAAGCAACGACGTCTCCGGAGGTGTATCAGTATTATCATCAACGAAGACATTACGAACGCTGAGGTGGGCGCCGACCGATGGCGAGTCAAATAGCGGCGAAAGGGCCACTTGCGTGCGAGAACAATCGATGATGGTACTATGACGTCACAGGAAGTCCCACTTGAGAATGAGATCATGAGAACAGGATGGCTGCACAAAGAACTCGATGATGTACAAAACGTCTTGGATGACTACGCGGGCCGTACATACAGCTGTAGGATGAATGCGTTGTGCGCTACCAGTGTAGAGTGCCATGCCAGATGGAGAGGTCATGACTTTTTTCAGCTTGCGACAAAGATTCTCGTGGATGACGGAAATGGCGGCCCCGGTATCGATAAGCGCTTGGGCGGACGCTCCCTCGACATGGACGTCAATAACATTCTGCGGTGAAAATTTAGGCCTCAGATAGTTCGATGAGTTTGTTGTTCTTGCCTCCGGAACTGGTGGCCGACGACGCATAGGTGACAACGTCCGTCGACGTGGAGAAGGACAATGGCGACTGTCTGAACGGCGGTCGCGATCGAAGGGTCTCAGGGGTGAGTCAGCAGCTCGTGGCAGCGTATAGGCTGTAAGCGTATAGGCTGTCAGCGTATAGGACACGTAACAACTTCCAGCGTATAACCAACATTTGCTACGGTGCCTGGTGAGGGGCCCTTTAATGCCTAATAAGGGTATAGGAACAGAGTTTCAATTCCGATGGCTCAATAGAAAGCTTCCATCGTCAACTAAAAGCAGCACTTCGTGCCCAGGACTCCATGATTCCATGAACAGAACGCCTGCCTTTGGTTCTACTAGGTCTTCGCACAGCCCTGAAAGTAGATGCACAGTGTTCCTAAGCTGAACTCGTTTCCGGCACGACACTTCGCGTAGCCGGCGAGTTCTTCGCCTCGGAACATTCATCCTCTGACCTACAGTCCTACGCCGACCGCCTTCGCATTGCCATGGCCACTGTTATAGCCTCGCCGCTCGTAACGCCCGCAGAAATAGAGACATTTAGCGTGTCCGCTATTCCAGCAAACGGGGGCGATCTTGACGGATTGCCAGATGTGCGGGGGCGTAAACGTGAGCGGCCGGAGCGCTGCAGCCGCCTGATAGCATAGAGTTCAACCCGACCTAAAATTGGAGTAACCCACTATATCCTGCTTCTCTTCTGATGCAAATTTTCGACAGCGGAACACGATTACGCCGCTGTCGAAAATTTACCCCAGCAGCCAAACAAAATGGCGGCGCGCGCTGCACCACCAGCACGCACCGCCAATCTGGCCGCTTACGTTTACAGTCCAGCTCAACTGGCAAACCGCCCGCGCTTGCCGGAATACCGGACGCACTAAAGTTGTCTAATGTTTACGTGAGCCCAATTTCAAAGAAGTCACGTATTTATCCGTCATGACGTTACTCGTGCTCCTTTACAAGCACCTTACGAGGGTACCTTGAAGTTCCTCAAGCGGGATGCCAAGTTTCTCGCGCTTCTTTTCAATGGGCGCGAAAAGACGATTTCCATCGACCGCTTGAAGTCAGCTCATCTATACTCTGGCAGTGCCATCTCAACAACTTAAACCGCTCAACGGCAGTGCCTTCATCGCTAGGGTGGGGTGGGAGGAAGAGCCATGCACTGGACAGTACTCATAGAGCCCCGCGGTGGAAGAAGGAGAGACTGGAGTAGCGCCATTAGGCATATAAGCTCGACGATGGTAGCAGCGACATCAACTCAGTCACCTGTTTAATAAACGGCAATATTTTGTCGGCCTTCTATTCCTACAAGGGAACACAGCAAGGAGCAAACTTTTCCCCGTTGCTCATTAACATCGCCATGCGTAGACTCGCTCGAGTCCTGGATGCAGTCCCGCATTCGGGGTATACCCTACATGCCGACTTCAACCCTAGGTCTCTAGTTTTATCGACATGAGTCCGCACCGGCCTGTCTGAAGAACTGCTCCCGCACTACACAGTGCCTTACAAGACCAGGCGCCAGATCGGCGACGTAAACTAAGAAATATCACGGCTCGACTATCGTTCGTCGTCGGCAGTGTGCCCACTGACCTCGGGCACGTATCTTATTTACTTCGCCGTGATTTCGCCATGACATGCGAATGCCGGCATGGTGCCTGCTAAACGTAATGCTCTGGAGCGGTGGGGTGTTGGGTTGAAGACTTGCTGACTGTCAACAAAGAAAACGCTTTGGCGGCAAGAACGTGCGGCTGCTTCGGAGCGTGCGGCTGGTTCGCTATCATATGCTGCTGTTTTATAAGCTTTCTCATCTCCATATCGACCCGAATGTTCTAGCATGGATTCGTTGTTTTTTATCTAATCGTTCGCAGTTTGTCCACGTTAACGGTCTTCAATCATCTTCAATGCCGGTTACGTCTGGGGTACTACAAGGATCGGTAATCGGACCCTTGTTATTCCTTGTGTACATTAATGATCTGCCTAACAATATAAAATCTTCTATCAAACTCTTTGCAGATGATTGCATACTATACCGTGAAATTAAAAACACTAATGATGTTCACTCATTGCAAGCAGATCTTAACTGCGTTACTGACTGGTGTACAAATGTAAAATGGTTTTAAACGCATCAAAATGCAAACCCATGCGCTTTTCACGTCAAGGCGTCTCGCCACCAACCTCTTACAGCATCAAAATTGCTTCGTTAGCCCCGGTTACCTCGTATAAATACCTCGGTGTACATCTGACATCAAATTTGTCCTGGAACCAGCATATCACCTACATTACTGGAAACGAGAACCGCATGCTCGGTTACATAAAAAGAAACTTTTCTAATGCACCCATTTCAGTCAAACTCCTTCTTTATAAAACACTGGTTCGTTCAAAGCTTGAATACGCCACGTCGAATGGGACCCTCAAGCTAAGGGATTTATATCTGTGTTGGAAGCTGTTCAGAACCGTGCCGCTCTTTTTATCCTCCACAACTATGACCACACATCAAGTGTCACACTAATGAAAAACACTTTGTGACTACCACTACTTTCATTGCGCAGAAAAATTTCACGACTCTGTGTTTTTTTAAAGATCTACAATCTGAATCCTGTTTTGAAAAACGCTTTGCTCCTTCCAACCACCTATGATTCATCGCCCATTGACCATCCACGCAAAGTGGGCGTTCCACCTTGTCACACTACCGCTCGCTTAACTTCTTTCATTCCAACTACGTCATCCGAGTGGAATCACTAGCCCGCAGATGTGCCACTCGCCGACAATCTCGAGCATATTAAGAAAACGTGAAGTGTCTGCATTTCTTCTTCATGACATGTGTGCCCTTCGTTTCGTGGTCCCTCGTGAACTATGTGTTGCTGATTTCTAGTTTGCCTTGTTTGTTTTTTTTTATTTTTGATGAAATCTGCAAAACTCAGTGCAGTGAGCTATATGTAATGCTGTGACCCATGAATATATTTCTATTTCTTGCTATCTGTGTTATTGTTTGTCTTGTTCCACTCCCCTCAATAATGCCCGCAGGGCCATGAGAGTATTTGAAATAAATAAATAACTAAATAAATATAAATCAGACCACCTGCTCATATCCTGCAACAGTGAAGGACACGCCGCGGATATTGAATTTGTGTTTAGATAAAGAGCGGCGGAATGGTTGGTTGTTTGGTGTATGGAGGTGGAGATGCGGGGGGCGGGGGTGCAATAGCAATGTTTCTGATGCGGAAAATGAATGACGCAGGTGGCGCTTTCCAGCACTGTGAGAACTTCGAACACCAGTCTGCAACCAAAATGTCTGTGATGGGGCTATGGGGCATCAGCCCCCCCCCCCCCCCCCCCGAAATTTTTTCGCGCTGTCCATCGGCACTGTCCAGCAACCCCGGGCACCGGCAATCATTCTGCATTTTGTCTAGAATGTCTTTTTCTCGCTACAAAAGACATTTGACGGCGAACGTTGCGAATTGCGAACTCAGGCTGGATTTCGCGGGAACGCCCATGTACCGGAAGTCACATAACGCAAGCATCCCCATCCGAGCACAAAGTTTCAATGGCGTTTTTATGACGAACGGGCTCGCCGCGGCATCTCGCGGAGGCCGCGGAATCTACGGAGCGCATGGATGTCAATTCCGAAACTTGAGCTACTAGTCTCCTAAGCTTTTGATGTGAAAAGTGCACTGACATTTCCAAGGTTGTGCTTTAGGTGTTCAATTGACAAACTTTGTGGGTTTAATGCTGTTTTAAACATTCGACGCGAATGGTGCATTTACTTTTCTCGGAACATACAACGAAACAAGCCAAAACAGCACACTATCAGACAAGCTGACAAAGCACGCAGCGAGGTTTGATGAGACGAAGCGCTGTGGTGGTTCAGTTGTGCCGTCATGTCACATAAAAAAATATCAATATTTTTTTCACCTACACCAAGGCCTCCATGTCAGCACACTAAAGCCAGCCAAGGTAACGACGTTCTTATTTATTTTTTTCTAATTTGACTTATTCGCGAGGACACATTGAACCTCTTCACTTTTTTTTTTTTTTGTTCTCGCTACCCTACCCGCTGGCTGCCAGAATTAGCCTGAACGCATACGTTTTTCTCGTGTTGCCCCGAGCACCGCCCGGCGCACTTTGATGCGCGTTCGGTTTGCTCTGGCCCAGTGGATTTTCACCTGGCAGAGTTTTGGACACTTTCTCGATAGCAGACGAGAAAAAGAAACAATAGTCGCTCGCTGCCATAACTGTGGGAACTCGACGGATTGCACCCCATTCGCTTGAGCGCAACCTCTCCGGGAATCAATAAGGAGAAGTACATTCAAGAGCCGTCCTATATATCCCAAAGAAGGGACCACAGTCTCAAAGTGAATGAATTTTCCTTTAAAGGTGACGTCTTCCGCTATTCATTTTTTGTTAGATGTATAAGAGAGTGGAATGATCTTCCGCCTATGATTGTATACAATGTGTCGAATGATGCTTTTTACCGCGCTTTGTGTAATTAGTTTCTTTATTGGTGTCAAATATGATGGTTATTTTTATGTACCCCCCTGCTGTAATGCCTGCAAAGGCGAAGCAGGTATCAAATAAATAAATAAATAAATAAATAAAGTCTTGTCTCGCCTGTGTAGGATACCGAGCAGTTTGCGTATGGTTCTCGGTGGACGAAGCGTCTCACATTTTTTTTCGATATTCCTTCGGTAGCAACATTACGTGCACAAAGTAGGCATTCGATTGCAGCCAACGTACTTTCCTTCGCGTTGTTTTTTTTTATTTCGGTGCCTCCGCCCCACAAAGGAAAATAAATAAAATGTTTTGGCGAGGTGAATTGTGATTTGCTGAAAGTTTGATTTTGTTACTTCTTCTTTTGCGGAAAGTAATGGGCCACGGGACGCTTCAGTTGCCGGATACTCTTACTATATTATTGCGATAGCAATTATATGGACACACCAGGCGCATTCCTACCGTCGCAGTCGCCCTCATTAAAAAAAAATTAAATTATGGGGTTTAACGTGCCAAAACCACTTTCTGATTATGAGGCACGCCGTAGTGGAGGACTCCGGAAATTTCGACAACCTGGGGTTCTTTAACGTGCGCCTAAATCTAAGTACACGGGTGTTTTCGCATTTCGCCCCCATCGAAATGGGGCCGCCGTGGCCGGGATTCGATCCCGCGACCTCGTGCTCAGCAGCCCAACACCATAGCCACTGAGCAACCACGGCGGGTAGTCGCCCTCATGTTTAGTGTAAAGTCCAAGGGCGATAACATCGTGACCGAGTGCCGCAAGCTGTATGTGTCAGTGAAATCTTGGGGGTGGGAGGTTGAATGGGCGAGCCGACGATAGTGACTCAGTCTTGTGTGCGCAAATGGGAAAAGTGGGGAGCAAGCGCACTGCCTTCCGTCCCGCGCGATACATCGTGGGGAGTGGATGGAATGGGGGCAAGATCTAGGATTCTGTGCATCTGTGATTGCGCAACATGTTTATTTGCCTTGTTTGACGCATTATTACAGCGACTTTTTCTTAGATACGTAGATTTATTGTATACTTATACGTATATTTAAATATCTTGTTGCGAGGTTTTGTGTATACGTGCAGTGAACATTGTTTCCAGTGACACTTTTTTGCCCTTTATCAAGCTGTATCTTCGCATTTCTAATGTACGAGGGCAAGTCAAATGAAAGTAAGCCTACCTGCCCCGCGCAGTAATGATTCGATGCATTACCTGCGAGGCGTGCGCGTAGCACAGAGGCATCTCTCATTTACAAAAGTGACACGCAGGTCTGACGATAAAGGTTCCTTAATGCTCTCATACACTGGGTTGAACATGGTTTCGTAACATAAATGACACTCCGAAAGTTGAACAGCGTGGTGCCGTCAAGTTTTTGACAGCTGAAAGTACTTCCCAAAAAGAAATTAGTCGCCGTATGGCTGCCGTATACGTTGAACATTGCGCTTGATTGGCCACTATGAAGCGTTGGAGCAAAAGGTTCAAAGAAGGACGTGCAAGTTGCAAAGACGATCCAAGATGGAGCCAAAGCCATCGTGCAATCACCCCTAACAAAATTGCAAAGGTTGATCAGCTGATGAGACAAGAACGGAGAATAAACATCGATGAACTTGCAGAGCGTGTGAACATCAGTCACGGCTCGGTTCACGCCATAATTCATGAACATCTCGGTTATCGGTTCTTGTGTGCGCAATGGATGCCCAAGATTTTGAACCAGCGCCAGAAGAGGGACAAGTTCGGCGCTGCCTTCACTCATCTGAACCGGTATCACAATGAGGGTGACGACTTCTTGTCTGCAACTGTGATCGTGGACGAACCATGGTGCCACTACTACGAGCCTGAAACATGACGGCAAAGCTTACAGTGGAGACATTCGTATTCACCCCACCCAAAGAAAGCCAAGGCGGTCATTTTTGTAGGAAAAGTATTGTTGAATTTTTTTTGATCATCAGGGACCATTACTGATAGAATAAGCTAAACCTTCAGAGACTATCAATTGTTTCTGATATGGTGAAACGCCGAAACGGCTGCCGTGTCGCAATCAAGAACAAACGACGTGGAAAATTGAGTAATTGGGTCATCTTACTCTACAACAATGCTCGTCCCCACGTCGCTGATGTGGTTAATACAAAACCGGCAAAGTTCAAGTGGGAAACGCTGCAACATGCGCCATACAGCACAGATCTCTCGCCTTGCGACTTCCACATTTTGAGGCAACCGAAAGAACAGCTCGAGTAAACGAGATTTGTGTTAGACAATGACGTGAGAGAGTCAGTTGCAGACTTTTTGAAGCAGCGACCCAAAGAGTTTTATGAGACGCGAATCCTGCGACTCGTTAGTCAATGGGACAAATGTCTAAATGCTCATGGAGACTACTTTTAAATTAATTACACCTTTTGTAAAATATTTGCATTGCCTCACTTTCATTTGACTCGCCCTCGCATATTTTGCAGAACTCCTGCTTTTTACACGTGCTCTCTGTTGCGACTATAATTACAGTGCAATTACGATACACGACTGGAGACAGCTGCTCCTGCGTAATACATTGGAACAAATGACAGCATCATTGAGATTTTTCCCTGGCCGTTGCATATCTACAAGAATGTAAACACGGGTTTTGAATGACAAAGTTTCATTAACATAGTTGTCCTGAATTTGTTCAGTTCATGGCCTTTACACTTTTCATATCAGTGGCATGCACTATTTTGGTGGTTTCGAACTGATATAGTTCTAAAGTGCGTGTGACATATTCTTTACTTACTATATAGACCTTTTGGCACATACGATTACATTCTTTTATGAAAAAATACGTAATTTACTTGTTTTGACAGTGCGCAGCGTTCAAGAATTCGTTTGCAGCATCTTTGGCAATGGCAATGCAATTATTATTGATGTACTTGATCCCGCGACTAATTGTTTAAGAGGAAGCTTTAGCTCGAACCCAACTCCGACGCGGTCTATTCAAATACGTGTAAAACGCGGAAACGCTTTTCTGAGATAACGCCTGGATAGCTTTTAGTAAAATTTGTTGCATTTAAGAGGAAAAGTTAAGTGATAGTGTCTGTCAGAAGCGGAATTTCGATTTAGGTTCTGAATTTTGTTTTACATATTTCGAAAAATTCGAAAGGTCGAAAAATATTCCTTTCTTCGCTGCTGCTACGCGTTGCGAGCACATTCCACGGGCGAGGTTCGGGAGCGTAGCAAAAGTAAGCGGCAACCACTGCTTAGGCCACCGTGTTCAAACTATTTTGCTTTCAGAGTCATTTTCGGTAATCCCAAACACGCGTTGAACAGAAATAGCCTGATGCTAACCTAAAAAATATTTTTGCGTTAGAAAGAGTGAATGAAATTTATCTGCAAGAAAATAGGGCAAAGCACGCTTGACAACTGGGAAACATGATATACCGCGGTGGAAATAATATTCGAGATAAACCACTTGTCACTAAATAAGTACTTTTCTTGTCAGAAAACATTCTGTACATGCAGCACCGAGTGACTCGAATGATGTCCGAAATCTGAATACTGTATTCAACTACAATGCCGCTCGGTCAATGCGAAATCTTACGAATGAGCCCTGCCACTGTGCTCCATTTTCAGATATGCGTACATTCCCATTTACTCGCTCGGCGGGAAGTATTACGACTGACCCACGCGAGATATATAATTTTCTGCTCGCTCTGTCTGTGGTTACACTTAAAAAAATTTCTTTAAGCAGAAATGTCTTCGGATTTACGTTCAAGAACCATGAACTTCTTTCTGCGCATTTAGACTGGACCTTGCGCGCCTGACGGAGACGAAGACGAAGTGGTAGACTGTCTACTAGCGCTGTGACCCTATACCAGCCTGCACGTTTGCCACCAACTTTTCCCCATATAAATGGTTGTATATACGTTTCTGCATTGGGCTTCCACTTCGCAACAATATGATTATGAGGTGCGCCGTAGTGCAGGACTGCAGAATAGCTTTGAACTTCTGGGTTACTTTAGTGCAGACCTGAATTCGGCCATAAAAGATAGTTCTTGCATTTCTCCTCCATTGAAATGCGGGCAGGATCGATTCAGTGACCTTCATCTTTGCAGCGCAACGCCATAGCAACTGGGCTAACAAATCTGGTGATTACATAGAAGATACAATAAATATATAACATTTGTCGTCCACCTAATGCTGGTATTTATAAATCTAACACTAGGAAAAAATACAGATAGTAAAAGGACAGCGCCGTGGTAAGTAAGCAAGCCGTCACAGTGCCAGCAACGCTTGAAAATGAAGCTCTTTTAGCCGAAGTGTAGAAGACAAAGGGGAGTCTCTAATGTGACGTCATAGAGTGCCGTTCGCAGCGCTTCTATTGGTTGCGCACGAGGCTAAATGCGGAAGCAGGTGTTGCCATTCGACCGCTCTGCTGCGTTGAAGCGCGCTCGAGACGGGGGGTCGCAGCCATTGGGATTGTAGGGGCCGTTAACCTGCTGCAGACGACGCCGGCTTTATCGTAGAATGGGCCATTTGATGCTTTCGTATGAATATAAGGTGCACAGGTCGCCTATAGACGCTTTAAGTGACGCGGCTCAGCGGAATCTGAATTGAATGACGCGGGCGCTCCGACTTGAACGTCAGCCAACACTGGCTTCAGGACTACCACGTGGCCACAAAAAACAAAAAACAAAAAAAAACAAGCAATGTATTTGGAAGGTACTTGGTAATGGCCCACCGAGAGGGGCATCCACTCTTAACTGGAATGCTGCACACTCGCGGCAAATCAGGAGGACACAGCAAATTTACACGCATGTGTTGGGACACAGCCGACCCACCAGTGAGAACCTGCCGCGTTTCTTTATGACTGATGTGTTGACGCCACTTTTTGATACCCTGTGTCAGCGCTCACACAGCAGATTCTATTAATAAATTCCGATCACTAAAGGTCCTTGGACACGTTTGTTCACAAACTGCCGCCGGGAATTTTTTTTGCTTAATCATTGGTTTACACTGATCATGTTCGAATGAATGACGTAAAATACGACGACTTTCCCATTTGGCGTTTCAACATAAACGACTCTTTCTTATGCAAGAATAACTTTTTTATAGAAATTGATTACGTGCCATAATGCATTCGTAGCGTAATACTAGTCGCTAGGTGACCAAGTACCTGAACGAAAAAGCAGTTTCATATAGTGCGTGTCTGTAGAAAAATGTGCGCGAGCAGCAGGGAGGAGGGGGGAGGGGCCGGGTAAGACACCTGCAGTACCCACAACTGAAATATTCGAATTCGATAATGAAAGGGAGTTGTATGAAAATCCTCTGATCTTATAGTCTGACCAAGTGATCATCGCAACTTATTGCTAATGGGAAACATTACTCATAACCAACTCGATAACACGTAGGCACGGCACAGTTCCACTGTCTACACGCATCCTCATATGTCAGTCGTTTCATCTTTATACTGGATAAGCGTGCGGCATCGATAGAAATGCCCTTTCTTTCGCAATGCTGGGCAAACTGTATCAGTTCGAACAAAGTACGCGCGAATAATCAGCAATATAAAACGCTTTCACATTGAGATAAGAGCCATTAACGACGTGATAAATTTTGCAACAGCCAAAAGAAAGAGCGGGCGGGTGGCATTTCAGTTTAGAAACCGAGAGCTGATCTCGGTTGACGATGGACCTCTTTTACCGAAGCTGCGTACAGAATGTCATCACTTTAAAGCTATTGCACATTTGCCACACTCACTCGATTCTACACTCTCGCTCCTTTTCTGATCCACGTCGTTCCCCTCCTGTTTTCCCTCATCGAGATGCCACGGTGTTGACCTCGCTCCAGTCTGGACGCCTTCGACTTCCTCATTTTGAAGCAGAACGCCTCCACTTTCATCGTGACTGAAGGATTCTTGGTCGGACACCAAAAACACAGTTGTTCCAAAATCTTCGTTTTCGTCATCCGTCGCTGGCTCCAGATCCTCGTGGAAGCCCTCGGACACAGGTTTGAGCGGACCACCTCTCGGCAGGGCCTGGCGTTTTCGCAGCCACGGCTGAAACCTCGTGCGTATCCAACGCTGAATGTGTAGCACAGCTGCCGGTTGTATCCGCGACCCAGCAAGCGCATCCTCTGTGTGCAACGAACACAACACTGTTGCTCAGCGAAATGGTGATCCTTCAAAGCATGTTTAATTATGCGCGTGAAATCGGATCGCGTACAGAGTACAGCTTCCTTAGCAACGCATAGTCTTTCATAAATTCGGTGTTACTGCGTTAGTGCTGCACCCAAGCACAACGTTTTCCGCTCACATTTTAATATAATCCTTTTAAGATAGATCGCAGGCACTGTCGAGGACAGTTATTTTGTATTGGTCAATGTATGTGATGCAGAAAGCATAATTCATGAAGTGTGCCTTTTTTATACCTCGAAATAAACAAAGTAAGCGATGCAGCAAAATATTTAATATAGGACTCTCGCTACCACAATTTAAAGCCATCAAGGGTGGGGAAAAGTGATTAAGTAAGCGGATAGCTGGAGGAATCGTGCAGCAACTGAGCGACCGTTAAACATGAGGAGAGAAGTGACAAACTTTTCAGAAGCCATGTATAATTTTATTCCCTATACTCGGGCAAACGTTCTTTCCTGTATTATTTTTTTGAAGATACAGACAGAGTAGAAGCGTACTGGTACCCGTGGAAGGATAACCGGCGATTTGTGGTGTACAGGAAATTTAACGCACTGCTCACGCAGTACCTCTTGACCCCTTACAAGAATGAATGAAGACTGTCTAATGAGTCTGACGACATGACATGCTGACCACAAGAGCACGAGGAAGCCAACTATATACTGCACGTCCCTATAGTGCGTATCGTTACCGGACTTCTAGGAAGGCTGGGAATCAGTGAGGCGAGCGCGGGCAATCTTACGGGCCTGTACTGCCATGGAAATCGCCTAGCGGGCGTAAGCGGTGTGCGGCTGTGTGACTTGTGGAAGTAAAGTGTCCGAGGGCAAAGCGGGAACATGGCCAAAAAGTAGATAAAACGCTGAGTAACCTACAGTGTCATGGCGGAACATATTGTACGCGAAGGCGACAAACATGGCAGAGCAACCTCCCAGCCCTGGTGGTCTGGAGAAACGTACGTAGGTAGCATTTCAGTAAGCGCTCTGTTCAGTCGCTCTGTGAGATCGTTAGTCAGTGGATGGGTAGCATTGGGAATTTGGTGCTCCGTAGAGCATAGGAGGCGGATATCATTCATGACCATTGAGAAGAAGTAACTTCCGCGATCCGTGAGGAGCTGACGTGCAGCACCGTGGTGCAGGATGGTGTCGCGGAGGAGGGTATCCGCGACGTCAGTGGCGCAACTTGTAAGCAGAGCGAAGCGTGTGGCATAATCGGTTGGAACCCAAACCCATTTGTTGCCTTAGTCGAGGAAGGGAAAGGGCCAAGTAGCTCGACTGCCACGCGAAAGAGAGCCTCAGTGGGAATATTGATGGGTTGTAAAAGTCCAGATGGAGTCATGGGAGTGGGCTTCCGGCGTTGGCACCGGTCACAAGCAGTCGCACAGCGGCGTATAGAGCGGTAGAGGTCGGGCCTCAAGAAACGGCACCGGGCTCGGTGAAAGCTGAGACTAACACCGAGGTGCCGAGCGGTGGGCGTCTCCCTTGCAGTATTCCGTACACAAAAGACCAAATTTCAAACCGTTTCAAAGAGATAAGATCTGACAGTTTTTTTCGCAACAAAATGGATCTTCGTGTTCCAATGTTCTAGTCTGTACGCTATCGTATTCATCATGCCGCTGCCGTAGTCGCGTACAGCCTAAACTTAGAAAACAGCACATAACGGAAGCGGCAAGACATGCCCAGTCGTGTGTTACGTAATACTTTACATCATGTTTTTTGGTTTCCTGTGTGTAAAGTTATGATGCAGTCCACAGTAATCATGAACAACGTTTTTGTGACTATAAACCACATGTCGTCGTCGTTGGGGTCGCACCGTTGTCATTATACAGCGGCCGGTGCCCTGTTAAGTGTTTTGCAAGCTAAACAACTTAAAACTGGGGTTTTGGCCTGAGTCGCAAAGTGGCAACTGCGCAGTTGAAGTTATTCCGGAATCATCATCATCTTTTGGTACCAGGAATGTAATCAGAATGAAGTGGCAGCCCAAGATTCTGGAATGGAGTTGAAATTCAATGGGCACGAAGTCCTGGAGCGCTAAGTGTTAATCTTTTGGCAGCCCTATGGCCGCACCGCAGCATGACAACGCTACTTAGACAGGGACATACAGTCTGGAACGTCTGATGCTTATGAGGATAAAATTGGTGGTTAAAACAAACTTATGCAGTGTTATACTGCAGTGGGGCCTGATTTCCGCATGCTTTTCAATTTGAACTTGGTTATTTTCACAGTAGCATGTTAGGCGGCTCGGCGTAACCCTTCCTTTCTTCGTTGCTGCTAGGGGTTGCGAGCACACTGCACGGGCGAGGTTCGGGAGCGTTACAAAAGTAAGTGACAACCACTGCTTAGGCCACCGTGTTCAAACTATTTTGCTTTCAGAGTCATTTCCAGTAATCCCAAACGTACGTTGAACAGAAATAGCCTTATGCTAGCCTAAAAAGAGATATTTTTCCGTTAGAAAGATGTAATGAGATGTATTTGCAAGAAAATAGGGGGAAAGCACGCTTGACAATTGCGAAACATGATATACCGTGGTGCAATTAATGTTCGAGACAAACCACTTGTCATTAAACTAATATTTTTCTTCTCAGAAAAAGTTTCGTACATGCCAGCCCCAAGTGAGTAGAATTATGTTCAAAATCTGAATTGTGTGTTCAACTACAATTGCACTCCGTCAGTGCGAAATTTTACGAACGAGCCCTGCGACGGTGCCCCATTTCCAGATATGCGTAGATTCAGATTTACTCGATCGGCGGGAAGTATTACGACTGACCCACGGGAGTTATATAATTCCCTGCTCGCTCTGGCTGTGGTTATATTAAAAGAAAATTCTTTATGTCAGAAAATTGCATTCTTCTGTTTTACGTTCAAGAACCATGAAATTATTTCGGTGCATTTGGACGGGAGCTTGCTCGCATGACGGAGACGAAGACGAAGCGGTAGACTCTCAACTAGCCCTGTGACCGTATACCGGCCTGAACGTTTGCCACTAACTTTTCACCATATAAATGGTTGTATATACGTTTCTGCATCGGGCTTCCGCTTCCCAACAATATGATTATGAGCAGCGCCGCAGTGGAGGACTGCGGAATAGTATTGAACTCCTGGGTTTTAGATACGATAAGTGTATAACGTTTGTCGTCCACCTAATGCTGACATTTATAAATCTAACACTACGAAAAATACGTAGATATTAAAACGACAGCTCCGTGGTAAGTGAGTAGGCAGTGAGAGCGCCAGCAAACGCATGAAAATAAAGCTGTTTTAGCCGGACCGTAGAAGACAAAGGGGAGTTCCCAATGTGACGTCACAGGAGCACCGTTCGCAGCGCTGACATTGGTTGCGCGCCAGGCTAAATGCGGAAGCAGGTGTTGCCATTCGCCCGCTCTGCTGCGTTGAAGCGCGCTCGAGACCTGGGGTCGCAGCCAATGGGAGTGTAGGGGCCGTTTCCCTGCTGCAGACGGCGCCGGCTTTGTCGCTGAGTGGGCCATTTGACGCTTTCGTATGAATATAAGTTGCACAGGTCGCCTATAGACTCTTTAAGTGACGCTGCTCAGCGGAATCTGAATTGAATGACGCGGGCGCTCCGACATGAACGTCATTGTCTATCGATACACAGGCTTCGGGACTACCACGTGGCCACAAACAAAACAAGCAATGTATTTGGCAAGTTCTTGGTAATGGCCCACCGAGGGAGTCATCCACTCTTAACTTGAATGCCGCACATTGGCGGCAAATGAAGAGTACACAGCATATTCAAGCGCATGTATTGGGAAACTACAGCCGACCCACCAGTGCGAACCTGCCGCGTTTCTCGATGACTGATGATGACGCTACTTTTTGATACCCTGTGCCAGCGCTCACACAGCAGATTGTGTTAGAAAATTCTGATCACTAAAGGTCGTTGGACACGTTTGTTCACAAGATGCTGATTTGAGCGAGAATTTTGTTTGCTCAATCATTCGTTTACACTGATCACGTTGGAGTGAATAAGAGAAAATATGACGAATTTCCCGCTAGGCCTTTCTACATAAACAACTCTTTCTTATGCAAGAATAACTTTTTATATAGAAATAGATTGCATGCCATAATGCATTTGTAGCGTTATACTAGTCGCTATGTGACCAATATCTGAACCAAAAAGCAATTTTATATAGTTCGTGTCTGTTGTAGAATGTGTGCGAGCAGCAGGGAAGAGGGGTGGCCTGGTCAGACACCTGCAGGACCCACAATTGAGATATTCGAATTCGATCATGAAAAAGAGTTGCATGATAATTTTTGGTTTTTACAGTCCAACCCAGTGATGATTGGATCAGAGAGGAAATGCCTTGTTGCTAATGGGAAACACTACTCATAACCGACTCAATAACACGTAGGCACGGCACAGTGCTTTCCACTGTCTACACGCATCCTCATATGTTAGTCGTTTCATATTTATACTGGATAAGTGTGCTGCATCGATAGAAATGCCCTTTCTTCGCAGTGATGGGCCAAGTGTATCACGTCGAAATAAGTACGTGCGAATAACAAGCAATATAATACGCCTTCACACGGAGATAAGAGCCGTTATCCGCGTGATATATTTCGCAACAGCCCTAAGAAAGATCGTGCCGGTGGCATGTCGGTTTACAAACCGAGACGTGAGCGCGTGGAATGAAGTAGCTGTTGTACCAAAGCTGCATACACAATGCCACCACATTAAAGTTATTTCTCATTTGACACACTCACTCGAGTTTACACTCTCTTTCCTTTTCTGATCCACGTTGTTTCTCTCCTCTTTTCTCTCTTCCAGATGGCACGGTGTGGACCTTGCTCCCGTCTGGACGCCTTCGAGTTCCTCCTTTTTCTTCAGAATGCCTCCACTCTCATCGTGACAGAAGGATCCTTGGTCAGACACCATAAACTCAGCTGTTCCAAAATCTCGTGCCGTCACTGGCACCAGATCCTCGTGGAAGGATTCGAACACTGGTTCGAATGAACCGCATCTCGGCAGGGACTGGTGTTTCCGCAGCCACGGCTGAAACCTGGTGCGTATCCAACGCTGAATTTGTCGGACAGCTGTCGGTTGTATCCGCGACCCAGCAATCGCATCCTCTGTGCATAACGAATACAACACTGATGCTCAGCGAAATAGTGACCCTTCAAAGCATTTTAAATCATGTGCCTGAAATTGGATCCCGTCTACTAATAAAATCAGCTTCCTTAGCAACGCATAGTCTAATATGGATGCAGTGTTACTGCGGAAGTGCTGCACCAAAGCACAACGCTTTCCGCTCACATTTAAAATATTCCTTTAAGATAGATGGCAGGCCATCTATCTTATCTATCTGTTATTTTGTATTGGTCAATTTCTCTGATGTATCAAGCATATTTCATCAATGGAATGTGCCTTTTTTTTATGTCTGGCAATAAACATAGTAAGCGATGCGGCAAAATCTTTATTATAGTACTCTCCATAGCGAAATTATAAAGCCATCAAGGGCGTCAAAAAAGTGATTAAGGAAATGGATAGCTGAAGGGATCGCATGGCAACTGAGCGAGCGTTCAACATGAAGAAAGAGGTGAAGAAATTTTCAAAAGCAATGTATAATCTTCTTTGCTATACTCGGAAAAACATACTTACCTTTTTTTTTTACCTGGACGATACAGTCAAGGCAGAAGGGGTCTTGTATGCGTGGATGGGTAACCGGCGATTTTTCGGGTACAGAAAATTGAACGCACTACTCACGTAGCACCTACTGACCCTTATAAAAATGAGCGCAGACTGTTTAATGATTGTCTGAAGACTTTTCGTAGGTGACATTGCCGTTCTATAGATTTATTCAATTCAGGATATAAGATTTAGACTGTCTATTGACAAATGTGATAATGCTTGTACATCTTTTCGTCTACTTCCACTCTATTGCCGGTCTACAGAAGAAGTCTATTAGATATTTGTTTCTCTTTGTCTACATCCGGTCTACAGACTACATATAGGCAAAAATCGAAGGAGTCTACTTTTATTGTTATTCATTCTTTTTCTATAGAATATCTATACACGAGAGTCGTTACGGTGTTGATTATTTTTTCTACTCTTGGCTTATGGAATATCTATAGACAATACATGCTAAGATTATTATTTCCTTTAGTCTATTCCAAGACTATAAATTTCGTCTTGACAAAGGTTAATAAATTTTCTATTTCTTTCTGTCTGTTTTCTGTCTCTACGCTGTGTTTATTGACCTTTTTCTCTGAGCAGTTTTTTTTTTTTTTTTACAAATACGATAAGGCGCTTTCGGCAGCGCGCCTCAGGTCACCTGAGCGACAGCGCACAAGTGCGAAAGCATTTTAGCACTTCCAACTTGTCTGTGCGATCAGCTGTCGGAAATGCGGCTGAGTTTTTGCTAACGCACTGTGCTCCAATCATGCCGGATTGAATTATACGGATTAAAGACGTCTCCATCAGTTCGCTGGAAAAAATGACTTGCATATTTAAGAGTGGGATTAATCTTTGTAGCCAAGATCGTGGGCCGTTGCTGCAAATGTCTATACGCGTGACCGGCACATCGAGGTGAACGCCGTTCTCTGAGGAGAAAGAAATTTGCTTATCTGCCGTTGTTCTATCTCTAATCTTCAAAGAAAGTGCTTCAGCGCGGAAAGTCGGCAAGAGTGAGTACATCTCGTTAAATATCGCCGCCCAAGCACTCCGTACATATGGTTACTCAGCGAAGCTAAAACGTGCAAGCCCGGTGTTTATCGCTGGGTAAAGTCCGGCGGTTCATTAAACGACGGCTTGGTAGGTTGCCGGATCCTCGGTATTGAGTTGCTGCTAGCGCTCGGCTACATGACCCCGTTCTTGAGCCCATGCTCCAGCATGGGCACGGCATAGACGAGCTCCTTCCCGGTTCTACTTGCCGCGTTCTTGATGGAAAGCTGCCAGTTCTTCTGCAGTACGTATGACGAATGGCCTACTCATTTCGGAGTCAGAAACTGTTGCGTGCGCCCTTCGCTGCGACGGACCGCAACGACATCACTACTAGCGCAGCCAATCGCGCCTCTCCATTTTTTTTCGCGCATGATAATGGAGTTGCGCTAGAGCAGTTTTCGACGTATAGGCGGTAGACGTACAGACCAATCGGGTGGACATAAAGCTTCGCTGTATCAAAGACAAACGAAGTAACCCCCTTCCAGTAATTTAACGACAAGAAGGGAGGCTTCCTGTCATCGCGTCTGTCTTCGCGCATGATATGAAAACACATCTACTCCAACTAGCACGGAATCTTACGCCCACTCTGTCGCTAACATGTCAATAAGTCAATGAGCGCACACTTGAATATATGAAAACCATGTACTGCAATAAATGGTCTACACCGACAGCTCATGAATGGTCGGAGCTGAATGTTTCGTGACGGTTCACAAGAGCGAGGGAGTTACTAGCGATAGTACTGTCATGTAGTAGTGACAGTAAAGAAGGCAGCAAAACTGTGATTAACGAAACTAGCGTTTTATTGGGCGAACTTGTGCCCTCAAAAGCAGGCTACACTCAAAGAACTACGATAGCGGCGAGCACACTCGGCGATCGTCGAAAATCGGATCAACGGGTCAAGCGCGTCGGCTTTTATACATCAGTCGTAGAATGTTCCAGAGTAATCACTAGAAGCCGCGTGTCTTCCATAAAGTTCTACACTATTCGCGTCGCGCATAGATGCAATCAGATTACACACGGTTCGGTGACAGACATCGGATGGAACCATCGATAATATTGCAGAAACTTCCGATACATGCAGGCGCGTCCTGCGCTGTGTATGGCGGGGAAACGGAGTCGCCCGATAAAGATAAACAAGTACACGTGTCAATGCCCCCCCTCTTAAAAAGCATCGACCCGATGCTGCAAACAAACGATCGTGCGCGGCGTCGCTGTGAATGCGAACTGTCGTCTGGCACGACCTCGTAGTCCAGTTCACCAGTACGTCGGATGATCGTGTAGGGTCCGAAAGAGCGTCGCAAAGTTTCTCACTCAGTCCTCGTCGGCGTATCAGGGTCTAAACCCAAACGCGATCGCCGGGCTGGTAGCCGACGTAGCGTCGTCGGAGGTTTTAGTGTCGGCGGTCGTTACGCTGCTGGTTCTTGATCCGTAGGCAGGCGAGCTGTCGGACTTCTTCGGCGGGCTGGAAATAGGTGGCGACGTCAAGATTCTCTTGCTCGGTAACGTGTGGCAGCGTGGCGTCGAGAGTCATCGTCGAGTTCCTGCCGTAAGCCGCCTTGAACGGAATGATCTGTGTTGTTTGTTGCACCGCCGTGTTGTAAGCGAAGGTTACGTGGGGAGGACGGCATCCCAGGTCTTGTGTTCGACGTCGACGTACGTTGCTAGCATGTCGGCGAGGGTCTTATTCTGGCGCTCCGTAAGACCATTCGTCTGTGTGTGGTAGGCAGTTGTCCGCCTGCGCTTTTTTTTTTTGTATATTCTTCGATCAAACGCTGTATTTCGCGCAACCGTGCTTTGTACCGCCTGTGGAAACCGCCTGTGGAAACAACAGCCAAACAGGAAGGAAAACCGAGAATTAACAAATTTAATCATTGTTTGTGAAAATATTTATGGGTCAACATCTATTTGTTTAATGAAGAAGTAGAAAAAGCGCCGCCAGAAGTGAAGAATGATTCCGTGTTTTTAATTATGCTTACAGTTATCAGTCGAGCCGCTTGACGTAGCCATTTCTCTGCTGTGCTTATGTGGGTGTTTTTCTAACCTTTCGTGGTGGGCGCTCTACGTCCAGAAGCGCAGCGTCCGGCTCTCTACGCGACTGTACGGGACCGGCGGCCTCGCATCGTTACGCAACTTCCCAATTATTTCATCATTTCATTTCATCATTCATCATTAGTACAGGAGGAGGTCCCGGAGTTACAAGAACTGTCAGGGGGACCTCCTATTAGTAATTTAACAATGCAGGAATTAATACATTAACGATACGAGTCGATTTTGGCAGTTCGTAGAGCAGTAAACGATGGATTCAAAAGAAGCCCCCACCCCCTGTGACTGTTCCACAAATATATATTTCTCTATAATGCTTCCAGTCCTAATTCAAAAAACGCTACTAGAAATCTTCATTTTAAACTTTCGCTTCTTTTCTTGTTCTTGGCATTGTTCTTCCTGCGCTTCTTTCCTGCGCGAGTCCATTTGGTGTTGTTCCTTGTTTGTCAAGTAAAGGAGAGGTATCTCACAGGCGTACGAGTGAGATACACCTTATTTCAATTCTCTTTTGCGGGTTTACGCGTTTTTATAACGAACGATAGGCATTATTCACGTTTATACTAGTAAAGATACCCCCCCTCCTATTTTCATAGAAATGTTACCTTGGCTTGGCCCCTCCCCAAAAAGAAACAATCCTCAGTAACTGTGCCTTCTCAAGGCGCATTCCTGGCGCCGCCGTCGCCCTCATGTTCCGTACAAAGTCCAAGGGCGACAGCATCGTGACCGCGCGCTGCATGCTGTATGTGCAAATGAAAGTATGTGTATGTGGTGGGGGGGGGGGGGGGGAGGTAGCATGGGTGAGCCGACGATCGTGGCTCAGTCTTTTGTGTGCTAGGGACAAAAGCGGGAAGGAAGTGCGCTGCCTTCCGTCGCACGCGATACGTTACGGGGAGACGGGGGGGGGAGGGCCTTAGGATTCTGTGATCTCTGAATCTGTAATTGCGCAACATATTTATTTGCCTTGTTTGATGCATTATATACAGTGACTTTTTCTTAGATATGTATATTTATTGGAGACTTATCCGTATATTTAAATATCTTGTTGCGAGGTTTCGTGTATATGCGCAATGACCTTGGTTTCCAGTGACACTTTTTTGCCATTTATCAAGCTGTGTTTTCACATTTGTATATATAATTGCATCTTTGCATTTCTAATGTACGAGGGCGAGTCAAATGAAAGTGAGGTAACCCATCCCGCCCGATAAATGTTCGGTTCACTATCTGCGAGGCGTGCGCCTAGCACATAGGCATCCCTCATTTACAAAAGTGACACACAGATGTGAGTTTAAAGGTTATTTAATGCTCTCATACACTGGGGGTTGAACATGGTTGCGTGCTATAATGGACGCGCCAAAACTTCAACAGCGTGGTGTCGTGAGGTTTTTGAGAGCTGAAGGTGTTTCTCGAAAAGAAATTTGTCGCCGTATGGCTGCCGTGTACGCTGAACATTGCATTTCATTGGCCACTGTGAAGCACTGGAGCAAAACGTTCAACGGAGGACGTGAAAGTTGCAAAGACGATCCAAGACCAGGTGAAAGCCGCCGTGCAATCACCCCCTCCCCCCCCCCCCCCCCCCCCCCCCAATTGCAAAGGGTGATGAGCTGATTAGACAAGAACGGAGGATACGCATTCATGAACTGGCAGAGCGTGTGTACGTCCGTCTCAGTTTGGTTTACACCATACTTCATCAACAGCTCGGTTATCAGCTCTTGTGTACGCAACGGATGCCCAAGATTTTGAGCCACCGCCAGAAGACGGAGAGATGCGACACTGCAGTGACTCATCGGATCCGCATAACAATGAGGGTGACGATCTCTTGTCGGCAGTTGTGACCGGGAACGAATCAAGGTGCCACAACTATGAGCCTGAAAAAACACGGCAAAACTTAGTGGAAACATTCGAATTCACCAGCCCAAAGAAAATAAAGGCTGTCATTTCCGCCGGAAACCTATTGTTGAGTTGTTTTCTTTCGATCGTCAGGGGCCAGCACTGATCGAATTTGCAAAATCTGGAGAGTCTATCAATCGTTTCCAATATTGTGAAACGCCAGCTCGGCTGCGTGTTGCGATGAACAACAAACGACGTGGAAAATTGACGAATGGTGTCATCTTCCTCCACTAAAATGCCCGTCCCCACGTCGCTGATGCGGTTAACACAAAACTGGCAAAGTTCAAGTGTGAAACGCTGCAACATCTGCCGTACAGCCCAGACCCGTCGGCTTTAGACTTCCACATTTTAGGGCAATTGAAAAAAACAGCTCAAGGGAGCCAGATTCCTGTGGGACGATGACCTGAAGGAGTCAGACTTTTTGAAGCAGCAACCCAAGGAATTTTATGATACCGGAATCACGCGACTCGTCGGTCAGTGGAACAAATGTGTGAATGTTCATGGAGGC
This sequence comes from Dermacentor andersoni, assembly GCF_023375885.2. Taxonomy (NCBI): domain Eukaryota; kingdom Metazoa; phylum Arthropoda; class Arachnida; order Ixodida; family Ixodidae; genus Dermacentor; species Dermacentor andersoni. The sequence continues at coordinate 198,743,721 of NC_092815.1, forward strand.
TACTTTTAAATAAATTACGCGTTTGTCATATATTCGCATTGGCTCACTTTCATTTGACTTGCCCTCGTATCTTTTGCAGAACTATTGCGTTTTATGTGCTCTCTGTTGCGACTATAATCTCGGTGCAATTGCTCGCAATACATGACCGGCGATAGCTGCTCTTGCGCAATAGATTGGAACAAACGACACTTCATCGGGATTTTTTCCTGGTTGTTGCATTTGTGCAAAAACGTAAACAAGGTTCTCGAATGACAAAGCTTAATTAAAATATTCGTCCTCAAATTGTTTATTTCATGGCCTTTACATTTCTCATATCAGCGGCATGCACTGCTTTCCTGGTTTCGAACTGATATAGTTCTAAAGTTCATGTGGTATCTTTTTTTACTTATTAGATAGACAAAAAAAGATGGAAGAATTGATATCAGCTATTTCGAATACAATTTTTGGGACATACAAGTATATTCTTTCATAAAAAACACATACTTGTCTTCACAGTGCGTAGCGCTCAAGAATTTGTTTGCAGCATCTTTCGCAATAGCAACGAAGTTATTATTCATATATTTCATCCCTCAACAAATTCATAACGAGGAGGTCGAGCTGCAACGTGAGACCTCCCCCCCCCCCCCCCCCCCCCGCCCCCGAATGATATTTCTGGCTACGCCACTGCCCCTGACATCGGTACCAAATCTTGTAGCCGAAGGGACACATAAATGGGACAGTAGTGATCTTGTAGATGGACTACGAACTCCATAAGTTCGAACAAATTCCGTCTGAACTATGCGCAAATAGATATTCTAGAAACCATCGAAGATGATTGGGAAAATAAGCGAGTTGCCTTATGTGGCCTAATTAGGTCAAAGAAACTTTAGATGATGCGGGGCAAATTATCGTTGATATGTTTCGGCAGACGGCATGACAGCGCGACTACAACGGCTGCGCGATGCCAACCCTGTCAAGACGACGAAATGATTACAATCGAGGTGATGACACCACGATGACGGAAGCATGACCAAGAGGACCTGACGACAACAGGATAAAGGCAGCGTGACGCAAACGGCATGACCACGGTGGCATGGCACAGTCATCCGACTGTTTGCTCTAACATTATTCAGGTACGACGCACTGTGGGATTTAGCACAGTCGACGCTGTGCGGAGCTGGAAAGACAAAACGGCGCGTCTCGACAAGAGGCGCGGATTTCAGCAACGAATGCACCCCGCAGACATCGGCTCAGGCGGAGGCAAAAATTTGGAGGACGCTTAAGCTGCGTCTTTAAGAATCGAACGCGACAGCATTCAAAGATTCCTGGCTGTTGCTCACGCTTCCCGGCAAATGCAGCGTATGTGTAATCATAATGTTTACCGGGAAACAATGGCGGCGAACGCTATACACAAAGGCGGGCTTTCTGGCAGAAACGCGGCCTCTTGCGGGGACAGCGATGTGGCGGAGGCGAATGTAATCTGGGCGGGCCGCTCCGTGGACTTCTAGGTATTAGAGACTTGCAGCGTGTCCGCTATTCCGGAAAATGGGGGTGGTTTGGGCGGATTACCGGATGGGCGGGGCCGTAAACGTGAGTGGCCGGAGCGGAGCAGCCGCCTGGTGGCGTAGAGCTCAACCAGACAAACATAGAGCTGAATTTGCAGTAACCCACTATATTCTGCTTCGCTGCTGGTGCAAATTTTCGGCACCGGCGTAATTGTGAACACGATTACGCCGCTGTAGGAAACTTACACCAGCAGCTAAGAAGAATATAGTAATTGGCGCTGTGTTTATGTGGTTGGGCTTCGCACCACCAGTTGGCACCACCAATCTTGCCGCTCACGTTTACGCACCCGCTCATCCGGGAAACTGTTCGCGCTTCTCGGAATACCGGACGCACTAAAATTCTCTAACCACACGCCGGCGCGCGCAAATGGCGTTCGCCGTAGCCCGTCTGTGAATGGTATAAGCGCTGGAAAGCGGGTTTGAGTTTTCGCGTAACAGAACTATGTTTGCTCGTATATTCAAGTTACAATCCGACGCTACCATATCAGTAAGTTGTGCGTAAGTCGTACTTCACGATTTCTTACCTATTTTAGCTTCGAAAATACAATTACTTCAGTAACTTCCTTGCCGCACATGCAGGGCCTGCATATGGGTGGTCCGGAATTTTTTCACCGAGACGACGTCCGAGCTCGACGCCGACACCGACGTCGAAGCGGATTTTCTGCGACACGGGGCCCTTAACGCTATCGCGTTCAAACCCGGCACCACTGACCTCAGCACATGGAGTAAAGTGAAAACAGAGGAGAGCCCCTACCCCTCCGGCGTGCTAGGAAAGAAGTCTGGAGGAATTCATGTGGTATTTTCTCTTTTATTTCTTTTGCTCTGCTTTTGGTCTAGAGGCCATGTCCTCGGGCAACAATGGCGGCTTTGTTATGGTTGTGTGCGCTCACACATGTTGCTCCGTGGGTTTAGTACCGTGGCAAAGGCGTAGAGTGTGCAGTATTTTGTTATCCCCGCGTTTTGTACCACTGTGTTATCTAGACGTGCTCTCCAAGCTGTTGTTGTGGCCAGGTGGGACGGAAAGTAAAAAGCGTGCAACGAGCGCCCATGCAACGCTGTATACATTGTGCCACATCATGGAGGAAGGACGACGTGGGGATATATTTCCCGTCTCCCGTTATTTCATGCTAACGTGAACAGATTGAAACCACTGTGGTTCAGATTGTGTGCGATAAGCACCTTACACGTCAGTGACAGCTGTGTAGTATTTCTGCTTTTGACAGCGCATGATGCACTCGTGGCACGTAAGACAGCCACGTAGAAGGATGGGAAAGAACCGGCTGCTGGGAGAATAAAGGGTCGAATCCTCTTTACTGCAACAATTGTATCTGTGTGCTCGAGGGACGCATGGAAATGAAGGTTGGCAGAGGCGACGCAATAGTAAACAACAATTGACAGAAGAACGTACGCATGCGCGCAGATCAAAAGCTTTATGTCACGTACTTTGGCCCGGTCAATGCGCTAGCCGCAAGCATACGTGTTTACTGTTCGGCACCTCAGGACTTTGTTTCCGCGAAGCTTCACTTGCCGTGAGAATAATATACATCAGGCCGCAGTCGGTGTATACAAGCGCGCAACGACCTTTACCTCTGCCGACTTCGGCACGCTGCGGCTCCGCTGTGAGTGGCCACCCGAAACATATTAAATAAATCAAAACGATTCCTATGAAGCCAAGACCAGCATGCGTGTTTGTTCTCACAAAATGCAGATGGGCTTGCCTTAGGTCGTATCGTGATGGAATACATCGTGACTGGACTGTTGGTCAAATGGCTACGGTGTGCCACCACGCCGGGCTGCGCGTAAGTTTGCAACCGCGCAAACTTACGTGCCACCCGGCGTGGTTGCCCCTGTAGTAGTTAGCGGAAGGCGAGAAATATAAAGAGAGGAGACTCTGGCCCGACACGACGGCGGAGTAACGCCGAATTCCGGCGTCACTTATGCCCTCTTCAGCTGGTCGTTTCTGGGCGCTCTGGAGCGCTCTCGCGAGCGGCGTTGTATTCGGCTGGTTGAAAGAGCGTGCCCGCACCCCGTTCTGCTTGTTCTTCTCGATCGCTCTCATCCATCTTCGAGCGCTCTGTGGCGTTCCGGGCCCTGTCGTCGGAGCAGTCGTCGAGATTGAGACGTCATAGCAGCGCCGCGTCGCTGCTCTTGGCGACGGCCCGCCCACCGTAACCTAGCCACTGCATGCTGGCGTCTCGACGAACGCTCGTCCCGCCGGCTCGTCCGCCAGTTTTCCCGGCAGCGCCGGGAGCTTTGGATAGGCGAAACATCGAACGTTGCCAGTAGTCACGTGGTTTCGCATCTGCCATTTCCTCCTCCGAGTGCTAGTCCAAAGCCACCTAGAAAAAAAAGTAAGGCCTCCGCATCACCTCCTCTCCCCTGTCAATACGTCACGAGAGTTGGATGGTAGCGGTGGATGGGGGAGCGCTGCGTTTCTAGAACGCGGCGCGCGTTCTGAAAACAAGTTTTCTCCGTGGCTGACGCCGCAAGGGGGCCAACTCAGCGGACTTGTTCCACATGAGCTCCCGATTCAACGTGTACTTCCTGCGGACTGCAACCTGGAAGTGCCAGAACGTCTGCATCATTCGACGCAGCTCGAAAAGCGGCATTCAGAGAGACCATCCGCAGCGCTGTGAGTTCATTTTTCACAGATTCACACGCTTTGACATCAGCAAGGCGGCGGCCGCCAAGCTAAGCCTACGGAGGATTGGCAAGCTTTTCTCGCCGAGGCCACGCGCCTCGCGCCTCGTGCCCGCCTGCCCGTGCCCGAGCTTTGACACCGAGCTTTTCGCCTCGTGAACCATCTGCCCGCCGCGTACTGGCCCTTTGAAGGCGGAGTACGCTTCATTTCTTGCTCAAGATGGAGTATCAAGTGACAGGGGAGGATATCTCCCCGGAAGAGGTTACCCAAGATCAAGGCTGGCAGTCTGCGGGGGCCAGAAGGGTTAGCGCCAAAACGCGCACGGCTGACACTAATGCGCCATCGCCCCAGCCGGGAGCGCGCCGTGGCAAATCGGGTGGTGCTGCGCTAAAATCCAAAGTGATACGAGCGGGACGAATGCCCTCACTTCCTCGAGACGATATCAAGATTGTGATCAGGCCGCGAGGTGGTCTCAATATCTCCAAGATTGGCGTTGTCACGGTGGCTGACGCAATACTCGCCGCCGCTGGCATTAGTCAGGAAGATCTATGCCAAGATACTCTATGCCCGAATCTACAACAAAATATCATGGTTGCCAGTACTCCCAAGCGCGAGAATGCGAACCGCTACGTCCGTATGAGGCAGATGCTCATCTCGGGCAAGGTATATGAGCTCAGTGCCTACGAGACGGCCCCGCACTCCACGTGCAAGGGAGTGATCCGCAACATCCCTCTTCAAGACGGCCCTGACATCATCGATGCCAAGATTGTCAACGCCAATAATCCACTTGCTTTAGCAGCGAAGAGAATAGCTCAAACCGGCACGGTCATCGTCGCGTTCGACGGGCATCGTGTACCGAACTTTGTCAGGTATGGACCGTTACTCATGCAATGCTCACTCTACCGCAAGCAAATCCACGTGTGCTACACGTGCGGCCGCCTCGGTCATCGCGCCGACGTGTGTCCCAATCCAGGTGATGCTATTTGCCGTGGCTGTGGTGCCCCTAGTCCCGACGAGCAGCATCAGTGTACCCCCAAGTGTAAACTCTGTGGTGGCCAGCATCTCACGGCAAATAAGGACTGTGCTCAAAGGTTCAAGATCCCATACATCGTGCGTCGTCGTCGCAGTGAGCGCGCCAAGATGGCCGGTGCCGCGTCACCGTCCCCTCAGCCGCGCTCGGACACTGCGGAACTCGTCCAGGCTTCGTCCACTCCGGTTGCTCAGCGCAGAGGACGCTCCCGTTCCAGGGGCCGCTCGAGAGTCCGTTCCGTATCCAGGGCCCGCTCCGCCTCCAGGGCACGTTCCGGCTCCCGCCGTGGGTCCAGAGAACGGGCCTGTTCCCGGGGACGCTCCGGTTCTCGGCCTCGCTCCGGGTCCAGGCCGGGGCGCGACACGTGGAGGCGGACCAGGTCCCGCTCCCGCACGCCCACCGCCCTTAGAAGCAAGTTCACGCTCTCCTGGGCCGACAAGGTTCGAGGGGGACGTGAGGGTCCAAGAGGTGACGACTCGCCTCGTGATTCGCACCACGCACATGAGCTCGAGGAGTTGCGACGAGTTAACGAGCAGTTGAGGAAAGAAAACGCGCAGGTTAAACAAGAAATGCGCAGGCTAGCTGCGGAGATGGCGGAGATTAGGAAGCTCGCGCTTTCACCCTCCTCGCCGCAACCCGCTTTGGCCCCGGTCGCCATGGATACGTCCGAGACATCCCACGCGGCTCGCCCGCCCAAGCGTCGAGCGGTAGAGAACAGAGAGGAAGACGAGACTATAAAATTGCTCTCAGAACTCAAGAATGCCTTCGCCAGCATACAGGCTAGCTTAGCAAAGGTCCAGGATACTATAGCGCATCCAAAAATGGGCTTAGGTGCACTCAGTGAAAGGATAAGCAAACCAGAGGACGTTGATGCCAGGAGAGAACCCAGCCCCGCTCCTTCGCAGGTCGCAGCACGACGTCATGTACTAGCACCACCGACGGAGGGCGCGATTCTCAGGGCCGTTCAAGCCTCCTCTCAGCCTAGCCATGGATAGTGCGGATGAGAACTTTAGTATCTGGCAATGGAACTGCGGAGGGTTTCCCAACAAGAAGCCACTTCTGCAGCAATATTTAAGAACTCTCACGGTTAAGCCCCAAATCATCGCTATTCAGGAAGTTGTAGCTAGTACTCCTATCAAACTCGCAGGTTATCTGGTAGCATCCTCACATTCAGGAGGTAGGGGAGTTGCTACCCTTGTCAACAAAAGATACAATTGCCTCTCTCGCGACCTCGGCGCAGTTGGTGATGGCATCGAGTACGTCATGACTGAAATCCTTATGAACCCACCCAGAAAGGGCCTCAGAAGAAACAGCCTCTTTATCCTCAACGTATACTGCAGCCCCAGCTACCGCAGGGCGAGGGCGAACTCTCTCCTCAAGAGGGCCGTCAACCTGGCCGGTGGTCACCCCCTTGTAGTCGTCGGGGATTTCAACGCCCCACATAGGGTGTGGGGGTACACCCATGACACGCCCAAGGGACGCGAACTGTGGCAGACTGCGATGGAAGTGGACTTGACCCTTATCACCGATAAGGATTTCCCCACTAGGAGAGGCAACTCCGCATGCCGGGACACTACCCCAGACCTCTCTTTTGTCAAGAACGTAGGGGAGGTCAAGTGGGTAAACACGGCTCTAGACCTCGGAAGTAACCACTACGTCATCGAAGTCTCCCTCCCGATTGCCCGCTATAAGACGAGACAATTCAAGTTGATCGACTGGGACGTTTTCCGCAAGATCAGAGCCGAGCGCGCACCGATGGCCGGGACAGATTTTGAAGGTTGGTGCAAAGGGATCAGGGATGACGCCGCGGCGGCAACCAAGGAGGTCGTCACTGAGCTCGACGTTGGCAAGATGGATAGCAGGTTGGCGCACTTGCTGGAAGCCAAGCAAGCCCTCCTCACGAGATGGAAGGGGCAGAAGCATAACAGGAGGCTCCGCAAGAAGGTTTCGGAGGTTAACAGGGAGATCGAACATCACTGCAAGAACCTGTGTAAGCAACAATGGGATGAGCTCTGCGAATCCGTCGAGGGTCAGCTCAGATCAGGCAAGAGCTGGGGTCTGCTCAAACACTTTCTCGATGAGGGCAGCACCAGATCCAGCCAGAAACGATCCCTCGCGCGAGCCATCCACCTCGCTACGGACTCTACCCCGGACGAGTTGATTGTCGACAGGCTCATAGACAAGTACCTGCCGGTCGCGGATAGCTCTGCCCCTACCCAGTTCCCGGACTACGCGGGGTGTGCGGTGCCGGAGTTGGACCAGGACTTTACCGCGGCCGAGATCCGAGATGTCCTCTTCTCACTCAACGTCAAATCTGCCCCTGGCCCAGATGGCGTCACTAACAGGATGCTAAGGAATCTCGATGATGAGTCGAACGACTTCCTCACTGAAAGGATTAATGAAGTCTGGCGTAGTGGACAGGTCCCCACACAGTGGAAGGCGGCCTGCACGGTACTCATCCCCATACCCGGTAAAGCACCAGGAATAGAGAATCTAAGACCAATTTCCCTGACGTCGTGTGTCGGTAAGGTTGCAGAGCATGCCCTGCTCAACCGGCTCAAGGTGCACATCGAGGCCAATGACATGTATACCCACAATATGATTGGTTTCAGAGCCGGCCTCTCGACACAGGACGCCATGAAGCTGATAAAGCACCAGATCATCGACCGGAGCACGAGTGATACCAGAGCCATTCTAGGATTAGACCTGCAGAAGGCGTTCGACAATATCTCACACGAGTTCGTTCTCCAGTCTATTGCCGGCCTCGGGCTCGGCAAGAGGACCTACGACTTCGTCCGATCCTTCCTTAGCCAGAGAACTGCCAAGCTCAAGATCGAAGGGTACCTTTCGCAAGAAATCACCCTCGGTTCACGCGGCACGCCTCAGGGCTGAGTCATCTCGCCAACATTATTTAACATCGCAATGATCGGCCTTTCTGAGGAGCTCACGAAGATTCAAGGAATCAACCATACCATCTACGCAGATGACATCACCATCTGGTGCGTCGGCGGGAGCGACGGCCAAGTTGAAGCCGCCATGCAGAGCGCCATCGATGCGACCGAGTGCTTCCTCCGCCCCACTGGGCTCAGATGTTCTCCATCGAAATCTGAGCTACTTCTCTACAAGAAAAGACCCAGAGGCGGCGGCCATCGTGATTGGAAACCGGCGTCCGAAAGCGAAATACGGCTTTTCACTGGTGACGGGTCTCCGGTGCCCAGAGTCGACTCGCTCCGAATATTGGGGATGTATATCGAGTCTAACGGTGCCAATGGACCCGCACTCAGAAAGATCACCGCCAAGACGGAGAGTGCTCTCGGCCTCATTCGGAGGATCGCCAACAGGCACCGGGGAGTCAAGGAAGACAACCTCATCCGCATTATACATGCTTTTGTTCTCTGCCACCTTTCATACTCGGCGGCGATGCATAATTGGCATGTTGCAGAGAGGAACAAGCTCAATTCACTCATCAGAAAGGTCTTTAAGCTCGCCCTCGGCTTACCTGCAAGCACCCAAACCGAAAACCTGTTGAAGCTCGGAGTCCACAACACGCTCGAAGAAATTATCGAGGCACAAGAGCACTCACAGCTGCTCAGGCTATCCGGCACCCCGACGGGCCGCAAGTTACTCGGCGAGATGGGCCTCAATCCTGTCGACCAGTGCCCCGAGGCCGTGCGGATTCCCAGCGACATCAGGTCTCACCTGCACATCGCGCCCCTTCCCCGCAATATGCACCCCGCAAACAACGTCGGCAGACGTCGGGCCAGGGGTACAGCTCTACTCGATCATGTCCGCAATAACCACATTGAAGCAAGCTTCGTGGATGCCGCGGCATATGTCCAACAAGAGGCATTCGCCGTCTCCATCGTAGACTCGAATTCAAGGCTCACTTGCTGCGCTACGGTACGCACTTCGAGGCCCGTGGTAGCCGAACAGGTTGCAATCGCGCTGGCTGTGCTCGATGGTCGCAGAGAGGCAATATATAGTGATTCAAAGGCAGCCATTAAGGCCTACCAAACCGGCATGGTCTCCCCCCAGGCCCTCCGCATTCTCCAAAGCGCCAAAAGTATCTCTCCGCATTCTCTCATTTGGTTTCCCGCTCACTTGGGGTCGATTGAGGGTTCTCCCTCAAACCCTAACGAGGGCGCACACGAGGCCGCGCGAGGACTCACTGACCGCGCCGCCTCAGCAGTCCCTCAGCCCCGCGGGGAACCCTTGCTTACGTTTAATGAGATCACCAAGCACTACTACCTGTCAAGACGGGTCTTCCCCCTCCCGCACCCCGCCTTATGCAGGGCGCGGGCGGTTACCCTTCGACTTCTACAAGCCCGTTCGTACCCTAACCTCGCGGTTCTTCATGCCATATACCCTGAGAGATATCCCAGTACGGACTGCCCTGCCTGTGGACTGAGGGCAACATTGGACCATGTGTTGTGGGAGTGTGAAGCCATCGGCTCCTCCTTCAGCGAGGATAGGTGGGCTGCGCTCTTGGGCAGCCCCGAACTCAACGACCAAACCCTGGCCGTCCAGAGTGCCCGCGATCGGGCCGTCAAGCTCGGCTTGGCGGTCCCTACGTGGGACTAGCCGGGTGGCGCGGGGTCTTCCTTGCGTCTTCTCTGGACCGAAATAAAGTTATTTCACTCACTCACTCACTCACTCTGTGGCTGCAATGCTAGAGCGGCAACGCGTGGAGCATTTGCTTGGTGGCTTTGGTGGGGCATGCTGCACCGTAAACGCGATTGCTTTTCTTCGATTGTGCGTGGTTCGTCGTACACGGAAGCGCAACGATGCCTGGCTGTTCTTGCGCACCAAACTGCAAGTCCAATTATGACGGAGGACAAAGTGTCCGAGTGCACAAGTTCCCATCTGACCGAGCCACTCGGGAAGCCTGGATGAGAGCAGTTCGTCGGCAGGACTTCTCGCCAACGAAGTACACAGTGGTAAGTATTTCTTCTCTCTATTGTTATTCTGGGTTTCCAGACGAATAGGTTTCGTCAGCATAGTGCGCAATGCATTCGTGCACGCGTGCACAATAGATGGGTCTCTGCACCTGTCAACGCGTTTGTAAATTCAACGTTTTCGTCGAGCTTCATACCTGTAACGGCTTGTTTTTTTTTATTTCAGCTCTGTGAAAAGCATTTCTTGCCATCGGATTACTTGAAGACGACATCTTACACGGACGTCAAGACAGGAAAAGTGGTCGAAGTTGCCATGAAAAACATCCGTCTGAAGAAAACTGCAGTTCCGAGCTTGTTTCCCAATTGCCCTGCCTATTTATCGCGTCCGCAAGTGTGCGTTCGAGAAGCGCCGGCTGCCAAAAGAGCGCGCTTGGAAGCCACATATTTGAACAAAGCAATAATGCTTTCTCAGCAAACCCAAGCAGAAGAGGACGCCAAAAATCTGGTTGGTAGCTTTGCGGACTTGCTGAAGGCCTTGCCAAGGTTTCAGTGTTCGGACTTCTGGACAGTTTTGAACAAGGGCTCCAAGGTTTTCTTTTTGTACTGGTCACTTCAATCTGCTCCTGCAGTCCGTACTTCGGTGATCGTGTCCACAGACCTGCGCGTCGAAGTATTTTTTGGTGAAACGGGTGTGAGGAAGTGTGGTGATGTTTTAGTTCCTGAAAAGCTGTGCGACTTGAGAGATTTGAAAAGTGTGTTACACATGATCGAACAGACACGTAAGGTTATCAGCACTGAGCGTTCTCAAAAGACCCGTCATCTACTGACATTGGTTTCGACATTGCTAGAGGAAGTAAGTGGAAAACATTTAGCATGCGAGTTGCAAGAATGGCATTTGGAAGTGCTTAAATTCTTGAAGAGTCAAGTTGACCTTGTTTTGAATGATGCTGGCCGATATCCCCCCGATTTATTGGTTTTTGCTAGCCTTTTGTTCACAATTTCACCTCATGCATATAGATTCCTAAGGAGTTCGATGAAGCTTAAGATGCCGCATCCTGATACGATCAGAAGACTGTGTTCATCGTACGATGTACGCCCTGAAACGGAGCAGCAAGAATGTAGCTTTCTTTCCTATGCAAAGCGTATTGCAAGCACATATAAAGAGCATCAGAAGACTGTAACGTTAATGATTGATGAGATTCACCTTCAAGCATTTTTTGATTACAAGGTTGGGTTGGTTACTGGTGCTGCGGTAAATTCATCGACTGCAGCAAAAACTGCCCACGTATTTATGATACAGAGCCTGCTTTATTCAAACAAGGATGTTGTACACATCTTTCCTGTGGCACAAATCGATGCTAAGGCGCTGCACGACTTCCTTCGGAAGATTGTTCTTGATCTAGAGGCATCAGGTTTTCGAATAATCGCAGTGATCTCGGACAATAACTCCATAAACAGAAAAGCCATGTCCTACTTCGCTAAGCCGGCAAGTGTCAGCATTGTTTACCAGCATCCTGCTGACCCATCACGACTCCTGTTTTTTGTGGTGGACCCAGTTCACATACTAAAGTGTATAAGAAATAACTGGCTGAATCAAAGAAACATTGGCAAATGCATGTACTTTCCTGAACCGAAGAGTGATGAGGCTGAACCAAAGATACTTACAGCATCTTTCAAGGTATTATGCCAGCTGCACGAAGCTGAAAAGCAGGAGCTCTTGAAGCTAGCACCAACGCTCACTTTGAAGGCACTGAACTCCTCAAACATGGAACGGCAGAATGTTAAACTGGCCTTAAAGATTTTTAACTCATCTACTGTTGCTGCCCTCAGTGTTGCAACGCTCCAGCATGCAAAAGAAACCTCTCAATATGTCGACACCATTTTGACTTGGTGGAACATTGTTAACGTCAAGACGCCAAGAAAAGGACAGCGGTTGCGAGATCAATTGCAAGGTCCAATAGTTTCAGCGTCATGTCCTCAACTAGAATTCTTAGATAGAATAATTCAATGGCTTGATCACTGGAGAAGCCTTCAACATGACAATGGCCGCTTGACACGTGAAACGCACATAGCTTTCAGCCACACTACCCATGCCTTGCACGAACTAGCCATATACTGTCTCAAAGAGCTTCATTTCGAGTATGTTCTTTTGGGCAAATTTCAAACTGATAGCTTAGAGGATCGCTTTGGAAAGTACCGGCAATTGTCTGGTGCCAATCACCACGTGTTTATAAGGCAGATATATGAATCTGAAAAAAAATTGCGTTTGCAGAAGGTTCTGGACCTGCCAGATTTGGACATTTTACTACCACCGAGCGCGAACACGTTGGAGACAAGTGTACATTCAGGAAACGGCCAGTTTCAAGTCACTGTGACCGACTCCGACATTGAGAAAAAAACGTCAAGGCTACCCACTAACCTATGTTGCCGGCTATTGTGCCCATGCAGCTCTAAAAAAGCTGACATGCGCATCTTGCAGTGAAAGCCTTGTGATGGAAGACGTCGATTTAGATGACCCTGAGAATGCATTAATCGCGAAGATGACAAGGGGTGGCCTGAAGTTTCCACGAGCAGTTGTAGTTAATGCTGTACTTTTTACTGAAATTACATTGGACAAGCTCAGGACACCAGAATATGCCGTACGATTTTTCAGCCTTCCTAGGCAGAAAGATACTCTTGTCGGCCTTGTGTTCGCTACCCTTCATGACTTTGAGGATGTCGATGTGTGTGATTTCAGTCATCCTGCACAGGCGGTAATGGGGCATGTTGTAAGTGCTGCAGCGAATACACTGCTGAACAACTTGTGCCGCACAGAAAACGACAAATTACGCAACGCCAAGAACGACTGAAAACTGCAGACCTTGAAGGCCTGAAATGTTTCTCATTATTTATTTTTTATTCATGAAGCTCTGTTTTGTTGAACATCTACGTATGTTTGTGTTGACAGAACTCTTGTAAAAAGAAACCTGTGGCGTAGCTAGGACTTATTTGCCTACATTATCAAAATTTAAACCCTGCATTTTGGCCAATTCAAATGTTATTTGAGTGCATTGTGCTACCTGTTTATGATTCGAACTCTCCATGCTACCGCAATCCATTAATTGCATGTTTTCCTTTAGGACTGAGAGTAGGCCTCTCGTTTTTTACTTACTTTTCACCATTATCTCAGTATTTTATGAAGACCAATAAGGCCTGCAAACAAGGCGGGTGGAAATAAAATAACCACAAGAAATGGTACAACAAAGACGGAAGCTTATTCTATTTGAGAATTAGTTGTGCGTGACCCTATAATAATAAAATTTTAACAATAAAATGAACCTCGATATTCGTGTGTCCAGCGAGGACTGTTTTACGCAATGCAAGAGTGAGAATGATAATTGTATATGGAAGATTTAAAATGTTTGTTTCTGAATGCAGTTCTTATCATTTGTGAATAAAGTATATTCTGTGTCTTCAATATGCAGTTTTCCTCTTTCTTTCTTTCCGTCTAAGGTTAAAGTGACTAAGCTGCATGCAGTTTGCTTGTCTTAGTCCCGACCAAACATCACAAGCACAATAAGAGAGGTCGTGTTGCGATACACGCAAAAAATAAATGTCGCCAGGCAAGTAATAAGGAAGGTATGAAATAACGTTGCTTTCTATGGTGATGTTGACTGCGGTGAACCAGCGGCTCCCCCTTATTTTTTGCGTCAGCTATACGTGTCTTGCTTTCGAACCGAAGCATATGCATTTATAAGGTGCTGGCACTTTAAGGACAGCACTAATTTTCCCATGCCATAGTATCCGCGATGCGCAAAGAGACACCCTGCAAGCGCAACGAACCTAGGCGCGGAGACGCCGACGGCGTCGATGGTCCGGCTCATCCGACTAGCGTGACGTCACACCGGCGTGCGGAGGCCTTCCTTTTTTTTCTAGGTGGCTTTGGCTTGTCGCACGTTCGGCTTGCGCGCTTATCCTCTACCTCTGAGCTCGGGGAACGCCGGATCTGCCCAACTCTGCTTCGAGGGATGGAGGCGACCAGCCGAAGATATCATTAGCTTCACAAAGAGTGACGTCAAAGCCCCTAATTAGATTTTCCTTCCTCCATGCCGCTGTACATACACATTCCGACGCCAAAACTCTCGCAAGAGAAAACGTGCGTCTCAAAAAACTAGTTGGCGTTGGTTGGAGTTCGTCGACGAACGCGCCCTTATGTACTCTCAGTGGAGATAGCTTTAAGATGCGAGGACGCAATAAGAGTCCTCAGGGCTGTGATGAAGCAGCACTGCTTGCTCGTCTAGCATTAAGGTAAAAATATAAAAAATAAAAAATGACAACCATTCCGCTCTGTGAAGGTGGAATGGTAGCGAAAGCTGACGACAGCCAAAGCTCTCAAACAAAAAGCAAAGTGCTTTTCCTGCCGTTATATCTTCAAAGAGTGGAATGTTTCTCATTTTTTGGCGTTACGAGTCTGGCGTCGTTGCTCGTTCCGTGGTACCCGGGCTCGCGATTGTGTCCGCTCAGCCTTGCGAGAACGTTTTTCGTCGGTGGTCGTTTCGCGCCGGCAGCGTTTACATTCTTGTTGCTGTTCCTTCCGGCGCTCCTCATACGTACGTTGCTCTTCGGCTATACAATCTATACGTGGCCACAACATCGATTACGCAGCTGTTTTTAGCGCCGGTACCTCTTCTGCTGATATACTGCGATAACCTTGACGTCACGCTATTGTTCACGGCGAGTGTTCTAACTTGTTCGGCATTTTAACATCTGCGCCACCGCACTGCACCCGTATGGGTTTGCTGGAAACCGTGAAATCCGTTTCTGTTGCCGGACGCCGAAAAAACTACAAAATACTAGTGATGTACAGCTATCGCTGTAAAATTAGGCAGTTAGTTCCCGCCTCATGCCGTCGTCCGCCTGCTAGTGCCCATTGTGTTCGTCGCTACTTTTCGAGCACAGTTGTTAGGCGTCCTTTTCTGCGTTGAGTGTGGGCGTCCTTGGTGCAACCAAGCGACCGAGCACAGAAAAGGATTAAAGAGCGAAAGTGGAGCGCATCGTGGGATGAAAATTGGCATAGCGAGGAGAGCGCGAAGACAAAAGTGGAGGAAGGGGTGCTGCGGAACCATGAGAAGGAAAGCGCAGCAGCATGGCATGTGTGCGAAAAAAAAAAAACGTATTGCCGCCCGAGACGGGCTCTGCGGCCACGACCCCTACCAGATGACGCCAGAGTAGCGCGTCATTGTTTGTTCACCGATGACGCCATCAATAAGGCATGCGGCGTGTGCGTCTACCGATGCTGTTTATGGAAAGAAAGCGCTGCATGAGCGGATGTCTGTCTGTGGCGGCTGCTGTGAATCCCATCCACGCGTCACCCACAGGCTGCTTCTCGCGATCTCCCGATTAGCGAGGCAGTCGCGCCACACTTTTCTCCGTATGCAATGGGCCGCACGATACATTGTCCGCGTCAGCCAGACTACTCACAGCGTTCGGCAGTGCCAAGATGCATCGGTCAAATCCATTCTTGTTTGCCATCCAGGTTACGCTTGGTTTGCTGCTCACTGTAACCGGACCTTCACCAGGGAATTCGTCGACGCAACTGTTTCGCCTACCTGATATCCTGGGATGTGACTGGCCTTATCGTCGGACAACAGATGGTGCCAGAGGCTACTTGCCCCCGACCAGTTCAACTCTATCAGAGGACAAGACCATGACGTCACGGGAATGCTATTTAAGGATATGCTTCTGCGAGGGATCCTTCAGTGGGCGTGGCAGCAGTGCCGAAATGCATCGGTCAAATCCATTCTTGTTTGCCATCCAGGTGAGGAAGCGGTTCGGCAAATCCTTTCGTAGCAGTAATGTTTGTCTTGTTTTGCTGCCGTGCCCACACGCCTTGCTTGAGTGGTTCTGTGATTGGTCGAATTCCTTGCGGTTCCTGTTGTTGCTGGCAGGGGAAGTCGAGACTAATCCTGGGCCCGGGGACATTACGATTGAAGAGCAGCTCAAAGAATGAAAAACTGGTGACCAATCAAAAACTTGGAGCGATAGATAAAAAGCTGGAAAATATAGGCAAAATGGAAAAGCAGATCTTGGAATGCGTGGAAAGGGTTGACAAACTCGATCACCTGGTACTGTCCTTGACTAAGAAAGTCGACGAATTAGATAACAGAGGCCGCATGTCTAATCTTGTCGTATACGGTGTTAAGGAAATCGAAAATGAGAGCCACCAAGAGCTGCTCGATGCTCTTGAGAAAACAATCTTTCAAGATACGATAGGAATAAAAACGGCTGGCATCGAGAGAATCCACCGTCTTCGGCGAATACAAACGATTGATAATCCCAAGCAGAGACCTGTCATTTTGAAGTTATTTGGCTACCGGGATAAAGCTAACATACTGAGCAATTGCAGAAAGCTAAAAAGAACTGAATATTCAATTAGTGAGAATTATTCGCCTGCGGTAAGACAAATTAGAAAGAAGCTATGGGAAAGAACGAAAGTACATCGAGACCAGAAAGAGAAAGTTTTTTTTGTCGTATGATAAAGTCAAAATAAATAATCGCCTGTACACCTGGGATGACCAAGCGAAAGACATAGTGGAAGTTGCAAAAACGAAAGCATGCACAACGGACCAGCCACGCGAACTCGAAACCGCCGTCGACCCTAGTTCTTCTCAATGTTAATGTGCGCAGCCTTTTGAACAAAATCGAACAGCTAGAGGCGATTCTGATCGCTCTTGAACCTGACATTATCTGTGTGACTGAGACATGGCTGCACGCTGACATCGCAAACCATGAAGTGGCCCCTCCGGGCTACTCCATTGTCCGAAAAGACAGAACAACTAGAGGTGGTGGTGTTGCTTTGCTCATAGGCCAAGGCATAAATTACTCATTGATGCCAGATGTCCCTGGTGTGGAGGCGGTCTGGTGTAGAATTCAGCTGGGCCAGACCCACGTCTATGCTGGCGCCGTCTACAGACTGCCCCAAGCCGAAGTCTCGTATCTCGAGCAGCTTCTAGAGTACATGTATCAACACATGCTGGGGAACGCCATAATAATGGGAGATTTTAATCTTCCAGAGATTAAGTGGGACTCTGAGCCCATGCAATGTAACAAACAATACCTTGCTGAGCTTTCTGTTTACCTTCAACCTGACCCAAATAGTATCCAAGCCTACTCGTGTCCAGAGCACTTCAAGCTCCATTTTAGACCTTATTTTCATAAGCGATTTCTTTTCCAGAGAAGATAACAAAGTCGATATTCTTGAAGGACTATCGGATCATCACATGGGTTTTTTGCACGTTCACCATTCCAAACCGAATCCGCCAACGTAACACTAAAAAGCGCGTGTACGCATGTAACAAAGCAGACGACGCCATTATGACCCGCCTTGCCCACGAGTACTACGACTTTAACGAGCTAATCTCAAAGGGCTCAGCCAACTTCGACGAAATTTGGTTGCTGTTCAAAGCACATGTTATGCACTGCTTAAGGCAATTTGTCCCACAAATACAAAAGAACGCCAATAAGCACAACCCATGGATTACACGTGACGTAATTCTTTAAAACGTAGAATAAAAAGGTTGCGCAAATCTAACAAATTATGCCCAGTTCCACACTTCTGCCAAAAAATGAAATCGTTAAATAGACTACTAAAGGAAGCAAGAAAGGTAGGAAAACAGCGCTTCTGCAGTACAACGCTTAGCAATTTTATCAAAGACTCACCCCAGAAATTCTGGCGTTATGTCAGGCAAAACGATAACCGTGCAAAACCGTTATCGCCGACAGAAGAAAAGAAACAAGCGGAAGCGTTTAGCACATTCTTCCATTCCGTATTTACCCCCGACAATGGCATTACGCATGCTTACAGGCCATAAAATATAAAGCACAACGAAACACACGCTCCAGTCGTAACTGCAGCAGGCGTGTTCACACTATTATTAAATTTTGACGATAAAAAGTGCAACGGTCCTGACGGAATCCCGAACTGTTTCCTGAAACGTTATGCCGAGCCTGTAAGCAAATACTTACGCCTTATTTACAATAAATCAATCTCCGAACAATGCATCCCAGCAGAATGGAAAATATCTAAAATAGTGCCCGTCTACAAATCGGGCAATATTTCTTGTCACTCAAACTATAGGCCTATTTCTCTCACATGTACATGCTGTAAAATCTTGGAACATATTATCTTAAAATCTGTTACACAGTTCATTGAGGCAAACAATGTCCTCCATCCATGCTAACATGGCTTCAGGACTGGCCTGTCTACCGTTACCCAACTCGTTGAGATACTACACAATTTCGCCAAAGCAATTAACGACCAGAAACAAATAGATGTAATTTACCTAGACTTCTCAAAGGCTTTTGATCGTGTCTGCCATGCTAAACTACTCCTAAAGGTTAAACATATACTAGGAGATGGGCCAATCTTTCGTTGGATTAGCAATTACTTATCTGACCGCCACCAGTTTGTTCAGTTAGGCTCCCACGCTTCTGAAACTGTACCAGTACTTTCTGGTGTACCCCAGGGTTCCGTTTTGGCCCCTCTCCTGTTTCTTTTGCTCATAAATGGCATAACTAATCAGATTGAATCCAAAATTAGGTTATTTGCAGACGATTGCGTCCTGTATAGAGAAGTACTAAACCGGCAAGACCAAATTAGTCTTAACAAGGATTTTTCTTTGATAGTTCAATCTTGGGCAAACTGGCAAATGGCCATCAACTTCGATAAAACAGTTTCAATGTCAGTAACAAAAAAGAAATCCAAGCTTACTTTTTCATACGGCTGTGATAATACTATATTTAACACTGTCACTCAGTACAAGTACTTGGGCGTTATCATATCATCAGACTTAGAATGGTCGGCTCATGTAGAGCACGTAGCAAGCAAAGCGATGCGAAAGCTTATGTTCTTAAAACGGGCCCTGCGATACTCCACGAAGGAGGCCAAGCTCTTGGCCTATGTTACAATCATACGCCCTGTCTTAGAATATGCGAACGTGGCGTGGTTTCCCTTTGCCCAAATTCAATTCGCCACTCTTGAGGCTGTCCAGCGAAAAGCCGTGTGGTTTATCTGTAACCGATTTCGGCGCACCGACTCGCCTACTCAGATGCTATCCGAGGTCGGCGTTCACACACTAAGCACTCGTGCGATATTGCACCGACTCAAATTTTTGTATCTCATCCTGCATAATAAGATTCATGTGGATTCTAACACCTATATTTTCTGTAACACATCCAGAGAAACCCGTCACAAGCATCACCTTACACTCCAGGAATATTCTTGCACTAACAATACATTCAGCTTTTTGTTCTTCCCGCGAGCAGTTCGCGATTGGAATGCTTTAGCGCAGACGTTAGTCGCACAGCCCACTGTTGACAAATTTCTTGAAATTGTTGGCACAACAGTACTGTCCATCACAACTAAATGATGTTATCGACATTGTCTTTATCGTTGTATCAATTACCAAATGTTCTTGGAAATGTGTGATGTCAAATGATGTATGATGCTATCAATTGTATAACCATATGCTTATTCCTTCTTCCTTTTTGTCTCTTTGCAAAACATCATATGTAATTGAAATAAGCTCCTTGTGCGTTATGTTTTTGCCATACTTATTGCTGTTAACATAGGTCCATGAAGCTCTACACTTACCAAGTACCCTTTTGTATTCTTATGTAAATGCTTGTACTACAATGCCTACAGAACCTTCTAACACACTCCTGTAAAAATCGCTGATGGGATTGACAGTATCACAAGATAAATAAATAAATAAATCCTCATTTTCATCATCAGCCTAGTTACGCCCACTGCAGGGCAAAGGCCTCGCCCATACTTCTCCAACTACCCCGGTCATGTACTAATTGTGGCCATGTTGTCCCTGCAAACGTCTTAATGTCATCCGCCCACCTAACTTTCTGCCGCCCCCTACTACGCTTCCCTTCCCTTGGAATCCAGTCCGTAACCCTTAATGACCATCGGTTATCTTCCCTCCTCATTACATGTGCGGCCCATGCCCATTTCTTTTTCTTGATTTCAACTAAGATGTCATTTACCCGCGTTTGTTCCCTCACCCAATCTGCTCTTTTCTTATCCCTTAACGTTACACCTATCATTCTTCTTTCCATAGCTCGCAGCGTCGTCCTCAATTTCAGCAGAACCCTTTTCGTAAGCCTCCAGGTTTCTGCCCCGTAGGTGAGTACTGGTAAGACACAGCTGTTATACACTTTCCTCTTCAGGGATAGTGGCAACCTGCTGTTCATGATTTGAGAATGCCTGCCAAACGCACCCCAGCCCATTCTTATTCTTCTGGTTATTTCAGTCTCATGATCCGGATCCGTGGTCCCTACCTGCCCTAAGTAGATGTATTCCGTTACCACTTCCAGTGCCTCGCTACTTATCGTAAACTGCTGTTCTCTCCCGAGACTGTTAAACATTAGTTTTCTGTAGATTAATTTTCAGACCCACCCTTCTGCTTTGCCTCTCCAGGTCAGTGAGCATGCATTGCAATTGGTCTCCTGAGTTACTAAGCAAGGCAATATCATCAGCGAATCGCAAGTTGCTAAGGTATTCTCCATCAACTTTTATCCCCAATTCTTCCCACTCCTGGTCTCTGAATACCTCCTGTAAACATGCTGTGAATAGCATTGGAGATATCGTATCTCCCTTTCTGACGCCTTTCTTTATTGGGATCTTGTTGCTTTCTTTAAGGAGGGTTACGGTGGCTGTGGAACCGCTATAGATATCTTCCAGTATCTTTACATATGGCTCATCTACACCCTGATTCCGTAGTGCCTTCATGACTGCTGAGGTTTCGACTGAATCAAATGCTTTTTCGTAATCAATGAAGGCTATATATAAGGGTTGGTTATATTCCGCACATTTCTCTATCACCTGATTGATAGTGTGAATATGGTCTATTGTTGAGTAGCCTTTACGGAATCTTGCCTGGTCCTTTGGTTGACAGAAGTCTAAGGTATTCCTGATTCTATTTGCGATTACCTTAGTAAATACTTTGTAGGCAACGGACAGTAAGCTGATCGTTCTATAATTTTTCAAGTCTTTGGCGTCCCCTTTCTTATGGATTAGGTTTATGTTAGCGTTCTTCCAAGATTCCGGTACGTTCGAGGTCATGAGGCATTGTGTATATAGGGCGGCCAATCTTTCTAGGACAGTGTTCCCACCATCCTTCAACAAATCTGCTGTTACCTGATCCTCCCCAGCTGCCTTCCCCCTTTGCATAGCTCCCAAGGCGTTCTTTACCTCTTCCGGTGTTACTTGTGGGATTTCAAGTTCCTCTAGCCTATTCTCTCTCACCTTATCGTCGTGGGTGTTACTGGTACTGAATAAATCTCTATAAAACTCTTCAGCCACTTGAACTATCTCATCCATATTAGTAACGATATTGCCGGCTTTGTCTCTTAACGCACACATCTGATTCTTGCCTATTTCTAGTTTCTTCTTCACTGCTTTTAGGCTTCCTCTGTTCCTGAGAGCCTGTTCAATTCTATCCATATTATAGTTCCTTATGACCGCTGTCTTACGCTTGTTGATTAACTTCGAAAGTTCTGCCAGTCCTATTCTAGCTGTAGGGTTAGAGGCTTTCATACATTGGCGTTTCTTAATCAGATATTTCGTCACCTGCGATAGCTTACTGGTTTTCTGTTTAACGGCGTTACCACCGACTTCTATTGCGCACTCCTTAATGATCCCCATAAGATTGTCGTTCATTGCTTCAACACTGTGGTCTTCTTCTTGGGTTAAAGCCGAATACCTGTTCTGTAGCTTGATCCGGAATTCCTGTAGTTTCCCTCTTAGCGCTAACTCATTGATTGGCTTCTTATGTACCAGTTTCTTCCGTTCCCTCCTCAAGTCAAGGCTAATTCGAGTTCTTACCATCCTATGGTCACTGCAGCGCACCTTGCCGAGCACGTCTACATCTTGTATGATGCCAGGGTTCGTGCAGAGTATGAAGTCGATTTCCTTTCTAGTCTCACCATTCGGGCTCCTCCACGTCCACTTTCGGCCAACCCGCTTGCGGAAAAAGGTATTCATTATCCGCATATTATTCTGTTCTGCAGACTCTACTAATAACTCTCCTCTGCTATTCCTAGAGCCTATGCCATATTCCCCCACTGACTTGTCTCCGGCCTGCTTCTTGCCTACCCTGGCATTGAAATCGCCCATCAGTATACTGTATTTTGTTTTGCCTTTACCCATCGCCGATTCCACGTCTTCATAGAAGCTTTCGACTTCCTGGTCATCATGACTAGATGTAGGGGCGTAGACCTGTACAACCTTCATTTTGTACCTCTTATTAAGTTTCACAACAAGACATGCCACCCTCTCGTTAATGCTATAGAATTCCTGTATGTTACCAGCTATGTTCTTATTAATCAGGAATCCGACTCCTAGTTCTCGTCTCTCTGCTAAGCCCCGGTAGCACAGGACGTGCCCGCTTTTTAGCACTGTATATTCTTCTTTTGGCCTCCTAACTTCACTGAGCCCTATTATATCCCATTTACTGCCCTCTAATTACTCCAATAGCACTGCTAGACTCGCCTCACTAGATAACGTTCTAGCGTTAAACGTTGCCAGGTTCATATTCCAATGGCGGCCTGTCCGGAGCCAGGGATTCTTAGCACCCTCTGCACCGTCGCAGGTCTCACCGCCGCCGTGGTCAGTTGCTTCGCAGCTGCTGGGGACTGAGGGCCGGGGTTTGATTGTTGTGTTCATATAGAAGGTTGTGGCCAAGTACTGCACCAGGGTGGCCAATCCTGCTCTGGTGAGAGAGTGCGTTACCGGTTCTGGTCACCGGGATCAGGCCGCACTCCAGGCCTGTTTGTGCAATTTTCTCAACACACGGTTTTGTTTTGTATTTTCCGGTGGAGAATTGTGCGGCACCGGGATTTGAATCACGGTCCTCTTGCACGGGAGGCGGATACTCTACCCGCCCCGCAGGAGTTAAATTAAAAATTAAATTATGGGGTTTTACGTGACAAAACCACTTTCTGATTATGAGGCACGCCGTAGTGGAGGACTCCGGAAATTTCGACCACCTGGGGTTCTTTAACGAGCACCTAAATCTAAGAACACGGGTGTTTTCGCATTTCGCCCCCATCGAAATGCGGCCGCCGTGGCTGGGATACGATCCCGCGACCTCGTGCTCAGCAGTCTAACACCACAGCCACTGAGTAACCACGGCGGGACCCGCAGGAGTTGTACGCCTCATTTAACCTACAGCGGTGCCCTATTTGATCAGTCAAGGTGGACCAGTCTGAGCTCGGTTATACCGCACGGATGGCACTCGGCTAGAGAACCTGGTATTTATGACCTGCACATGTGTGGCCATACATAATTGAAGATATATATCTTTCTTTTTTTTTATTTTAGAAGGGTTCCCGCACAGTGATAAAATAAACTAAAATACATTAAAAAGAAAGAATAAAAAGAAAGAAAAAGGGGAAAAAAAGGAACATAACAGGTGATTTGAACTCGTGACCGTTGGATGTTGCCCGGAAAGATAGCTCAGTCGGTTGGTTCGTCAGGCCCCAGGTTACTTTCAAGTGCCATAGCTCCTGCTCCGAGCCTCATACTTACATGGAAAGGGACTAATGTTGTCCGCGTTGGAGCGCATACTTTCTTGGAAAAATGGCCGCCCGAGGAGAAGAGCGAACTCGAGCAGCTTTAGGGACTATGAAAACTGCCCTAAAATATTCAGACTTGAGGGAAAGCTTCATTATCAAACGATAGCACGGCAATCAGCACTCGAATACGGCGAGAGAAATTATTGAGACGTGGAAAATTTCCTTGATATAAATATGGTTTGCGAGACCAATGCTTGTAAGTATTGAACCTCTTAAAGGATGAGGGGGGAATATACGCTCACCGAGAGGGCATCGTACGCACGAGACCACCACCAGGCACCTTACTGAGACGTGGAGGGCTCTGCGGCCGGAAACAAAGCCTCCCTTCTCCGCCGGCAAAGAGGGGAAAACGCGCTTTCCGATCGCTCAAGGTTGCGCGGACATAGTATAACTCTAGCGTCTAGGAACAGCTTAACCAGGTGCGGGGGCGGCACGCATAGCGTGGGAAGCTAGCCGCCAGAATAACTATCTCAAGGACTGCTGCTGACGAGGGCGAAATATCTTCGTCTAATTATAATAACCCTAATAGGACTACTTCCGAAAAAAATAATTAATAAATAAATAAATATTGGCAGTCAAATATTGACACTCGTGCTTCTTTCCTGAGCTGCGCTCAAATTTGGCATTATGGAGTATCGTAGTCGTCGGTGAATATTTTTCACCTTCAATCAATTTCCTATTGCTGGTTTGTGTCCTTGTTCTTTCTTTTGGCGGTTTTCCTCGTCTTTTATAATAAAAGTGATATTGTAGCGATCTTTTACACATTAATAAAACTATGAGCCATTCCATTCTTTGAAGGTGGATGACCAGCAAAATTGCTTAGCACACGACAAAGAGGTGACAGAATTTTCAGCAAAAGTACCAATTCACTTATTGCTTTGATCAGTTGTCATCGTGACGATAGGAATGCACACAGATTTGCGTGCACGACGGGACCACCGCCCTGGTAAGCCGGAGGAAAGTAGACATGCGTGACGTTTCGACAGGACCGCCACCAGGAGATAGTGGAAGGAAAAGAAACTAGATACGCAAACGCTTGGAACGCCGACAAAGAGAGGGCGGTGCGGGCGTATACAGGGCTGACGCTGGTCGCACATTGGCAAATGTTTTAGAAACCCTAATTATCTACGTGAGAATCTACTGATCTTCAAATCTTCAAATAGGTCTACTGACCTATTGGTAACCAATGTACTCAAAATACATATCCAAATGATGAAAGCTATAAGGTTTTGCATCTGATCAAACGATTCTGCATCAAATTGGGGACCTCAGTTTTGAATATGCAGAACAAAAATGAACGGAACCCTAGCCATCAATAACTTGGCCATAAAAGTAACCGATCACAAGTGCAATCATTTCCTTCAAAGAGGTAATTGATTACAGTTACCAATGGTTATTGCCCCACGAAAGTAATTTCGTTAAGACTCAAAAGTAACCGAATAATCAAATGTTATGCTCCTCCGGGCGGTTATTAACATTGCACAGACAGAGTAAACAGAACGAGCTGGCCTGCCAATTTCAGTGATTCCTCTGCAGCCCTTGACGCATTCCTCATCTTCATTAACACTTGTTCTTTGTTAATTTTGGCGGTCGTTCGTGACTTTTGTTGTAAAGACGTCAGCAACGACGCTGAAAAGTCATATGACGGGCACACTTGTAGCGTTGTAAAGTATGAACATCTCGCTCACAAGATTTTCATTACTCATCCTCTGGGTTCTCTATGAAGCGCACCGCTCCATTGTGACTGGGACTCGAAAAAGACGCTTTTTGAGGGGCCAATAAAAATTTGAAAAATTCGTCACGGGGTGATTTCCTAGCATTGACGTCCTAAGTGACAGTCGCTGCCTGGAAATATCAGCACCGTTTATATTCGCTGGCCAATATCGGGTGGAGCTTTGACGTAAGGAATCAAATACTCAGACATTGGGTTCGCCTGCGTGAGCAAGTGCATTCGCGAAGCTGCTGCATAGCTCCACTCTGGCATTCTACTGCAGTTCTACGGCACTCGGAAACAAGCTTGGGTGAAAGTGCAGGGCTGGTAGCGGGAACCCAAAGCCATACAGCGAGTCAGGGGCCTAGGGTGAAGGCGATGCGGAAATATCCCGAATGTGCTTCCTTCGCTGCTGGTCTTCCGAAGTAAATGTGCGGGCGAGCTTTCGGCACTTTTCTGCGTGTGCAGCAGGGACAGGGTAGGAGCCTTCGTTGTGTGAAGGCAATACGGGAGGATGGTATCCATTGTACAGGAAGGCTCGCGTCCGTAAAGAAGAAAGAACGGGGAAAATCCCGTAGTGGTTTGTGTAGCGCTATTATAAGCGTACGTCAGGAAGGGTACAATGCGGTCCCAGTTGGTCTGGTCAGATATGCGACGTACATGACTAGCATGCCGCCAAAAGTGCGGTTAAAGCGCTCATTCATCCAATTAGTTTGCGAGTGGTATCCAGTAGTGGTACGGGGAATTACGTGGCATTCCTTGAGTAGGGCTCCTATAATGTCATTGATCCATTGATCCTTCTGCTGCTCCGAAAGCATGTCCGTGGCGGTGAGGGAGGACTCGCATATTCGTACTTTATGATAATTGGGCTGACCTGACACTGGGGAGTGAGACGAGGCATCCGGGTTGAAATGTTTGTGGCCAGCACGGTACAGCACTCGAATATCGTGCTCTTGGAGGCGAAGGGCCCATCGAGCGATGCGACCTGCAGGCTATTTCAAGGACGACAGCCAGCAGAGTGTGGTGGTCAGTGATGACGTCGAACGGGCGGCCGTAGAGGTAAGGACGAAATTTAGTTATGGCCCAAATGATAGCCAGGCATTCTTTTTCTGTAACGGAATTGTTTAGTTCCGCCTTCGTGAGTGCGCGGCTAGCAAAGGCAACGACGTATTCACCGAAGTCAGTCTTTCGTTGTGCAAGAACAGCACCAATGCCGACGCCACTGGCATCTGTGTGTACTTCTGTCGCTGTGCATGGGTCAAAATGTCGGAGTAGAGGGGGGGGGGTGAAGTTAGAAGACGAGGCAGCGTCCTGAATGCGGCATCGCCAACTGGCGGTCAGGCCAAAAGGTCGTGGTTACCCGCGAGAAGCGGCGTCAAAGGCACTATTATGGTGGCGAAGTTGCGGATGAAATGGCGAAAGTGGGAGCATAATCCAATGAATCTGCGGAGTTCTTTTGCGGTCTTTGGTAGAGGGAATTCGGCGAGGGCTTCGAGTTTGGTTCGATCTGGGAGCACACCTTATTTCGAAACAACATGTACAAGGTTGACTAGCTGCCGGGCGGCGAAGCGACACTTATTTAAGTTCAACTGTAGTCCAGCATCGGTGAGGCAAGTGAGTACGCGTTTGAGTCGGAGCAGGTGAGAAAAAATGCCCGGGGAAAACATGTCAATGCCATCGAGATAACAAAGGCATGTCTGCCATTTGAGGTCCCGGAGGATGTTATCTATCATTCTTTCAAACGCTGCAGGCGCACTACACAAGCCAAAGGGCAACACGGTAAATTTGTATAAGCCGTCATGTGTAACGAATGCCGTTTTCGGACGATCTGCTTCAGCCACCAGGACTTGCCAAAAACCGGATCGTAAGTCGAAGGACTATTATGCGTAAGGGCAAGCTTTTAAATTTAAAAAAAAAAAAGTCTAAGGGCGAAAAGAATTCAGTGCCTTGGATGCAGTCCAGTGCGTCATCGATACGGGGAAGAGGATAGACATCTTTCCGGGTTATCTTGTTGAGTCGTCGATAGTCTACACAAGAACGTATTGTCCCATCTTTCTTTTTGAGCAGAACTACCGGAGAGTCCTGGGGACTGTGTGATGGCAGTATCACAACACGTTGGAATATGTCTCCTGCATGCTCATCGATGACACGGCGCTCCGTCGCGCACACACGGTATGGACGTTGCCGAAGAGGCGCATGGCTGCTGGCGTCGATACATCCTAAACATTGTTGTTGGAGGTCGAAAGAAGTTCTAAATCGGTTAAGGAGCTCGACGATCTGCGGGCGCTGCCTCGGAGTGAGGTTGGGATCAACAGACGGAGCAAACGTTCGGTCACATGCAGGCGCAGACGCAGACGCACAGACAGCGAGATCTATGGCGTCAACCTGAAGAGGAGTCGAGTCATCAGGCACATCGCAGACAGAACTCGTGTCGAAGTCGTAAGCAAAACCTAGACACTCGCCATAATGCAAGCTTGATGGACACGAAAAAGGATTTGAAACGTAAAGTGTGCTGGAGCCCTGTCAAAAGGGAAGGAGGGCAAAGGGAAGAAAGAAGGAATGACGGCGTGCAGCTAGTTGAGATAGCGTGAAAGGAACTGTGGAATCGTAGAAAGCAGCACCGGAAACAGATACAAGGGCGGAAGAGAAAGGAGGGATATCAGTGTCGTTGGCGACGAATATTCGAGAAGGTAGAGGCAAATCTTCAGAAAGACTGCCGCAAAATGGGGCAAGTTCTGCACGGGCCCAATCAATAACAGCGTGATGACATGACAGGATGTCCCATCCTAGAATGATGGCATGAGAGCAGCGGCGAAGAACAACAAACTCGGCGTGGTATAAACTGTCTTGTATGGCGGTACGGACGGTACATGTTCGTAAGGGCTCAATTGGGTCAGCGCTTCCTGTACGTAGCGAAATGGCAGAAAACGGCGTCGCCACTTTTCGCAGCGTACAGCGAAGCTGGTCGACAATCACGTACACTGCGGCACCCGTGTCGACAAGCGCGTGAACAGCGATACCTTCGGCATAAACTTCTATGACATTCGCCGGGAATAAACGAGGGCTTGAGCAGTTCGAAGAGATCGCAGTTCTTCCCTCCGGAACTGCACCTTTTAGTTTTCCTCCACGGCTGGAGGGCGGCGAACGATAAGGGACAGGGAACGTCGACGACGAGATGTATGTGATGATTATGGACGCTCGTCATTGTTTGTGTGTCTTAGGAAGAGAAAGGATACGCAAGAAACGCTAGTAGGAAAAAAATGTTTATTTTTCACACAAACGATGTGCAAAGGAAAGGAAACAAAAACAAAATAGCAACACACATCAAGCTTCACGCGCAGACAGATGTACGCGACGCTCAGTCCAGAGAAGGACAGGGAGTTAAGACAACCAGTCCTAGACCAATGTTCGCCGAGTTAAGAGTTCAAAAGACCATCTCGCAGTTTGGGTTGTGACAGCTCGCTTGTGGTTGCGCGGTACGGTCGTCGAGGCGAGCCGAGGCAGAGGTGGCACGGTTGCTGCGGCTGAAGCCGTCGCTGGCACACGGCTGCGCTACCGTATGCGGCGCCTGCCTGCGTTGAGGACACCACTGCGATATCCGGCCGCAACACACGAGGACCGCGACCCAGGGTCGATCCACGCGGGCAGCACCTCGGTAGGCCACGACCAGGATCGACCCTCAGCAACAGCGCCCTGGCAGGAGCCGCTCAGCAGGCCTCGTCCTTGGTCCTCGGAACAGGCCTCCGCATCTGGCCCTTGGCCACTCGGTCGCCGCAGGAACAACGGCAGGCGCCCCCCCCGAGCGTACCACTCGATCTGCTACCACTGTGGCTTCGCCGCTCAAGCTCTTCCGCCCGTTCTTCACATAGCACTTCTTTTTTTTTTCGTTTTGTTCTTTTTTCGTTCCAGCTCCCGTGCCACCTGCCCTCTGAGCTCGTCTTCTTCACTTCGGTTTCCGATTTCTTCAAACTTGCAATTTTATTCAGTCCACAAGTCGCGGCGTACATGTGAAAAAAATTATAAAAAGGAATATTGTGTTCTTTTCCCACAATGGAGACCGACGAGTGTTGAAGCTTTGTGGAACAGGAGACGGAGGAGCGAAGTGTGGAACTGGTGGCGCATAGCGGGACTGGCAGTCAGGAGCACTCCCGCGTAGTCTCGCAGTATAGGAAGGATACCGACGCCGCCGGCGGCACCACCGTGGCACGTGGTCAGCAAAGCCACACACGAAGCAGATCGGCGGGTTGTCTTGAGTACCTCACGGATTGTCAACAGTGGGCGTAGGTAGGGGTGCACAATTTTGAGCTTGGCGTAGTAGCTGCGCAGGCGCGCAGAACCCCCTTCTGAGCAAGCAGTTCGCAGCTGCACAAGGCGAGGCGTAGAAGCCGCTTGTGGGAGTGTTGTGCGCAACTTCAGGCAGAGCTCTCCGCCTGGCGACGACGGCAGCGTACGTGAGCGTAACAGGCGCTGAAGGTGGCTGATCAGCGAGAGGAAGCGCGTCGCTGACTTGTTCATGTATTTCTCGCCAGAGTTCTGGGGACGAGGACTCAAACGACTGGGTGGCAGGCAGCAGTGACAGATGGCGTGCGACTTCTCGCGAACGAATTACTTGATTTGGTCGAGGAATGAAGAGCGGGAGAGAGCAACATTGGCACTGTCGGTTAGGGCCGAAACCGTGTCGTCCGGCGCGGCCGCTCGGCGCGTAGTAAGGCATTGGGCCTCTTCGATTTTCGGAGTTCTGGCAGCCCGCTGGCAGCTAGATGGCAGCCAGCTAGTTCCGGTTCTGACAGGAAGTCACGTGGGCTGGGATCCCAAGACAACCCGAACCTGCCCGAAGTTGGCAAAATCGAACGCCGGTACAGCTGGCCGAATGTAAACATGCTACCAGCATGGCAGCGGCCGGCGAGGCCGGCGCGCGCTCGGCGTAGTCGGCCCATTTATGCGTTGCCAGCTTGAAAATATATAGTTGCATTCAGGAATACGATCACTTTCGCGCGACTCGGCGCAGGGCGCGTACTGGGCCAACCTCGCCTTGCGCAGCGCAACAGATGGCCTCCGACGCGGCGGATGACAAGACGCGAAATCGTGATTGTATACTCGAAAGCGATAGCTGGAGGATCCT
This sequence comes from Dermacentor andersoni, assembly GCF_023375885.2. Classification (NCBI taxonomy): domain Eukaryota; kingdom Metazoa; phylum Arthropoda; class Arachnida; order Ixodida; family Ixodidae; genus Dermacentor; species Dermacentor andersoni. The sequence goes on from NC_092815.1 coordinate 198,774,287, forward strand.
TGTTCGCAGCGATCACGTCGACCACCGGCGACATTGATGAGTTGGCGCTGTGCCATCACAAGACATGAAAAAGCAGGTTATCGGTAACATCTCATACGCATAAAATTTCGCGCCGACCTGCTTGGGCTTCGATTTCAGAAAGTTTGTTGTGGCTGATGGTGCTTCCCATTTTGACCCTAAGGAGCTGGAGACGCGGCTGGCGCATGAAAAAGCACGTCGCCTGTGACCAGCGAAACGTTTCACACGAAAAACATTGGTCGCAATCATGAGAGCAATAAGCCAATGTACGTGTGTCTAATGTACCGAGTGCAATCAGTGTATTCTTATACCAACGGCCTGCAGTCCGAACGCATATCGGTTTCGAGCTGCCACCTAAGCATACGACGGAGAGACGGAGCGAACACGGGCTAGCTGCAAAGCCTTCGCTAACTGCAGAGAAAGGAGAGATATACATACGCGAGATATGTGAAAAGGAACGCCACCAGTGAAAGACGAACCCAAAATGTACCGCAATGTGTGAATGAGCATCTACAACTTGCGTGGAACACGATGCAGCTAACATGCACGCATGAGAGCGCGGCGCTCTGTTCACCGCCGCGACGAAGCAATCAGGGGACACACACACATATATACACACACAAAAGCTTCACACGGTTCACTACGGCTCGTATCACACCGCTTCGCGATGCGGAACGGAGCGTTAGCACCCAAAAAGATAACACTAGAAGTAAGGAAATCTGAAGATGACCGTAGACAGTTGGCTGAGCGAGATAAATGTAAGTCCTCAAGCGCCCGCGTTGCGATCCGTGAAGTCCCAGCAAAGATGGCGGCGAGCGCCCATCGCCTGTTTTAGTCGTCTGCTAGCCAGAGAACTTCCAGAGAGCAGCCAGACCAAAATCGTCCTGGCAGGTTCTGGCAGCCCGCGGGTAGCCAGAACCGTCCAGCCCGAGCAAAACGAACGCCCGGCGGAAGTGCGTCGCGCGGTGGGCGGAGCAACCCGAGAAAAACGAAGGCGCTCTGGCTGGCTCTGGCAGCCCGCAGGGAGCCAGAAGTGGAAAATATAAGAAGCCCATTGTTTGCGAAACTCATCGCAGCTCTGGCCGAGAGTTTCGACCTCGTCAACCGTTTGAGGATTTTTCGCCGAGAGCATTTGGAAGGCGCCATCTTCTATGCCCTTCATGACATTCTTTATCTTTTCAGCGTCGGTCCTAGCGGGATTAGTGCGCCGGCAAAGGTCAACTACGTCTTCAACGTAGCTGGTGAAGTCTTCACCCTTTTGCTGAGCATGACCTGGCAAGCGTTTTTCTGCGCGAAGCTTGAACACAGCAGGGTGACCGAAGACTTCCTTGAAACATTTCGGAAATGCTGTCCTGGTGGAAAGGTTGGATTCATGATTCCGAAACCAGAGATAAGCGACTCCAGAATGATAGAAGAAGCCGTTAGTCAGTTTAGCTGTGTCGTCCCATTTGTAATGCGCACTCACGCGGTCGCATGCCGAGAGCCAATCCTTCACGTCATGGTCGTTACTGCCACTGAAGACTGGAGGATTTTGTTGGCGTAGAGCACCGGAGCAGACGACAGGCGATTCCTGGGGAGCATAGGGCGTCGCGGTGTCCTGAGGCATGGCAGAAAAGATAGCAAGCGTCCGGCTGCGAAGTTCCAGGTAGGGTGTAGCACGTACACCAACCCTCAAGAGGCAGGATAGTTTAATTGATGAAAGCCTCAGATAGTAGAGTACCGCACCGTGAGGTCATACAGCTTAGGCAACACAGGCACAACGCTTCCAACAACTCGTTGTCGTCATCTTTCTAGGAGCAGTGCCTGCTGCTCGGTCTTCTCCAGTAAACATGTGACTGGTTACTGGGAAAGGTAATTGAATTACAGTGAGCGTTACCGTGTAATCAAAGTAATCATTAAGTTCAATTTGCTAGGAAACATAATTCACAACAATTAATTAATTAGATATGATTTGTTATGCCCGAGTCCGTGGCGCAGTACACAGACGAATGAGAGTAGTAAGAGTCTGGATATTCAGAGACCCTTGCGAAGAGAACGTTCTCTTTAAAGAGCCTAATAAAAAGGCAGGCCTAGTCAATCAAGTTCAAGAGAAAGCAACGATCACGGAAGCGTAATCTTACGGAACTCCTGGAACATTTCGCCTAACATTCATTGTGCAATGTGCATCATATATAATAGAAATCCAACAACATCTTCAAGCTTGATAGCACCGAAAACTTATATATTGACCGTTAATTTGCATTTCCTAGCACTGAAATACATAGCGACTATCAATTTGCTGTTTTTCTAGTGTTTTCTTTTTATTGTGTGTTGAGGCGCTCGTCATGCTACATGGAAACAGTTCGTAAAGCAACAACGGCGCAACTAATAAACGCTGCTTGCCTATAAGATATCGAGAATGAGAATTCGCTTAATTTCTTCTTACGAACAATTATAGCGTAAAAAGCTTTTGTGGATAGAGGTCCAGACCATTGGTGCGAAAGTGTAAAATGGCCCATTGAGCAAGAAAGCCGGCGAAAAAGCAAAGACGGCGAAAACGTAAGGAGGGAACCAGGGAACCATGCCGGATTTTTGTTCCAGGTGATGTTGCTGCCGATAGTCGCTGCTTATTGGACATCGCTGTATAATACTAACGCTTCAGATGCTTAGGCAACAAGCGACAGCTTCACCCCTCTTGCACTCAACTCGCCTCCAAGTCTTCGAGAAGACATGGCCAGTGCATGCGTCACATTGGGCAGTCCATCACGTATAAAAGAACTAGTTCAATCTGGATTCTTCAGTAGGCACGGCGAAAACGCAGGAAGTGAAACGTTAACCATGCGTCCCGTATTCTTGTTCCAGGTGGTTTAGCTGCCGATAATCGCGGCTTCTTGGACATCGCCGAATCATACTAACGCTTCTCGTGCTTGGAGAACAAGCGACAGGTTCACCCGCCTTGCAGTGAACTTGCCTCCGAATCTTTGAGAAGATACGACCAGCACATGCGTGACATCGGCCAGTCCAAAACGTATAAAAGAGCCACTTCAATCTCGATTCTTCAGAAGGCACGGCGAAAACGCAAGAAGCGGAACGTTAACCATGCGTCCCGCATTCTTGTTCCAGATTATTTTGCTTCCGCTAGTGGGTGCTTCTTGTATATCGCCGAATCATACTAACGCTTCTCGTGCTTCAGGAACAAGTGACAGCTTCAAGCGCCTTGCAATCAAGTTGCTTCCAAGCCTTCGAGAAGATATAACCAGTGCATGCATGACATCGGCCAGTCCAGCACTTTTAAAACCACCACTTCCATATGGATTTTTCAGTGAGCACGGCGGTAACGCTAGAAATGGAGCGTTAACCGTGCGTCCTGCATTCTCGTTCCAAGTGATTTTGTGGTTTTGTTGTCGATTGTTGCTGCTTCTTTGACATCAGGTCAAGAGTTCGACGAAAGTTCGTCTGGTCAGGTAACATGATGATGAAGAAATTGCGGCCACTGACCAAGTCAAGGTGAAAAAACACACAGAGACGTTTCGGGACCCGTACGGGTTCCTTGGTCACACTAAAAGCGGGCAAGGGCCGCGGCTCTTGCCCGCTTTCAGTGTGACCAAGGAACCCGTACGGGTCCCGAAACGTCTCTGTGTGTTTTTTCACCTTGACTTGGTCAGTGGCCGCAATTTCTTCATCTTCTTTGACATCACCGAATTATACCAATGCTTCACGTGCTTAAGCAACAAGCGAGAGCTTCACCGACCGTTCAATTAATTCGCCTGCAAGTCTTTGACAAGACATGGGCAGTACCTGCGTGACATCGGCCACTCCAGTACGTATAAAAGCCACTTCAATCTCGATTCTTCAGTGGGCACGGCGCAAACGCAAGAAGCGGAACATTAACCGTATGTCCCGTATTCTTGTTCCAGGTGGTTTTTCTGCCGATAGTCGTGGCTTCTTGGACATCACCGAATCATACTAACGCTTCTCGTGCTTGGAAAACAAGCGACACGTTCGCCCGCCTTGCAGTGAATTTGCCTACAAGTCTTCGATAAGACATGGCCAGCGCATGCGTCACATCGGCCAGTCTAATACGTATAAAAGAGCCACTTCAATCTGGATTCCTCAGTAAGCACGGCGAAAACGCAAGAAACGGAACGTTAACTATGCGTCTCGCATTCTTGTTTCAGGTGGTTTTGGGCTTTTGATGCCGATTGTTGCTGCTTCTTGGACATCGCCGAATGATACCGATGATTCACATGCTTAAGCAACAAGCGACAGCTTCACCTGCCTTGCACTCAACTCACCTGCAAGCCTTCGACAAGACATTGGCAGCGCCTGCCAGATATCGGGCCGTATAGATCAGCACGTATAGAAGAGCCACTTCAATCTTGATTCTCCAGTGGGCACGACGAAAACTGTAGATATGGAGCGTTAACCAGCGTCCCGCATACTTGTTTCAGCTGGTTTCGTGCTTTTGTTGCCTATTGTTGCTGCTTCTTATACATCGCCGAATTATACCAATGATTCACGTGCTTAGGCAACAAGCGACAGCTTCACACACCTTGCAGTCAACTCGCCTGCAAGTCTTCGACAAGACATGGGTAGCGCCTGCCAGACATCAATCAGGCAGTCGAGCACGTATAGAAGAGTCACTTCAGTCTTTATTAAGTGGGCACCGCGAAAACGCTATAAATGGGGCGTCAGCCATGCGGCCCGCACTCTTGTTCCAGGTTAATTGTGTATACTCATACCACAGCGATGAAAGAGGACTTGTTGCTGTGCCTTGCCCACGGACTTTGCTGGCTTTAGCGTGCGAGTGTTACCGTGTGTGCAAATTGTTACGTTGTCGTTACGTGGAATTGAATCGGTGTCCTTCCACTGCTGAAATGCTCCAAATACTGATATAGGGCCAACATGCTATTAGGGTGGATTTGGCACAGGCTGAAAACGGTTAGAAGACGCCGCAAAAGTGTAAATTCCATCCCGGCCTGAATGAACGCACTAGAATCAAGTGCCAGAGAAACTGCTCAGAAAGTGGCTAATTTTGAAATTCCTAAAATTCTGTTAAAAATATTAAACAAACACTTATATCACAGCAAGCAACACATAGAGAATTAGAAGATCGGAGCCGGACGCGTAATCTTGTGCCTTTTGGCTTAGATCAACGAGCAAATGAAACTGAGGCTCCGCACGCCCTGGAGTAATCAAGGAGGTGTTCGAGGACAAGCTTGGCGTAATGTGTTTGTCTGTTGCTAGAAAGACCGCCTAGGAAAACATCCTGCAAAGCCATCTCTAATTCTGTTTTTCAAAATTATGTGGAAAAACGAGAAGTGCTACGCAACTGTAAGAAGCTTAAGGGGACTCAAATTTCCGTGCAAAATGACTTTTCTGCAGAAATGCTATCAAAACGAAAACTGCTGTGGCAAAGCGCTAAAGCACAAAAAGAACAAGACAACAAGGTCACACTAGTGCATGATAAACTGCGTGTTGATTGCCAGTTCTGTTATTTCTAAGCTTGGTATTGACATATGTCTGATAAACCAGATTGTTGATCGCGAAAGTATCTTTCTAAGCGTCTCTCTAAATGATTTACCATTTATGCTTTGCGTTGTTTATAAAGCTCCTGACATGGTCTGAATTATTTCTTGAATAAGTTTAGAAGAATATCATCATAAACTTGTTCATGTTAGTGAAAACAATTACTAGAGCACAATAATGTTTTCACTGACTTGGACAACTTTGACTATCTTCTTCTAAACCACGCACATCACGTAATTATGACAGGAGATTTCAGCCTTCCAGCTAGTAACAGGAATAAATTACTTCACGGGCCATTTAATCCAGTGATGTTATCCTAGACATAATGTTACCGCTCAACTTTGACCAAATTGTCTTTGAACCTACACTTAACAGTGCTGTGTTGTACTTACTCTTTGTTAGTGGTATTTCTGTTTTTCAAACGGTGATATCAGTTTTCAGAATTGTGTGTTAGATCACAGGTTATTATTTCTATTTTATGTTTTTTATTTTATTATATTATTTATTATTATTATTATTATTATTATTATTATTATTATTATTATTATTATTATTATTATTATTATTATTATTATTATTATTATTAGCAGTGCCAGTAATGAGGTCATTGCGCTCCGTCGCAGCCGAGCGCGTGCAGCAGTTTCTCTGCGGACCCGAAATGAGTAGGCCACGTGCCATACGTACTCCTGAGGAGCAGGTCGCTTTCGCTCAACAACGCCTCGAGTAGAACCGGAAACAAGCTCATCTACGCCATGCCGATGCTGCAGTCCGTGTACCAGAACAGGCTCGTGCAGCCGAGCGGAAGCCGAAACTGCGTACTGAGGATCGGGCAGCCTACCAAACCATTGTTTAATGAACCGTCGGGATTAACCCAGTGATAGACACCAGGGCCGCACTTTTCAGCTTCGGTGGTTAACCCTCTGTACGGAGTGCTTGGGCTGTGATTTTTTTTATTCGTTTATAAGATACTCCAACCTACGAAAGCACCTACTTTGCTCACGTGTGGATACAGCAGCAGCACGAGAAGAATGACGGTCAGCCCTAGCTGCTGCAGGGCGGCTAGCGGTTCTAGTAGCAGCGAATACCGCAACCGGCCTGAGTGACGGCGCCGTAGGTTCGACAGGTCGACGCTGCCGGGCCCCATGTCCGGGTTGGCACCGCGGGCTCCGCGCCGGTCGCGGTCGGCGTCGACGCGTGTGGCCAGCGCACCGCTCAGCCCACCTGGCAGACTCTGCATGAAAAGAGACGGGGAAAAGTGTTTGTGTCTAGTCAGCCGATGAAACGCTGCACTATCGCCGGCATCTAAGCATGTGTTAGAGTTACCTTGACAGGTCAACCGGCCATTCTGTCTTTCGACGTCGTCACACAGCCGATTCCGAAACACCACTTCCATGGTGTTTTCGCTTCATTTGAATAAAGTGTGAGCACCAACCACTACCTTGTCCAGGAAGCAAGTGGCCTGTGACAACACCGAACGACGCGACTTAATCTTTACTGCCGTAAAGCTTCTTATCATAAGAAGCAATTTTTAATATAACAAAGGATATTTAAGAGCTCATTATCAGGAACATATCGAAAATGGAAATGCTAGCAGTGTTTACGATAAGCATGGCACGGACCTACTGCGTTCGAAGATTTAATTGCTGTAGCAGAGACAAAGACCACCTGGAAGAAGGCAGCCTTCCATCTTGTGTCAGTCTCCTGTTAACAACATAAAAGGAAAATTCACACAAAAAAGAAGTGGTGTAAAGGTTGTGTCTTAAATATAGGGGCTGCCTTTTCACCACTGTAAGATCTCAACACCAATATTTTTGGAAACTGGCGCTAGATGGAGCTGTGAGGTGTAGGTTCCGCTTTTCACTGCAACGTTTCCACTTCTTTCTTTTTTTTCAAGAGCTCACATGTGTTTTGCAGGTGTTCAGAGATTGAAATGTCTTTCTCTATGCTCACAAATTGTCCTCGCAGCTCAATGATGCATCATATCTTGTACAAGACAACCATTACTCACAAAATCGCAACTATGCAATTCTAAATTGAGATTTCTTTGGGTATATAGGTCCGGAACGAATGCACTTCAAATTATTTCACAAGATAAGGCATTTATGCTAGAACGCTTTGTTACGGCTCCGGTAACACTTGCACTATTTGCAATTTGTCGGGGTTTGGTTGAACACAGGAAACATTGACAAGGCTGCCGAGCATGGTTATCTGGCGTCGCTCGAAACGGCAATTGGCGAGTTCAGCTATGGACCGGCTCCGCCGATGACAGCAAGAGTGGTTAATAAACTTCTCATATGGCCATTAAGCTCAGTTGCTTTGTAACAATACTATATCTGAATGTCACAGTCTTGCACCAAAAGCACCCGCACCGCTACATCAACGACATGCGAACAATCAAGTGTAGGAGCGCGCCCGCTCATCTACACAATCTCTTTTGTGACACTTCAATCCTGCAGTTTGCGCAAGTTCGCCTTAGGAACTTCCCCTTTCTGACACTGCTTGTAACACCACTATTTTCACAGTAACCTGATGCTACTCAGAAGTGTTTCATTGGATGCAAGTTCCAGTATTCTTTCAGAAAGAACATCAACGAGCAAGTTGATGTGCGCTTTCATTCACTGCTTGTCTATGTGTTTATTTCTTTTTTCACTTCTCTGCAGAATAAAAAATAGCGTTATTTAGTTATGTTAATTAGGCTGTGTAGCTCTGACCATTCACTCGTTCATCTAGGTTCTGAAGAAAGAAATAACGTTGAGAATAAGAAATGATCTTCCGTAGAACTAACCTGTAATTACACGTTTATGGGTGGTATTATAGTGCGAGTAATTTTTCATGCAATTTAAAGGCAAAAGTCAGTAAATCGTCTGCCTTTTTAAAAAGTTGACAATAGCCGCGAGCTTCTCTCTGGATAGCGCCACCACGTATAAGTGCGGCAAAGATACACGCGCCTCTGCAAACTCACTATTAAGCCTACCGCGTCCGGGTATTATCATGTCGCACGTGTGTCTCCCGTAATATCGCAATTTTAATGGACATTAACATATGATATCTGCATTGCTTTATTTGATAACGCCATCCGAGTATTTGGATGCGTAAGATTATTTCCTTTTTCTGAGGGTATCTAAGCATAGACAGTGTCACCTTATTTGGCAAGATAATATGCATTCACCATAATACATGGGAGTCGTTAGTGTTCTCTGGGAAGATACCATGGATGTGCGCCGAAGGTTAGTCGATTAGCCATTTGCTGATCAAGGTCACGAGCAGTATAGAAAAGATAAGGATTCCTGCCGTTTCACATGTAAGTTTCTACTGCGACTATGAGCACATCGGAAGGGCTATGTACACATTGTTATAAACTGCACGACAGGACGGGACATAACGTAAAGAAGGGTGTTGGGGAGTTACTGCAAGCAAAACGGAACTGACGAGTACAAGCTTACCACTTGCTTTACTTAAAAACAACGCAAAACTACATTTTATGCAGCGCAAGCCAGGATTTTATATAGTACACTGCCAGAATGTCCTGAAGGGAGAGAAGATTCATAGGAAGTAGAATCATCTAGGCATACCACTTCAGGAGCAAGGGAGAGGTGTGGTTTAGCAGACTTCGAAACGTACCACAAACATCTGATTGACGCCATCATGGCTTTACCAGCTTCGATGCAACCTCAACCGAGATCTTCGAAGCTATTTAGACGGCGACTCAGGAGGTCACCTCCAAGCAATGCGAGCCTGAGACTTCACTTTACGAACGATCTGCTGGCCTCCGGCAAATACTGATATGTCTCGCATGTTTACCGTTGAATTGCAGCGCTAAAGGATTCAATTTCCATCATTGTCGATTTAAGAAATCGCGGCCTCGCAACATGGCCGATGGCCTTGATTATCATGTGTATGAAACAACGCCTACCTAGGCTAGGTGGCTGCGGTAGGCACGGCGATGAGTCCCACTCCACCAATTCGCTATCGAGTAGGTCGTATAGAGTTCTTGGTCCTGCACAGTTGCCATCATGACAATGATAAACAATTGAAACTCATGCAGCCTTGGAACAAGTAAACAGATAAGAATAAACGTTGCATACTGCGTCACATTTCAGCGCTGACTTCCACGCACCAATTTTCAAATTTATTGCTCCAACTTCAATTTACGCAAAATTCCGTAATGCACTGTTCAAATGAAACGTTCGCAAAATGGCTATTCTCATTTACAGCACATTTGAACTGCGATGATGCCTATGACTATGGCATGCGCGGAGCGTATCCATACTTCCAGGTCCCAGTATTGTGCAGAATTCTACTGTGAGAAATTTATTACATCTTGAGTCAGCGAACTTTAGCGCGACAGTACGTGCCGCGGGCTTTGCAAGCGTGGTGCTATTCAGTATAGGCCACGTTATTGACATCATGCGGAACAGGCAGAGTGCGTGCATAATTTGCCAAAACAAATGAGGGCAATATAGCGCTATTGCAATTTCTAAATGTTGTCTCTTTGTGCATTGAAAGGGCAACTCGAAATGCAGTCAAGTACATAAATATTATCACGTTGTCAGTTATTGCGCTAATGGGACTAGCATGTAACGTCTCCGTTCTCCCCAAATTGAGAGGCCACGCATCAGCCGATTATAGTACGATATGCATTTAAAAAAGAATTTGCCATATTGGAAATACTCAACACCAAAATTGACAAAAATAAGCCAGGACATGCTCGTCAACGAACATGCGCACAGCTGGAACCTTACCCGTGTAGCGATGGTAAATGTGTATCCTTAGTGTTGTACACAAACATGGCGTAGTGACATGTTAAAACAAAGCAAATAAATATTTGCGATAGCACTTCGCACTGACTATTTTTTTCATTCTTCTTACTCTTCGTGATTTTTCTCACGAAGCCGAGTTCACACTGTTGCGTGAATGGGCCACCTGGTCACACAGCTGGAAAAAAAAAGCTTTTAAAGAAATCGTTAAAAATAATACTTCTTACAAGGTATACACCCTACAAGTTGAGTCACAGGTCGTTATGTCATAGTTAAGGGGGATATGCAAGGACGGGATAAAATAAAGTAACATTGCGCATAGATGAGTGTGTGCGCGTGTGTGTGCGCATGGTCTGTCCGGTCTTCTAGCTCCTGCTTCCTGTAGGTATGTTCACGTTTATGCTTTTCAGTAGTTAAGTTTGAAATTTGTTTTTCATTCTAGTTGCTTTTCTAGATGCTCATATCCACCAGAAAGATTGAACCATAACAACTTGACGCCTCACCGAAATCATCCCGCACGCCACAGATGTGTGCCTTCTTTTTTTCAGGCAGCCTCACAGTGCCATAACAGCAAATTCCACAACAACCTGTTCTAATCTCAAGCAGCGTCCTAGTGTCTGTAATATTAAAGGGACCCTGAAACGATTTTTCATAGCTTAAACGAGCTATGGAAAGAAGAATGATGGGTGTAACATTAAGGGCCAAGAGGAGAGCATATTCGGTGAGGGAACAAACGCGAGTTAATGACACCTTGTTGAAATCAAGAAAAAGAAATGGGCATGGGTAGGGCACGTAATGAAGAGGGAATATAACCGATGGTTGTTAAGGGTTACGGACTGGATTCCAAGAGGAGTGAAGCGTAGCAGGGGGCGGCAGTGTTAGGTGGGCGGATGAGATTAAGAAGTTTGCAGGGACAACGTGGCCACAATTAGCACATGACTGGGGTAATTGGAGAAGTATGGGAGAGGCCTTTGCCCTGCAGTGAGCGTAGGCAGGATGATGATGATGATGACGATGATGATGATGAAACAATTTTGACGATATTATACAAACGTACTGAGTCGTTAGAGTAGGTCCTTCTGATCATTAATTGACGCATCTAACTGCTCCGCGTAAAGCATGTAATTTATCATAAGATTTTAAAAATGTACATCGCTGCCTATCCAGCACACTGGTCGGCGGAATTTTCAGCCGCCCCTACCCATAGGACGTAAATCACCCAATTGACGTCATGTGGGCGAGCTATCCGACTGGCTGCCCAGGGCGCGTCATCTATAATTTTTCCACCTCTATGGTGAACGAATTATGTTCGTAATAGTCGGAATGTTAGTTAATTTGTTTCTACAAAAAAAGTAACAGAAAGAGAATGCTCAAGAACAATTTCTCACAATACCTAAGCACTTCCGGCACACAGGAAGTGTCGTCTGCTTGTATTACAACTTGCTTCATTTTGACGTGAGTTCCGCAGTCAGAGCCGGTCTCAGTCTTTTCGCGAGCACTATGATTCGACTTCGTTGCGTTGTGGACTGCAAACGTAGCGACTGGCAATATGTCAAGCTGCGACATCGTGTCCAAGGCAGCAGACGAGCGGACTGACTGCAGCGCATCGGAGTGCCGCTATTCGACCGGCGCCAGGATTTGCGCGTTTACGGCCGTCACTCTACACCGAAAGATCACTAACGAAATAGCATTTCGCGAGTCTGGTATTAGGGTAAACGCAAGCGCGAGGTGACAGGGCCTGGCCGTGTCCGCTTGCTTGTTGTTTCACGGGATGAGCAGAAGAGCAAATCTGAATCGTCTGCACGGTGCATCCACCTGGTGGCACAGAGCTCAACCACACACAGTAGCAGTAACAAAATGTATCATTCTTTGCTGTTGGTGTAAATTTTTCGCAGGTGTGTAATCATTAGCACTTTGTTTTTGTAAATGTATCAAATGTTTTACACTTGGTTAGAGCAATATTAGCTATTTGTTTGGCTGGTTAAGCTCAGTACCAACGGGTGGCTAGACCGTGGAGATCGATCAGGCAGCTCACGCACGTCAACGCTAATGTTCCCTCATCAGCTTGAATTTGTGCCTCCTCCGTTCCGTCGAAACGACCAGCTAGCCTGTGGTTACCGGAATACCAGACACGTTCGGCGCTCCGACAGAATGCTCGCAACGCACGCAGCTTTGAAAGCTCTCGCTTGGGGCAGACTGCCCAGCAGCTGGCGTAGAATTTGAAGAGGCTTCGCGCACTCGCTCCTAGAGAACCGGAAGTCGACGACACGACGTGCCATCATGACGCAGAGCCAGTGAAGGCGGAGCCTAGGCCCGATTACTCGGCGAACGCGTTGAGGAGAAAATGCATGACTATGGAGGAGCGTAACTTGTAATGATCCGTAGCTCTCTTAATATGATACGTTTCACACAAATTGTGGTGCGCATAGATTACCTTTAGCTGTGCCCTACGCGTCTACAAAATTTGTCCCAACCGTTTCAGGGGCCCTTTAAGTGTTCACTCAGCGTGTTTTCATATTTCTGGTATGCCGAGCTATAGACAGGGTAGTATGAATTATTTACCGGTAGGGTAGCATGACCGACAGGGTAGTATGAATGAATTACAGAGTAGTAATATGTCAGTTGGCGGTATGGTAATATCGCACTTGCTCCTTAATGTTTCACTTAACGTGTTGAGAGGGGCTTCAAGTTACAGCACCGACTTGATCTAACTGATTAATTTACAACTGCTAAAGGCTTACTCGTAGGGTATTCGTCTTCGACTTCGTCTTCATCATGCAGTTCAGCCCAGCGGATGCTTGCGAAAATAACATTTTCAATTCCGAGATGGCTTCTGGTCGGCGTAGTGTTGAACGGAGACCGCGATCTCGATACGTTCTTGCTCTTCTTGCGGCATTGATTCCAGCACCTGCTTGTGAAAATGGCGCCGGAACATCGTTTATGCCTGCAATGACAATGCCTCAAAAACCTTTTTTCATTGTTTGTTGTTTTTTGTCCACAAAAAGGCAGAGATTAGTCAAAGACGCTAAGCCTTACAAAAACATTTGATAGGCAATAGCTTTAGCGATGGAATGGCTATCACATATTGTTGCAGCCAGACAGCCTTTGTTACTTTTGGTTGAGAGGCAACTATGAACTCATGGGTCCGGTTGCTTTTGCAGCAATTTTTTGTCTTGAAGTACATCTCTCTTTATGTGAGATTTCCGAGCTTGCAGAGCATGACATCGCAGTACTTCCCATGAACGACAAGAATGACCCAAGCCACCTCGTCTGTTAAATGAAAGCGAAGACTAGGTCTTTCCCAGCGCACTCCTTCAGGACCTCTTTCCCTATTTTTCGTTTACTGTTGAGAACGTAATACCCCTGCAATAAATATAATTTTTATTTAGCTTCCAGAATACAATTCTTGAACCTAAACAATGAGCCTCACGTCTTGGACATACAAAACAAGAGGAGAAAAACGAACCTTCTCCTTCGACTCGAGTCATTCTAAGGTTATAGAAGAAGGAATAGCAAAATTAATTATCGAAGAGCCCACTAATAAATCCTAATATCACACAGTCGCAGCAAGCTTCAACACACCGATTAATAGACTAAATAAAAGTGAATACCTGATAACACGATTATGCAAATTGGCGAGAAAATGATTCTGGAAATCACAGGGCCGAGAAAGTTTGAAAAAATGAATGAAGAACATAAGCAAGCATTCATTGTGCCTTATGTTCCCAACCTATCTAACCTTCTAAGAAAGGTGGCAGAAAGACGGCGTATCAGTTCTCTTTTTCTGCGCGGATCAAGCTAACCGGCCTGTGCAAGGTTGTGGATGCAGATAAGGAGCGCGCACAGGGAACATGCAAATCTACGTAGCCTGTGGATGTAAAGTTGTGTACAAGATTCCTCTTACATGCGGCAAGGTATACGTGAGCCAAACGGGACGCTGTCTCAACGACAGACTTACAGGACACCGATAGACATGCCAGGAGATAGCCGTATCCAGAAATCTGGCCATGCAATGCAGAGGGTGCAAATGCAAGCCTAATTTTGATAACACGACACTTGTCACTAAATAAAAGGAAATCAGTACGTGGAGGTAGCCTAGAGTCTGTGACAACCTAACAATCGCAAAGAAGCTCCACACACAAAAACGCAGCGGCCCTGCTCTTCACCTCTGAAAGAAAATTCGTGGGACCACAACGTGATTACCAGCGAAGCTGTGTAGGCAACATACATAGGCTTTATACATCATCATCATCATTATCATCATCAGCCTGGCTACGCCAACTGCAGGGGAAAGGCCTCTGCCATACTTCTCCAATTACCCCGGTCACGTGCTAAATGTGGCCACGTTGTCTCTGCAAACTTCTTAATCTCATCCGCCCACCTAACTCTCTGCCACCCCCTGCTACGCTTCGCTCCTCTTGGAATCCAGTCCGTAACCCTTAACGACCATCGGTTATCTTCCCTCCTCATTACATGCCCTGCCCATGCCGATTTCTTTTTCTTCATTTCAACTAAGATGTCATTAGCTCGCGTTTGTTCCCTCACCCAATCTGCTGTGTTCTTATCCCTTAACGTTACACCCATCATTCTTCTTTCCATAGCTAGTTGCGTCGTCTTCAATTTGAGTAATACCCATTTCGTAAGCCTCCATGTTTCTGCCCCGTAGGTAGGTACTGGTACGACACAGCTGCTATACAATTTTCTCTTGAGGCGACAATGGCAACGTGCTGTCCATGATCTGAGAATGCCTGCCAAACGCACCCCAGCCCATTTTTATTCTGATTATTTCAGTTTCATGATAAGGATCCGCGGTCACTACCTGCCCTAAGTAGATGTATTCCCTTACCACTTCCAGTGCCTCGCTACCTATCGTAAACTACTGTTCTCTTCCGAGACGGTTAAACATTACTTTAGTTTTCTGCAGATTAATTTTGAGACCCACCCTTCTGCTTGGCCTCTCCAGGTCAGTGAGCATGCATTGCAATAGTTCCCCTGAGTAACTAAGCAAGGCAATATCATCAGGGAATCGCAAGTTACTAAGGTATTCTCCATTAAGCCTTATCCCAACTCTTCCCAATCCAGGTCTCTGGATACCTTCTGTAAACACGCTGTGAATAGCATTGGGGAGATCGTAACTACTTGCCTGACGCCCTTAATTATTGGAATTTTGTTGCTTTCTTTATGGAGGACTACGGTGGCTGTGTAACCGCTATAGATATCTATCAGTACTTTTTCACACAGCTCGTCTGCACCCTGCTTCTGTAACGCCCCCATGACTGCTGAGGTTTCGACTGAATCAATCGCTTTCTTGTTATCAATGAAAGTTATATAGAAGGGTTGGTTATATTCCGCACATTTCTCTATCACCTGATTGACAGTGTGAATATGATATATTGTAGAGTAGCCTTTACGAAAGCCTGCCTGATCTTTTGGTTGACAGAAGTCTAAAGTGTTCCTGATTCTATTTGCGATTACCTTAGTAAATACTTTGTAGGCAACGGACAGTAAGCTGATCGGTGTGTATTTTTTCAAGTCTTTGGCGTCCCCTTTCTTATAGATTAAGAATATGCTGGCGTTCTTCCAAAATTGCGGTACGCTCGATGTCGTGAGGCATTGCGTATACAGGGTGGCCAGCTTTTCTAGAACAATCTGCCCGCCATCCATCAAAAATCTGCTGTTACCCGATCCTCCCCAGTTGCCTTCCCCCTTTGCATAGCTCTCAAGGCTTTTACTTCTTCCGGCATTACTTGTGGGATGTCAAATTCCTCTAGACCATTCCCTCTTCCATTGTCGTCGTGGGTGCCATTGGTACATAGGCTGCATAAATTATGAAATCCTACATTTTTTCGTACAGCACCACACTACGCCGACACAAGCGCCGCCGCGGTCGCCCCATGCATCTGCCGCAACCGCTGCTGAAGCCGAGCCGGCAGCTCCGACGCGCGTGGCGTTATAACCACAGAAGCCGAGGCAACGTCTGCAGGCGCCGTCGCCACACACTTTCCTCCTCTCATTATTTGTCACACAGAAGTTAAAACAAATAAAGCTCATGAAGGCCAACTTGCTACACTAAGTACACTTTCTTATATATATATATATATATATATATATATATATAAATTCAAGGGAAAGATTTGTAGGTCCGGTGCATATGTAGTTGAAGAAACGAAGGGGCACATTTACGAAAATTGCATGTTTATTGTTTTCACGTGTCTGCCGCGGCACAACCTACGTCAGAATAAACACTGATACAAGCGCGCAAGCCGCTCTTATGGGCATGCACACGTGGGCTTAATCAGCAGTACATGCACGTGTAGAATTGCAAATAATAGTAATTTATTATTATGAAATAATATTTTTTTCTTATTATTATTATTTGCAAGTGTACATGTGCATGTACTGCTGATTGTGCCCACGTGCGCATGCTCATAGAAGCGGCTGCGCCGTGCCACGGCTGAAACGTTAAAACGTTAAACGTTAAACGCTAAAACGTTAAACGCTAAAACGTTAAACGCTAAAACGTTAAACGCTAAAACGTTAAAACGCACGCACGCACGCACGCGTGCGCGCGTGCGCGCGCGTGTGTGTGCGTGCGCGCCAGTCATTATCATCCGGCCAGCGCCTCTCTGATGGGAAAATTGCTGATTTAGTATCTGTGTACAAAAGTGGCAGCAAGGATTCCCCTGAAAACTACCGTCAAATTTCATGAACCAGCATATGCTGCAAAATGCTCGAGCATATTATAGCATCTCACATACATGAACATCTTGAATCGAATAATGTTTTTTTTACTAACCAGCACGGCGTCAGAAAAGGTCAGTCATGCGAGATGCAGTTACTAGACTTCCTTACTTACGTACATTCTCACATGCACCATATCTTTCAAACAGATTGCATCTTTCTCGACTTTTCTAAAGCTTTCGACCGTGTGACCGTGTGGATTTAATGTCTAAACTAACTCCTCTCAAATTAAACTGTTTAACGCTGTCTTGGATCCGTAACTTTCGAGCAAATTATCAGCAATATACCGTTGTGAACAATTTTACATCACCCCTCCCCTACGTAACCTCCGGTGCACCGCAGGACAGCGTATTAGGACCATTGCCTTTTATAATCTACGTCAACGATCTGCCCAACAATATTTCTTCTTGCACGCAATGTTTTGCCGATGACTGTATAATATGCCAACCAATTACCAGCTTTGAGGACCACCTTATTCTTCAAGGTGACCTTCAACGTATTAGCGAATGGTGCAACACCTCGCAAGTGAGACTTAATTCATCCAAATGCAAAGTTATGACTTTCACACGCAAACACTTTATATCGAGTTTTTCCTCCTAAGTATATACGGATCCAGTATTGGAAGATTCACTGTACAAATATGTAGGCGTTAATCTCGCGCCTGATCTATCCTGGGCGTCTCATATAGCAACCATATTGTCAGGTAGTAGTGACTGTCAATAATACAGCTGCGAAACTGCGAATGACGAAACTCACTTTTTATTGGACAAAGTTGCGCCTATAAAAAGCAAGGTATACTCAGAGCACAGCGACAGTGGCGAACACGGTCGGCGATCGTCGAAACCTAATCTGTCGGTCAAGCACGTCGTCTGTTATACGCGAGCCACCGAATTTTCCAGAGTAACCGCTGGTGCCCGCGTGTCTTCCAGAAAGTTCTACACCATTCGCACCGCCCATACATGTAATCAGATTACACAAGGTTCGGCGACAACAGACAGCGAATAGAATCGTCGATAACACTCCAGAAACTTCCGATACATGCAGGCGCATCCCGCGCTGAGCGATTACACTTGTTAGTGCGTAAAAAGCGGTCACCCGAAAAAGATGAACAAGTACTCGTCTCAATATGCGCTAATACTTCAAAAACACTAGAATACATTCGTCGCAACCTACTAAATACCCGTCTAACGTCCGCAAATTAGCCTTCGTTACTTTCGTCCGTCCACACCTCGAGTTCGCATCCCCTATATGGTGTCCTCATCATGAATATTTAATTTGCATGTTAGAAGCCATCCAAAACCCGGCTGGTCGATTCATTTCCCGAAGTTACGATAGGCAGTCAAGCATAACTCGAATCAAGCTTGATCTTTCACTTCCTGCACCAAGTAGTCGTCGTGACGTGGCATTGCTGCCCTTGCTTGATAAATATGTTCATCAAATGAATTCATCGTCTTTGCTGCTGGAACGCCCAAGATGTATATCACGGCGACTGAATAACGAGTTAAGTTTCAATCGCATCTACGGAAACATGCATGCATGTAATATATCAGCTTTGCCACGAGCCACCCCTTCATGGAATCCCCTTCCCGATAGCACTGCCACGCAAACGGACAGAGATAAATTTAGGCGACTCCTGAACATGCAGTTTCTGTCGAAAAAGGTGTCATAGTCTGCATACCTGTGTAACAACACGCCTGCTTATTTTCCTTTTTCATGTTTTAAACTACATATCTTTATTATGTGCGCAAGCGAGGTGCGTGATAAAATTTATCGGATGTTTTATACGCTACCCCGAAATGTAATTTCTGTTTACGTGAGTATTGTTAGTATTGATTTTTCGTCGGCTTTTCATGCTTTAAACTACAACTTTTTTACGCAATGTTTGCTGATGTGTGCGAGCAATTTGCGGGATAAAATTTATCCGATGTTTGTTTACTACCGCAGCTCTTCATTTGTAGCCCAGTTTTGCAGGGATTATTTACACTCATCTTGGCGGTATGCTCATATACATCTGACATGCTGTGAAGCACCGCTTACTCAATGCTCCACATGGCGCTTGTAAGCTATAGTAAAATAAATATATATATATATAGTGTTTCTCCTACAACGCCGAATTTCTGTGGTTATATTTGGACCCAAAATAATAAACTCATATTTTGGAAGTTGGCGGAGTGTCTGAAGCCTGCTTAACCACCGCAGCGAGTCGGCCAGGTATTCCACTATCTTTGGGATCAGCCCACGCATTTTCGATCCCGAGAAGCGAACAAACAAAGACGCCAAGGACAACAAAAGGGAAAGTACTTGTACTTACTAATTGATTTAAAGAAATGATAAATTAATGGCAATGAAAGTGGATGAAAAAGGAACTTGCCGCAGGTGTGGAACGATCCCATGCCTTCGCACTTCACGTGCGATGCTCTAACCAATTGAGCTACCGCGGCACCGTTTCCCCATCCACGTTCTTGGGTATGTATGTTTTTACTGCTACAACTAACCTTGGGGAATGTTAGCCAGCGCCACCACTCACAAACCTTGGCGGCGGATGCTTTTGTGACACAGGCGTCACGAGTACGTGAGATTTTCGGATGAAGGCAACTGCATGGTCAATAAACCCACACGTGCTACCCGAAGGCATCAGTGTCATTATTGACGCCATCATTGGTGCTATTCGGTCCTTGCTTGCGTGCGCAAGACTAAGGGGACCACATCCGGGCGTCGAAAGCTGCGCGCGTGTTCCTCTCTGCCTGCGACGGCCCCTTTATTCGCCGCCGGCCGATGGTGACGTCGGGTTTCTGGCCTCTCCGGGCGCGCGCAGTCTTCCGTCGTCTCGATATCGCGAGGCAACGCCTTCCGACAGTGGGAAGACGTTGAAATGCACAACACCAGGAAGGAACCACAAACCACGAAAAAGAAATTCACCTGACGTCGTTTACGAGATACCTTTAGATTGCCTAAAAGTGTACATCGGACAAACCAGGCAATGTTTAATGATAGAGCTAGGCCGCATAAAAACTATGTAAAAAAAAACCAGGTACGGCAGCCATTTAGCTGCTCATTGCAACAAATGCTCATGTACCCCAGTGTTCAACGAAACCATCTTTCTGAGGCATGCACACATAAGAAGAAATTGTCAAGTTTACTACGTTACTAAAGCAGGAGATAGCACAGCCTCGCTCACCCTAAGCAAACGTGGGATTTTTTTTTTTTTTTACATAAGCACTTCTACTTGTAATCAGTACGCATGCGTTTCAAGCTTTTGGTTATTCTTGGTATTTTTGACATCGTGTAAAAGCTGGTTGATATTTCAATAAATTTTCCCGTTGGTTGTACAGCGCTCGTCCTATTGTGTTTGCTTTCGATTGTTGTCCTCATATTCTTTGCGCTGCTTCAAGTTTTACTCAAGATGAACCAACTCGCCAAAATCAAGTTGTTGCTACTCCGATAGGGGCCCCGGTCTGTTCCTTTATTTGTTTCTCTTTCTATTTTCTCTGCTGTGGTGTCCACGTTTGAAGACGCTGGCTGAGGGATAGGCAGTCAATCTAGACGGCGTTGTTTCTTTGTTCTGTCTGTCGCGGCGCGCCGTTAGCGGCCAGCGGCCATCATGTGGCCATGTTGTATAGCAATGAGATTCAGGCTCGGTCGTGTTGTTAACCTTGTGTTCTGCTGAAAACCACATTAGAAAATATTCCGCGTTCTCTCCAGAAAGCTTCGCCTAGGGTCTCCCTGGCGGTGTCCGCTGTCTCGCCCTGCCCTCGCCGAAACCGGTAGGGCGCGCAGATATGCGTTGCCACACGGAGCGGGCCGGAGCAAGCGGCGGCGCGGCGCCCCGAGGCAGCTCGTGGCGCTCGAACCCGCGGTTTTCATTGTGCGCGCGCGCTGTCGGAGGGTGTACGCCGTCAGCGTGTACTCCGTTTCAGACATCAGGCGCAACGCTGTGGAAGCTACGAAAGCAGTTCGGTGACGAAAGTATTTCTGCGCGCGTTCCATCCATGCTCCGCTGCGCGCGAACAGCATTCGATCGTGCACGGGAGGCTAGTGCTGCGGGTTGCCAATAAATAAATATTACAGAAAATGAACGCAATGTGAGAGGAATTGATCTAAAACAGCGCATTAGGTAGCCGTATACCAGTTCATTTGTTTCTAAGTGTTAAAGCTTTCTTCATTCATTGCTGAGCCTGTATAAAAAACAGTTTCGCATAACTGCGATCAACAACATCGAACTATTTCTCAGGGCGGCCGCCGCCACCGCAAGAAGGCTCTCTCGCCTCCGCAGCGTTGCACCTGATGTCTGAAACGGAGTGTAGTGTCAGACCACAAGGCGAACATTCGATTGCCGCCCTACGACAGTGGCAAGCAACGGCGTACCTCAGCAGTACTACGAAGAGCAGCAACGGGGCGAGTACTGTGATGATATACCACAGCCAGCAGTTCCCCATGCAGGCAGTCCACGTGAGCACGTGCGCGCGGACAACCTCCAGGTGGGCGAGCTGATTCGCCACGCCAACGCGCAGAGCCCTTCCCCAGGTCCACAGGTACGCTGTCACCGGAAGAAAGAAAACCCAAGCCGTCGCGTTCGCTCGAAAGAAAGCCCACAGCATTTACATGATCACAAATGTTGTTTGTTGTCCCACACCTCCAATGGACATTAGCGTGCCCACAACGCAGATGAAATCTGTTTGCGTACGGATAGAAAACAGCGTAGGCATACTGATCATTTCAGCCATATCTTAAATAATGTTTTACAATTATGTCCTTAGATAGCGCTTACAATTATACTACTGAATCGTATAACATCTGCACGCAAGCGCTTTGTGAAGCCCACTTCTATAACCTCCGGCAACGAGCCTAAAGAACAACAAATCAGCAATAGTCTGTGCATTTAATTCCAGACGACTTTCCAACGAAGCTGTTTCTTTCGAGCAGTTTCACGAAAAGTTTCAGCTACCTCTGAGTAAACCGCACACTTAAACCAAAGAAGCTCCCCACCTATCTATCATTCACCTGTTTGAAGATTTCCCCACAAATTACGGTTTCGAGCACTTCTGTAATTTAAAAAAATACATTACGGGGTTTTACGTGACAAAACCACTTCCTGATTATGAAGCACGCCGTAGTGGAGGACTCCGGAAATTTCGACCACCTGGGGTTCTTTAACGTGCACCTAAATCTAAGTACACGGGTGTTTTCGCATTTCGCCCCCATCGAAACGGGGCCGCCGTGGCCGGGATTCGATCCCGCGACCTCACGCTCAGCAGCCTAACACCATAGCAACCACGGCGGTCACTTCTGTAAAGAATGTTAAAAAAGGCCGCCGTTCATCAACACACTGGTAATTTGTTTCCTCTCCCCATATTCACCATATTTCACACCTCGTTGGTGTTATCGTTCTTTCACTACAGCTAGGTATATCCTACGCCTATATTAAGACACATTATAATATTGTAGAGCGTTGCATAAGTTATTTTGGGGGAATGTGCTAATTAACCAATCGGTTTGAATATTGCCTACCACCGATAACGTGGAACCTACCCCTATATGCGCCCATGAATTAAATACGTGAATAATAAATGCTACGTCATTGCCAAAGATGCTGCAAATGAATTCTGGAACGCTGTGCACTGTCAGAACACGTAAAGTATGTATTTTTTCATAAAAGAATATCCTCGTATGTCTCAAAAATTGTGCCCGAAATAACTGATATCAATGCTTCCATATTTTCTGTCTATTTAATACGTAAAGATAATATCACACGGACTTCAGAACTATATCAGTTTAAAACCGGCAAAGCAGTGCATGTCGCTGATATGAAAAATGTAAAAGCTATGAAATGAACAAGTTGACGACAAATGTTTTAATGAAACTTTGTCCGTCAAGAACTCTGTTTATATTTTTGTACATATGACACGGCCAGGGAAAAATCTCAATGACGCTGTCCTTTGTTCGAATGTTATGTGCAGGAGCAGCTATCACTGGTCGTGTATTGTGCATGTACCGCAATTATGGTCGCAACAGAGAGCACATATAAAGAGCAGGAGTTCTGCAAGATACGCGAGAGCGAGTCAAATGAAAGTGAGCCAATGCGAATATATGACAAACGACCAGTGCAATACTAAGTAGTAGTCTCGGTGAGCATTTAGACATTTGTCCCACTGACTAACGAGTCGCGTGGTTCCCGTGTCATAAAACTCCGTGGGTTGCTGCTTCAAAAATTCTGTAACTGACTCTTTCACGTCATCGTCCGACACGAATCTGGTTCCCTTGAGGTGTTTTTTTCAAATGCCCCAAAATGTGGAAGTCCCAAGGCGAGAGGTCTGGGCTGTATGGCGGATGTTGGAGCGTTTCGTTCTTGAACTTTGTCAGTTTATGTTAACCTCATCAGCGACGTGGGGACGGCCATTGTCATGAAGCAATATGACCCCATTCCTGAATTTTCCACGTCGTTTGTTCTTGAATGCGACCCGCAGCCGATCCGGCGTTTCAAGATATCGGAAACGATTGATGGTCTCTCTAGGTTTAGCAAATTCGAGCAGCAATGGCCCCTGACGATCGACACAAAAAAAAAAGTCAACAACACATTTTCGGCGCGAATGACGGCCTTAACGACGTCATTCCTGAAGAAAGCAAATTTGCTATTTTGAGGGGAGGTGAATTGGAATGATTCCACTGTATGCTTTGCCGTCGTGTATGAGGTTCGTAGTAGTGGCATGATAATTCGTTCCCGGTCAAGATCGCAGACAAAAAGTCGTCACCCTCATTGTGACACCGGATCAGATGAGTCAAAGCAGCGCCGAACTTCTCCGTCTTCTGGCGGTGGTTCAAAATGTTCGGCATTCATTGCGTGCACAAGGGCCGATAAACGAGATGTTAAAGAATTATGGTGTTAACCGAACCGTGACTGATGCTCACACGCTCTGCCGGTTCATCGATGCTTATCCTCCGTTATTGTCTAATCAACTCATCAACCTTGGTAACTGTGTTGGGGGCGATTGCACGGTGGCTATGGCCCAGTTTTCGATCGTCTTTGCAACTTTCAGGTCCTCCTTCGAACCGTTTGCTCAAACGCTTGAAAGTGGCTAATGATATACAATGTTCAACGTACACGGCAGCCATGCGGCGACTAATTTCTTTTTGGGAAACATGAGTTGTCATAAGCCTCACGACACCACGGTGTTCTACTTTTGGAGTGTCCATTATGTTACGTAACCACATTCAAGCTATGGAATGACAGCATTAAAAACCTTTATCCTCACACCTACGTGTGACTTTTGTAAATGAGAGATGCCCCCGCGCTACGCGCATGCCTCGCACATACACAACCGAACCATTGTTGCGTGGGGTGGGTTAGCTCATTTTCATTTGACTCGTCCTCGTACATTAGAAATCAGTAGATACAATGGAATATAGAAATGTGAAGATAGAGCTTGATAAAGGGCAAAAGAGTGTCACTGGAAACAGAGTTCACTTCACGTATATAGAAAACCTCGCAACAAGATATTTAAATGTATGTATAAGTCTCCAATTAATATATCTATATAAGAAAAAGTCACTGTATATAATGAGTCAAACAAGCCAAGTAGACATGTTGCGAAATCAGAGATACAAAGATCACAGCACCCCCTCGCTCCACTCCCCTTGATGTATCGCTTGCGACAGAAGGCGGCGCGCTTCCTCCGCGTTTTTTTTTTCTTTTTTTTTTTGCCTCCCGCAAGCAGAACTGAGCCACCATCGTCAGCTCACCCCATGCCGCCCCCCTCCTCGAACTGTATGTTCGATTTCACTCGAACATACAGCATGCGGCACGTGGTCACGTTGTTATCATCCTTGGACTTTACACGGAACATGAGAGCGACGGCGATGCGCCTGGAGTGTCCATATAATTGCTACCGCAACAATATAGTAAGAGTATCGGCAACTCAAGCGTCCCGTGGCCCATTACTTACCGCAAAAGAAGAAGTAACAAAATCGAACTTTAACCATAGCGACACTGCAACAATCTTCTTTTTTTCTTTTGCGGGAGCGGACGCACGGAAATAAAAAGCGCAAAGCAAAGCATGTTGGCCACAATCGAATGCCTACTTTGGGCACCTAATGTGGCTACCCAAGGAATATCGAAGAAAACGTGAGACGCTTGGTCCACAGAGATCCATACGCATACTGCTCGGTATCCTGCACCGGCGAGACAAAATTTTATGGAGAGGTTGCGCTCAAGCGAACGTGTTGCAAGCCGTCGAGTCCCCGCAGTGATGACGGTGAGCGACCATTGTTTCTTTTTCTCGTCTGCTAGCTAGAAAGCGTCCAAAACACTGCCAAGCCAGAGAACAACGAACGTGCACCGAAGTGCGCCTCGCGGTCGTTGGGGAACACGATAAAAACGCATGCGCTCTGGCTGGCTCTGGCAGCCCGCGGGTAGCGAGAACAAAAAAATTGAAGGGGCTCAATGTGTCCTCGTAAAGTAGAAGTAAAGTAGAAAAATAAATTAGAACGTTGTTACCTTACCTGGCTTTAGTGTCTTGACATAGATGCCTTGGCGCAGGTGAAAAAAAAATTTTTGATATTCTTTTCTGCGACATGAGGGCAAAAATGAACCACCACAATGCTTCGTCTGATCGGACATCGGTGCCTGCTTTGTCAACTTGTCTGATAGTGTGTTCGTATGGCTTGTCTACTTGTATGGTGCGATGTACGACTTTAAAAAAGTCAGTCTACCTTTCGCATCAAATGTTTATAGCATTAAATCCGTAATGTACCGGAATTTAAAATCTAAATAAAGCACGACTTTGTAAATGTCAATGCACCTTCGCATCAAACGTTTGTGCGATCCTTATACCCATGAAGACCCGGAATTGAAATTAATGCGCTCCGTAGATTCCGCGGCCTCCGCGAGCTGCCGCGACGAGCCCGCTTGCCATCAAAACGGCCTTGACATTTTGCTCGGATGGGGCTCCGTGCGTTATGTGACTCCCGGTGCATGTGCGTTGCCGCGAAATCCAGCCCGATTTCGCAATGTTCGCGCTGAAACGTTTTGTCGAGCGTGAGAAGGACATTCCAGACAAAATCCAGAATGAGTTCCGGCGCTGGGGTTTGTTTTGGTCGGCGGTGAATGACACCACGGAAAAACTTCGGGGGGGGGGGGGGGGCAGAACCCCCCCCCCCCCCCTGGCTACGCCCCTGGTACCTTGTATGACGCATTCAAATAGGGAGGAAAAGACGATAGTCATTAGTTTTAACGCTTATAATTACGCCATAATTGTTAAAGTATCGCAACACAGTACAAACTCTATGCGCCTCTAATAACAAAATGCAAACTCAGTGGGATGTTGAGTTCTTTAGCTGCACTGAACAAAGAAACCAATAGCGCTCGTATAACATTTTCGAGAACTTGATGAAGGACTTTCCTTACAAAGACGCGCGCATTTCATTCGTACACGTGAAGTAGTTGTATGCATGCCCACCGCACACTATTTCCCCATGTTCACTAAATTTTGTCGTGGTGGAAGACACAGTTGTTTAAGGAACGCGGCTAAAATTCTGGGACATCTGTATAACGCTTTCAACGCGCATTTAAAACGCAGTAATCAGCTCATACGCCTTAAACTTTGCCTATAGATCTTCCAGCACCTTGCCATTTATATTCACCAAAGATAAACTTGTCGCCTCGTTCAGTTCACCTAGAGCATCCCGGAAAGGTACTACGTGCTTGGTTGAGTACAGTAACAGAGAAAAAAACCCTTCAAATTATACCTAAGCCAGAACATTAAGCTTTGCGAATACATCACAGGCAACATGGTCCCCATTTCCGCTGAATTTGAAATAGGTTCGAAGCACACATGCCTCTGCTGCTTCAACACTATCTGCTATCAGCTGCCTGAAGATCCTGTAGCCTGACGCTTTGCAACTTTCGAAAATATTGTCGAAGGGACGCCCGCGCCCGGGCCATACACAAGCGATACGGGACTTTACCCTCTGCAGCCTACATAGACGCGGCTTCTTACCCCAGACGCGCAGCCACAACAGCCACCGTAGTCGTCAACAAAGAAAATCGGAGCAGCATTTCGCTCACACGAAACAATCCCCTCCAAGCCGAGGAAGCGGCCATAGCCCTCGCGCTCTCCCAAACAGAGGTTGAAGTCATAGTGACCGACTCCCAACAGGCGTGCCGCAACTTTGCTAGCGGCAGAGTTCATGCCACTACGCTCTGGATCATCAATCAAAAGCCACCAACGAGATCAGTCATGATCATCTGGGCGCCAGCTCATCAAGGCATTCCTGGCAATGAGGTCGCCAACCACGTGGCTCGAGATCTGACCCACCGAGCCGACGCCGAGGAATCTGAACCCGAGCGCATGCACCCTTTAGTCTCGTACCAAGACATCACACAAAACTACAAGCTAACCCGCAGAACATAGCCCCCCCCCCCCCCCCCCCCCCCCACAAGTCACTACCTAGGGAGCAGGAGCGATTCCTCCGAGCTCTACAGGTGAATACATTCCCCCACCCAACCAGAAATCACCTCACAGCCCCTACACAATTCTCTCCTCAATGCCGCTTCTGCGCAGAGCCCGGGTCCCTCAGGCACATAGTAGGGTGTTGCAGAGCGGCACCATTAAATCGTCCGAACCCTTACCCCACTAACGAGCTTTGGGAGAGAGCCTTGGCCAGCTCCGACCTCGAGGATCAGCAACGGCTGATTGCGTGGGCCCAGGACGCGGCCCGAGCTCAAGGCATTCTGGAATGAGGACGCATCTCCAAAGCTACATTCACCAAATAAATATGTTTATTCTCTCTCTCTCTCTCTCGATACTGTTGCTCATTTAACAACGCACTCACAAACTTAGCTCGTGAAAAGCATGAACAAATGCCTGTTTCTGAAAGACACAATTGCGCTTGCGGAATTGCTAGAATGTCGAGGCCAATACATCTCGCAAAGTACCTGCCTGTTCTAGCTCTCCTTCAATAACAATATGAAGTGCCAGCAAGGTCGCAAGATAGGTGTGACATTTGACACAATAGTGCATGAGCGTCGAATAATATCTGTGAAACCTACAGCAGATTTAATGGCTTTACAGGATAGAAGAATCACTTATAGTAACTGTCAGAGATGCGTTAGCTTGCTTTTCTTTTAATTCGGGGCGTTTCTATTGAGTTGTGATTTCAGCATTCCAGTCTTTCGTCCATTACTTTCTCCGCCACGTTACACATCTCCCTTCCTTGCAAACCCATTGCCTGATCCCCTGTATTTTATTTACGTCGGATCGACGCAATCTCCGTCGCGGGCGTAGTTTACTGTTCCGCTTTCTTTCGGACCCACTCGCTGTGGTCAGCGAGAAGCCGACCGATCCAACATGCCACGACCTTAGGAAAAAAACATTTTTTTGTTATTTCTTGGGAAATGCAAGTCTAATGTACCATCAATAGTGTGTCCGATATTACTTCCTCCAGTCGATTTGTAGAATGTGCTGTTGTGAGACGTTTAAAACTGTACTGCTGTACTGTTGTGAGACGTTTATAGCGTTCTATAATTGACATTCTATGTATTGAGATATTAAGTCATGCTTTTTTTTTTTTGCCGTCCCAACTGCCTTGCCAAACAATTCGCCGGCCCAGGCAAGCTATCCATGACAGACTTTAGCCATTGAACTTTTTTCAGACAGCCTTCTTTTGGAAAATGAAACTATTGAAACTAAAAAATTGTAAAGCCGAAGTGACGGCGGAAACCCCCGAAGCAGACGTTCCGCAGACTGGCCCGGACGGATCCCCGCCAGAATCGCTGACCAGGGGCATGGACACGTGATCCGACCCGCGGTGCTGAACGTCGCTTAGTGCGCATGCTCCGTTTTCTTACACCTCTATCTTTTCCATTCCTTCCTCGCAAAATCTGCGTACAGTACTGCTCTCCTCTCCGTGTCCCTTTCTTCTCTTTCTCCTAAACCCTCGCCAAATCAGGAGAGCTCCGCGCGCTCCCTCGATTTCCTCTTATTGTTACAGAAATTATACAGCTTCTATTCCACCCGGTGAAAGTGGGTGTACGGCGAAGCTGTCCGCGACGTTAGGCAAGCATAATCGACGTTATAGGCGATGTTCCACAAGCACGACCATCACAAGCGACGTACGTCCCGCGCGCACGCACGTGCGTGGGAGTGCAGCATGCGTCTTCATTCTTCTGGTCCCTCCGCCAAGCGCAAGTACAATATCGAGCTAAATGTATGTTTAAAAGTAAATTGCGTTCAAAAAATGCGTAAAGTACGACTTACACACAAGCTACAGACATGATAGCTTCGGATTGTTATTCGAACATACGAGAAAACGTAATTCTCTTACTAAACTCAAATGCAAAGTGTGCGCTGTAAGTGACGTTTGCAATCAAACACACAGCGCTCCGGCTGTCGTTTGTTTTTGTGAGCACCGCGCACGGGGACACGTAAAATCCCGACTGACTAGGGGCTAACAGCATCGCTGCAATAAACGAGACCGTGTTAGAGATAAGAAGTGTGCCCGCCTCATCCAGTGCGTTACTACAAAGGAATTATGCGCTTCAAGGCATGTGTCAGCTGCAGTGAGGATACTTAGGTAACATTTGTTGCTTTATTGCCCAATTCCTGGACAAGGTCGATCACGGGCACAACCTAGTTATGGACCAGATTGTAGCATCAACCGATGCTTTATGGAAATATTTTCACCGGCAACCATAAGCTTGCCATTCCTTCCATACTCCCCCAGCACATTCACCACACCACGTTCTTCCTGTCGCTCGATCACAATGTGTCACCCGATCTGCTTCTTTTACTCCGCCCTCAGAACATTTCTCTTCGCAATCGTTTGAAGCAACATTGATTGAAGGAGTGGATTGTCGCAAAGGAGCTAGCGCTTAGAAATAGCGCAGCTCAATTCCTCTCACACCTTTTTACTTGCAAATGTTCTCCAAACCACTTATTCATTGAGCAGCCATGGGAATCGCTGAACTTCTGCGGCCCTCCATGTGGCACAAGCCGTCAGTGCGAAACGCTGAAGGCGCACAAGTGTACTGGGAAGCGCCGAGCAGAATGAGAAAGAAAGTGTACACGAGCAAAGAGAAAAGTTGCTGAAAAAGACAATGGGCAAGTTGCCAGTGGCGTACCAACTATTTTTTGGAGTTCGGAGGGGGGGGGGGGGTCAAGCCATCTATATATATATATATATATATATATATATATATATATATATATATATATATATATATATATATATATATATATTGCCACGTGGTGGTGACGTTAAGAGCACAGTAGCAATACTGTGAAAGGCAAAACTAGATCTTATTGGGCGAACCTGTGCCCACAAAACAGGCTACACTTCTAGCACAACGAAAGCGGCGAACACAGTCGGCGATCGTCGGAAATCTGATCAGCAGGTCAAGCGCGTCGGCTTTTATACAGCAGTCGTCGAATGTTCCAGACTAATCGTTCGGACCCGCGTGCCTTCCACAAAGTTCTACATCATTCGCGTCACGCGATGAAATCAGATAACACAAGGTTCGGCAACAACAGACAGCCGGGTATAAGCATGGATAACTTTCCAGAAACTTCGGATACATGCAGGCGCGTCCCGCGCTGTGCGATTACATTTGTTAGGCGGCGAAACGTGGTCGCCCGATAAAGATAAGTACACGTGTCAATACCCCCCTTTTAAAAAGCATCGACCCGATGCTGCATACAAATGAAAGTAATAAAACACCCGTAGCAAAGAAAACAAAAATAAGGAAGTTCGTCAGCGTCCGTAAAAGGGTTTCGGACGCACCACGTGGACCACTTCAGGTTGTGTGCGGCGTCGCTGTGAATGCGAAATTCCGTCTGGCACGACTTCATAGTCTAGTGCGCCAATACGTCGAATGACCTTGTAGGGTCCGAAATAGCGGCGCAATAGTTTCTCACTCAGTCGTCGTCGGCGTATCGGTGTCCAAACCCAAACACGGTCGCCGGGCTTGTACTCGACGAAGCGTCGTCGGAGGTTGTAGTGTCGGCTTTCGGTCCTCTGTTGCTTCTTGATCCGTAGGCGGGCGAGCTTTCGGGCTTCTTCAGCGCGCTGGAGATAGCTAGCGACGTCAACATTCTCTTCGTCAGTGACGTGGGGCAGCATGGCGTCGAGCGTCGTCGTCGGGTTCCTGCCGTAAACCAGCTTAAACGGCGTGATCTTTGTTGTTTCTTGCACCGCCGTGTTGTAAGCGAAGGTTACATACGGCAGGACCGCATCCCACGTCTTGTGCTCGACGTCGACGTACATTGCTAGCATGTCGGCGAGGGTCTTGTTCAGGCGCTCCGTGAGACCATTCGTCTGCGGATGGTAAGCATTTGTCCTCCTGTGACTTGTCTGGCTGTACTGCAGAATGGCTTGGGTGAGCTCTGCTGTAAAAGCCGTTCCTCTGGCGGTGATGAGGACTTCTGGGGCACCATGTCGCAGCAGGATGTTCTCGACGAAAAATTTTGCCACTTCGCCTGCGCTGCCTTCTGGTAGAGCTTTAGTTTCAGCAAAGCGGGTGAGATAGTCCGTCACCACGACGATCCACTTATTCCCGGATGTTGACGTCGGAAACGGCCCTAACAAATCCATCCCAATCTGCTGGAATGGTCGGCGAGGAGGTTCGATCGGCTGTAGTAATCCTGCTGGCCTTGTCGGTGGTGTCTTGCGTCGTTGACAGTCTCGGCATGTCTTGACGTAACGGGCGACGTCGGCGGTCAGACGCGGCCGTAATACCTTTCCTGTATTTTCGACAGCGTCCGGGAGAACCCGAGGTGCCCAGCGGTTGGATCGTCGTGTAGGGCGTGCAGTATTTCTGGACGCAGCGCTGACGGTACAACAAGAAGATAGCTGGCGCGGACTGGTGAGAAGTTCTTCTTCACGAGCAGGTTGTTTTGTAGCGTGAACGAAGACAACCCGCCCTTAAATGTCCTAGGGACAACGTCGGTGTTCCCTTGCAAATACTCGACGAGGCCTTTTAGCTCCGAGTCTGCTCGTTGCTGTTTAGTGAAGTCTTCCGCGCTTATTATCCCAAGGAAGGCGTCGTCATCCTCGTCGTCTTGCGGCGGGGGATCGATGGGGGCGCGCGATAAGCAGTCGGCGTAGGAGTGTTTTCTTCCGTACTTGTGTATTACCGTGACGTCATATTCCTGCAGTCTGAGGCTCCACCGCGCCAGCCGTCCTGAAGGGTCCTTTAAGTTAGCTAGCCAACACAACGCGTGATGGTCACTGACGACTTTGAATGGCCTCCCATAGAGGTAAGGGCGGAATTTAGCTGTAGCCAAAATGATGGCGAGGCATTCCTTTTCAGTCGTAGAATAATTGCTTTCCGCTTTTGACAGCGACCGGCTAGCATACGATATCACCCGTTCAAGTCCTTCTTTCCTCTGGACTAGGACGGCACCGAGGCCTAGGCTACTGGCGTCAGTGTGGATTTCGGTATCGGCGTCCTCGTCGAAGTGTGCAAGTACCGGCGGCGACTGCATGCGTCGTTTGAGTTCTTGAAATGCCTTGGCCTGCTGCGTTTCCCAGTTGAACTCGACATCACATTTGGTTAGATGTGTTAGCGGCTCCGCGATGCGTGAAAAGTCCCTGACAAAGCACCTATATAGGCCCACATGCCAAGGAATCTGCGCACTGCCTTCTTGTCGGTTGGCTGCGGGAATTTTGCGATGGCAGCTGTCTTCTGTGGGTCGGGGCGTACTCCTGATTTGCTGATGACGTGGCCTAGGAACAAAAGCTAATCGTAAGCGAAGCGGCACTTTTCCGGCTTCAGAGTGAGCCCTGATGACTTAATGGCCCCTAACACTGTCGCAAGCCGCCTGAGGTGATCGTCGAAATTTCCAGCGAAGACAACGACGTCATCCAAGTAAACAAGGCACGTCTGCCACTTCAGTCCGGCTAACACCGTGTCCATGAGGCGCTGAAACGTTGCAGGCGCCGAGCACAGCCCGAATGGCATGACCTTGAACTCGTAGAGGCCGTCTGGCGTGATGAAGGCAGTCTTTTCGCGATCTCTCTCGTCGACTTCTATTTGCCAGTAGCCAGACTTGAGATCCATCGACGAGAAGTATTTAGCGTTGCAGAGCCGATCCAATGCGTCATCTATCCGTGGAAGGGGGTACACATCCTTCTTCGTGATCTTGTTCAGTCGACGATAATCGACGCAGAAGCGTAGGGTTCCGTCCTTTTTGTTCACCAGGACTACAGGAGAGGCCCACGGGCTTTTCGACGGCTGGATGATGTCATCGCGCAGCACTTCGTCAACTTGTTGCCTAATAGCTTCACGTTCTCGCGTCGAAACTCGGTAAGGGCTCTGGCGGAGTGGTCGAGCGCTCTCTTCGGTTATTATGCGATGTTTTGCAACTGGTGTTTGTCGAATCCTCGATGACGTCGAAAAGCAGCCTTTGTATCGTCGGAGAAGACTTCTGATCTGTTGCTGCTTACTCATAGGAAGACTTGGATTCACGCCGAACCCTGGTTCGGGGGACTGTGCTCATCGGGGTACATGCGGCTGAATCCGAGAGGACAAAGGCATTGCTGGTTTCCACAATTTCCTCGATATATGCGATTGTCGTGCCCTTGTTGATGTGCTTGAATTCTTGGCTGAAGTTGGTTAGCATAACTTCCACTTGCCCTCCGTGTAGTCGAGCGATCCCTCTTGCGACGCAAATTTCACGGTCGAGCAGTAGATGTTGGTCGCCCTCGATGACGCCTTCTACGTCAGCGGGTGTTTCGGCGCCGACGGAAATAATAATGCTGGAGCGCGGCGGGATGCTCACTTGATCTTCGAGCACACTCAAGGCGTGGTGACTACGACAGCTCTCCGGCGGTATCGCTTGATCTTGCGACAGCGTTATCGATTTCGACTTCAGGTCGATGACTGCGCCATGTTGATTCAGGAAGTCCATGCCGAGAATGACGTCTCGTGAACATTGTTGGAGGATAACGAAGGTGGCAGGGTAAGTCCGGTCATGAACGGTAATTCTTGCCGTGCAGATCCCTGTCGGCGTAATCAGGTGTCCTCCAGCGGTCCGAATTTGAGGGCCTTCCCATACAGTCTTAAGTTTCCTCAACTGGGCGGCGATGGGTCCACTCATGACGGAGTAATCGGCTCCTGTGTCGACTAAGGCGGTGACTGCGTGGCCGTCGAGAAGCACGTCGAGGTCGGTGGTTCTTTGTCTTGCGTTACAGTTAGGTCTTGGCGTCGGATCACGGCTGCGTCGCGTTAAACTGAAGCTGGAACGTCGCGTCGTCACGTAGTCTTTTGTCGGTGTAGTCTTGGCTTTCTGACTTCGTCGGGACGGCGGCGTGTCATTATTATGTCGTGGAGATGGTCTCTTCGGCGTCTCCGTCGGCGTCGGAGGATCTTCGTCAGTTCGACGAACAGCAACCGCACCTCCATCGGTTGCTGCTTTTAGTTTTCCGGATATGGGCTCGCAGACCGGCCCCTGGCTGGGCCAGTGTATGGTCGGCGCTGCGGCGACAGGTAACGGCCTGGTGACGGCGAACGGGACGGTCGTCGAGGGCTCCACTGAGTGGCGGCGAGGTAGTCGGCGATATCGCGAGGTCGTTCGCCAATCTGTGGTCGCGGCGCGTTCACGGCGAACCCTCGGAGTCCCATCTCCCGGTATGGGCATCGGCGGTAGATGTGCCCGGCTTCTCCGCAGTGATAGCAAAGCGGGCGATGGTCAGGGGCGCGCCAAACGTCAGTCTTCCTTGGAAGGCCGCGTGGGGTGACGGGTTGGCGTGCTGGCGGCGGGGTTGGTGGTGGACGACGGAACTGTGTCTTCGCTGGGCCCTGCCGTGGGCGCGGAGGGAGAACGTGACGGCGGGCTACAGCGGCGTATGTCATCGCTTGCGGCTGAGGCTGCGGCGATTCAGGGGCTACTCCAAGTTGTTGTTGGAGCTCCTCACGCATGGCGTCGGCAATCGAAGCCACTTGAGGCTGTGATGATGGGAACAGCTTTTGTAGCTCCTCCCGCACGACAGCTCGGATAGTCTCGCGTAAGTCGTCGGTGGCCAGTGACTGAACTCCGGCGTAGTTTGTCGAGTTCGTGCGGCGGTCGAATTGCCGGTTTCGCATCTCGAGTGTCTTCTCGATGCTGGTGACCTCGCGAAGAAACTCGTCGACGGTCTTCGGCGGGCTTCGTACCATTCCAGCAAAAAGTTTCTCCTTCACACCACGCATGAGCAGGCGGACTTTCTTCTCTTCGGGCATTTCAGGGTCGGCGTGGCGGAAGAGACGGCTCATTTCCTCCGTGAAGATCGCGGTTGTCTCATTAGGTAGCTGCACCCGGGTTTCTAATAGCGCTTGGGCTCGTTCTCGGCGCACGACGCTTGCGAATGTCTGAAGGAAGCCGCTACGGAACAGGTCCCACGTCGTCAAGGTGGCTTCTCGATTCTCGAACCACGTCCTGGCGGCGTCCTCCAATGCGAAATAGACATGACGGAGTTTGTCGTCGCTGTTCCAGCTGTTAAATACGGCGACCCTCTCATACGTCTCGAGCCAGGTTTCCGGGTCCTCGAATGTTGAACCGCGGAACGTCGGAGGCTCCCTGGGCTGCTGCAGCACGATGGGGGTCGCTGGGGCTGCCATTGGGGTTTCCTTGGCCACAATCTTCTTGGTCTTCTCAGGTATAAGTCCGTGCTCCGGGGGCAGCTGTTGAAGACGGCGGCTTGCTCGATGTTCCGGGACGGCGCTGGTGTTGTCTTTGCGGTCCGGGCTTGGATTACGGCTTGTTGGGGGCGTCCGGTACATGAACTTAAAGCACCTCCACCAGATGTCACGTGGTGGTGACGTTAAGAGCACAGTAGCAATACTGTGAAAGGCAAAACTAGATTTTATTGGGCGAACCTGTGCCCACAACACAGGCTACACTTATAGCACAACGAAAGCGGCGAACACAGTCGGCGATCGTCGGAAATCTGATCAGCGGGTCAAGCGCGTCGGCTTTTATACAGCAGTCGTCGAATGTTCCAGACTAATCGTTCGGACCCGCGTGCCTTCCACAAAGTTCTACGCCATTCGCGTCACGCGATGAAATCAGATAACACAAGGTTCGGCGACAACAGACAGCCGGGTAGAAGCATGGATACCTTTCCAGAAACTTCGGATACATGCAGGCGCGTCCCGCGCTGTGCGATTACATTTGTTAGGCAGCGAAACGTGGTCGCCCGATAAAGATAAGTGCACGTGTCAATATATAATAATAATGAGATGAAAGGAAAAACGAGTGGCCCGATTTTTTAATAATCATGTCATAAGCCAACAAAGGCCCCCAGGACAACATCGGCGAACTTACTTGTGCTTACTAGGTGAGTTAAAGAAATAATAAATAAATGGAACTGAAAGGGGATCACGAAACAACCGGCCGCAGGTGGGATACGAACCCACGTCTTCGAATTACGTGTGCGATGCTCTTACTAGCTCTAGTTGTAAAAGATAAATATCTTTTACAACTTGAGCTAACCCTGGGAGTGCTAGCCCGTGCCACCACTTGCAAACCTTGGCGGCAGTTGTGGAACGTACTTTCTACAGCAGCCGTCGCGAGTACCTGATCTAGTTGGGTGACGGCAACGGGTCAATAAACCCAGACATGCTACCTGAAGGCATCAGTCTCACCGGATTCGGGACCCTGGTAACGTAATGAACGAGAAGAAAGGAAACCGAGGGGCCTGATTTTGTAGTAATCATATCATCGGAAGCCAACAAGGACGCCAAGGACAAAGTAGGGGGAACGACACATGCTTAATAATTGAATTAAAGGAATGATAAATTAATGGAAATTAAAGTGGATGAAAGGGAGGGAGACGTGGCCGCAAGTGTGGCACGAACCGACGTCCTTGATATATATATATATATATATATATATATATATATATATATATATATATATGAGAGAGAGAGAGAGAAATTGCAGTGATTAAGAAAGACCGAACGCCGGCCGAAATGTCGGAATATAACATTTCGCACATTGTTTGTGCATCCCTTTGTCTGTTTTTAATACAACTGGATCACCCAGAGAAACATTCATTTGGTAAATATGTGTAGCGTTTGCTGTTTGGAAACTCATTTGAGCAGTACTTGCCACCTGGAGTCGCTCTGCCGTTGCTACCGTATCGGCACAGATGCTGCGCAATCAACGGAAGCCCCACTGATGGAAACCTATATACAGTGCGTTCCAGCGAAAACTTTCAAAATAAAAAAAAAAATCTGCCTGTAGAAAGCAACACAATTTTAGTCCATGAACTGGTCTACTCGAAGAGGCGGACATTACTTGCACAAGAAATTGAAATGCATAGTCAACTAATTATTCAGAATTCACGAATTCAGTCTTTAGCTAATTACCTTCAGGCACATATTGGTATTTACAAATTCTAGCGGGTGAGACTGCAAGGCATATACTTTCTTAAGAAAACGTGCTTCTATGCACTGAACCACGAAAGTAACTTCAACGCCAATCCATTTCTCCGCAAAGTTAGGGAATCAATATTTTGAAGCTGGTGTCGTCATGAGGATTCTTTCCAAGTGGATCCGCCTTGCGAACTCCCCATTTAGAATTTGTAACTTTCAATATGTTCCATAAGGTAATTCGTTAAAAACATATTGTTTCTTTTAATTATTCGATTATGCATTTCAATTTTTTTTCTGTAACTAACGTCCACTTCTTCCGAGTATAGCAGTTCATGTACTATAATTGTGCTGTTTGGCACAGGCGATTAAAAAAATTGTGAGAGTGTTCGCTCAAACACCACTATAATCTTGCTCTTGACTACTGCTGCACACTTTCGTTTTTCGTATGATTTACTAAAAAGCCTGACATGGAGAGCGAATCAGTGTCATTGACAAATTAAATTAAAGATTAAGTAATCGTCTGCTGGTCTTCGAGTGCCCAAGCGGCATCTACCTAACCGGCACCCACCCATGATACGCGCCGGCTCGCTCCGCTTCTCTTGGAAGCGGAGCATTATAGGCTGAGTAAATATTCAAATTTTGAACATGAATAGTTGGTGGGTAATGTCTTATTCTTATTTGAAAAGGAAGCATTCGGCAGAATATCAAAGCTAACGAAGTGTTTCGCAACAACCGGCTGTTGGTTACTGTTCATCTGCTGAACAGAGTATCGCGAATTACCAGATGTAAAAAAAATATGACAACCATTCCACTCTATGGAGATGGAATGCTAGCGAAAGCTGACGGGAGTCAAAACTCTCAAATGAAAAGTGCTCTCGCTGCCATTCCATCTTCACAGAGTGGAATGGTTGTAATGTCTTGCGTTGCGAGTCTGGCGTCGTTGATCGTTTGAAGGTGCCCGGGCTCGCCGTTGTCGTTTTCCTTTAGCACTGCGGGAACGTTCTTCGTCGGTGGTCGTTTTGGGCTGGCGCTGTTTACATTCTCGTTGCTGTTCCCTCCGGTGCTCCTCGCACGCATGTTGTTCTTCGGATGTACGAACTATACGTGCCCACCCCATCGATAACGCAGCTACATTTGGCGCCGATACTTGTCCTGCTTATGTACTGCAATAACCTTGACGTCGCGCTATTTTTCACGGCGAGCATTCTAATGTGTTCCGCATTTTGAAATCTGCGCCGCCACACTGCACCCGTACGTGATCACATACAAAGCATATAATGGAACCTATTGTGTATGGGTTTGTTAGAAATCGCTAAGTTCGTTTCTATTGCCGGACTCCGAAAAAACTAAGGAAAGTTAGTGACATACAGCTGTCGCTGTGAAAAAAAAAATTCCATGTTGTTTTTGAAGAAACGCAGAAACAAAATCGGTCTATGGAAGCTTTCTATTCGGTATTGCGGGGGAAGTGCGGTGCTAGTTATTACTACTTGGGTAAGATGTGCACATACATAATTATCTAAGAAAGTGGACGTAGGAGCTGCCTTCGCCGGTCGCTCCTGCAATTGGTAGTGCAACGCGTGCGTAACGCGCTGGTTCTGAGTTCGGCTCCCACAGTCAGCAAGTTGCTTTTTTCCTCCATTTTCCTTTATCGTAATTTTGTTTAATTTCAGCCAAAAAATACTACTAATTTCTTGTAATGATTCCTTTTCTTATATACCTGTTGGCTTTATATAGTTGTGGCTAACGATAAACCGGGTGCCAGGCTTCCCTTCACGTTCATTACACGAAAGCCAGTTATCTTTCTTCTGGTTTGGCACTCAGATTTTTAGCGGGCTAGTTGTGTAACATTTTTATCTTTTACGTCAAACCAGTGATGGTTTCCTTGTAACAGAACCTGTATTTCGTCTACGGCGCACAAATACTCCATTAGGTTTTTCTTTTCCATTTTCATATCTTCTCATATTTTTTCCACAACTGTTTATCTAGCGCTTTTGGAAAGCTCGCCATACAGCTGCCTCTCATTCTTGGAAAGCTTGTTAGCGACCAGGCTCTAAAGGTGTTGAACGGCTATTCGTGCTGTTCTTTTGACAACAGTTTCGGTGATCTTGTGCTTAAAAGGATCCTAATCACCCGTGATAGCGGCCTGTGTATTCAACACAAGCGTGTTACCTAAGTATACCGAAATAGACATTCCTGTTGAAGAAATGAGCTCTCGGTTTGCCTTTACAATATTCGAAAAACTCAATATTCGCCAACCTCTAATATTTACGAAAGGAATGATGACAGCTTAAATTTTTCGTTACGTTCAGATACGAATGTTGAAAGTACCTCACGATTCAAACGTACAGAAGTAACGAAGGTTTCCTAGGTTGAAAGTGCACTTAGTCTACAGTATCCCTAAATTTTTGTTCTCGACGTTCGTGATAGTATAACTAAACTCTGCGCAACGCGTTTGGCGGCTTATTGTTACCACGGCGATGACAATTACCCCCGCTTTGTACAGATTAGA
This sequence comes from Dermacentor andersoni, assembly GCF_023375885.2. Taxonomy (NCBI): domain Eukaryota; kingdom Metazoa; phylum Arthropoda; class Arachnida; order Ixodida; family Ixodidae; genus Dermacentor; species Dermacentor andersoni. The sequence goes on from NC_092815.1 coordinate 198,814,167, forward strand.
GACCACATTTTCGCTCTTGGTCTACCTGATAGCCGTCGTGAAATGCTGATTGTTCCAAAAGCCATGAGAAACGGAAGGCCAGACAACAATCGTTTCACGAGCGCACAGGTAAATATAAGGATATCTCACTCGTTGACCATGAGCACTCGATTTCACACCGCTGGCGTGATGAAGAGCGCCGGCAGCAAAAAGCGAACTAGCACCACTCAATGTCATGATCATGTCTTGAAGGAGCACTGCCAGTGGGCTGAGGTGGGGAAGTTTACCAGCTGGAATCTAGTAGGCGCTGTGTCCTATAGACATACCGGTGATGAGTGTCCTTAAGAACCAGTGTGGCCGGGCCTCCGCGTGCAGCTGGCGAGGAGGCCAGATCCCCGCTATCACATATCCAGCTTTTCTGGACATCAGGGTTTAGTTCGCGTGAAGGCCACCACGTGGCGTATTAACATTAAACTTTTCATGCTTCCCGCGGTAACGTAGTGATGATGTCAACGAAACAAAAATAAAATCATTCAAAGCTATCAGTGCGCACTGAACTTCACCACAAAGCTTCTCCCGCCGGCGTTATCAGTGTTCTTGATAAAGAGTAGCTGCTCATCGGCAGGAAATGACTATTCATGCTAAGAGCGTTTAGGGGTTTAGTCGCGACGAGGCAAACCCAGCCAAGCTCGATTCTGGGCTTTTCAAAGGGTTCCCGAAATGCAGCCAAAGTTTTTTTTACTTGTACGGGGTCATCTGACTAGGGTTATTTTCAGAAGCACTCCGCGGCAGCTTTTGTTCAGTTGAAACACATTGTCAGTGACCGAACGTCACACAGGGTCTACGAGAGAAGCCGTCGTGGACAGCTTTTATTATGACCTATGGAGTTCGTTAACGCGCCCCCAATTATTTCCCTAGTAATTTTGCTGTCCGCACTCGCGAACAACTGCAGAAGCTGCAAGTCGAGAAAAAACGTGCTTAAGTATTAAGATTGACACATGAGCAAGTTGGTTTTGCATCTTTAGGCAAAAGGCATGATGCAAGAATAGTTCAAACTGTCTCTGCGCCATCATCCGTTCGCATGCCATGGCCGAAGCTGCTCAGAATATTACGCCACATTTACTAGCCACCGGACCAGGTACGTCTTTGAGTATGACATATGCAGTTCTTTCGATTAGTTGTCAAAGTACTGTCCTGTCCCGGTTACCTGCGTGCGTGAAGGAAGACCGCTATTTAAGATTATTGTGCAGTAATACTAGCGAGATTTCTCTGTTCTCGATAGCGCCTCCCATGCGGCTTATAATACCTTTATAACATAGCTGCAATGTAAACTAACAAATATCGAACACCAGAAAGGCTGCCCACATGATAAAACGCCTCACGCCCAACTCTTCACACCTAATTGTATTCAAGAGCTGCAACAGTGTGAAGGACATCATTAAGAAATGTTTGCAGTTCGAGGAAGGTGACAGTCGGCACATGAGAAAATTTGTTCGCATCCTCATTGCAAGATAATCTGTACCACCCGTCGAAGAATGGCACAGTAGAGTGCATTGTATTTGATGTGTTGAAGACTGCCTGAACCTCCCTTGAATACTTGCCGACCTTTTCATCTTATTTCGCATTATCGGGTTTCAGCTGAACTGCTTTTACATCCAATTTAATAATGTGAAAGCATTATTTGCCCCATGAAGCGGAAAACCCGGCGTTCGGCGTAACATCACATGGCACTAAAACCCGCGTCACCAAGTAGTGACGTCACGTTCTCGGTGCTGGACCTGCTGCGGCCCGCACGGTGAGATCCCACTGTGAATAGCCACTGCGTCGGACGGACGACGTGACCCACACCGAAAAAAATTTACTTTGTTCAATTCGAAAATTGAGTTGACCCACCTTCAAACCAGACCTGGCCCACTCCCAAAATTGACTTGGCCTACCCACAAAATTTGGGTGACCCACACGAAAAAAATGAATTTGCCCAATTCGCAAATTCAGTTGATCCAAGTGCAAAACCGACCTCGCCGACTTCCAGAATTGACTTGGCCCACTCCGAAAATTTGGGTGACGCAACCTCAATATAGACTTTAGTCAATTCGAGCACATGACTAAGTGAAAAGTATCGCGTGGAAGTGCCATAATGCTTTCGCATTTAATGCATGTAAGGAAACTTAAGTGCCTCTGTAACTTATTGTCCCGAAATTTGGCCACCCTGTGAACGTTATGGCTTTTTACCTTTAAGTTACTACTGCTCTGAGATTTCCAGCGGTTTCACCTTTCCCAAGATGCCCGCATTTTAACGCGATAGTGTTAAGGACTCCATGTCGCAGAAAATCGGCGTCCCGCGTCCAGCGTCTTGCATCGCATCGGCCAAAGGAATTTCGAACCAAATTCCGAACCACGCATACCCAGCCGCTCTTCTACCATCAAAATTGTTCATACGTTGTCTTTCATTCTTTACAAGGTTATTCCTCGGATTTAGAGAATGGCAGTCCACAAACAAATGTAAGAAGAAAACACCAACGGCACAAATCTTTTCCGTTAGTTCTTTTCAAACTGAAATATTAGAAGTGCGAAACAATGACAGGAGATCGACCCACGCAAGAAGCCGCGTTTCTACCAGAAAGCTTGCCTTCGTGCATAGCGTGCGCTACTTGCGTTTCCCGGCAAACGTTACGGTTACGTAAGCTGCAGTTGCCAGGAAGCATGAAAAGCAGTAAGGTGTCTGAATGTTATCACGTTCCACTTCTAAAGGCGAAGCTTATGCATCATCTAAATTTTTTGCTGTGCTCTGTTCGTGTTTTGGGAGCATTTTCGATAGACGTCGAAACCATAGCACGGCCCGCGTACCAAGCTGCTCAAAAAGGCATTTTCCTGATACCATCTGCAAGCTTCTGCGTTCTTGCCGTTCATAAACCTACTGAATTCTGTTAATGTGGCCCAGTTTGATGACTACGATCCCAGGAAATAGGAGGGGGAAGCAGGAAGTATTTGTCCGTATTTTTTATTATGCACTCCTTCTATGGGTGAATCTTCACTTCAGGAAGAATGAAGGTTCGGGACAGGCATTCTGGGCAAGACAGCACGATTCTCCAGTGGATAAGTGGTCTCCTGCGCTTCATTTGCCCATGACACATAATTCTATCATATCTCCCCAAATCTTTGCAGGTTTCATGAGTGAACGCATACAGCTACTGAGCCTCGCACACTTCCACTTGCACATCCAGCGTCATAGTGTACACAGAGTAACCCAAGTTAAAGAACAAATACCTGTAAACGCCTCTTTGCTATTTCATTACGTTATGTAAAAGGTACTTGTGAAGACGTCGCTCACGATGTTACTGTCAGCTTGCTGAGGTGGTCGACATTTCGTGATGCCAACCGCTACTTGTGCAGAGTATCCTGCGTGCGCATTGAGGACAGCCGAAAGTCTTGGACTCACCACTCAGATGAACGCAGTACTAATAGCCATTTTGATCTAGGTGGTATACCTAATTTTATGCATCTCACTGTCAAGCTCATTAGTCATGAGAGCAACCACGAAACACAGTTCAGTGTTCAGTGCCCGTTTAGGGATATCTTCACCTGAGTGCCTGTCTGCAAGTGCGCGCGCGGCTCTACACGGCTGTGGCTCCCACACCGTCCTGCCTGAGGTGTCGAGATCGCTTCGAAGTACTGAAAACCAAATGGGCTTTATATCCCACATAAAGTCTAGCAGCACCGAAACTTCACCTCGGCAAAGTCGGTTATAAAGGAGTAGCGTATATGCTATCATAGCAATAGTGTCACAGATGCGGAGCTGGTCTTTGATTTTGTTTTTTATTACAGCCTGCTAGTATACCTAAAGGAGACGGCGCGTGCAAACCGTAGTTAGCGGATTTGACGCAAGCCCCAAACGTATTCTCAATGTTGTGAGTAAGCTAATTCTCAATGTTTTCAATGCCGCATCATTCCAGCGAGTGATTGGCGTTTTTGACAGTTTCGGTGTCGATGTTTATTTTTATTTTTGGTTATCCTAACACACTCCCTTTTGTTTCAAGCGTAACATTCTGTACGAAGGTTATTCTTGCCTACACTTTCTGAAACAATGTAAGTTTTGCTGCTCGTGATTTTGATGCAGTTGTTGTTCAAACAAGTTAAACTTAAGCGATAAGGTAAAATAATGTTTTTTTTTTTTTTTTTTACCTATAGCACAGCGATCCCTTTTTGAACTCCAGTGAGTCCTGTAGATAAAGTAATGCATCGCACTAATTTGTCATTTCTGCACGTTGCTCGCCCCTCTCTCAAGGCACGTCCACGCTAGCGGCACACATGCCGTAATCGCGAACCGACCTCCAGTGCCGTAGAACGTCCGCCGTGCGACACGTGTCCAAAGTAGACGTCAGCTAGGGCGACCCGCCGCACGACCGACAGGCCAGTCGACGACCGCAAAGATGCGCGCATCCGCCACTGGCGACGCGAACGTGGGCTTCTGCTCCAAGCAAAATGATTTCCGCCAGATAAGGTGATGCGCGAGTTGCACATTTTATGAAAAACTATATCCCACTGTCAAACGTTATAAACAAGAACGAGAGCTCCGATACTTTTCGAGCGCTCAGCTGCAGTGCCTGGCTATCGACGGCAGGCGACCGGTTCGGCTGTGCTCGCATCGCAGCCGACGGCGCCGCTGGTATTAGCGCATCTTCTTCTTTGTGTATAATGATTTCGAAGAGCGACAACAACGGTAAGAAAATGTGGTGGCTCGTGAGCGTCGGTGATTCATTCCGAAGCGCCGCCAGCTTTAACTTTGAAGTGAACCGGAGAATACCGGCGCCGCCGAATATTGTATCCCCGGCGGTGAGGCTGCCGTCGGTGCCAGAGTGACCATTCCTCGGTCGCTGATTGACCGCTTGGCTGTATGGCTGCAGCACAAACGGGTTCCGGTCCCATCTTCTCTACGGCGAGGAAACGTCGCCGTTCGCGAGCAAAACCACCGTCGAACGGTGGCCCGCCAAAGGCAAACGGCGTGCGGCGAGTTGCCGTGCCGGTACCGTGGACGGGCCTTTACTAAAAAAAACGGTTTGTTATTTCGTTTCTCTGCTGCAATCATAGAAGCCTCTGTAATCAGGATTAGATCTCTATATGTTGGTTTTCATGGACGTGTCAAAGCTTTGCGTTTTAGGTGCGTTCTATGCTACAAGTCACGTACGTGTTCTTTTTTTTCTTTTTGCAACACAAGAACATTGGTATGTTTGTAGTTATGCTGTCCAGGGAATAAAATCTGATTATAAAAGCGATGACTTAAGAAATTAGCAACACAATGCTACGTTTTAGGAAAGAAAAATACAAAATATTTCAAGAGCACCACTCGGAAACAAAAAAGAGATCTGGAGGCATGTACTTTATCATTTCGGGGAAAACTGTGGAACTAAGTTTTACGTGGCCTAAAGAGAGTAGCACGCAGCACGGTATCGAACTGCTTCTAGGAAGACGCGGATTCACAGGTGCGCGCGATTAAACCAGTCGGCCAGCTTCCACCGCGTCCCTAAGTGATAGGCTCGGATTTATCACGATACCACGTGAATTTGTGCGACTGTGTTCGAAGTTTCAAAAATCGCATTTGGAAATACTATAACGTCGTGCGTAGAGAGTCAAGATAGGCCTTAATCGAACGCTGAGTCTCCGAACTACTTACGCCATAGTCGCTATTACGATAGCAACCGTAATTTTATCACAGAGACCGTTCCTGTCTCGAAAGTCGAGCAGAAATTTTATTTCCGTAGGCTGCCATTGCTAACCCTTTAACTTCTCTGGGAACAAAATTCTAGTTCTGCACAGTATAATCCGTATACAGCTGTCTCGTGTGGCTTCTCTTCTAAAACCCGTATGTCACCTGCCTTTTTCAATAATCAATTTGTACTTCTAATTATTAAGCAAAGACCCGCTCGTTCCATTGAAAACGCGCTAGCTTCGCGCCGTGACCACTCGGGGTGCTGGTTGGTACGAGTCCAAGAAACATGGATATGGGGCTTGTAGCGGCTTTCTGGTGACTCGAGAGATCCAGGTCGGGACTCCAGGCACCGCATTTCTGGTTTTCAAAAATTGGCGGCAGCATACTTTGCCCCCCCCCCCCCCCCCACACCCACTTCGAAGAGGGGGGAGTGCCCCTCCCCCGGTAGATACGCCTATTCAGGTTTCACACGTGTACAGATGCAAACACAAGGTGCACTAAAGCCTGTGTAACTTACGCGATCCTGTCCGCGCATGAACAGCACGAAGAGCACACTCCGTTATTAAAGGGAATACCTAAATATCATTCACGTGAACAGATTTTAAACGTACCGTCAGCTTCACAAGAAAATATTGCTTCCTCTGATGTGTTACGTAAACCTATTATCGCTAAAATTAATGCTGATGCCTTCGCGTCACAATTGAGCTGTAATCAGTACCAAAATAGGAAGCCCACCCTTGTCAAAACACGCTGCATGTCCTGTCATCGCGTATCCAATGTGTTTCGCGTACGGAGCGAAAAACCTACCTGCGTGTTAGCATCACTTTAATCTGACTTTAATACCGCCTAATTTTCGGCCCGAGAGCCACCAACTTCTGACTAAATAAAACGTTTCATGTTTTACTGCAAGTTTCTAGGTTAGATGCGTATTGTTGGGGCCATTCCTAAATGGGACCATGCAAATACTGGCATGTATACGCGAGCCAACGGTATAGTGTCATGCACAGGCACGAAATCCAGCTTACTCATGATGCTCTTGTTAAGCAGTCCGATGCTGGTGACGTGGTCGTCTTCGTCGTGGGAATAATATAGCCGAGGTTTGTATCCTTCATCGAAGCCGATGCTCGGTAATGAGAAACCGATCTGCTTCGCGGTGTACCAAGCGCCGAGCAAACATAACAAGACGGTAATTACCACACACATTGCGTATCCACGAACCACAGCACTAGCGCCGCTTCTTTCTTTTCCACCTCTGCGTCAAGCAAAGCTCGGCCAGACCCGTGTTCTTGTTTTTCTGCCATGCTTCGTACCCACTTACGAGAGATTAGCCAAGAACCACGTGATTTTACCACTGATCTCTATTATACAGTGATCTTACAAGTGTTTTATCAAGAGTATACCCAAAATCACACTTAAAATATTACAACGTGCGTTCTAGAAAACGTAAACGTAGAAATGAGAGGAAAGCTGTTATGAACTTTGAGATAAAAGAAGTTAAAACAGAGAAATAAAATTTAAAAAATAATAGATGCTTTTACAATTTAATAAGGAAATAGTTGTATGTCCTTGTTGGTTTTTTTTTTGACCTCATGGCCCCTACCCACTAGGAGTAGACTGGCATAAAATCAGGTGAATAAACGGAATTGCCATGGAAAATAAGTTTTACAGGCGAAGTGCAAGAAAGGTGTATCTGCTTGCTAAATAAGAAACAAGAAAGTGAATCAGGCAGCATGAATTGGCAAAGAACTGTAATAAGAACGAAACAAACAAATTTGAGAACGCAATGGCTTGTAATAAATAATAAAATCACGTGCTTCTCTCTGATGATCCGTAATTATTTGCGCTACGAAAGTTTCACCGAAAACAAGGCCGCATAAAACTGAGCAGTAATAACATTTTTTTTTAGAAAAAGGTGACAAGTAGGAACACTCACAAGATTACGAATCAACATTTATATTCATTATTAAATCTAACGTGCGCATAGCAGTAGAAAGGTTTATTAAACAGCCAAATGACGGAAAATCAAAATTAAATTGTGTCTTTTCATGGTTGAGACTAACGAAGATCCTGTCCCTCGTATTTACTGATTATTGTCACTCAAAATTTGCGGCGTATATTAATTATCATGGCAGCCACTTTCTTGTCAGGCTAAATAGAGCTCAAACTCACTGAATCGAGCCTCGACGAAAGGATCTTCTATTTGCCCCCACTAGTAGCTACCACTTCTCGTAATTATCACACGCATGCGTACCAACACAAAGAAAAAGTCGTATCAATAGCCGTCCTCATCCTCAGCCGTCAGGTGTCTTGCGCACGTTGGTCTGCTATCCACGAAGCCTGCGGCAGCGCGCAAGGCAGGAAAGGATAGGGTTGGAAGAAAGAGTCCCCTTTCTCCACGTCTAGTACATGTCTTGCAGATATCGTAAGCTTGTCTCAGTTTGTATAAGAGCTCACTTGCGTGCTGTTCTTGTTTTTCTGGGGGTGTCATTAGTATTTTTTGTTTGTTCTCCTAGAATAAGTATTTCACTTATGCCACATTCTGCGGCCAGATCTTTGGGCTATGTGTCTTAGTATGTACGCGCCGTTATGATCACTGAAGCGTAATTCAGAGCTAGTTGATAAGGCATCATTATTTACCTGCACAGCGCAAAAGACGCGACAAAGCGAGTGGCAGCGTTTTGTTCAGATGTCATTATTATTATCATCATCATTACGATCATCATCACATCAGAACGCCACCCATGCAAACCTAAACGACTCGAATTTTAAGGTATGACTCACTAACGCTTTCTTCTTCTTCTCGAAAAAAAGAATACTTGCGCGTGGTCGTTCATATTTGGAACCGATACCTCACGAAAGCATGCAATAAGTGCTGCGCCGGTAATATTCTACCAGGCATCCTATGAATGTTTTGTATTACGGGCGAAAGCATAATTTCTAAATTCCTCATATAACCGCCAGGCCGACTACAACCGTGTTCTTTCAATTTCTTTACGCCTGACATCTACTACAAACCGCGGGCCGAATGCGCAAAGCTTTTCGTTCGCAGGTGGTATTGGCCATCCGTTGGCCGCCTGCGCTAATAATGTCCAACATTAGAAATGGCTGCAATTTTCATTTGCGAACAGTTCTACCGTAATAGCTTTTTGTGAAGGCAGATTTTTCCAGCGGTTTTAATTGGCGTCCAGATTTCTCACAGCTAGACGTACCCTGCGGCTTGGACTTCCGCGTCCCCCGTCGGCCAGTCGCCATGCAGTGTCGCTTCAGGTAGCGCTGTATCAGGTCCATGGCTCCAGTGTTCAGCGGAAACAGTAATAACAGAACTCATTCAAGCTTATTGCAGAATTCCGAGGAGTTGCTGTAGTGTCGCCGAGAGTTCAGTTATGCATGTTTTTATATGTGCTGATCAACCATGTTTCTCTGAACTCGTTTTTTCTGAGTGCGCTCATTCAGCAAAATATTGAATCACCGTCTACCTTCTTGGTAACTATTAAGGCAGCTATGCACGTTCTACAGTATACGCAGAATTTTAATGTAAAATGCAATCTCCAAAAAGGAAGAAACTGGCTACCTGATTTTCCTAATCAATGGCAGGTCAGTATTTATATACGAAGGACTTTGCCTCGTAACATTACACGAACTTAGTTTCGGCTCGTGTTCACTGCCATGGTACGCTGTAATACATTTTTTTTTTCATCATTTCGTCTTTTCGGGATTCCCTCAAAACACTGTTCTTCGACCTTGCCCTTAACTGACCCCAAAAGGCAACATAGACCCTTTTCGCGGAGCAGTTTGTTTTAGAGAAACAAGATGGCGCTTTCGGCGGTGCGCCGCACGTCGTCTCAGCGACAGCGCACGCATGCGGACCCATTGCCGCTTCCACCTTTCTTTCGTGTGATCAGCTGTCGAAAGTGCAACGGACATTTCGCGAACACACTGTGCTCTAATCATGCCGGATTAAATCATGTGGATTGCACACGTGTGCAGTAGGTGGCTGCAAAAATACATAAAGCATTTTACTATTGTTGCTGACAACTATAGCTGCACGGTCGTTCATCGCAGAGGTTCTTCTCACCAAGACGCCGACTTCCTTTCACGTAGCCCTGTCGTTACTAACTACTGTACGCCGGCATTTGCAGTTCTTGATCTCCGAGCAGCACAGTCCAAGGATACCGAAATCTCTGACAACGTTTCGCACCTCTCTAGTGCAACCGGTACACATCGAGAGACTTATACAGCTTATACAGTATGGCTTCCTTTATCATCAACGTACAGGAAGTGAATCGTGCCTATCTGTGGTGCCTGAAGTAATGCGACTATCCATACTTTTCGTGTGCCACAATGCCCCCTCTGCTGGCCACCTTGGTCAGCAGAACACCCCGGCTCGCGTTCAGGAAATTATTTGGTGGTCTGGCGTGCGCACCAATGCCTACCTGTACGTGTCGTCCTGCACCATTTGTCAAGGTCGTAAGGTCGTCGCAAACCCACTACCCTTACAATGAATCGCCCCTCCTTACGAACCGTTCGATATCGCGGGCATTGATCAGCAAGCATGGCAACTAATTTCTCATTGCGGCCACGGACTGCCTCACTAAGTGGGTAGAAGTTCGAGCCGTCCCTGATTCAGCAGCCGCTCATGACATGACCTTTATTAACGAGTGCCTCATATTACTGCATAACACACACAAGTGGCTCATTTCTGACCGTGGCACGGCATTTATGTCGCATTCCTTCAAAACATTCTTGTCTAAACACAGAATGTGATATACTCCCGCGCCCCCTCAACATTCACGAACAAATCGACAGGTCAAGCATGCCCACCGCACCATAAATGAGATCAGTTCTTCCTATTTGTGTCTCACGCACGACTACTGGAATGACAACGTCGCTGCTGCGGTTTTTGCTCTAAACACGATCCGACAGGAAGTCACTCGCGCCGCGCCGTTTTATTTACTCTACGGGAGGACGCCAAGCTTACCGCAAGAAGACCTTCTAGGCTTCGACACGTCTCTGCAAGAACGCCCCACAAAAGTGAACTCCACCGAGGCCCTCCGCCAGGCTCGCCTACGAGCTGGGCTAGTAATGCTGCACCACCAAGTGCAGTTCAGTAGGTTTCCTCAGCAAAGTCCTTCTCGCTCTTTCCAACCGAGTGATTTAGTCTTAGTTCGACGGACACTGCGTTTACCTCTGCGCTGCCAAAAATTCTTACCCCGGTTTCCCGCCCCTTTCCGTATTGTGGAAGCTCTGGGTCCTGTGACGTTTCATTTAGCCGCGATTGGCGAACTTGATAACCAGCGTCGCAAAACCACTTCCTACTCATTCCAGCCAGATGAAGCTTTACGTCCCTTGTGAAACCTGTACTGAACTCCTTTCTTACTCCTATACGAACTCGAGGAGAGAGGGGGCAGCGATTGTAACGGTAACGTATCGAGTGTGTTACTCCTATGCGAACTCGAGAAGAAAAAAATTGAGGTTTTACCTGCCAAAACCACTTTCTGATTATAACGCACGCCGTAGTGGAGGACTCCGAAAATTTCGACTACCCGGGTTTGTTTAACGTGCACCTAATACTAAGTACACGGATGTTTTCGCATTTACGATCGCCGGGATACGATCGCCCGACCTCGTGCACGGCAGTCCAACACACCATAGTCATTGAGCAACCGCGGCGGGTGACTCGAGGAGAGAGGGGGCAACGAGTGTAATGGTAAAGTGTCGAGTTTCTTTTTCGCGGGGCAGAACGAACCGCCGTAGTACCAGGAACTTATCTGGGCTGCTGTTTGAAAATTACTCTAGTAGGTGAAGTCAATCTCGTGGTGGAAAAACTAAGTCTTCGATACGCACCGGAGATACAAAGAGACTTGGCGTAGTTTCAGCATCTCGTCCTAGCGGTTCGCAAAACTAACCCAGTCATAGGCGTCAATCTAATCCTCCACATCGTCACCGCGAAGGCCAACGAACAGATGGGGATCACGCTGGGACCGACCGACGATCCAAGATGGAGAGGCTGCCGACGCCGGATGCTGGCTGACAGCAGATACAAAGGGCGACCTGAGCGAAGCTCCAGGAAGAAGAGCCGGCGAGCAGGGGACGGCCAACGCTGGGTGCCTGTTTTGCCTCGCTGTCTTCGCGCTTATGTTCATAAGACCTATCACGACGACGTGACTGCTGGTTACCTTGATTTTCAGAAAACGTATGACCGCATCAAAGGTCGTTTCTACTGGCCTGTCTTATCGGCTAGTTTAGTGAAGTACGTCGCTTCCAACGCCCTTCGTCACCGCCGAAAGCTCCCAACATCAGCTCAAAGCGAAGCACTGCAACGAGCCTAGTGTCCGTCGGCACCATGGAGGAAGGAAAGCGTAGGAAAGGCCGAAACCAGCATGGACGTGTTGGAGAAAGTGTGGTGGAAGTCACGTGCACTGGGACTGGTACCCTAAACGTCAACGTTGCCTTAACAACCATGCTCCTGACGCTCTCACTGCTGATCTCGGCTATTGAAAAGTCAGAAGATTTTTTGGTTCGTGCTTTTCTCGCAGCACATTGTGCTCGCGAGACAAGCTGATGCAGCGCGGTGTGTAAGCTGGATAGTGGGGTTTAGGATATATGCACATGGGGGTCAACCAGCAACAGAGACAGCCAAGTAATTACAGTGCAGGTCTTTGTCATCTTTAGTGCGCCACGGAAAAGCACAGGAGCGTATCTTCTTCACTGAAACTGTCACAGAAGTTGCGTAAACGTTGTTCTGACGCACGTCGGCAGCACACACGTCCGGCGGCTTGTAGCAATGCAAGAATGCAAGTTCAAAGCACGTGCCTACACCGACATGGCGGTATTTCAGGCTCCAAAAACGTGACGTCAGAGCCTCTCCTATTTTGTTTCTTTACTCCTTGGCCACAACCATTCAAAGACGTTGGCGTTTATCTGTATGTACCCCTTCCCACGGCTCTCACCGGTAATCGTGGATAATGACAGCCCTGGATCCCTTGACGCGTTACGCCGAGATAGCTTGCGTGACTGGTGTCGGCTTCTGGAGTAGCGGCATTTATACTTCAAGCAATATTCCAGCATCACGGTGCTCCTCGTGTCATCCTGAGCGACCGTGAAAAGGCATTCCTTTCACAAATTGTACACGAATAACTCAGAGCCTCGGGCAGTACCCACAAGACAACTTCCACTTGAGTAGAACTTGTTGCTGGGCGAGTTGGTTGGGGGCTAATGAATACATTGTTACACCAAAAAGAAAACGAAAGACTTAGGATGGAGAGTATGAAACAACAGGCCGAGAGTAGATTTTTCTTTTTCTTTTTTATTTTCTTTTTTTTTGTCTAGGACAGGGGTGATGCTTCCCGGAATTCCGGTATGGTCTTCAGGCACCAACAGATCCGCTTTTCGTGTTACCTGCTTGTCTTTCGGGACATGAAGCGATCCTCTAATGCAATGCAACCACAAGAACTTGGTAGCTTGGGACGCCTGACGTTTGAGAATCCTGAAATGCTGCTCAGCAATCCAGGTAGTGTACGAAGCATAGCAAAGGACACGCAAGACATCCCAGCTATGTCTGACTTGAGCCCACAACTCCGAGCGAAGAATCTTGCAAATGCGCTTAACGTGACCTCTTGACGCCTTGAAATGACCAAAAAGGAAATTGACCTCGGCTGGCACAAGTCCTTTCCGTAAGCAGAAACCGATGAACCCAGACCGACACACTAGTTGCACACTTTGACACAAATGGTTGATGTAGCTTGGTAGAAAAGGGGCCCACTGTACTAGAAATGTAGTTGAGCAGAACTTGTTGCTGGGCGAGTCGGTTGGGATCTAATGAATACATTGTTGCGCCAAAAAGGAAAATAAAGGCTTAGGAGGGAGAGTATGAGACGACAGATCGAGCGCTCTATGACTCTTTAGACAGGTTGCGGCGAGCTAAGTATTTTTCGTCTCTCGATCTCGAGAACGGTTACAGGGGAATTGGGGTAGATGAACGAGACCGCGAAAAAAACTGCTTTCGTCACGCCAGATGGCCTTTACGAATTCAGAGTACTTCCTTTCGGTCTCTGTTCGGCCCCAGCAACTTTCCAGCGAATGATGGACCCCGTTCTCGCTGGTTTGAAGGGGCAAAGCTGCCGTGTCTACCTCGACGACACGGTTATATATATATATATATATATATATATATATATATATATATATATATATATATATATTGGGCATCAAAAGACGCGAAATATGACTATTGGGCTTCATGCTTGCGCTTGGTGCAGGCGTTGGCCCTATTCATCAGCTTGGAGTTCCACACCCGGGCTCTACCTCCTTCCTCGACTATGCCTAACAACGTGACACAGCAATATGCTACCTCGTTCCTCGGCTGCCATCTGTTCCCGCTAGCAAAGGCAGCGAGACCCTGCTGTATTCAGTGAAATCGACTACCACGATGTGGAGGAATGGCTGTACTATGACCGAGTAAGCACTAGCAACCTTACAGATGCCGGAAATGTGCGGTTTAGTAGTAACAAGGCTGGTACTTTCTATTGATCGTCTTAAAGACAAGTTTCGCTGGTATGTTCGGCCGACATGATCTGTGCAAGCTCCCTGCAGCAAAGCACGTTTAGCAGAGTCTGCAATCCGACGAAAACATTGCATCCTACATTGAGGATACCGTCCCACGAAACACAGAAGCAGCTACTTGATGTCTAAAAGTCGTCTTGAACGTATAATTCAAAAGTATGGTAGCCGACTTCATTAGTACATTTTGTAGCCGTGAACGTCTAGAAGAACGTTAGTAAGACCTGCAAACATTACTGATGGCTAACCATCATGTGGATAAAAAATTTTATTACACATTTCCTCGAATTTTTGTGGCAGGGTGTACAGTAACAAGGGATTTGTCCACAGATGCAATTTATTTTAAATAAGGCAAGGACATCAGCAAAAAGGTTTATTATCGGATATATCGATGCACAGCTAGTTTTTCAATATGTGAACCATGGGAATAGGGCAGCACAGCCTGATTCGTCAGCTAGTGCATTTTGCTTAGACAAATCGATTGAATTCCGCCTGCGCTAATTATTTTTAAATGAAACGGAATTTGTATAGTATGCCGATGTCATGCCGCTGTGCCCCCATTCACTGAAACAATGACGTCACCTCTACATAAAACTCATCATTGTTGACAAAGCTTTGCTCTGCTTGGTATCCTATGCAATGGAATTGTTTCTAGCAGGGAGACATTTTGTCAGTGATGCTGTGGTTCAGGCAGAAATGGCATCCTGGTTTCAGTTACAGGTGGCAGGATAGCGTGACAAAACTATACGAAACGGAATGATGTGCTACTATGAATTCTTAAACAATAAAAGATGGTTCACATCTGGCAAAACAATCTCCGTGCCCCTCTATCGGGCAATATAAATATATTTTTCTGATGTCCGTGCCTCAATTGAAAGTAAATTGTAACTTCCTTTGTCGGTGCCCCTCCTAAGGTATCGACATATTACACCCATTTGTGAATTCTCTGCACATTGTATGTTACCAGAACCGAAAGATAAATAAACATATGCTGGTATTTTTTACACACACTGTACGATGACCTTTTCATGCAGCGCTATGCATAAAACATGATTGCGAGCTAAAATGCAGCAAACCATGTACTTTGCACTACGTGACATAGTCACACATTATTACCTAATAACTTAGAAAAAATGCGCAAAATGTAATCAACAAGAGTGACGAATAGCAGTAAAGATCGCCATGCATGGATCTCGAATATGATTGCTGCCGCAGCCAGAGCAGGTCATACTTCGTAGGAGGGAACTAGCTGCCCACAACAACTTGCTGTCGCAGGTCGCGCGTGAAGTTTCTTGTAGATACAGGCAAGCGAAATCTGCACACATGGGGAAAGAAGTTCAGGAGAAAATGAGAATGTCAAAATTCGCACTTCAATTAGCAATATGTGCCAGGCAGGAAGCTTGGCTCACAACCAAAATCAATTTATAGGAACTGGCAATGAATTTTTATGGTACCTGTTTTTTAATGCTATGCAAAGCTTAGTGGTCACAGTGTCTCATCATGACGTGGTAACGCGGAAAACGATGTAGCAGATTTTATATCATAATTTTCCGATCTGCAATGAGGATGCAGTCGTTCACTGGTAGCATGCTGAAAACGGTGACAGGTGAGCGCGATAGTGATTATACGCCGGCGTTTGTGGGAGGCAGACGACAAATGCGGCCGTAACTGTGGGAAATTATTATTTTGTTTATTTAGTTGATATTCCTGCTATTCATGTTTTCCGTAGTAAGTGTTGCTGCGAGAATAGCTAGTAAGTAATTCTGCGGCAATAGCTACGTGTTTTAGGCGTTTGCCGTCCAACTGCTTTTCTATTTATCCAGCCAAAACGAAACCAACCAGCTCTAAAATGAAGCTACACTTGTACACGTGATACGCAGTTCTGCATATTGCCGTAGCCATACGTGTGCTTTTGATTGCGAAGCATAAAGTACAAGTGTCTAATAATATAGCAACTGCAATTTTAAGCAATAATTATGTCGTACTTAATTACAGGCGATTTACATACAGTATTATCATAGACTACATCCAGAGTACGAATATTTCATCGCGAGGCCTCGCCACTTACTGGTTTTTGGTACTTTCTTTCCTAATTTAAAGTTACAATTCATACTGAAACCATGAACAGCATGCTGAATTCTGTCACTATAAATCATGGTGGTTTCATTTCCACCAACGTCTCACAACATATTTTGGCCAGTTGCCAGTCCCTTTAAGAACTCCTTTGTGTACGTGGTGATGTTTAAAATTATTGGTATTTTTCCTGGCAAATATTTGATAAAATGCAGAGCAGAGTCAGACAGAGAAGTGTCTTCAAATAAATACTTGTGTTGCGGCTAAAAAGGCACTCATCAACTTGCGAAACAAGTGCGAGAACCTCTCTGCAAAATATAATCAGTTTAATGCAGTTATTCGTTCTGCAGGTAAATTATTTGGCACTATGATGACAAAGTTAACTCGCGTTTTATATTGTTAAAGCGAAAGCAAGTACGGCGTTTTCCATGGTCTAGCTGTCACTTTTTTGACATACTAGAGGGTCAGCAGGTACCGTACGGGAATTTTTTCGCAACCTCGCCAATGAGTTCAGAAGGTTATTTTCCTTGTTTGTTTCCAGTTTATGTTGTCGAAGTAGTCTGAAATTGTATGGAGATTGTACGTTTACAAGCTGAAGCTTGTTAAACATGTCCTGTGTGTGACTTAGGTAAGGAGCTTTAAAAACAAGGCGTATTGCACGCTTCTGAAGTGAAACAAGTGTCTTTATATTTTCGTTAGTTGTTATTCCCCAAACTAGTGCACCATAGTTTAACGCAGGAGAAAATAGAGCACTGTACAAAATATTGTTAATAGAAAGAGTTTGCGGACAGTAGCCTCTCGGGTTGATGATCCGAGTGGTCAGTGTTGCATCTGGGTCGCAAGCCCCAAGGGTAGCGTTGGCCTGGCGGCCTGGGGCACAGCTGGAAGCATCCGAAGGTCCTGGCAAAGGATGAATCGACTGCTAACAGAACAACTTGTTTATTATAGCATCGCAAAAGAGCGACCGGTCAGGTCGACCGAAGTGGAGAGACGGGAGAGCACGTTACTCGACGGAAGAATTCGGAGCCTCTCTCTTGGCGTCCGGGGCTGCTGCTTTTATACTCTCGGAGTCGAGGGCAAGCAGGAACGGCTCGGGATGAGGCGCACGTGACGGCGCCGCGCGGACACGTTGAGACTAGAAGGTGACGCATCCGCCGGGCCGGCGCCGGTCCGACCTCCTCGCTTCACAGTTGGGGAGCTCCTCTCCCCGGCTGCGGCGCTTTGACAAGCGTGGGCACCAACATGCACACACACACACACACGCACGCACGAAGACACGTGGCATTGAAACATGCCTGGACGCGCATGGCAGGAGGCGTTGCGGCAGCGCTGAACGGGCCAAAATGTCCGCCGCTTTGAACGAAGCCCCGACGTCCGTTGCATCCGCGCCGGCTATACCTTGTCGTAGGCGAAACGTAACAGAACGCCCCGCCGGGAGAATGAGATCCCGATGGTCAGGGGACTGCATCCGCTGTCCGGAGGGATGTCGCTCGATGATGCTCATAACCGAAGTCGGTCGTCCCTCGGCGTTTCTTGAGCGCAGCGCACAGAGAAGGCCTCGTTCTCACGTTCAGGTTCAATTTTATTCAGTTCCGACGTGCTCTGAATATCAGCTTGCTGCGCCTCTGACCCTTTCTCATTGTTCAACAACGTCGGCCCCGCAACTACCGCCTTTGCAGCGAGCTCCTGAACTCTCGATCTGGTTAAGGCCTGAACGCTAGCCTCACCAAACAAAAGCCCCTTCTCGCGCAGGAAGTGATCGGACCTGTTCGAAAATAGGTACGGGTACTGTGGGGGTAGCATAGATGACACTGCGGCCTCCGTCTCAAGTGCTCCGAAAGGTCCTTCAATAAGCACTTTTTCTACGGGCAGACACATGCTATGAGCTTTCACGGCTTGCTTGATCCATGCGCACTCGCCCGTGAACATATCGGGTACTACGTAAGAGGGGTGAACTACATCCATTGTAGCTGCGGAATCACGAAGCACTCGGTACTCTTTCCCGTTCACGAGGAGGTCTCACATGTAAGGCTCGAGAAGCTTCATGTTCTCGTCAGTGCTGCATAATGACAAAAACACGACTTTTGTTTTTGTTTCTGGACACTGCGACGAAAAGTGACCCGGCTTCTGGCACGTATAAAACACGCGCGTTCGCCTCGTCTCGAACCGCTTTCTGCGTTCGGCTTCAGCTGCCGCCGTCTCCTTACGTTCGGTCGGACTGCTTTCACTCGCATCCGCACTACGTGTGTCCCCCCTTGCTCTAATGGGTGTGAACTTCGGCCTCTCAAACTTGGAGCCAAATTCACCCTTTTGACCGTCCTTAGCTCCGCGAGCCCGACGCGTCAGAAACTCCTCGGCTAGCTCGGCGGCTTTGGCCACCGTAGTAACGTCTGGCCTGTCCAAGACCCAGTACCGCACGTTCTCAGGTAACCGACTATAAAACTGTTCCAGCCCGAAACACTGCAGAACTTTCTCGTGGTCACCAAACGCTTTCTCTTCTTTGAGCCACTCCTGCATGTTTGACATTAGCCTGTAGGCAAACTCTGTATATGACTCACTTCTGCCTTTCTCATTTTCCCGAAACTTCCGACGGAACGCCTCCGCTGACAGCCTGTACTTTTTTAGCAGACTCGATTTCACTTGGTCGAAATCCTCTGCCTCCTCTCTCTTCAAGCGAGCGACTACGTCGGCCGCCTCGCCGGGTAACAAAGTGAGCAAGCGCTGTGGCCACGTTTCCCGAGAGAATCCCTGCTTCTCGCACGTTCGCTCAAAGTTAACCAGGAACAAACCAATGTCCTCTCCAAGCTTAAACGGCCGCATCAGGTCAGTCATTTTGAACAGTACTCGTTCTCCTGCACCGTGTGCCTGACTTCCATTACGAGCGCGTTCCATCTCTACCTCGAGACGATTCATTTCCAAAGCGTGTTGACGGTCGCGCTCTTCTTTTTCTTTCTGCTCTTTTCGTTCGCGCTCGTCTTTCTCTTTTTGCTCTTTACGGCCGCGCTCGTCTTTCTCTTTTTGCTCTTTACGTTCGCGCTCCTGTCTTTTTGCAGTCTCCCTGTCCTCAATGGTCTCAAGGCATTCCGATAGCTCGTCATCCTCAGCTTCTAACTCGAGAATAGCCCTTAGCAGTTCTGGTTTTCTGAGTTTGTCTGAGACATCCAGACCCAACTCTCTTGCAAGCTCCAGCAATTTCGGTTTGCGCAACGACTTCCAATCCATGGCTGCTCTGAATGCTGCTTTCTCTACTGCCTACTATTATCTTGCCGCAAACTAACCCGGCAGCAACGACAACCACAATTACCAGCTCTGTTTCTGACACTAACAAAAGACTGGCAAAACTCAGAAGAAGAAAGTCCCGCACTCACCAAACCTCGCAGCCGAGAATTCAGCGCAGTCGTTCCGCTGCAGGCAACCAGTCATCACACAGGGCTCGTTGCACTGCTCCCGGATGGTCGTTGTGCTGCTCAGCATACAGTCGACCGCATATCTTCGCTGCTGGCCTCCGTTGTCGCGATCTCACCGCTGACAACCAGTTGTTGCAGCTGGGCCGCAAGCCCCAAGGGTAGCGTTGGCCTGGCGGCCTGGGGCACAGCTG
Organism: Dermacentor andersoni; assembly: GCF_023375885.2. Lineage (NCBI taxonomy): Eukaryota > Metazoa > Arthropoda > Arachnida > Ixodida > Ixodidae > Dermacentor > Dermacentor andersoni. The sequence continues at coordinate 198,834,083 of NC_092815.1, forward strand.
GAAGCATCCGAAGGCCCTGGCAAAGGATGAGTCGACTGCTAACAGAACAACTTGTTTATTATAGCATCGCAAAAGAGCGGCCGGTCAGGTCGACCGAAGTGGAGAGACGGGAGAGCACGTTACTCGACGGAAGAATTCGGAGCCTCTCTCTTGGCGTCCGGGGCAGCTTCTTTTATACTCTCGGAGTTGAGGGCAAGAAGGAACGTCTTGGGATGAGGCGCACGTGACGGCGCCGCGCGGACACGTTGAGACTAGAAGGTGACGCATCCGCCGGGCCGGCGCCGGTCAGACCTCCTCGTTTCACAGTTGGGGAGCTCCTCTCCCCGGCTGCCGCGCTTTGACAAGCGTGGGCACCAACAGGCACACACACACACACGCACACACGAAGACACGTGGCATTGAAACATGCCTGGACGCGCATGGCAGGAGGCGTTGCGGCAGCGCTGAACGGGCCAAAATGTCCGCCGCTTTGAACGAAGCCCCGGCGTCCGTTGCATCCGCGCCGGCTATACCGCGCGTCGTAGGCGAAACGTAACATCAGGTGGAGGCAGTGCTGCCATCCCAAAGCAGCATCCCTGCCCAATTTTCGGGACTGTAGATACTTGTGCAGCATGGTTCGATGCTCAGGAAATCCATAGGCACACCAAGCAAAAGGGGCATCTGGAATAAAAGCAATGGCGAGTGCTCATTCACTAGGGTTGCGAATTCGGCGAGTTCGTATTGCATTCTAAAACTGGTACAGCGCAACATAGAAAGGAAGAAACAAGCCGAGCCTACCAAATACAGGAACAGAGCGCTGACTTATGTCAGCGCTCTGTTCAGCGCTCTGTTCCTGTATCTGGTGGGCTCGGCTTGTTTCTTCCTTTCTATGTTGCGGTGTTCCCGTTTGATGTGAGTTCTCCATCGTAGTATTGGTGCTATGCCCCCTCAATTCTCCTATGCAACGCTCCTGTGAAAGTTGAACGTATGATGGACTATCTTCTGCGAGGCTACAAATGGACCACCTGTCTGTGTTATCTTGACTGCGTTATCGCTTTTTCTCCCATGTTCGGCAGCCACCTTACCTGACTCGCTGCAATTCTTGTGGTCTTCCGAAAAGCCGGCCTCCAACTGAACTCCACAAAATGTGAATTCGGGCGCAGTCACACTACCATGATGGGAGACCTCGCTGACCCATCCGGAGTACAACCAGATCCGGAAACGTTTTCACCGTTCGCACTTTCTCTGTGCCACGTTCTGCTTCTGACGTGCGCTGCTTCGTTGGCCTGTGTTCTTACTTTCGGCGTTGCTCGGCCTTTGACACATCTTCTAAAAAAAAGACATCATCCTCATGGGGCCCGAAGCAGGCTCACGTGTTTGTCGCTCTCATCAGGTGTCTTCCTACCCCTCCCACACTTGACCACAATGATTCATCTGCACCGATCGAATTCCACACTGACGCAAGCTGCCACGGCATCCGCGCTGTCCTCGCCCTAAAGATTAATACTACCGAGTGCGTGATAGCTTACGCCAGCCGCCTGCTGTCACCTCCCGAGCGAAATTACTCCATCACCGAGTGGTAGTGCTTGGCTTTAGTTTTGGCTGTCGTTAAGTTCCGGCCATATTTATACGGCCGCACGTTCTTTGCCGTTGTAGACCACCTCGCCCTCTGTTGGCTGTCTTCCCTCCGGGACCCGACAGGACGGATTGATTGCTGGGCTTCGCGGTTCCAGGAATTTTCATTTATTGTCAATTACAAGTGCGGACGTCTGCACAAGGACGCTCACTGCCTCTCTCGTCACCCCGTAGATCCTCCTGCTCTTGTTCCGCATGATCAGGTAACGTTCGTGATGGCTTTTAGTGGCATGATCGACATGCGCGCTGAACAAAAATGTGACGAATCCTTACAGTCCTTACGGCATCCTCTACGGCATCCTCTACCAGCGCAATAATAATCCTGCCGGCCCGGATTTGCTCCTTGTCCTTCTTCGTCATCTGCGATCCGTCATTTTCGAGCAACTTCACGATGGACCGACGGCGGGACACATTGGCGTTTTGCATACATATGACCGCGTACGACGCAGTTTCTTCTGGCCGGGTCTCTACGGCTCTGAGCATCGTTATGTCGCAACTTGCGAATTCTGTCATCGCCGGAATAAACCTCCTCTGCCACCTGTCGGACAACTCCATCCTATTGAAGTTCCATCTGAACCTTTCTTTTGCGTAGGCCTTGACCTGCTTGGCCCTTTTCCGACGACAACTAGAGGGAATAAATGCATCACCGTCGCTACTAATTGCGCGACACGCTACGCAAGAACAAAGGCGTTGCCGACTAGTTGATCAACTGACGTCCCCGATTATGTCCGGCGCGACGTCATTCTCCACCCCGGTGCATCTCGACAGTTACTTACAGACCGCGGCCACTCGTTCTTACAGACCGCGGCCGCTCGAGTTGTGGACGACCCCCTGCGCTCTTGTGCCTCTGAGCACAAGCTGCCCACCACCTACTACCCACAAACGAACGGTCTTACGGAACGCTTCAACCGAACACTCACAGAGATGCTGTCGATGTACGCCTCCAACGATCACCACGACTGGGACGTCATGCTGGCCTACGTGACCTTCGCGTATAACGCGTCGCGACATGACGCCGCAGGATAATCACCGTTGTATCTTTTGTATAGTCGCGACCCCACATTGCCATTTGACACTTTGCTACCTTCTGTGCCACGTGTTGCAACTGAGTACGCTCGTGAAGTCATCGATCGCGCTCACTTGGCGCGTCAAGTCGCCTAATCTAATCTTATTAGCCTCGCAGCATATGCAAAAGCCGAAGGGTGGGTCTAAAAATTAATCTGCAGAAAACTAAAGTAATGTTTAACAGTCTTGCAAGAGAACAGCAGTTTACGATAGGTAGTGAGGCACTGGAAGTGGTAAAAGAATACATTTACTTAGGACAGATAGTGACTGCGGATCCGGATCATGAGACTGAAATAATCAGAAGAATAAGAATGGGCTGGGGTGCGTTTGGCAGGCATTCTCAGATCATGAACAGCAGGTTACCATTATCCCTCAAGAGAAAAGTTTATAACAGCTGTGTTATACCAGTACTCACGTACGGGGCAGAAACCTGGAGGCATACGAAGAGGGTTCTACTTAAATTGAGGACGACGCAACGAGCTATGGAAAGAAGAATGATGGGTGTAACGTTAAGGGATAAGAAAAGAGCAGATTGGGTGAGGGAACAAACGCGAGGTAATGATATCTTAGTTGAAATCAAGAAAAAGAAATGGGCATGGGCATGACACGTAATGAGGAGGGAAGATAACCGATGGTCATTAAGAGTTACGGAATGGATTCCAAGGGAAGGGAAGCGTAGCAGAGGGCGGAAGAAAGTTAGGTGGGCGGATGAGATTAAGAAGTTTGCAGGGACAACATGGCCACAATTAGTACATGACCGGGGTAGTTGCAGAAGTATGGGAGAGGCCTTTGCCCTGCAGTGGGCGTAACCAGGCTGATGATGATGATGATGATGATATGCAAAAAGAGCGTTACGGCCGGTGCCATCGCGATGTTACGTTCACCCCAGGCGCTTGGGTACTCCTTTGGTCACCATGTCGTCGAGTCGGCGTCTGCCAGAAGCTTCTTTCTCGCTACATAGGGCCTTATGAAACCCTACGTCAAGTTAACGACGTCGATTATGAGATCTCGCCATTACAGTTTGATTCATCCTCAAGTCCGACGCCTGTTGACATCGTACATGTTTCGCGGCTGAAGCCATACTTCACTCGCAGTTCGCCTAACATTCGCCGAGACGGCGCTTCAGCGCCCGGGGGTCCTGTTACAGAAGGCTAAAAGAAGAGAAAGGAAAAACATCGCGAGACGCTGGCTGCTGCGTGTTGTTGCTGGTCAGCCACCTTAACCACATTGACTCTGCTTGTATACATATTGTAACTTCAGTCTGTCTACACTCCCAATATCTGCGTGACAATATTTTCCAATATCCGCTAGTAGCGCTATATCCTCCACATATATCAGTGCGGGGACCTCCTGGTCGAGCATTTGTCCACTACGCGTGTATGATAAATGATATCCTAATTTACTCTTTTCCAATTGTGCTTCTTCGCCCTTAACATAAAGCGTGGACAACAGTGGAGACAGAGGGTATCGTTGATTCAGTCCTTGGTGTATTTCCACCACTTCCTTGCAATTTCGGCCTTCCCATAAAACTTTTACTCGGTTGTCTCTATATAACTCCCAAAGTAGCTCCACAAAATAGTTATCTATACCTCCGTGCTTGAGAATATCGCATAACAACTCCCTCTCTGCATTGTTGTAAGCTGGCCTAATATCTAGCAGTGCTATGCATTAAGGTCTAGTCTGAGCTACTGATATCTCGAGGCCCTGAGTTAGCGCGAAATTATCATCTTCTATCCGTCTGCCCATTCGGAACCCATTCTGCATTTTGCCAATATATCATTTGTTTCCGCCCTTTTCTACTGCTATAATATTATGGCTTGCATTTCCGTTCTCTATTGGCGGCGACGACGCACGGAGTCACCATCTGTCGGAAGCGTGTCGCTGGCGTAGTATGAGCGATAACACGGCGCGCTCCTCGTAGGTTTGACTGTCGGCGCTCAATAAGAACACCACGCAGGAGCTCTCCTGGACATTTCTGTAAGCACTGTCGTAACGATAGAGGTTCCTTACTGTCAAAACAATAATCTTGGGCTAACAGAAAGCACAGAATGGTTTACAGACGCTATCTCTTTACCGAATACGCACAGTGAATGCCCATGGCGCGCGGTCGCCGCGATGGAGTCCCGAGAACCCATTTCTTGCGTGAAAGCTAGGCATGCACTGAGGAAACTATGTGAAATAGGTTCTTGTAGTGGGCTCTGTGTGTAACGAAATGGGCCATAAGAAAATGAAGTCTCAATGCAGTGGTAGCGCTTCTTTGCAGTGACCGACTGCGCGTCTGGATGCATGTCCGCGCACAATGTATCGCTTTGGCTGCGAGCACATCCTCGCATCGTACCGTGAGCTTTACGCCGCATCATATGAGCATTTGACCGTGCACAAGCAACCATTGTTGTGTGGGCCTTATCAGAGCTGTTCAAAACTAATTTCGTCATAACTGAAACTTTGACGCCTACTTTGACGCCTTTTGCTGTGCCGTCGTGACGTTTCAATCTTTTTTTTTCTTATGAATCCTTGGACGATTCAATATCATTATTTCTCCAGTTGCACGGTGCTGTGTTTATCAGTCTTCTCAGCGAGCAATTTCCCGCCTATTTTTTTTTCTTAATCTAGTACATTCATTGTTTAGTGCCAACACAAACATGAGCATATGCTTTGCGTTTTTTAATGTGCTTCTTACCGTTCCCTTTCCATTCCACTGAACTTTCCAGTATCTAGCATCAAAAAGTTCATGTACCAGAGCTTGATATTTTCTGGACAGTGTGCGTGGTCTAGCGTCTCAGTGCGCGCTGTCTGCTACTCACTGAACATCGCAGTGTGCTTGCTGTACATCCGAGTTGTAGCCGATGGCTGCTTGCCTCTTCTAAGTTTCGCGATTCAAGCTTCACGCAGCTTCTTGTCATGTTGGTACGTGTGAAGACTCACACCGAACTCCGTTGCGTACGTCCGGTGCTGCGGCACCGAGCAGTAGCCTACCATGTCGGACGCCTTCAAAGGCAGCCACTACTTATTACAGTGCTTTCAAGTCTTGTCAAGCAGACACGCGAAGCGGCAATATCTCCCCATTTAATCGGAACTACAGTGCAAGTGGGACTTTAAACTTTCGTTTTAGCTTGCTTCAGTACTTCCGAAGCAGCCGACGCGGCCGCTGTGTCCACGTGACCCCTCGTACCACGTCACGCCGATGGCACCGACAGCTTTTCCAGTCGTGCAGCTCGCCCCCAATAGCACTGACGTTACTGTAACTGGCCTGTACGAGCCCGTCCTGTCTTTATCACCTTTGTCTTTGTAGACAAAGTTCATTTTACTTTCGCGACATCCAACCAGGATCTTCATCGTTTTAACCTCTTGTTTAATGGCCTTTGCCAGCAGTGCCATGCTCTTTGGACTGAGGACCTGTTCTGCGTACCGCTGCGCCACCTGCAAACCCTTGGCGCAGTCTGGAAAACAAGACAATGTGCCATTTCAGCTATCTTCCCACCCATGTAGCGCATTTCTGCCATCATCGCGACTTCCGCACAAGTGACTGCGAGACACGTCAAGGCGTCAAGGCTACACATTCATCCTGAACCACCACCACACCTGGATTCGTCCGGCCCACCGCGGGACTCCATCTCGTCGAGTCGACGCGCTGTCCGCACACGCCGGTCGCCTGCCTCCCGTCGCCATTTTCCTTCGTCATCCTTCGTAGCCACCACCCCCCCCCCCTCGTCCTAGTCGAAAACTGAACATCGCAGTTCCGGAGGCAAGAATCGCGCTCTTATCGAAAACTTCAAGGCCTTGATTGTCTGCTACTAACGCGACAAGCGTGTACATAAATGGCGTCACTGTGCAAGAGCTAGTTCATACTGCAGATGCTGTGCCTGTGCTGAGTGAAGGACTGTGTCGCAAACTGAAAAAAGAATATGATTCCGCTTTCTGAATGTTCCTGCTTACGTACGGCGCCCATGCAGCATAGAGTCTCCTACAATTACTAAGGCGAAGTCTGGGGCTGCGATCTTTCAGCCACAATCGGAATGGTGGGTAATATATATATTTGTCTTCTCTTCGTGCTTGGGGCTTCAGACGTTCTCGCGGCTTGGTTTATTGCGCTTTATCTGGGCTTAAATTTCAAACTAATTTACCACTTTTTTACTGCAGAGGGTAATAAGACTGCAAGGACGCGTAATCGCTGCTAATTTTCATGGTTCTGTTTATCCATTCACCCGTGTCGTAATGGTTACAATATCGGGCTTTTGTGCTAGAGGTCCTGTGTTCAAATCCTGCCGTCAGACAATTTTGATACTGTTGACTGAATTATGTATAACGTGTTTCTGTCCTAAAAAAGCACTTTGCAATGTCACGAAGCCACTTCAAGCCGGAAGGACGAAGTTTACGCAAATTGATTCAACATTCCCATGCTGGCTGAACCGCCCTGCTTGCAGCTTCCGCATACAGAAGCGGAATAGTTCCTTCTAGTAAATATGTGAAACTCTATGCCATGTACCATGTCCAGTTTTCTGTGTACCGCATGGCTCAGTTTGTTATTCCCGATGTTTTATGCTCTTGAGCTCGGTCTCTCCTCACCATGGTCGCACAACATTATTCTAGTCTGGCACTTCCTTTCAACTCACGATAGCGTCGTCACCTGCGCGCGTGCAGAATTTGCATTATAACCTATGTGTGATATTCCCTCTGAATAACGTTCTTTCACGGCTTTTTCTGCCACCCGTACTTTTACTGCGAAGCTGTCTATGGCTGAGATCCCGCGATTTCTTCGTGGTGTAACGTCGACAGAAAACAGTGGCAGTCCGATCCTGGCGGCCGTGCATGGCAGAGCAATGTCTCATATTCCCGTATGGCATAGCCTACAAGCAGTGACTCATCAATGGCTCATACCGCCGTAAGCAAACAAAAATGCAATGGCACATAACCACGTAAGGCAAGGTCTACAAGCACTCAGCGAACTTAGCTAAGGCGAATAGAGCATACATTCTTTGGAATCTCGCATACAACATACATAACAGTATACGTTTCAATAAAGAACAAGCTCCAAACAAACATTCGAACCACATAATTGATGATAAGGCGATCCTGGTAAACAACGATAAAAACGCGTCGCCGCCGCATGCCCTTACCCGTAAAGACTACTGCTACGCAAGCTGCCGCGTCCATGACAGCCTACGACGTGGGAAGCCAGGTTCCTGTCTATTCGTAAATAAAATAACCAGCCTAGCAACTGGTTTAAATGTTGTTGCATCAGTGCGATGGACTGCGGCATGCTGTAAAAGTTACAATTTCTCTAAAATAGCCTTGCTACCATTCCTTCTCTAAGGTCATAAAGCATTGCATACCCCCTCAGCAATTGTAGTTGTGGTTATCAATTGCTTCGCTGGGCAGGTCGGGATGGCCGGTTAATCTTGTTTCTAGCGAAGTGAAGAAGCACAGTCTTTTCCCTATTTCACTTCATACCTAAGATCTCACAATACTTATCGATTGCCAGAATCGCCTGTTGGAAACGACATGTAGTCGTCCATACAACATACCCTTTTGAAGACAACACGTGCGTCTGCATAATGGGTAACTCAAAAATGATGTTGCACGAAATCCACCAAACCGTTTATATGTATTAATGATAACGAAGGCCCCAGGACACTGCCCTGTGGAACTGCAGAGGAAACAGGAAGCGCACTGGAGGAAGAATTCTAAATTTGAGTAAACTGTTCGAAGAAAATTTGGGAGCTTATGTAGTCGCGATTAATGCAAGCACGCTTACATACAATCGCGGCCCAAATAACTAAAAAGTAAAGCGACGATAGATATGTTCTAATAAAAGGGCGTTCTAAAATATCATCGTCGAGGCACTCAAAGACGAAGAGCAAGAGAACGGCTCCTTGTCGAGAATGTATGCTATTTTACTTCTTCAATAAACCATCCATGCTTGAAATAAACTTTTTTAAACCAGCACTCACCGGTATCGATCGTTTTAACAATGGTGCCATGGCCGGGATACTACCTCCTGGCCGACAGGGAAGGTTAAACTGTAAAGCTCTTTCTTGTAATGTACGACTCCCCTCAATAATTACCCTGTATGAGGGTACCTGAAATAAATAAATAAATAAATAAATAAATAAGCGGTGGAGCAGCGGATCGACTAGACCCGCGTGACGAGACCGGGGTGAAAGTCATCAATATCGGAACGGTTGTCTGACAAGTAAGACGTCATTGTTACCCGCCTGAGACAAGCAAAGAAGTAGCAACGGAGAAAAGAAAAGCGCTTCGCTCCCAGATGACGCAGCTCATCAGCGCAGCGGAACAGCAAATTAATGAAGGACCTTACAAAGAACAGTTACTCAAACGCAGGCGTAGATTAAGGGACTAAACGCTAGCCTCAAGAGAGCCAACGAACGGATGGAGAAATTTCTAACATAAAATACTGCCAAAGCTGAATTCAAAAGAATAATAGAGCATGACATGAAAATAACGAGAATTTTGTCTACAGTACAGTTCAGAATTTCAGATTATGTACAGTCCGATTTGAACAACAGAACAAGAAAGGAGGCATCACCAAGTATAGATCAAGACGCAGGAAACTAGTTAAGCCACCTCAGCTATAAATTACAGAGTTTGAAGGAAGAGCTTTAAAGTGGAATTGCTTCTGGGGTCAGTAAAAGTCAGCATTTCCCCTTGGACCTAACGTGAGCAAGTAACAAAAGTTATATTGTTTATTAGCGTCTGTAACCAGAAAGGTATCGTCTACCATACAAAGGCTTCAGTACCCTGCAGATGCAAATTATGATTAATTGATAAAACTACTACACGCAATGTTCAGAAATCGGGAACAATCAGTGGAACTGCCCATGTACTAGCTATTGAGCCTAAGGAAAGTGAGGCCGGCGCATGAATCTGATGCACTACGCAAGCTAGTGCACAGAGTTCAGGTCAACACATTGGCACTCAAATGACTGAAGGTGGAGACCGAGAGTTTCGCGCAGATGTTGTTGACAGCGTTGAAAAAAGCAATTCCACCAGAATTATCAGTCCAGATGAAGTCAAATGAAGCAATGAGAAACAGCTCAATCATGGAAGCTAGCGCACAAAGCAACACAACAGCAAAAGAATGCGAGGAAAGACTTTACAGGTTCATGTCATTTCTGCAAGAACAACTACCTTTTCGGGAGGAAACAAAGCGTGACCAGGAGAGAACAGTTTGGAAGCCAACGGATAATAGCAGACATCTTCGAATAAATTGAAGGTTTTATAGCTCAGAAAACAAAAACAGCCTGTTCGGCAAGCAGAACAACCATGCAACTGATGACTGTTGTCGGATGGATGGATGGATGGAAAAACTTTGTTTTCGTCAGAACGCATGTGCGGACGATTCCGTGCTAGATGGCCATCAGCTCATGGCTGACGGCGACCTGGGTGGCCCACTCCACGGCCCTGGTCTGGACGACCGGGTCTGAGCTGGCCAACACGGCCTCCCACTGCTCGAGAGAAGGATCACGCATAATATCCGCCGGTGGCGGCGCTATGCTACAGCTCCATAATAAGTGGTCATAGGTGGCCAGTTCCTGGCACCATTTGCATTCCGGCTGAACGTCCGGGTAGATTTTGTTTTCGTATGGGTTATTGAAAGATCTCGTCTGCAATCTTCGCCAGACGCTTTCCTGCGCCTTCACCAATTGCTTGTCCGGTGGAGGGTAAATTCTCCGCTCAAGTTTGTAATGGTTAGTAATGTCGTGAAAGGACACCAGCCCATCTCTCGTGGACCTCCCTGGAACGTCCGGCTCACCTGCTCGGCTGACGAAACCTCGAGCATTCATGTGAGCCGCCTCGTTTCCAGGGTTCCCAGAGTGGGCCGGTACCCAGACAATTTCCACCTCCGTAGTCCCTCGCCCCGTGGCCCGATTTAGTAATCCTGCCGCTGTGACAGAGATTCTGCCCCTCGCCAAATTTCGGATGGCTGTTTTAGAGTCGCTGAAAATCAGGCCAGCTTCAGTATTACCTATTGCTAGCGCTATCGCCGCCTCCTCTGCAGTTTCTGAGGAGCGGGTTTTGACTGATCCAGAGGTGACTAAGCGTCCCCGCCCGTCCACCACCGCAACTGCAAATGCGTCCTTGTTCTTATACTCGGCGACATCTACGTAGACTGCCCCGTTGTACTTCCCGTACTTAGCATGTAAAGCTCTGGCTCTTGCCTTCCTACGGTTCTCGTGATGTATCGGATGCATATTTTTAGGTAAAGGTTTTATGTACAAGCCCTTGTGCATTTCTCGCTTCACCTGAATTTTCATGTCCCCAGCAGGAGGATCAACTCCAATGCCAATCCCTTCCAATATATCCCTCCCTACTTTCGTTTTGGAAAGTCTACTGAGTTGCATCGCCAAGTGTGCTTCCCGCAGTTCTTCCAAGGTGTTGTGCACCCCTAATCCCAGCAGCCTTTCGGTAGAAGTATTGTTAGGCAACCCAAGGGCCGCCTTATACGCCTGTCTAATCATAGCCTCCACCTTGCCTTTCTCCGTCGCGTCCATCTTCATATAAGGCGTCGCATACACTATTCTACTGAGCACAAACGCCTGTACCAGCTTACACAAATCTTTTTCCTTGACGCCTTGTTTACGATTGGCGATTCTCCTGATAAGTCTCACGGTAGCATTGACCGTATTTTTGAGCCTTTCCAAGGCCTCCCTATTCTTCCTGTTAGTCTGCAGATACAGCCCCAGGATCCTGATCGTTTGGACCTCAGCGACCGGTGCACCCCCCACTTTCACCTTCAGCGGTGGTGGCGGCACATAGTGCCTCGCATGTATCCCTCTTGGTTTATGCCTAAGCACAAAAAGCTCGGACTTGGGCTGAGAGCACGAGAGTCCTGCCTCCCCCTCTAGCTCCTCCACAATATCCACCGCCTGTTGTAAAGTTTCCTCCAATTGTGCGCCGCTTCCCCTTGTTACCCATAGAGTAATGTCATCCGCATAAAATGTATGTTTAAGTCCCGATATCATTGCAAGCCTGGGTGGTATCTTGATCAAGGCGAGATTCATTTCTTGCATTTCACTCTTGCTCTACAAATGCGTGTGCTGTAATTTAGATGGGTGCATATGAAACAAGCTCTGTTCTGGGTGAGAATAGCGTTATTTCCATCATTGGAATGTACCGACAACAGTCGAGCCCTAGCCGCTAGCCGTTTTGATAAAGACGCAACGGCTAGCGGCTAGGGCTCGACTGTTGTCGGAACATTCCAATGATGGAAATAACGCTATTCTCACCCAGAATAGAGCTTGTTTTATATGCACCCATCTAAATTACAGCACACGTATTTGTAGAGCAAGAGTGAAATGCAAGAAATGCAAAGGACGACATCCTACATGAGCGTGCGGAACGGTACGGCATGAAAAGGCAGAGCAGGTCACAACAGCAAGCGGAAGTGACGACGTCTACTCTACACGCAACTGAAAATCCAAAGCATAATTTTGCGTTTTTGCAGATAGTTGTAGCTTCGATAGGAGGAGAAAAAAGTGGCAGACATTGCAGTTTGTTATGAGACAGCGGAAGGCAGTAGCCATTTATTGAAGATGCATTAGCACGTAAAGTAGGTACGAAGATAATACGGCAGGGAAGGCTGACGATTGGTTCCATCGGAACAGACGAAAAATTCAAGTTAACGAACGTTGTGGAAGTAGCTATAACTACGCGAGAAAACAAATCAGTCGCAGTAATGGAAGTTCGACAAGTTGACGTCATATGTCACAGTTGTCTACGTGCTCCAAATCAGAAACTCAACAAGAAAATAAGACTAAAGCTACAAATGGCGGATGCCTGAACAGAGACGAGTGAAACGGACGCCATATGACTGTCCAACAGCTGAGATTATTATTGGGAGTTCCTCACTGGTAGAACACAAAAATAGAAAGCAGACTGATGTCAGTCGCGACTCTACTGGGTTCGCTACTGCAAGGTCCTTCGGAGAAAACCAAACCAAAATAATATCAAGCCCATAACCAAGCAGTCATGGTTCTGAAGCTGAGGGAAGAACACTTGATCAAGACCTACAGTGGTTTTTTAGCTTGAAATCAATGGGGATCACAAAACATAGTTGGAATACTACAGAAGCCGAAATTATAGCAGGATTCGAGAGCAAGATAGTACAACTGAACGGTCGCTATGAAGTCAACTTGCTGTGGAAAGAAAACGTTAACTTGGCAATCAGCAAAAAAATTGCAATGAAAACACTCCTCCAACTGACGAAAAGGCTAAATATAAACGAAGACATGCTGCGTCGCAACGATCCTGCGATCTCACAATATAGGACATAGGGAGTCACGGAAGAGGTTCATGAATCCTTAGTGCCACTAACTAAGCTCTCTTATTACATGCCATACCGTGCGGTTGTTCGAAAGGACCGAGCCACGACAAAGGATCGTGTAGAATTCGACGTCTCTTTACACACGCGGACAGGCGTATCATTAAACGACAATCTGGAGGCAGGATTTAACTTCCCTGAACAATACGGACTGGAACGACGGTTTAAAGACAATGTAACTAAATATTGCATAAATTTGTACTTGCTTGTTTCTGATTTGTTCACTATTCTTTGTATGTATTCTATTGCCCTCCTGCTTAGACCGAAGGGTCCGCAGTATGTACTAAATAAAACAAATAAAACGGATTTGGACGAAGACATGCTGTCGCTGATAATAAGCTTTCGAAAGGAAAAGCTGGCCTGAGTAGCGGACGTTCAAAAGGCATTCGTACAAGCTTTAGTTCAAGAAAGGGGTAGAGATGCCATGAGATTTCTGTGGTGGAAGCATTGGGCCAACGGAAAGCTGCTGAATGGAGTACAAAACTGGCGCATGACTAGAGTAACTTTGGGCTCAACACCGAGAAAGTTTTTTTTTTCTGGTAGCTACATTCAAGCACTATTTGAAAGAAGTGGCCGAGTGATTTCGAGATACAACAGAAATGGTCCCAAAAGCGATTTTTGTGGGTGATGTAATCCTAGGGGCATCAACATTTAATGGTGCTTTGAAGCTTTATAAAGACGCAAAAGAAGTGTTCAGAGAGTTGGCGATGAACTTGAGAAAATTAACATCCAGTGAAGAGGGATGAAACAAAATAATAGACGAAAAAGAAAAGGACAACGGTCACTTGGAGATTTTATCGAAAGAATACAAATAACCTGCTTAGCATTATATGAATACACTCAAAAGACGTGCTACCCTTCCCTGTGGACAAGCGGGAGTTTTTAGCAATAGCAATGTACCTAACCAAAGGGACAGTGTTGCAAGCGGCAGCAAAGATGTTTGATCCGCATGTTTTGCTGTCACCTGTTACGAGACGCGCAAGGATAAGCTTTCAAAGACTGTGAAAAACGGACGTCACGTGGTATGATTCACTCCCTAAAGAAGAATGCTGCCAGTGGAGGGACCTAATGTCAGAACCGGGGCAGCTGTGAGTTCTATAAATTATTCTGTGCTACGTAAGCAAGGGTGAAATAATACAAGCTTTCAAGCTGCATGTGCTTGCCGATGCGAGTCCAACAGCATGCGGAGAGGCAGCATAACTGGCACAAGTGTACAACGACACAACAAAATATTCAAAGCTACTGACGGCGGAAAGCCGTGTAGCTCCAATCAAAGAGGTAAGTTTACCAAGACTTGAGCAAGACAGCATTAAGGCTAAGTGACTACATGAAAGGTCACCTCACCGAGGGAATTCAAGAAGCGGCTGGTGGACTGACTTCATTGGATCAAATAGACAAGCAAAATGGATACATTTGTTGCCAACAGAAAGATGAAGAGAGAAAGCACAACAAACTAGCTGATGGTTCATTCAAGATGAAGAGAATCCTGCCGATCTACTCAAGCGTAGTATAAGCACAAAAGCGTTGATGAACTCGAAAATATGAGGGTATGGACCCCGGTGGAACCTCCGTGGAGCCGCAAAGAGCAAGCGTGATTCACACGAATGCACAGATGGACTATCGACATGAAGCGTAATGTCACACATGCACACGAACAACAGAGAATAAACCACTCTTGGAAGGTAAAATTTTCATCATACGGGCGGCTTCTAAGAGTAACAGCATGGGCATTCAGATTCATAGACATTGAAAGAAAAGAACATCACAAGAGGCCATTAAAAGGAGCAGTAATTAAAACTGCAGAGACATATTGGATACGAAAAACACAAGTACTGATCAGACAAACAAGTGACGATGCGGATTCAATTGGCAAATCCTTTAAAATAAATGGACAAGAAGTCTACTCTGACGACACAGGACTCGCCTGAACAACACGGGTTTCGTAAAGGTTATTCGACTGAAACAGCTATAACATCATTCACTGACGAAATAAAACATGCCCTTGACAACTCCCATATTGTTGGTTCAGTTTTCATTCACTTCATTAAAGCATTTGACACCATCTGTCATAACATCCTTTCTTACAAGTTAGAAGCTCTGGGCATTCGTGGCCCAGCTCTTACGCTCATCCGCAGTTATTTGACTAGCAGAACTCAAGTTGTAAATTTCGGAGGTTCACTTTCACGTACTAAACCAGTCACTAAGGGTGTCCCACAAGGCTCACTTTTAGGCCCTTTACTTTTCCTAGTGTACATTAATGATCTTCCTCACTGCTTAACCAGTACTTCATCTATTCTATATGCTGACGACACGACTATATTTACTAATAGCAAATGCATAAATACTGTAATAAAACGACTAAATTCTGACCTAAGCAACTTATCTGCGTGGTGCACAAGTAAGAAACTTCAGATCAACCCTTCGAAAACTCAGTTTATGCTTTTTCATACACATAAACGCGTCATCGCTCCCGCGCCACCGCTCGTCTTACAAACTCATGTTCTCTCACCTGCGCATGAAGTTGTCTTCCTTGGCGTCAAACTTGACCCCCAACTTAAATTTAACTTGCATGCTGACATGGTCTCCAAAAAAATTGCCTTTGGAATAAGAGTACTAATCCTAACGCGCTCGTATTTTCCAGAAAACGTTAGAACTTCACTTTATCACGCATTTATTCACTGTCACTTACAATACTGCATCTTAGTTTGGGGAAACACATATTGCTCGCACATAATACATCTACAACATTTACAAGATCAAGCCTTGAGGATCATTAATTTCTCTAGTTACATGTCACATGCAGTACCAATTTTCAGTTCCTTAAAAATACTACCATTACGGTACATGCTCCAGCTCAAATTGGTTTTACTAATATACCGCACACTAAATCATGAAATAATTTTAGATGCATTTAATAACTCTGCTCTTACCAACACTAACAATACGAGATTTTCCTCTAACAACAATTTTTTACTTCCTCGAATAAACACTAATTATGGAATGTTTACTTCCCTTTTTACGGCCATTAAATACTGGAACAATCTACCACCCCATATTAAAGCCTGCCGCACAACATTAACATTTAGGAGAGAGACGAAGAAATATTTACTAACGACACTACTGGCTACTGATTCATTACTATAAGTATATATTGTGTACAAATCTATTTCCCAGTTTTCAATGGTTCTGTACTTACCTATTGTATCGACAGCCTTTATTTATTGGTTATTCTATATCTTCCTTTGTCTTCTTTTTTCTGCTTTCTTAGGCATTTCAAATTTTTTGTCGCATAGTCTATATAACATTTGTACTTTGCGTATTGTAAGCATATATTTATTTCTAATTATCTGTTACATTAACACCGTGTTCTTTGACATGTGTCATTCCTATGTTCCATAACGTGTCAAATACTACATATTTATTTATTCATACGCTGTATCGGTTTCATTTGCTTGTTTTGAACTTCAATTATTGTAAGCAACTTTTTGTATTTGTTTATTTTTTCATTAACTTTGCGTTTTCTGATGTCTGTCGCTGCTATGTTGCCAAAATGTATTAATTCATGCAATGTTAAATTACTAATAGGAGGTCCCCCTGACAGTTCTTGTAACTCCGGGACCTCCTTCTGTACTAATGATGAATGACGAAATAAAGGCTATGTGACTACATGAAAAGTCACCTCACCGAGGGAATTCAAGAAGCGGCTGGTGGACTGACTTCATTGGATCAAATAGACAAGCAAAATGGATACATTTGTTGCTAACAGAAAGATGAAGAGAGAAAGCACAACAAACTAGCTGATGGTTCATTCAAGATGAAGAGAATCCTGCCGATCTACTCAAGCGTAGTATAAGCACAAAAGCGTTGATGAACTCGAAAATATGAGGGTATGGACCCCGGTAGAACCTCCGTGGAGCCGCAAAGAGCAAGCGTGATTCACACGAATGCACAGATGGACTATCGACATGAAGCGTAATGTCACACATGCACACGAACAACAGAGAATAAATCACTCTTGGAAGGCAAAAATTTTCATCATACGGGCGGCTTCTAAGAGTAACAGCATGGGCATTCAGATTCATAGACATTGAAAGAAAAGAACATCACAAGAGGCCATTAAAAGGAGCAGTAATTAAAACTGCAGAGACATATTGGATACGAAAAACACAAGTACTGATCAGACAAACAAGTGACGATGCGGATTCAATTGGCAAATCCTTTAAAATAAATGGACAAGAAGTCTACTCTGACGACACAGGACTCATAAGACAGAAACGACGCCTGCGCTACCGCCAAGGATCAAGCCAGCATGCCATCGTACTTCGAAGGATGGATACTTCACGGAACTACTGATTCATCGTGTTCATCAAACAATATTGCAGTGTGGAGTTCAAGCAACACTAGCGTAACTGCAGGCCAAGTTATGAATTTTGCAAGGTCACCACCTACCATAATCTACTCCGACAACGTCAGGACCTTTACAAAGGTCGAGAAGGATGCTTGAAGCTGTTGGACACGAGAGGGTGAAGGATCACTGCACTACACACCAAATACAATGGAAAACAATAGCCGAGTGCACCCCGTCGTGACGAGTATTTTACAAGCGCCTCATACAAACCTGAAGACATGGATGCGAAAAATCATCTCAAGGAAAACAACCTCAACGCACGAACAATCTACAATCGCGGCATAAGATGAAGGAACGCCTAACATTCTACTGTTATCTTTCGTGTACGGCGAACCTAAGCAGCGCATGCCACTGACGCCTGCAGATATCATAGGCGGACGGCAACAACTTCAAGACGGACAAACAAGGCCGTACATCGGAGCGTTGACGCATGGCGAAATAGATGAAGACTCGTGAAAGCTGCCTCGAAGAAATGGCATCGCGAATATCTCAAGGAAATAGGAGCAACTGTCAAAGTCAAGGAGTGACAAGCGAAACCATTGTCCAAAGGCGATGTGATTTTAATTGAAGACTGGGGTCCAAGAAGATTTTGGAAAATGTGGTGAATTGAAAAAAAGTTACCCTTGATGTGAAGGAATAAGAAGAGCTTTCCTACTTCGGACAGGCTGCAAAGAATTTCTCAGAAGTATCAACAAGGTCTACCCCCTTGAAGGCTGCTTCAAACAGCCCACCAAAGTCTATCTCAGTACAAGTTGGGCGGGCGGGAGCCTGTAAAATATCATCATCAAGGCACTTGAAGAAGACGCACAATAGAACGGCTCCTCGTCGCGAGCGCGTGCTACTTCTTGAAGAACCGTTCATATTCAAATCAGTCACCGGTCACAATCGTATTAAGAGGCGCAGCTAGTTGAATGCAGGAAGGAAGGGTGCACAATGTCGTCATGGCGTATGGGAGAGTTTGAAGGCGCCAGGAAGATGCTCTCGGTTACTGCCACGCACGCCTCGCATCACCATTCTTCCCTCGACAAGCATCATCACCGATTTCGTGCTCACGACATCGCGCCTAAGCATATCATACCGTAAATCTGTCTGATTCCGCATTTGCATTTCGGCATAGCCTGTGTACTGATATGCAAGTAAATATAATAATTTTAAGTCGAAGTAAGGCGCGAACGTGCACGGAGAACTACAGAGTAGATGAAGCCACCGCCCTCTTAACAGCTGATTTTTTTTATTTCACGTGGTAATTACGCACAAATCATCGTACAACAGGAAGAAAATATAAACAAAAAATCACCGTCAAAACATACATTACATTCTAGAAAAATTATCTATCAAACGCCGCTGCCCCTCGAGTAAGAAACTTTCTTTTTTCAATAAAGGACACACTGGCGCAGCTGACTCATTTCTTCTTCTACTATTTATCTCAAACACCGCTATAATCTTCCTGTTCACCAAAAATATTGTTTATCTACTTGATATTTCTGTTTACTCCATTTCTTATACTCTACGAACAACCTGCAAATCACGTGGCAAACCTCTGCAACAACTTCATCAGCATCGTTATAGTCTCCCACCAAACGATGTGATGACGGACGTTCGCCTGATAATGCAAATGATGCTGATTAGGTAAAACATGCACAGCCTGGAACAATGCTCAAGATTCCAGACAATGCCTGACTAACTTTTGAAATGCTTCACTCGGCAACCTTTCCAGCTCAGGTGGCAGTTATTCTGTTAAAGTGTTTTATGTATGTTTACAGTGTGCTAGAGATGTGCTGTCGATCTGGTTTGCTACTTCCGCATCAGTAACCTCGGCATACAGGTACACTGCGCCCTTCAAAACACGTTTTGACGCTGTTCAACTGATAACTCCACGTCAGAGGTAATCACGTGCAGATAGTGCACTCTATACCGGCGTGCACATAGTGTCGCTCGCTGAAACTGCTTTCCGGGTCTCCGTTGCTTTCGTAACTTGGCGCATTCAATTCTTTGTCGTTAGCCTTCGCGGCGTCTCATATTCTTGATTTACTTTTGACTTCCCCTCTCCATATCTTTAGCTACCCCTCTCACTCATACCCCTATTTTCTACAGAGTAGGCATGCGTTGTGCCCCTCTTTGTGGTAGTTTCTCGCATCCTTCTTTCCTATTGCCCTGTATTCCGTTTGTAAACATGTTGATAGAGTGATATCGCAAAGCGATTAGGATTGTTACCCATCCATTCAACATTTTTCCAAACTAGCAAATACAGGCTGCGAAAAATTAGATAGGGCCTGGGCTATAGTGTAAATTTCCTGCGTGATGGGTTGTCACGCTCGAGAGCAGCACAATACCAATGCGCAAACGCTCCGTCACGTGGCTTTTTCATATATCGCGGGCTTTCTTTCCAACCCAGAAAAAGGATTACGTGAGACGTATCGTACAAGAAACAACTTGATCGGTGGTTTCTGAAGGTGCTCTACAAATCTGCGTACTTTAATTGGGGTCCTCAGCCACTAAATAAAAAGTTGGGTAATTAAAATTAAGTAAGTAGTGAGTTATGGCGAAAAGAAAAGATTGGCTGAGTTATTGCCCACTATTGCGAACAGTATGCGTTCGGTTAAATTCGCTTCCGACACGCTTTTGAGTTTTAAATTTTTGGCTCAAGTAATGTGGGACACCCTGTATATATATATATATATATATATATATATATATATATATATATATATATATATATATATATATATATATATTGACACGTGTACTTATCTTTATCGGGCGACCACGTTTCGCCGCCTAAGCAATGTTATCGCACAGCAGCGCGGGACGCGCCCGCATGTATCCGAAGTTTCTGGAAAGTTATCGATGCTTCTATCCGCTGTCTGTTGTCGCCCAACCCTGTATTGTATGATTTCATCGCCTGACGCGAATGATGTAGAACTTTGTGGAAGGCACGCGGGTCCCAACCTTTAGTCTGGAACATTCGATGACTGCTGTATAAAAGCCGATGCGCTTGACCCGCCGATCAGATTTTCGACGATCGCCGACTGTGTTCGCCGCTGTCGCAATTCTTTGAGTGTAGCCTGTTTTTGAGGGCACAAGTTCGCCCAATAAAACAAGCTAGTTTCGTCTTTCGCAGTTGGGCTGCTTTCTTCACCGTCACTACCACTTGCCATTATATATATATACATATATATATATATATATATATGTATATATAGATATGTATGTATGTATATATATATATATGTATACATATATATATATATATATATATATATATATATATATATATATATATACATATATATATATATATATATATATATATATATATATATCCTAAGGCATACTTTTTTGGAAAAATGGCCGCCCGAGGAGAAGAGCGAACTCGAGCGGCTTTAGAGACTAGGAAAACTGCCTTAAAATATTTAGACTTGAGGGAAAGCTTCGTTATCAAACGATAGCACGGCAATCAGCACTCGAATACGACGAGAGAAATATATATATATATATATATATATATATATATATATATATATATATATATATGTATATATATATATATATATATATATATATATATATATATATATATATATATATATATATATATATATATATATATATATATGTATATGTATATGCGCTATCGCCCAGCAACTAAAACTCACGCCTGTACCAGAAAGAAACAGTTGCTGTCCGTATTGAGTAGTGTGCTTGTAAGTGGCACAACATCGATTTTCACTTGCGATTGGTATTTTAACTTCGAAAAAAGTCCTAAATGAACCGCCTACTCGGTACGCTGTGTGGGCTGTTACTGCACATTTCGATATATGTGCCTTGTTTTTCGCGCAAGAGATATGCAATGTTTTCTTAGTTCAGTGATGCGTTTCAGTCGACACGTCTGTCTAGTCATATATCTTCTGAGAGAAGCACAGGCTAATGATGGCAGCCGCCGGCGAAAGCACATATACCCGTGTTTATGACGCGTCAGATATATATATATATATATATATATATATATATATTAATACGGAACACAACAAAGAGCGTTTTAGTACTACAAGAAATAAAAAAGAATGCATGGACTAGGATTCCATCGTTGGACCTACAGGTCCGAAGCCCGGTACTTTACCACTAGTCCACGCCAGCAGATGAACATGGATGGATAATTTGCCATGTCAACGTTCGTGCCAAGATTGAGAAGCAGTATTAATTTCACAGAGATACTTCTCGCGCAGACATCGTATATGCGCTATCGCCCAGCAACTAAAACTCACGCCTGTACCAGAAAGAAACAGTTGCTGTCCGTATTGAGTAGTGTGCTTGTAAGTGCCACAACATCGATTTTCACTTGCGATTGGTATTTTAACTTCGAAAAAAGTCCTAAATAAACCGCCTACTCGGTACGCTGTGTGGGCTGTTACTGCACATTTCGATATATGTTCCTTGTTTTTTGCGCAAGAGATATGCAATGTTTTCTTAGTTCAGTGATGCGTTTCAGTCGACACGTCTGTCTAGTCATATATCTTCTGAGAGAAGCACAGGCTAATGATAGCAGCCGCCGGCGAAAGCACATATACCCGTGTTTATGACGCGTCAGATCGGAGCTCACCGCTTCTAGTGCTGGCACTGTAGACACAAAAAAAATTGTTTATTTAAGAACACGGATGCGAAAGCTGAAATATAGTGATTTATCCTTGTTAGACTTGTTGATTCCGGAGCCCAGACGCGCCGATAGCGTGCCGATGAACTCGGCGGATACGCTAGGCCTTAACTTCGGTGAGGGCCAATATCGGCGCTAGTAGCTGGCGAAAGCTAAAACGTGTGTATTTGAGCCTCAGAACCTTTTTTTAGTACAATAGGGAAAGTGTAAGCAGGCGAATCGCCTCAGCTTTGTTATCGGTGCGATAATATCAATCAGCGGTAGGCTTCGAACTCGGGGTCCGTTCGGGCGCGTCTGTATCTCTTTTCATGTCCACTCGACAACACTGCGACAACAGCGACAACTCCCAGTCATATGTTACGTGCAAACTACTAAAAAACGTGGCGTCCTCTGCGTTTGCGTGGTTTGTTTCAAGAATTTAGCTATCCGCCCAGTCAAAAGGGAAAATGCAGAAAACGAAAGTGATATTCAGTGTCAAATGTGCATGCATAAACAGGGCAGCTCACGCACCTTTATTCCAAGCTATGACACGAAATAGAGTTTTATGACCCCAAGACATAGCATTTTTTAGGACAAGAGACTACTATCAAGGGATGAAATTGTATAAAGAATTTAATATTCAGCAGCGCTCGATCTTGCGTACTGGAACCAGCACGGCACAAACCAAACCAGCGCAGTTTCCAGTGGGAACCAGTGAACCGCAGCGAGAACCAGCGCCTGTACAGCACAAGCCAGTGCGCCCCAGCATCATAGCAGTGGAACCAGCGTCTCGTCCAGTGCGACCCAGCGTTCTCAGTGGTGTCCCAATGAGTCCCAGCGAGCGCCAGCATCCCCAGTGTAATCCAGTGCCAAAAAACGCGCTGGTTCCACACTGGAATGTACTGGAAGACGCTGGTTTTTGCAATAGGGTTGTGTGCGCCATTGCATAAAAAGGCGTTTTCTTTAAAAAGTAAACAGAGCAATAGGGCATTTTCTGTCAAGTTTCATGGCGCATCTCTCTAAGACAGTGCCATTCTCAGAATCCGCTCCATGTGGTTGCGTCTTGCAGCGTCACCGTCTACAACTCATTTAATTACAGTATGTGCAAGAAAAGTAAATAATTAAAAACGTTAATTATTGATATTTTGATAATTAATCGAATATACAGTTTGATTTCTCGTGCAGGTAATGCCCACCGCTTCGAGTACTAATCGAACTCGCAGACTAGAAATATGCTATTTGCTAGTGCCGATTAAAAAAAAATTATGTAGAGTAAAACAAGACAGCTCGTACAGCATAGCGCTAGTATTTAATGCGACGTGTTGGTGGGTTTAGATTCCGCTTAGTTCTCATTCCAAAACGTTTACGCCTAACAAAAGGTTGACTCTTGTTCTCCTCTCTCTCTCTCTCTCTCTCTCTCTCTCTCTCTCTCTCTCTCTCTCTCTCTCTCATTTTGCGTTAACACCATCTCCATTATCCACGATGGAAATTAGCCTCGAAACTCCCAAAGGCGATTTAACATCTCGTACGTTAAAGCACACCAAAATACGAAAGGAATTCCGCCGCACACCCAAGGTCAGCAGCTGCACTGTTCTTACACTCCAGCAGCAAGCGCTTCCTCTATCAAGTAATACCGACGCTTGCGACGCAGCTGTCAGCGAAAAGCCGTGGTACGCTTGGTGCGCTTGCATCTCTATCTGGCCGGCGTGAGTCTCCTTCCTGCAGATGTGGGTTTAAAGTGCGAGCGCTGAAAATGCCCTTCGGTCTGTTAGCAAGGCAAGGTTGGATAACTTTTCAGTTTCGCGCGGACCAATAAACAAATGTTTCACGTGCAAATAACGCGCTAAACAGAAACCTTCCATAATAAAAAGAACATTCTGTAGTAAAGATGTCAATGTCTGTGCTAGCACCTGTGCTCATAGTCCATCATTATAGTCCTGCTGATTTCGATGCGCTCATAGAAATACACCCAGCAGTAGTTCACAGTTGCAACATTATTGGTAGACGAAATATGTTTTTTTTTTTCTGAATCTAGAACTTTCAAGTTGCACTGGCAGTATCGGTGAGTATTGCACCAAATCTCGCTGAATCTTTCTAAATGATGTGCCAACCATCGAACCCCAACTGACAACACAAAGAAATTTCGACAACTAAACATATAATTGAACTTTCCACTCTTCTGATTTGAGATATGAAATTGTACTGAATGTTATTATCGTTCGCTTATACATTAGTTTAATTTATGTGCGCTGTTAGGCGAAGGCCTCCCCTAACAATAGACAATGTTCTTCAACCACCTTCTATCAAATCCTGCTGATCCCTCGGGCTAACTACTCTACAGAAAAACTTTCCTTCACCCTGCCCACTCTCCTGAATAATTACAACAAAAGTACCACTGACATTTTAAAAATAGCTAATGCTGCAATACGGCAACACTATGTATAAGGTATCTAGGCTTTCTCATTGGATGATTTTTGTGTTCATTCCTAGTGTCCATTTCGGTGCCTATGTATGTTTTCAATGTTCTTTCCTGTAACCTTACTGCCGCCTTGTAGAGGGAGCTGCGGGCCCCTGTCAAGCTACCGCTTGTTCGTGCAGCTTTTACCTGCAGCGTCCTCCATCTTTCTTAATGGGAAATAAACATTATTATTATTATTATTATTATTATTATTATTATTATTATTATTATTATTATTATTATTGATTACTATTATTTACTCACTCCCCCACTTCAACTCGCCTTTGACCACTTTCGGCTAAATTTCCCTTTTTCTTGAAACTGACGCTTCTATGCAATAGACAGCCGGTGATACGTACCATGGGCTACATGACTCTCGCAAATTCATTTCTTTTCATTTATTTCAGGTGTACTATCAGTTGCCGGCTTTTGAGTTGTAACCCATGCCGCCGTCTGTTCATGTAACATCAACCATTTTTCCTTCAATCGCGCTTTCCACGGTGCTCTGCTACCTCCTTAATGTCACGTTATTGGTTAGTGACCCTTCTGTTGCACCTGCATAGACGCTCTACAAGTGCTAGACTACACGCAGGAATGTTGTCAACGTAAGCATGAGGCCATGTTATCGGGACACGGCACTTTCCTTCGGTCGAATGATCGTCGCAATTGAATTTACACGCGGATTATTCAAAAGGCAATGAATGTAACGGCGAAATGCATTCGCAGCACAAATATGAATGTGCCCTCTAGGGGAAATGCACGCTGCCTTGCAGTTGCGGCTCGTAGGTCTACTTGCCGCAAGACGTCACTGTTAGTAAAGGTCAGAAAGTTATTGTCACGGATAGAAGATCATTCTCACTGGTCGCATGTTCTTCAGGCGCATTATTATTGTTGTGAAAACGTCTTTATTTACAGGTATGACCACGACGCATTTATTTATTATTCAGTTATTACATACTGCAGACTTATCTGGTACAAACAGCACGGGCAATATATTCACAATTTTTGTATTAAAACACAAACAAAGAAGAACAACAACAAAAAGAGATGATAGCAGCTGAGGAAAGAACACAAAAAGGCATGATCATCTAGTCACACAGTGGGTCATAAGGTTCTGTTAGGCTATTCCACTCGGACGCAGAACGTGAAAAAATAGGAAAACTGATAAATGTTTGTTCTTGCAAAGCAAGAGGTTAGAATGTCACGTAGGTCTTGTAGACAATACAGAAAGAAACTGTGTCTGATGAATCGCCATTTTACCGTTAAGAATTAAGCTTAAAAAATTCAGACATTTCTTTCTTCTCAATTCAAGTAGTTCAATGTTAGCTTTCATGTGTTCAGAAGGAGAATACGTGTACTTCAATCCAAATAGATAAGCCTGACAGCAGTTTCGCTGAATATTTTCGAACTTTCCAATGTTAAGCTTAGTTTAAGGATCCCAAACAATAGACCAATAATAAAGCTTAGGTAGTATAAATTTGAAATAGCCAAGAAGTTTGACCTTAGGAGGAGAATTTCGAAGTTTATGTTTTAAGTAACAAAGTGCGGAACGCTGACGAGCAAGTGATATCAATGTAAACATTTCAAGAGATTTTTCAGTGATTATCACTCCTAGGTACTTTAACTGGTTACCTGCTTCAAAAGAAGAGATGTCAAGTTATACGCGTATTTTAGAGGAGTCTTCTTAAGCGTTACACAAAAATAAACAGTTTCATCGGTATTAATAGCCATGCCAAAATATGTGCGCCAGTAGATACATTAGCGAGGTTAGAACTCAACTCAACCTCATCATGCACATCTGTGTTTTCACGATAACCTAATCTGAGTTCTATGAGTATGTACAGAGCAAATATATAAAAGAAACCGTAAAGATACCAGAACACTTCCTTGAGGCACACCTGATGTTACAGGAAGACTGCAGGAATCACAACCATCAACGGAATTAAACTGCGTTCGGTTTGTAGGTAATAAGAAACCCAAGAGGCCAAATTTTTGGGTCGGTTAATATTTATGAGTTAATTGAGCAAATTTTCATGAATAACTCTGACAAACGCTCTGTTAAAATCTAAAAATATTGTGTCAGTTTGTCCACTATTATCTATGCATGCTGCAAATGAATGAACTACCGTCACCAATTATGTCGCAGTAGAAACATTTCTCCTAAATCCGTGTACAAAGTTTCATGATATAGGGTTTTGCTGAGGAAATTAAGTGACGCGTTTTGCTAAAACGTGTTCCAATAATTTACAACAAAAAGATGTTAAGGATATTTGGCGATAATTTTCTAATAACAAACGGTCTCCTTATTTATAGACGGATATAACAAGCTGTCTTCCATTCATCAGGTAGCGTCGCAGTTAATAGTGAACATCGAGCAAAACCACAAGTCATTTAGCAATAGTTTTGGCATAACGACGAATAAACATATTGGGCCAACCATCAGAACCACACGCCAATTTTTTTTTTTCAGATTTAACAACATTGCGGCTACACCGGGATATGCAATAAAATCAAGCTGGGATGCTAAAAATGCCCCATGACGCAAATTCCTGCATGAACTTGCTTTCGGAAACACTCCTGTAAAATAAGTATTAAAATAATCAGTGATAACTTGTTGATCTGTAGCAGACTTACCATCGACCAATTATTGATTGATTGAAAACTTTATTGTTCCACCGAGCTGGGGTGCCCGCCTCTTAACCTACACGTAGGTAGGGGGGGAGGACGAAACAGTCCCCGCGCGTTGAGGACGGTGAGTCTTCACGGCCTCAACGGCCAGGCGGATTGCTCGACGCTGGTCGTCTTCAGCCTCGCTCTGGAGCAAGGCCTCCCAGGCTTCTCTACTGTCAATGTTTTCCTTGGCCCCTGGGGAGCCCGCACACTCCCATATTATATGGTCTAGCGTACCTTTTTGCTTACAAATTTTGCAGAGGGCGTGGTTATAGTCCCTCGTCTGTGTTAAGTAGATCCAATGTGGTGATGTATAATTGTTTCCCTGGAGGCGTCGCCAAATGCGAGCATCGACCAAAACATGCGTGGCGTGCCTGTCAGCATCGCTCAAGTAATCCCAAAATTTTCTTGGTTCAGTTTTCGTTAACGTAAATAAAGCTTTTGTGAAAAAAAAAAGTGCTTAGACGCGTGCAGTGGACGTGCGGGAACGTATTTGATATCACTGATGAAAGAAGAGGCTAGACCGGAGAGGCTATTTACGGGCTATTTACACTGGAGCCAGGCAGCCAGGCCGACACTCGCTCGCGCCAAGCGCACCGACCAACTTCGTCGTCGTCCTCGCGGCGGCTCGTTTCTTGAGCATCGCTCGATGATATCGTAGTAATATGTTTGGGAGTAGACCTTTTATCGCAGTTTAGTTTTGTTTTAAATGAATAATGTTTTCCGTTATCCAGAGTGTACGTTTATGCATTTTCTTTCGCTTGTTTAAACGTATTCAAACAATAATCCCACATATCAGCTAAGTTTTTCCATAGCAAAGATACATTACCAAGCTTTTCAGCAATATCATTCAGGCATTTCGCAACCTTTCGTAATCACTCAGCTATTCCGTAATCTCTAAAATAGCGCATGCTTCTAGTTTTATGGGGAGTAAACTTCACTAGAGCAATTGACATATATACAAGATAGTGGTCTCATATACCTTCAACTATAGTAGTGTGTTCTGTAAAATCCCGGCTTATAAAGGCCAAATGTAATGTCTAGCTAGATTAACATTGGACGCGAGTGGCCTCTTTGACAATTTGAATCAGGTCATCAGTGAGCATAATGTCAAGCACAATATTCATACTTTCGCTAAATTTGCTAGTTCCTTGCAGTCGCTCCCAATCAACGCTGGGTAAATTAAAATCACCAAGCAAGAGACCTTTCTTATTTAGACAGAAGTACATACACTCTCGTAATTTAATTAGGTAACCAGGAGTAGAATCAGGTGGTCTGTAGCAAGCCATCAGGATGAAACTATGATGCCAGCAAGATATTTTTAAACAGGAACTACTGCCTACTGCCTCGATTGAAGATTTACCAAGGACTGCTACGCCCCCGCCCCTGTCTTTTTTTTTTTCTGTCTCTGCAAAAAACTTTATAAGAAAGGCCTAAGTCGTCAGCTATGTCACTGTGCAACCAGGTTTCAGTAAAAACTGAAATGTAAGGGTCCTGTTATATTAACTTTAATTCCAGACTATCCTTCCTTATAATAATGCTCCGGGCATCAATATAGTCAAAGTCTGAAGTACTTGCGCTTTGGCGTAACATGAGTAAAACGACTGACCGTTTCATTGTAGGAGCGTGCTGAAGTGCAGTTTTGGATAGTCGCACTGCTCCAGTTTCGTGCTGCATATGTATGCAACTGCGAGTCAAAGGGCGGTTTGGTTTGCTGCTTTCGTTTTTTTTTTTTTGCAGAAGCACTTGATCACTTTTCATGTCGTCCCACACATAGGCTACGTTATTGATATGTAGTTTGTCAAAAGCCAAAGAACCCTTATCGTGCTTTTCACGGGTTGTTTTTGCGCTTGCCCATAACTTTCTTGACGTCACGTGCTCTAAGCGAGAAATCTTCGCCTATAGGAAATTCAGTATTTTTTTAGTTTATAACCTTTCTTTAGAATTTTTATTTTATTTCGCGCGTCCATCAACCTGAGAATTAAAGGCCTTCACTTTCTAGTGTTCTGTCGGCCCAACCTGTGAATGCGGTCTATATCAATGTCGTTTGCTTCAAGAATTTCCTTAAAAATACCCTTATTGACTGCCTTTTCCAATAATTCGGTATCTTCTTCTTCAGATAAGGGAAAACCAAAAATGATTAAATCCGATGGTCTGCTATGGCATTCGTGCACTACGCTATTTGTACCTCAAGTAGCTGGATTGTGTTGCTCATGCGTTCAATCTGATTCTGGAGTGAAGAAATTTCAAGAGGTAGAGCAAAGTACGTCCCGTTTCATATCACAGAATCTTAATTTACTCCATTTATGTAAGAGCAATTCAAAATATAAACCGAGCTGATGTTTTTTTTAAACCTTTTTGTGATCTTGCGGTAAAGTTACGGTACCATTTCTCTGCAATAGACAGTGTTTAACGAAGCCTAGGTGTACTCCCATTCTGATCTACGTGACACATTCCCAGAGCAAGCATTGCTGCTGACATCTACTTGGCTTTTCGAGTGTTTTTATCGCTGTACCGGCCGCATGGGAATAGCTGCCTATACTTCCTCCTTTCGATAAGAATATGGCATTC
This sequence comes from Dermacentor andersoni, assembly GCF_023375885.2. Classification (NCBI taxonomy): domain Eukaryota; kingdom Metazoa; phylum Arthropoda; class Arachnida; order Ixodida; family Ixodidae; genus Dermacentor; species Dermacentor andersoni. The sequence goes on from NC_092815.1 coordinate 198,863,841, forward strand.
TGCCGTATGTATTCTATTTTTGTTGGATAAGGCTGAGTGCTGCGAACGTCGTCCAAACAATTCCTTTCATTTTAGGAGAGCGAGACAAACGAGGGACCTCGCGCACATATCCGCGTCTGTACAGTTTCTGCACAAGTCTCTCAGTGGCGATGCCGTCTTTTGGCCAGGCTTTCGCTGCGCTGTAAAAGAATAGTAGTAATTGAAATCGCTTTTGGCGGCACGACACTGTTATGTTCGCTATAGCACGTACAGGCTTCTAGACGGCGTTACACATTAAATAAGACCACCAGGCCATGTAAATACTAGGAAACGTGAATAGGCTTTCACGATCTACACGACTGACATGATCTAGGTCAGCTATTGTGAGCGACGCCCGCCTATTTTTCCAGAAGCTCTAAAGTTCCTACACGTCAGTGTACAGTACAAAAATAGTTACCTTACACGTTTATGATGCAGTAGTCATGTTATGGACAGTGTTGTATTACGCAATAGCTGCAAGTGCAATTCCTGTTTCCCTGCCAGCATTTTTGTTCTAATTTATCGAGCCGAGGGTGGACGCTTTCGGACGCTGACTATCTGCACACATTGCTACAAACGTGCGCTCCACGCTCTTTCTACAGCAACCGCCAAAGCAGCAACAAAACGCTGGGCACGGGAGGTGACGTGACCAGCACAATAAATGCCATTCTGCCTTGACGCTACGTCAAAACAGAGCGGCGGTGTCATATTTTTACTCACACTTTTAGATGTTTTTGTGAACCTGAACCTTCAAATTTCTATGTTCCGCAACTTTTGCAGGGCAGCTGATATATAAATCTTAGACAACCTTTCTCTTAACTATGACTACCTTGTCAGCAGCTGATATAATGTGCACCGTCTCTGGGAATTGTTCGAGGACAATGTCAATGACTGCACTACATGTTTTCTGCCAACTATGGTAAAGAAAACAACAACTAAAAACGCGTAGATTTCTAGAGAGGCACTGAAGTTGAAGAGGAAGTTAAAAACAATAAGGAAAAAAAAACGTTGCTCTAATACTCCGCACTATGAACAAAAAATATATTAGAAGTATCTTCTCAACTTAAAAACGAAGTAGACCAAGACAAACAAAATTATTCTGAGAAATAATTGCCGAATTTTCACGCAAACGCAATCAATAATGGCAAGCAGGTTGTTGTAATATACATAGATTTCAGAAAGGCATTTGATAAAGTCTCACACAATAAATCGACTCTTAAATTAGAGACGAATTTTTCAAAACTGACAGTTAATAAAATGGATTTCAGCATACCTGACTCAAGGACATCGACATGTATATATCCGTGATCACTGCTCCAGGCTTGTGAAAGTTCTTTCGGGTGTTTACCAAGGTACCGTTCTTGAGCACCTGTTCTTCATTATATATATTAATGACATAGTGGAAACGTTCCAGTTAAAGCTAAACTATATGTAAATAAATGCGTTTTATACTCGGAAATCAAGAGCAAGCGTGACCAGTTGCTCTTAAATCAAGTTCTGCAAGAAGTTGCTTTGTGTGTGAAAAGTGGCAAATGATGATCAATCACGACAAAAAAAGTATTTATGAGAATAACTCGTCATATAAAACCACTGCACTTTCAATATTGCCTCCAAAATGTTATACTGTCCGAAGTAACTAATTATAAATGCTTAGGTCTTTTGATCTCGAGCGACCTTAGCTGGAATAACCATAATAATTGTGTTGTCGCAAACGCAAACCGCAAGCTTTTTTTTTTCTGAGGCGAGCTATAAAGTTATCGGTTCTTTCTGCACGGCTTTTGGCTTACAGATCTGTTGTACGGCAAATTTTGGACTGTGCAGTAATAATTTGGGACCCTTTCACCAAAAGTAACACTAATGAACTAGAAAAAGTACAAAGAAGAGCTGCGCACATTGTCTTTAATAATTTCTCCAGGCATCAGTGACGGATCTGTTAGAAAAAGTCAGTGTTCAGCCTTTCGAAAAGAGAAATTGCTGTTCCAGACTGAAGTTTTTATATCAGTTGATCAATGGACATATTAAGGTCGATGTAAGTATTTAAGGTACATGTATGTCACTGCAATGTGAAGTCCTTTCTCAGCAGGCCGAGACATAAGAATTAAGTTTAACTGCCTCAACTACATACTTTCTAGTATTTGAAGCACCGGAGTGCCCCCCCCCCCCCCCGAAACTACCTCTGCTACAGCCTAGCGCAACGCTACAAAAACTCGAGAGTTGTCGCGAAACGCTTGCAGCCTCGGTAATTTTTATTGTTCATCAAATAAGCTCTGTTGTTATGGGAATACCTTGTGGTCTGAGTGATTGTCTCTGACTCTGTCAGAAAATTATGTCACGGAAGTCTTACGGGCTCACTTTTCGACCTTTATCTACATCATTTCTCTAAGCGAACGCCTACTCTGTTCAAAGAACACTGAAGGGGCACTGAAACTATTAGAACATCGCCCTCGATATGCCGCCGCACCCGTTCCTCTAATCATATCACAGACACTGACGTGCCGTTATAGCGGATTGAATGTGCTGCCGCATTCACTCTTAATCCGAGTGCGGCACTGAGCGGCCCCCGTGACCATCAGCTCCCCGAAGCGGCACCGACTGAAATCGAGACGAGAGTACGGCTGGACATGCGATACATGTCGACAGTATGTGCAGCCATTCGTCACTCTGCTAACCCTGAGACGGGCGTCGGGTGCGTGCCCCGACTCTGGAGTCAGCTGAGACGGCGCCCGCGTGGTCTCTCACTGAGGCGGTATGAACACGCTGCGTCCTCGCCTGGTCACGGTAGGCCTAACGGTTGTCTTGACGACACAAAATAAAGGCAGACAATTAGATATTGGTACAAATGTACTGCTTCGTGCTCGAAGATGAAAGCCTCGCATGCAACTTCGCCGGCACGTTGAGTTTGAATCGCGCTGGCAATGCTTGCCAGATAGCTACATGAGGAACCCGCGCGGTTGCTGGAGGTCGGAACATGGTCAATCCGCCCGGCCGCTCCGCCCGCGTCCTCCCGCGTGCGGATGGCTGTCCAGTCGTCTGGACCACGTCTTGGGCGAACGTTCGCAACCTTGCCATCCGCATGCCTACTCGTCTCCCGTGGCTCGTCCAAGGCGGACGGCGTTGGGCATCTGCACTACAAACATGGCGCTTGCTCGAAGGGAAGCAAAGCGGGGACGTGAGGCCTAAATTACAGCCACGTCACAAACAGTGTGTTCTCGTTTTTGTGATTTTTCCAGTTAGCCAGCACCCACGGAGATAGCCATCGAATGCAGCAAGCCGGTGTACCCTTCCAGGGCTTATCAGTGGTGTGCGATCGCAGACAGAAACAGGCGGAGCGCAGGAAGTGTTTTTTGAGTTTAGGAGAACGGGTCGGAAGAAATATTTTAGCCGTCGACTTTGTGATTTCTTGTGCCATGCTTCATGTATGCATTGCAAGCGAGAAGTCGATCACATATATGTGCATTCTGAGCACGACACGTGTTCAGGGCATGGAGAAGTGAAAAGTCTCCGATCAGCGCACAAAGCGTGCGCAACGTTCTACGTGTGGTTCCTTACCGCGCAGTGGTGAATGCCAGTCCTTTACAGCTTTCAGAAGTGATGGCACGATCAGTAGCGATAAGTTTTATTGCCTCGTTATCGGTTTTGCCGGTTGCAAATAAGCGCCGCGGTGACCGTGACTTTGACCTGTGTACTTGCTGTTACGAAGTGTATTCGCAAGATACAAATCGTGATATATATGTGCGATGTGTTGCAGTGGTACTAGGCGCAAAAGTGCTCGTTTCAGGCGATGTGCATGTGCTCAGAAGCGAACTGCTCATAAGTATTGCCGATGGCACTTGTTATGCAGTACCCCCCGATAGGGAGAGCCCTGTTACACCGGCCTTTCCTGCTTCGTACATGTATCATTTCTCTCAAAAGTTGTTACTGCACATTTGAGGATGCATATATAGGTGAGGCGAACTTAGAGAACATCTCAAAACTTACCTAGTTCAAGACATACAGGACTATCGTAAAATGTGGACACGCCTGAAAGCACTAATGTCGTGAATGCAAATCTCGGGTAGCGTTGATTTTTATCATGTGGACATTGGTGCGAATAGCAGACATTGCTAGGTTGCACTAAATAAATATCTTTATATTTTGTGACGCAAGCGACATGCATAGCCGAGAATCCCAACTGCTTGGTTTTTCCTCGTGATCGAGCACATAGTTTGTTTGTGCAGACACCAGGGGCATGGTAGTGAATATATTCTGGCTGAGAACTCGTTGCTTCCTTCTGATTCTAAAAATGTACAAGAAGAAATATGCATGCAAAAATAAGCAAGTAAGATTAAACGAACGTACGGAGACATATTATATTCTGCTAGCAGGCTGCAGTATCGCATGAAAGAAATTTTGACGACCGTTTTTCGTCACTGGATCACGTTACTAATACAGGCCGAGTAAGCTAAAGGAATGTTTGCCGTTACTCTATACATCCACCCTAGTTCACTGTGTGGTTCGTGTCACCTATTCTTGCACGAGCCTTCGGTTTAATGCGAACAAAATGTATTACTAGTACCAGCATCAGCTGCGTCGGAATCCCTTTAGGTCCTATCCTTTTAGTAATATTGCCGACGATCAGTGCCGAATAATGTTCCTTAAACTGAATTGTACCTGCAAAGTGTGCCCATTAAATGTTTACCTAGTACTCTTTCATCTAGCTGTAAGCGTACGGCTACCAATTATTTGTGGGCGTAGGATACTGGACGCTGTAAGTGGCCATCTCCTTTTTCTTTACCTTGCCCAGGCCACAGTTCCACTCATTAACCAAACAGTTTTGAGCTGCGCTGCCAAATTATCGAAAAGGCGTCTCGCCTCTTGTCATTCTTTATCATGTTCGTGGCGGCGGTGCATTGCGCCTGAGAATTCAGCTGTTATTACCATGTAAAGGGTGTGTATTGGCTATCATGAGAATGTTCTGAACACAAATTTTCACAAATGTGTCAGCATTAGTTATGCGATCGAAGCCAACAAATCAGGGCGACCTGCTCACAAAATGTTCATTTGATTCTGCCGACAGTATATCTGCTGTCTATATTATATTAGCCACACTGTTTTGGCCAGTGTGCTACATTTTTCTTTTGATAAAGTTTAATACCCAGCCAAATAAGATATTGTCAAACCGTCAATTTTAGAACCATACACGCGGAAACGTCTTTAATTTGTTATGTTCTGGAAATGATGCCCAAGCGCAGCATAGATTAACATCAGCCTAACCTATCCACGCAGTTGACTTTCTGCATGTGAGAAAACGAAATCATTGCCAAACTAATAGGAATTAAACCTGCATAAAATACAATATGCACATAAGTCATGATTGTATAAGTTGTGCTTTTGAGTTGATGCAAACAGTAACATGTAAATACGAGATGTATGCAGATCTTGCATTTACGTTCATGTGTGTGCAAATAAAACAGCACAACGTCTCCTATAAGACAAGTCGCACCTACTAGACCCCATCAAAGATGTGCTATGCATAATTCAGCTGGTCTTAATTACTATTTATTACGTTTATTACGTGGTGTAGCTACAACATTTTATAGCTGCATGTAATGAATTTATAGACTTGTGAATGCATATTGTAGATCTATGACAGTACTTGATGCAGCAGCTTTTTATACAGCCCTTGTCAGCGCTCGTTAGAGTGGTGTTGATTATGCCATCTAAAGAACTCAAAGTGTTTTGTGTTTAGTATACCAGCATTGAAATACTGCTCGCAGCTAGACTACTTTGTATACTAGTGAGATGAATTCCACCGTTAATCATTTTGTCACGTGTTCTTCAGTAACACACGTTGAGCGGTGTCATCACCAATGATAAGTAACACAGGTCTTATCACCTATGCATCTAGTACGGCTGCCGGCGCCATCTTACAATGGTTCGAGCGCAACTCCTCGTGTACACTCAGGTTTCCCTCCAGGAGCTGACGACTGCAGAAACTTGCTACAGCAGGTTCGATCGCTAGTTACCTGTATTATAATTGGGCGTCCGGCATTTCGACACCTGCTGGAAGGAACAAGCTTTCAAGTCTTCACGAATCACAAGCCTTTGAAGTTCGCTTTTCGCAGTAATCACAACACTTATACCGCACGAGAGATACGGCGCCTCATTTTCATCTCCCAGTTCACTGTGGACATCCGATACATTGGAGACTCACTCAACATAGCCACAGATGCCTTATCCTCTATCGACGCCACCCATTCATGGCCACACTACGAAGAAATTGCCGCGGCACAACGTTTAGACGTCTAGCTTCGGATCCTGCGGTCCTCTGATACCTTATTAGTGCTGTCTGGCGTGCTCCTTCAATTCTTTAGGCGCTATCACTTGCGACGTATCAGGGGTCGAACACACCCATTTGTTCAATTCCGACCCTGCCATCATGTATTTGACAAGCTACACGGCGCCAATCGTTCCGGAGCTCGTGCCACCCAGCGTCTAATTACTTCCTGCTTTGTTTGGCCGAGTGTGAACTCCGACGTGTGCCGCTGGGCTCGTGAATTCCTGCACTGTCAACACCTCAAGACCGTAGGACGCACGAAGTCGCCAATTCACTCCTTAAGACCACCTGACGCCCGGTTCAATCACATTCACATCGACATCGTTGGCCCGCAGCCACCTTCCCGCGGTTCTCACTGCATACTCACTTTTGTAGACCGTTATACCTGCTCACCCGAAACATCTCCTCTCACTGAAATAATGGCACTTGTAGTGCCTTCCGTGTTCGTCAGTGGCTGAATAGCGCAGGCCGGATGCCCCAGCGTTGTTGCGAGCGATCGCGGCCTACAGTTCGAATGTGATCTGTTTCGCGAAGTCGTACGACTGCTTGGCGTCCGCCATATCCATACTACCGCGTATCACCGATCGGCAAATGGAATGGTTGAACATGTTCACCGTCAATTTAAAGCCGCCTTGATGCCCCGCCTGGAATGCCCTTCGTGGACTGAAGGCATTCCTCTTGTCCAGCTAGGCAGCCGCTCCTCTTTCATGGAATATCTTCGCTGCACAGCTATGAAGCTGGTCTATGGCAGAACGCTGCGGTTGGCGGGTGAATTTTCCGCCCCGGCTATTCCTGACACGGCCGATTCGGACAGGTATATTCAGCAGCTTCTCTTGCTGTTTGCACGATAGCGTCCTTGTCCTAGTAGGGTTGCATCCTCAAGTTATGGTTTTGCCAGCGAAAACATGCCTACAGCTAGCCACGTTTTCGTACGGCATGAAGGCAAATCCGGCCATTCCTTATGACTTCCTATGACGGCCCTTTCAAGGTAGTGAAGTGGATAGAAAAAAAAACTTACCATCGACCTGATGGGATGTGTAGAAGTCGTGGGGTAGACAGGGTCAAACCAGCCTACCCAGCGAGCTCGCCATCACTGTCCGCTTTGAACGACTTTACAACCGCTGAAACGACGAATCTACGCGAGCGCCAGCATCAAAGGCTGTTTCTTGGAGACCGCTGCACCGCTGTTCTTCTCCTCAAGGGTGTGCGGAGGGGGGGGGGGAGCCCTCTAGCAGCCATCGTCATCTTCCTCGGCTACCTTTTATATAGGGCGCGCTCCGGCGCGTGTTTCTCTTACCTCGTGCTGTGCGCTGCGAGATTAGAAGGAAATTCAAAAAGAATAAAAATCATGAGCCATTCCACTCTGTTAAGGTGGGTAACCCGCTAAGCAGTGTAGCACACGATACAGAGGTGACAAAGAATTTTGAACGAAGGTACGAACACGTTTATTGTCTTGGTCGGTGGCGATCGTGACGAATGGTACGCACACACATTTATTTTTATGCATCCGCCTTCATTCGTGGTCTACACTGGTTGTATATTTTCGTGTTCTCATTTCGTGATATATTGAGGCAAACAATTTCAGACCGAAATCACCGTACCGATTGGCATTGGGCCAGCGCCGTCAGTGCCTTCGCAGAGGCAGCATGGGAACGCAAGCATGATGAGCAGCAACAGAGCCAGTTATGGAAGAAGACAACGACGACGGGCGCGCGAGCAGGGGAACGAGCCATTGCTGATGATGATCGTTGTTGCTCACAGATTTGTTAACGGACATGAAAAATGCGAGGAACCCGAGCGATAAACAGCTTCGGTGTAAAAGAAAAGCTACTTTGGCTCCTGCCATCGGTCCGAACGCTTCTCAGGTCTTTCGCTCGCTGACTTATACATTGTTGTAGTGAAATTACCCTCGGTCCCTATAATAGCGGTCAGTGTGAAGAGCACGGGGCCAGTAACTACGTGTATGCCTGACTCATTAGCAATATTTTGCACTAATCATTCTGAGCACTAAATAAAACATGCGTGGTTTTTTCGGGCAGAAATAGTGCATATATATATATATATATATATATATATATATATATATATATATATATATATATATATATATATATATATATATATTTGATCTGCAGCACAGAGAGCTGATCGCTAGAAAAGTAGCTTCGGCTTCGCGTCATTTTCTTGAGTACGCAGAAGTGCGAAAACACCTGCGTGCTTGGATTTAGGCAAACGTTAAAGAAACCTAGTTTGTCCAAATTTCCGCAGTCCCTCACTACGGCGCGTCTCACCTTGATATATGGTTTCGGCAGGTAAAACCCCATAATCACATTTTCTTTTAATTTTTAAATCCACGAAAAACTACTAGCGCTCCGACTGGGAGGTCACACACAAGCATTCGTGTTGTTTCCTTTCTGTCCTTCGAATGGTCTTGCACTGTAAATGCAAAATCTTACGCTAGGAAAACTGAGCGTACTGCATTTCAAAGGCTTCTTTTAATGCTAGGCTGTTATGGTTATAAGCATATCCTGACACCAGGTGTGCACCACTTGACATCAGATTGATGGAAAGGGATGTTTGTGCATAGCCAAGCTGTTCTAGCATGCCTGCAGGAATACACCACTGCCTGGTGCCACTGCATAGTCCAGGCGTAACAGTGTACAGGTGGTAAAGAACGCTGCTGACACTAAGGTAACCCCTATGTAGAAGGATTACATTATCTAAGCCTCTTGCAACGTTGCTTTCAATGTACTGAATTACCGCAGCTTTGATTTGTTTGGTAATATTACTATGCATGTCTGTTATATACCTCCACAGGCAGCACTGCAATAAGGTCTGTACAATGGGGAGCAATGCGGGAAGGAATGAAATATTATTCATGATGTGCGGATGAACTGTTCGTTGGTTTCGCAGAAAGATAAAAAAATGGCAATAAATCCTTCCTTACTTTTTTGGGCTGCCCTATCTTGTGCCATACGAGCCGTCACTACATTTCAATTTCATGTGTATGTTAAAGCAGCTACCAACTCAGGCAGACACACAAGACCACTTAATACATCAACCTTTTCACAGAACGTGAGGTTGCTGAACTCAATGCGAAGCTTAGTCACTTCATAATCTTAGTTTGCTTTCAGATAACATACAAGTACTGGCCAGTGTGTAAATTATGTTATTTATTTTTTATTTATTTATGATACTCTCATTGTCAAAGGCATTACTAAGGGGAGTGGTGTTAATATACAAGCTATGCGTAATAGAAGAATACAACATTCGCTCATAATACAATGTTAGCTATATCATTGGAAAAAATACATAAAATATTAGCACAATAATGTGAAAAAGACCAACATTACTAAGACCGTGTTTATAGATTGTTAGCTAGAAAATTTCGGAACTGATAGATACAGCATCAGAAGGAAGGTAATTGCAATCGCGACTAGTCCTGGGCAAATAAGAGTGAAAGAAATGCTTAGTTTTGCAAATGTCAATTCCACCTTTGTGTTTATGGCCGATGCGATGAGATCGGTAATGTGGCCTAGAGATAAATTGGTCGCGCTGAAAAGGATGTTAATACAACTTATGAAAAAGTGTTAATCAGGAAATTTGGAGGCGCGCAGACAGGGATGGGAGGGCAAGATTAGACTTCATGGCAGTAACACTAGCGGTTCGATTGTAGTTACACAGAATAAACCTAACGGAGTTATTTTGAACCAGTTCTAGTGCCGTTACAAGTTTATCCTGACTTGGATCTCATATCGAGCATGTGTATTCTAGCTTCAAGCGTATTAGTGTTTTCTACAGTAATAGTTTAAGTGACGATGGCGTTCTAAGGAAGTCACGACGTAAGTAACCTAACATGCGGTTTGCGTTGCTAATTATATGTTCGGCGTGAACGTTCCAGGTTAAGTTAGTGGTGATGTGAATTCGAAGGTATTTGTACGAGGTGACTGATTCTAATTGAACATTGTTAAGGTAAAAAGGAGATGTGGAGGACTTAGTGCGAGAAATATGCATTGTTTCACATTTGCTAGTGTTAAGTTCCATTAACCATGTTTGGACCAGGTAGCAGCAGCATCAAGATCGAACTCTAAGAGGGTAGTGTCATTAACAGTTCTTATTTCGCGAAAAATAACAAAGTCGTCAGGAAATAAAAGAACGTTACATTTTAATAGAGGTGCCAAGTCATTGATATAGATAAGAAACAAAAGCGGTCCAAGAACCGATCTCTGGGGAACGCCTGAAGAAACGTGGATAAAAGCAGAGCAGCACTGATTCGTGACAACAAACTGTAAACGATATGTAAGAAAAATTTCAACCCACTTCAACAAGGTAGTGCCTAAAGTTAGTTGATTTAGTTTATGAAGCAGTAGTCTATGTGAGACATTGTCAAATGCATTTGAAAAATCCACGAATATGCAAACGGCGTGAGATGATCGATCTAAGATTTGGTGCAATGTGTGAGTAAAACATGTAAGTTGCGTTTCACATGAATATGTTCGGCGAAAGCCGTGTTGAGCCGCGCTAAAAAGCAGTTTGATTACGGAAAGGTAACGAAGTTACTGTAGAATACATGTTCTAGTATTTTGCAACAGTTACTGGTGAGAGAAATAGGGCGATAATTACAAGGAATGTCTTTGACTGATTTAAAGATTGGAATCACCTTCCCTATTTTTCATCTTTTGGGGAGCGTACCCGTGTGCAAAGATTGTTGGAATATTTTTGTTAATATAATCGAGCAGTAGGCACTCGTGTTTATCAAAAATATGGTGTTAATACCGCGGAAACCGAGAGATGAGTTATTTAACCCGTCGATAAGTTTAGCGACACCAGATAAGTCGATTCGAACTGAAGGCACAGCTACGTAATTGCACGCTTGTACCAGGAGTAATTCATTTGAAGAAGCAGAGGAAAAATTCTGTACAAACGTTTGATTAAGAAGGGTCGCACAAAGATTGTTGGGTACGGGTTCGTAAGAAGAATCATGTAAGGTGATAGTGTCGTGAGGCCAAGGGTTAATGGTGCGCCAAAATTTCTTTACGTTAGAGGCTAGCATCGACGGAAGCATTGCAGATAAAAAGTTTTCTCTGGCGTTTTTGATGGCTGCAAGATAAGCTTCAGATGCAGTCTTGTGCGCATCCCAACGTAAATTAGAAGGTGAAAGCCTGGCTGCGCGATACAGAGGTTTTTTTCTTCTTGGACAGCCGTTTAAAATGGATTTTATACCACGTTGCCTGCGAATGGGTGGTGGTGACTCGCTTTGGAATGTATTTTTATTAGTTCGTGCGCTTTAGTTTCGGATGTGTCCCAATTAGATTGCACTGAGTTACTGCCGAAGTTATGCAAGAAGACGCCTGTGAATGCATGCAGTTCAGTATTGATGGCGTCGAAATTTGCTCTGTTGTAGTCAAGAATAGTTTTGTGTTGTTTTGAGCGTTTTGGCGCGGTTGTTTCGACGTGAAAGTTTAGCACTAAGTCGTCACAAATTCCAGGATAGCAAGTAACATCAGAGAGAACATCAGGGGTAGTTGTTAGAATTAAGTCAAGTGTGTGCGGTGCAGCAGCGGATAATCTGGCTGGCTCGGCAACAATTTGGGCTAACGAAAAGGCAGAACACATATGCAAAAATTATTGTGGTTCGGTTGAGTACGGAGTTAAGGTAAGATGGTTCGTATTCCATATCATATTAAGGGAGTTGAAATCCCCTAAAAGTATAACGGGTGATGTAGAAAACCGAGTGTAAATCGTATTAAGGACGTCATGCAGTTCATTTAAAAAACAGGAAGATGAAGAAGGGGGTCTATAGCACACGTCTAAAACCAGTTTGCCATGGTCAATTTTTACTGATTCCCAGATGATTTCGAGGTTTGTGCTAACTGATATGCTCGATGAAGGAATATCATTTGAACCCGCAAGTAGTACACCCCTACCTCGAGATGCAGTGCGATCGCATTTCGGTATATGTTAGAATGTGAAGCTCCATGAAAGATTTTGCGATATTGTATGTTAAGAGAGAGCCAAGTTTCCGAAAGAGCAACATTGTGCGCAGAGCAAGAATCTATCACCAACAACAATTAGTTATGTTTGTTGACGACGCTTTGTGCATTGGTGTATATGATAGACAGTTGTGTGAATGGCGGTCCACCGCCCCTCTCGCCTTAATAGAACATAGCATTTGCAGTGCCAATGACGTGCTCATGCGGCTCAGTGCGTTCATTGACTTGAATTTCTTCGATGCTATCCGTGATTGCGTTGTAAGTGTAGCGTTTCTTATTAATCATGTGCTTGTTGTAGCTGAGTAGGAAGGGTGGGCAACCGGGACGCTTTTTGGTGAATTCGGTTAGTTTTCTTCGGGTGACACGGGTGGCGGGAGAGAAATCTTCAGACACTATTAATTTTTTTTTCAACAGCTTGCGTGCGGAAAGTAGCAGCTCCTTTGTGTTAAAGTTCACGAATTTCCCAATAACTGGACGGCATTTGTTTGGTGACAGAGTGCCCAGACGATGAGCACGTTCAATCGAACCAGCTGGAAATTAATCTACGATTTCGCTTAGTACTTGAATTAATTTTGTTTCCGTTTCATGCCATGTTTCCTTGGTATCAGGCAAACAATAAAATATTAGAATATCTCTTCGTGACCGATCTTCCAGTTCATCAACTCGTGACTGCAAGAGGATGTTCTGTACAGCCAGTAAGTCAGCAGTTGACTGTATCTGTGTAATTTGTGCACCAAGGTCGTCTATTGTACATGATTTTTGTTTTTGCTAGGGCGTCAAGTCTGGTTTGGTTATAGTATACTTGGGCTTCAATGTTTTTTTGTGTCCGTATTTAGTGCTTTTTGTGTCGGCTGATAGCTCGGCTTGGAATTTTTTACTCTGTAATGAGCGTGTGTGAACATCTTTGAGCAACCGAAATAGGGCACCCATTTGTTCAGCCAGCTTTTTTGGTAAAGATTCCATATCAAGAACTGCATCTGCTCTAGTGGTGGGCCCAGGGCTAGATTCAATATCCCCGCAGCACAATATCAGTAAGGCCATAGAAAAGCACTTCAACAAGGTTTCGCGCAAGACATGCGGGCATGGGAACAGCAACAAACAATGATTGTCGCTTTTATTTGCATACAGGGAAAAATAGGTACACACCTGCATGGCGAAAGTTTGACAATTAGGAGTGGTGTCGAAGCTCCCATGCCCATTGAAGGGAACGCTGGCCTGCCGGCAGCTTAAATCGTCCTCGGTGGTTGATAGAGTGGTCCATTGCACTGTTGTGCCGTAGGCGAGTTGTACCGCTCCAGGCCCATCATAGTCAACCACGCAGCAGGTGGGCGCAGGTGACATTTCGTCCGGCCGCCCAATCGAAGGGGCCGTCATTGACAGCGGGGTGAAAAAGCTTGAGCAGCCACTGACCACAGCCGATAACCATGGCGCGAAGAGCGCTTGAATGACCTGCATGGCAAAAGTTTGACGATTAGGAGCGTAGCCGAAGGCGCTGCTCTCATGTCCACTCGGCAGTAGTCGAATTGTACCGCTCCAGGCACATCATAGTCAACCACGTTTGTTAAAATGTGGCTGCGCATTAAGCAGCTAAGTTGTTACTATAAAATGCGCACTCCATGTCCCACTCACTCAAATAGATTGAGTAGAGCTTACGATAGTTCACAGATTCTGTGCGAGCTTATTTTTTATATAGGGAAATATAATTAAAATAGAACACGCCTGTATGGTACTTGAAGCATCAAACGGTCTCAAGTAGTTCATCCATGTTTGCTGTCATGGCTGAGTCAGGGAACACGCCTGTCATGGTACTGGTTAATCTTTGTGCAATTTGGTAACGTGTTGTACATTGTTTAAAGACTGAATTAGGTAGGTCTAAGTTAAAGGGGCCACCCAGGCCGGCAACATGTAATTATTTCATTTCACTCGGAACAAGGTAACTTACCAATAATACAAATTATTATTTGCTTTCATTTAATTATTCTCCTTGAAACCATCGATGAGTATACATTTATTTATTTATTTTATTTATTCAATACTGCCAGCAACCTTTCGACCACCAAGGCAGGAGTGGGTACATTGCATTATAAGTTATTTTTGGTAAAAATCACTGTCGTGCTGTCACGAAGAGAGAACAGTGAAATGCACAAAGACCAACACGAGTAATACGATATAGGATCAACACTTATTACCCTGTGGGCACTTTCTAAGGAGTAACATAGAACGCGCAGCAATCACAAGAAAGGAACAAGGGCTCTTAAAAAAGATTCCGACGTTGACAGGTTCAGCACCTCATTCGGCAGCCCGTACCATTCAACAATGGTCCTCGGGAAAAAGAAACCTTTGTACGCATTTGTTCTACATTGAGGTACTGAAATAGCTTTACTGTGTTTCTTACGGTACATGTGGGAACGTGTTAACTTGCATGTAGGCCTGGAAATCTAGTTTTACTTGGCTGATAATGATGTTGAACAGCATTTTTAGGTGGTGCAACTTTCGCCGTGATTCCTGTGTGCAAAGAGCGGACCGCCTATAAAGATCAGATATGGACACGTGTGTACCATAAGCACTGTAAACAAAGCGAAGCGCTTCTTTTTTAATACGTTCTATGCGGTTAGCTTTTGTTTTGGTGCGTAGATTCCACACTACATCTGCGTGCACATCTAACAGGCGTACGAGGGACATGTATGCAACAAATTTTGTTTTACTTTTACGGTGCTTCAAGCGATCCCTGAGAAACCACAGTCGTTTTGATGCTGTAGAGACGATGTTTTTAATATCGGAGTCCCAACTTTATGCGCAATCAATAATTATACCCAAGTACTTGAACTAGTTAACAAAGGTGATTTGGTTATTGTCCACAGTGTATGCGTAGGGAAGTGGTTTTTTTTTTACGTGTTATTGTCATTTGAGCGCATATTGAGGTGTTCAAAGTCATCTATAACACATGGCTCCAGTTAGTAACTTTTTTAAGTTAGTTACATTAGTTAGTTAGATAGCCATTAGGTTAGCGCGACTTGATCCTCAATTGTTTCGATGTTGTGGTAGACAATGCAGTCTTCTTCAAAATAAAACGGTTGTGCATAGGAGAGCCTACGGCCAGGTCATTGAGATATATGAGAATAGGCCAAGGATCGAGCCTTGAGGAACCCCAGAAAGCACTGATCCTGTATGAGACTTCGATTTATATGTTTGTACGTATTGATGGCTGTGAAAAAGCTAACAGTCGAGCCACATTACGAGTTGGTTATTGTTTAAGAGGCTGCTAAGTTTCGCCATTAAAGTAAAATGAGACACGCGATCGAACGCTTTCTGCAAATCGAGAAAAATTACGTATATTTGTCCACCTTTGTCCAGCGTCACGAAGAATTCATTGGTGATATGAATCAGTTGCATGACCGTCCATAGGCCACGCCGAAAACTAAGCTGGCTGCTCGTGAAAAAGTTCTCGCTCTCCAAAAATGAGCTAACGTGTTTAAAAATAAAGTGTCCAATAACCTTGCTGGCAGTGGACAACAGAAAAGTGGGCCTATAATTCGCTAGAGTACTTGTAGTCGGATTTGTAGATTGTCATCCCCTTTGCATTTTCAAATCTTTAGGAACTTCACCTTTATGCAGACTCGTGCTGAATATAAGAAATAAAGATTTCGCGTACCATTCAGCGTATCTGTAAAAAGAGCAGTTTGTAATATCGCCCGGTCCGGATGCCTTCCATGTGTCGACATGAAGAAGTGCTGAAAACATTCCCTGTTCGCCTATGACAAGTTAATATATATATATTACTACGGAACAGCCGCCACAGTGTGGCTGCATTGAGGCGGACGAAGACGACGTGTGTGGCGGCTTGATATAGCGTCGCCATTTTGGCCTCCGTTAGCTTCCCTGTATTGTAAATAATATTCTGCTTCAGCTACACGTAACAATATATATATATATATATGTGTGTGTGTGTGTGTGTGTGTGTGTGTGTGTGTGTGTGTGTGTGTGTGTGTGTGTGTGTGTGTGTGTGTGTGTGTGTGTGTGTGTGTGTGTGTGTGTGTGTGTGTGTGTGTGTGTGTGTGTGTGTGTGTGTGTGTGTGTGTGTGTGTGTGTGTGTGTGTGTGTGTGTGTGTGTGTGTGTTGGCAAAGATACGCAGGAAAATTGGTCATTAAAAGCTGACGCTATTATACGTGTGTCTGTAACGGTAGAGTTCTTCAGCAAAGTGTCGCTTCCAGGTTGTTTCTTATCTGCTAGGCGCCTCGAACACTTTTGTGGGTCGCTAGTAAGGTAGCTGTACATACTGATGTTAAAAAACTGGTCTTTGACAATCTAATCTTCTTACGCAACTCCTCTCAAACAACCTGCAAGTTGTACCTTTTCTGTGAACGAGCACTTCACAAGCGCTTCACGCGGCGTTTTAGGCGAAGGATTTCACGTGTAATCCAAGGGTTAGAGCTATTCACTTTCCAAAGTTTAAGAGAGACAAGCTTCTGTATACACTCATGAACCGAGTGCTTGGAGCTCAGCCATAAATTATCAGCTCTCGGAATGCCATCCGCAGCCATACTATATAGCGTGTCATAGTTCAGTTCCACAAAGTCTAAAATACTAGTGTCGTCCACGTGGTTAAAGTAAAAAAATTTGTGTTTTGTCCCTCGCGTCTCGGGCTGTCTGAAGTTGCTTGTAAAAAGTACCATGTTATTGTTAGACATTCCAGGTAGAATATTCGTTGTGAAACCAAGCCGACTAACCGTGTCAGAAACACAAACGAAATCGAGGCACGAGCTTGTGTCTGGCGTGATTCTCGTTGCGGCACACACCACCTGCTTGAGATTGTAGCAAAATGCCATATAAGGAGGTTAATTCTAACTGGAAGGCTGGGCGCACAGAAAATCCCAGTTCGTTTTAGGTAAGTTGAAATCGCCGCTCATAATGATATGAGTGTAGCGTTTGCTATGTTCGCCAAGGAAATCGTGTAGCGATTCCAACATGGCTATCTCAGCATTCGATGGCCTGTAGACGGCACTGATAAAAGTGCTGAGATTGAAAACCCTGAGCACGAGCCAGGCCATTTCTACATTCGTGTTGTGGCATACCAACTAGTAGTCTAACCCATTTTGATTACGATTGCAACACCACCTCCCCTTGTACAGCGGTCAAGGAGAATAATTTCATGCGAATTTGGTATAACGTCGTTATCAGGAATGCTGTCATGAGGCCAACTCTCAGTCAGGATAGAAGCATCTAGCTCGTGGCCATTATACGTACGTATTGCTTTTATCCCAGTCATAATGAACACTCACTGCATACCCTTCACATCCTTGCTCCATCAGGTCAACCGCTTATACACAACATATTTACACACGGTAAGAACTTCATTTCATGGCTGAGCCCATCTTTTATTTTTCTGCTTCAGTTAAGATTATATTTTGTCTGCGAAGTTTACAAGCAGAAAGCATTCCATCTCTAAAAGGCTTGTATTATCCTGCGCTTCGCCGCCCGCTTGCTCACCATACCGTTCGCGTAGCTTCCTAGTTATTTTTCTCTACTGTTAATCAATGTTTTCCATTACAAACACTCTCCCAGCCCATTTACTTTCCTCCATATTCCTCAGTCGTTCCTCGTAATCAATTTTACGTTGAGCTTCCCTCACTTCCAAACTTTTCCAGTTCATATCACCCTGCACAAATTGTTTTGTGCTCTTCCCGTGAGCGGCCAATGCGAGGCTTCCCACTGACCTTTGGTTGTCATCGAGTCCCGAGTGTACCGCAGACTTCAAGCAAGCAACCACATTTCCAAAAGTAAGTCCTAGAACGATTACACCTTTCCAAATACCCCGGAGCACCTCGTACCTATTGTATCCCCATGGGCTCCGCGTTTCATTATGGTCACATTTCTCTTCGTATTGGTTGTTATTGTTAAGAGATGCGTAGACGTCAGTGCTGTTGGTGCTTCAAGATGTCTGTCTCCGCTTTCCTTCTGGCGCTCTCTTCGCTCTCGCCGTTTTTCACCGACCGCCGCGCTCAACGTTCCCTTCGCTGTGCTCGTTCGCTCTGTTAAGCCGAGGTAGGCTGAGGGACGCTGAGGGACGCCGAATTGCGCCGGCGCTCAACGCAGGAACGGGCAGAAAAGGGCTGCGCTCTAATACTATGGCGCCATCTCGTAGTCCCGAGCGGCACTCTGTTTTTCTCATGACCCTTTTGTCATACTCTCCTCCTCCGCTTTCCGCCTCATGCTCTCACTGTAGCCTCCCCCTCCACTTTCCTCCTCGTGCTCTCTCCGCTATCGCCGTCTTTCATTCCCCACTGCTTTCCGCACGTAATTCTTGCATCACTTTCGAAGCCAAAAGTAAAATATAATTCCGTCTTCATGTCATACAAGCATGCTCGTTTCCGTCGATATTACAAAGAGTATTCGCCTTACTAGAACAATTCAAAGACATGTTCAGTTCGCTAGACAGTAAGCATGACGGCGGCAGCAAATCGCACCCTTCAGTTGTGCATCTGTTGCTTGTTCTGTTTTGCATAAGAATTCTTAGGCGACTCACACAGGAAATTGGCCTATCGGTTGCTAACGCGCAACGCGATGCGTTCCATAAAGGAAAATCGAATGAATTCGAAACAACGTCGCCGGTGTTGACCTACGACTACATGCTCGAAGGCCGAGTGTCTTATTCACTGGGCTAAACGTCCACGCTTGCAGAAGGTGAATATATCTGAGCCAAATCAATCTATTGTACACGCGCTACAAAACACATATCAAATGAGAGCTCTTTCGAGCAAGGCTTTGAAAAATTTGGTGATGGTGGAATAAAATCCATCTCTACGCATGTAGAGCCGACTTGGAGCCTTGTAGACACAAAGGAAAATTCCGATTTTGCGAAAATTTAATGTCAGACGCGCCACATTCCAGATGCGTTCCGGTGGTCCCGGAATGCACCTTCCATTGGGGCGTTCCTTCATCGAGAGAAATGCCACCAATCTCTGAGGGCCCATGCGCTTCGCGCCGCGCCACACAGACAATTAAGCAGTCACTTAGTTCCTAAGCTTTGAGGCACTTGAAACGTTCATGGAAAGGGCCAAATTATCCAGAAAATTAGTGACAGATTTCGCGGCGTTGTGATCGCTAAACGTTGGAACGTCCAACGTCATCAACGTCAGTGCCGCGGGCTGCGCGCGCTCGTGACTCGCTCGCGTGGCGGCGGCCATTTTCGCGAGCCGAGCCGATAAGTTCTGGCACAAGGCGGTGATCTGGCTCAAAGGCAACGAGGCCATCGATTCTTGTCGCTCACTGGCTCCACCGGCTCCAGCTCCCGCCACAGTCGAGACTCCGGGTTGCTATTCACCGTCTACCGACACTGCGTTGCGTGCCGAGGAGCTCGTCTCCATGGAAACCCAGACAAACATGACGCAAGAAAACATGTGCCCACAGATAACGCCGCACAAGAAGCGGTAACCCAACCACAAAAGACACCACAACCACCACCGTCAAAATGCCAATAACCTATGCCAACAAACGAGAAGCCCTGATGCCTATCGTCTGAGAATCTCCAGCTGGCCCCACGTTACGGGCACCAAAAGT
This sequence comes from Dermacentor andersoni, assembly GCF_023375885.2. Taxonomy (NCBI): domain Eukaryota; kingdom Metazoa; phylum Arthropoda; class Arachnida; order Ixodida; family Ixodidae; genus Dermacentor; species Dermacentor andersoni. The sequence goes on from NC_092815.1 coordinate 198,883,726, forward strand.
GCGCTCATGGTCGTGGCCTCAGAACCAGTGGCCAGCTCAGGCGCTCAGAGACGACATATGGTGCAACAGCCGTTCAAGAGACGACCTTTTACCTGGAGCCGCAGACCAACTGAACTGCTCCGGCCCCAGGCTGGCTTCCCATGGCACGGGCGCATGAGCCAGGCTCAGATGGTAATGATGGCACCCCAGTAGCACAGTCATGCAGCCACCGTACTCTCCGAATGTGCACGTGCATTCACCAGTCGATACGTGAAAACTGCTCGTAGCCATTCGTAATGCTCCTAGCAATCCTTATCTATTCGTACTAGCAGACTGGCCTAACGAATAAACAACATCATGGGTTCAACGTTTGATTCGTAATATTATAAAGGAGATTTATTGGGGTTCGTAGTGACCGCCGGTTCTAGCATGCACCCAGCAGTTCCCGAGCTCGAGCCTCTACCACGCGCTTGATGCTGCCGATGCTGCTGACTCTGTGCGCACGTTCGTTATCTTCCTTACAATGGCCCCGCGGAAATAAAGGAGCCATCCTGGCGACTTAGTTTTCTGGAAGGACGGTAGAATGGTGATGCGGCTTGAGACGCTGAACGTGAAGGACTTCGCGGTTACGACGTCGCATGTCGGACGGCGGAGTTAGCGGCTCAACCAGGTAATTAACGGGTGATGTTCTCTCGAGAACGCGGTATGGCCCGTCGTACTTCGGAAGGAGTTTTGTAGCGAGCCCAGGCGTGCGGTGTGGCACTAACAACCAGACTAGAGCGCCCGGGAGAAAAGTGGGAGTCGAGTTCTGGGCATCGTGAACGGCTTTTTGACGGTTCTGGTCGTCCGAGGTGAATCGGCGGGCCAGCTGGCGGCATTCCTCGGCGTGTCTGGCGGCTTCCGAGATCGGCAGGCATTCGGATGGGTCCGGCCGGTAGGGCAGAATGGTGTCAATTGTGTGCGAAGGATGACGGCCGTAAAGAAAGTAAAAGGGTGAGAATCCGGTAGTGGCCTGAGTCGCGGTGTTGTAGGCGTAGGTGACAAACGGAAGAACTAGGTCCCAATTAGAGTGATCAGGTGAGACATACATGGCGAGCATGTTACCAAGAGTTCGATTGAAGCGTTCCGTAGTACCGTTAGTCTGTGGGTGATATGGAGTGCATTTACGATGAACAATAGCGCATTCAGCAAACAGTTGTTCGATGACTTCAGATAAGAAGGCACGGCCTCTGTCGCTTAAATGTTCACGTGGACCTCCATGACGAAGGAGAAAACGGCGAAGTATGAAATTGGAGACCTCCTGCGCTGTAGCATTTGGTAGAGCAGCAGTCTCCGCATAACAGGTTAAATGGTCTATCGCAACGATTATACACGTGTTGCCGGTAGAAGTTAGCGGAAGTGGCCCGTAGAGGTCTATGCCCACGTGATCAAAGGGTCGGGATGGGCATTGTATAGGCTGGAGTTCACCGGCGGAGTTGTGCGGTGGCGCTTTGCGGTGTTGGCACTCATGACAAGAGCGGGCGAACTTTCGAACGAAATCGTACATTCACCGCCGATAATAGCGGTGTCGAAGTCTTTCGTAGGTCTTGAAGACTCCCGCGTGGCCACACTGAGCATCGACGTGGAACGAGGAGCAGAGCTCTGATCGCAAGATTCTCGGAATGACGAGTAACCAGGTGCGTCCCTCTGCGGCATAGTTGCGTCGATATAGTAGCTGGTCTCGAATCGCAAAATGAGGAACTTGGCGCCGAAGCGTACGTAACGCCGGAGCTTTCGACGTATCCGACAGAAGGTCGAGCAGAGATGCAGCCCAGGGATCATTACGCTGTGCAGCAGCGATAGTGTCAACGTCCAGAGAGGATAATGTGCACTCACAGGAGGAGTCGTGACTGGCCTTCGAGGGAAGCGGCGATCGGAATAGCACGTCAGCGTCGGAGTGCTTTCGCCCGGAACGGTAAACCACGCGGATGTCAAATTCTTGGATTCGCAGTGCCCGGTGGGCAAGGCGGCCCGATGGATCTTTGAGTGTCGACAGCCAACATAGTGCGTGGTGGTCGGTCACTACGTCAAACGATCGGCCGTATAAATATGGCGAAACTTGCCAAGCGTCCACACAATGGCCAAACACTCTTTTTCTCTAACGCTGTAATTGGTCTCCGCCTTGGTTAACGTGCGACTCGCGTATGCGACGACGAATTCTGTGTGGCCAGCTTGATGCTGTGCCAGCACAGCGCCAAGGCCTACACAGCTTGCATCGGTATGGATTTCGGTTGGCGCTTGAGCTTCAAAATGGCGAAGGATGGGTGGCGTCGTGAGAAGACGGCGCAAGGTTGTGAAGGCGTCGCCACACGCTGGAGACCATGATGAGAAATCTCTAGCGCCACCAAGGAACTGCGTGAGAGGCGATATAATTGACGCAAAGTTTCGAACGAATCGCCAGAAGTAAGAGCAGAGGCCGATAAAACTGCGTAGCTCTTTCATAGTGGTAGGTGTTGGGAATGCAGTAACGGCACGTCGCTTCTCGGGATCCGGGCGTATGCCCTCCTTTGACACGACATGGCCTAAGATTATGAGCTGACGAACAGCAAATCGACACTTCTTCAGGTTAAGTTGCAACCCGGCGTTGGTCAAGCCAGTGAGTACGTGCTGGAGGCGCAGCAGGTGCGTTGCGAAATCAGGGGCGAACACCACAATGTCGTCAAGATAGCAAAGACAGATTTTTCATTTGAGGCCACGCAGAAAATTATTCATCATTCTTTCGAACGTAGCAGGTGCATTGAAAAGTCCGAAAGGCATGACGGTGAATTCATACAAGCCGTCTGGTGTAACAAAGGCAGTTTTTGGGCGATCGTCCTCAGCCGTCGGAACCTGCCAGTAGCCTGACCGCAAATCCAGCGAAGAAAAGTACTTGGCTCCCTGCAAACAGTCCAGAGCATCATCGATGCGTGGTAATGGGTAGACGCCCTTCAGCGTGATCTTGTTCAACCGTCGAAAATCAACACAGAAGCAGATGGAACCGTCCTTTTTTGTGACGAGGACCACGGGAGAGGCCCATGGGCTTTGCGAATGTTGAATGACGCCTCGACGGAGCATGTCATCGACCTGGTCTGCAATGACGCGACGTTCCGTAGCGGACACGCGATATGGTGTTTGTCGCAGCGGTGAGTGAGAGCCAGTGTCGACGCAATGCTCGACCGTCGATGCACGGCCAAGAGATGTTTGCGCAACGTCGAAAGAATGGCGGAAGTGCTGAAGGACTGCGAGAAGTTGAGATCGCTACCGAATGCGTCAAATCTTCGGCGATGAATGGGCTGAACACACCAGTCCATGATGAGTCGGGTACGGAGAGGGCACTCAGTTCATGGACGGCAGTAGAAGGCACTTCGTCGAGGACGGAGACAATTCGCGTTGAATCGACCGACTCGACGTCACCAAGGTATTCGCGGCGGTGCAGTGATAGCGGCGATGAAAGATGATTGTAAATGGGCATCGTGCTAACACCGGCGGCAAAATCAAGAGCTGCAAAGGGCACAGGAAGCGCTTTTCGGGTAACAAAGTGATGAGAGGGCATGAAGAAGACCGTCCCGTCGGATGTGGTACAACAGCAGAGTGGTACGAATGCTGAAGAGCACGGGGGAATACAGGTGTCTTCTTTCACGACAATTTTAGCGGCAGGATGAGCATCGACGGAGGCCAGGTCACCAAGGCGGAAAAGTTCAATCTCAGCCCGAGCGCAATTGATGATGGCATTGTGACGTGAGAGAAAATCCCATCCTAGAATAACGGCGTGGGAGCACGATGAAATAACTATGAATTCAATCGTGTACAAAACGTCCTGTATGGTCACACGGGCAGTACAAGCAGCGGTAGGGCAAATGGGTTGAGCACTCGCCGTTCGAAGCGACAATCCAGACAGAGACGTCGTCATTTTACAAAGTGAACGGCAAAACCTGGCATCCATAACTTAAATAGCGGCACCGGTATCGACGAGGGTGACTGTAGCGACATTTTCGATAAACACATCGATTACATCGGCAGGTAAAGGAGGAGGCCTTCGGCATGTCGACACTTGCGCAGTTCTTGCCTCAGGAACTGCGTCGTCTAGTTTCCCTCTTCGTTAGCGATGGGTCGTCAACGCATAGGGGAAAGTGATAGGCGACGTGGAGAGGGTGATCAAGGCGTTCGAAGCGAGGACGGCGATCAGTCTGGGAGCGAGCTGGCGATGGGTCGAAAGGTCCGTAAGGCGCACTTGAATCACGCGGCCCATAGGGCGCTCGGCGATCGTCATCGAACGCCTGCGATCGGCGGCGGCAGAACCTTGCGACATGACCGGGATACCTACATGCGAAGCATTTAGGGCGATTGTCCGGCGTACGCCACGGTTTAGCGACGGCAGTGGTGGTCCAGGGGACGGGAGGGGAAGGGCGGTGCACAGGCTGCTGGAAGCGACGCACGGGCACAGTGCGAGGGGCCATTGCAGCAACCGTAGCATAAGTGACCGGTGTAGTCACGACATACTGCTGGTGAACAGCCGGCAGCGCTTCCGCGACCTCTTCATGGATCACGTTAAGGAGATGAGACGGCAAAGTGCTGGCAGACTCCTGAGTGACGGACACCAGAGATAGCTGTCGTGCGCTCCTTCGCGGACAAAATCCTTGATTTGGGTTAACAATGAGGCTTGTTCTGGGCCGGTGGTCAGGCTGCAGAGTGACACCGCATTTGGTGTGGGATGTCGCCTTGTCAGAGCTCGCTGCTTACGTGATTCACCATAGCTCTGGCACAAGCTGATGACGTCGCCAACAGTGCGCGTGTCCTTGGCCAGAAGCATCTGGAACGCGTCATCATCGATTCCCTTCATGACGTGTTAGATCTTTTCCGCTTCCGTCATGGCAGCGTTCACGCGCCTGCACAAATCTAGAACGTCTTCTATATAGCTGGTGAATGTCTCACCCGTGTCCCGTGTAAGAAAACGCTGCTCGGCTCGGAGATTCCTGACGGCGGGTCGGTAAAATACTTCTGTAATCGACGTCTTGAACGCCGACCACGTTCGGATATCCCTCTCGTGATTTCTAAACCAGAGACTGGTCATGCCCGCGAGGTAGAATAATACGTAAGCCAGTTTATCAGAGTCATTCCATTTGTTTTGAACGCTCACCCGTTCGTAGGACGACAGCCACTCTTCAACGTCGTTGTCGTCGGTTCCGTTGAAGATAGGAGGCTCACGCTGGCGAACGCTGCCAGCACAAGGGACGGGTGGCGATCGAAGAGTCTGCTGGTCGGCGTCCGGCATGGCTGAGGGTAGCGTCCGAGAACGGAGTTCCAGGATGGTAGAATGTAACGTTACCCAGCACGGCTCCACCACTTATAAAGGAGATTTATTGGGGTTCGTAGCGACCGCCGGTTCAAGCATGCACAGAGCAGTTCCCGAGCTCGAGCCTCTGCCGCGCGCTTGATGCTGCCGATGCTGCTGACTCTGTGCGCATGTTCGTTATCTTCCTTACAATATATTTTCTCATCATTGCATTCGAGTATGCCAAGCGTAAATCAGAATTATGACTACATTCATGGCTCTTAAGGAGTCAGTTAACTTGATGGGGAGTAGGGATGCGCGTGATAACAATGGGCTGGGGTTATTATTGAGTGCCATAAAACAAGCAAAAGCACGCACAAGCTTTGCTCACGCCAATGTCGTTTCGCAGGACATCCACATTATTGCATGAGTAGTTCAATTTTCCAGTTCTTTGCGCTTGTACCTTAATTAATCTCCACAGACCAGGCCTCTAGGTACCTGCCCATGAAACTGGCACCGCAGTCGCACACATGCACGACACCACTGATAAGGTAGCGTCAGGATGTATGCCCTTTTTTTTTCTTCACCGTGCCTCGTCTGTCTTTCCCAATCGCCTCACGTGTTTGTGCCTTTCTAGAAGCAGCGCGCGTAAATTCTGATTTTACGTAGTACCATGCCACTTTAAGTTGAAATATTGATACTTGCATATTGCGTGTATCTTGTGTACGATGCACGCGGGCGCCCCGATGAAGACGACGAACGCTCTCTGGCTCTCGAGCTGTCGCCTGTGTGACAATTTCAACACCCACCACACAGACTGGGGAAGTCGCCGCTGCTCCAGCCGAGGCCGAAGTGTCCGCGACGCCATCAGCCGAGCCGGACTGGTGATCTTGAACAGCGGAGGACCCACCTATGTCCGCCGAGGGGTGAACTCAGCCATCGATCTCTCCCTCACCAGAGAACAGTGCTCCTAGTCCTGGGACACAACTCCGGACACTTCGGGTTCGGACCACTTCCCCATTGTGATCACCTCTGTACACGGAATGAAGCCAAAGACCAGAACTTTCCACGTCATAGACTGGTCTCTGTTTAGGAAGCACAGCAGTGAGGCGGCTGATCACTGTGGCTTTCTAGACGCCATCGCGGAGTGCGCCCAGGCGGCTACCGTTCAGTGCTCTGTGCCACCGGACACGCCTGCCCCGGATCTCCGCCTACTCAATCTCCGTGCCTCCAGGCGCCGCACGAACGCAGAGGAATTCGGACAGGGAAGGCAGAGCACTGGACTGAATACAGACGAGAGGACGTCTGCTGTAGAAGACAGGCCCGGCGCAGGAGGAACCAGAGCTGTGTGAGCCTGTGCTCCAGCATCAAAACCGTTCAAGGGCCCCCTAGCCTGGGGAATATTCAAGTCACTCACCGGCAAGAGGACGAGCCGTCAGCCCGTCCTCGCTGTGGCCATCTCGCTAGTAATCAGCGAAGAGGCCCTCGGGGAACTTCTGGTGGACCGGTTCGCCCCTCCTGTGCCACAGAATGCAGCCATCCTGCCGGTCGGACACCCCGCTGCGTAGCTGCCCAGCTGTCTACACAGCATCCACCCTGCTTTGGCATCCAGCCAGGTCGCTGCCCTCTGCCTAGAGCCACTTGCCCTCCACGAGCTCCAGGCAGTTCTGAGGCGAGGGAAACGACGCAGCGCACCAGGAGCACACGGTGTAACGCCACAGATGCTCCGCAACCTGGCCGCCAGCGAGCACGGTGTAAGAATAATTTAGGTGCTGACACTCGCCGCTCCCCGTAGAGAGAACGCGCGGGCAGATTGTGTTCGCAGATGACCTTGAATCGGCGGTAGTTTTCGCCGCAAGGGTACAGATGGCGCTGTAGTATGGGAGCCCAGGGGCCCGCGCTGCCCGCTCGGGTGCGTTCAGAAATTTTCACGCCACGCGCGGGGTGAATACACGTGGTATAGGTGCAGAAGTGTACTTGCTGAAACTCGTGTGTGTGTGTGTGTGTGTGTGAAGGCTTCTCCGGATTCTCGAAAAGTGTTTGGTTGTGCCTGTCAGTCCTGTGAGTGCATTGTTCGGCTGATTGGTATTCTGCTGGGATTCACTCAACGTATACCACGCCGCGTCATGTGACGCCGAGTGCAATTAGTTGCGCTCAGGCTTGCTGCGCTTCAGAATGGGCAAGAAGTGCTTTGTACCGAATTGCAAGTCGGGGTATCGGACATGCACGGAGCGTGTGTCGCTTTTCAAGGCTCCGCGTGAACCCGAACGTTTAGAAAAGTGGCGACGGGCGATTCCGAGAGCAGACAGAGTTTTGCAGCCTACCGACCACGTGTGCGCGAAGCACTTCCCGAATGAAGTGATCTCTGCAACATATCACGCGGAATACAAGGGGAACGTCCTTCTGCACGCACAAAAAAAGCCGGTGCTCTCACCCGACGCTGTGCCTAGCATTTTCCCGAATTGCCCAGGATACTTGACTGTGCAGCAAAAAACGAGAAAACCTCCGCGGAAACGGCAGGCTCTGCCGCCGACTTCTCAGAAGCCTAAGAAGCAAGGACAGCCAGAAGCGTCGAATGCTTCTGAAGAGCTACACCTGGCCGTTGAAAATACACCAAGTTTATTGCTGGTTGACACAACGAGTTCAAAATATTCTGATGCCGAATCAACAGACGCGCCTTGTAAGAGGCCACGCTTGGATTTCAGCAGCGTCGCGCCCCCTCCACGTGAAGAAAAGGATCCTTTTCAACACGATACTGACACATTGAGTGGCACATGCACTGCCGACGCACCTAGTCACACAGCTGAAAAGGTAATTTCCTGTTTTAAATTCAGGTGGCATTCCTCCAGCCGCTTCACCTAAGCTCACTAGGCGCAACAAATCATGATATTGTTCTACAATACCTACTGAGCGGAAATTATCGTAAATACGATACGGTTGCTGCAGCCGTGTTTTCTTCCCTTCAGTATATTTATTTGATTATAATTAATTAGCCAGGATCTCATTGGACATCTAAGAGCACAGTGTGCTAGTAATCGCATAAGCTTTGCTCACTATTAGGTGCCATCCGGAAAGTGCACATTCATTTATTTAATTTCAGCGCCGTTCAGGCGTTAAAGAAGAGGTTGGTAACAGGAAAATTTTAGATTAATAAGAAATAATAAAATAGTAAGAAACATATAACACCGACTTGTTAAGAGAAGTAATGACATAATATAGATGACGTAAACGAAACTTTGGCTTAGTTCGGACGGCAGAAACATTCCTAATTCTATCATTTCTTTTCATTCAGCAACAAGTTTCTTCCTCATCTCAAAAAACTACGGAGCAAGAGAGAAGTCATGGACCAACGCAAGAGCAGCGACCCACCGAGTCCCTGTTCCTCCAGGACGGAGGACAGCAAATGACAATTTCCGCTCTGTCAGGCTGTGCTTCCAGCCTTAAACTCCCAAGTGAAGCCTGGGCAGTCCAAGTTTCTGACAGATTTGGGGTTAAATCTGTTGTTTTCAGTGAGCTAGAATTGCCGAAAGAGAGTAACCAGGCGCCTTTTCATAGAAAAGTACTAGAAGTAACCACATCACATAATGACTCCTTGTCAGTGAAATGTTTTGTTTATGGCCGTTTTGTTAACGTACAGACCATAAGTTCTGGTTTGCCCATGAATTCCCTAGCTGATATAGAGTGTGCAGTACGGGTCTTTCATGAAATGCATGTGTGTGCAGGTGGTCCCAGTGGTGAAATGTACAATAATATACGCCCCGAGTGCGCATATATTGACAAATGTGGAACCTGGCGGCACAACCGTTGCCTACTAGTGACAGAGAGTACAAGTTGCAATGCATGTGCTAAGTTAAAAGATGTACTTCGTATTCATGCTGCACGAAAGAAAAAGAATTCTCAACTGAAACACATTCGCATTCCGGCCAGTCCATCGAAAAAAACACGCATTGAAATGTTGCGGCGCGCCAGGATTGCCTGCTACAAGTCAAAAGTGCGGCTTCAAAAACAAAAACATAATCTTGAACAAGAATTGGCTAACTGCAAATCAAAACTAGTAGAAATCAGTAATGAAACACTCGAACGCCTTTCCAGAGAAGCAAACCTTCCTGAAGCGCAAAAGCTGGTGTTGAAAGAGTGTGTAGCTGCAGGCAAAGCTCGCTCAAAAAACGGTAGAAGATACTCAGATGACTGGATCTTGCTCTGCCTTCTCCTCCATATTAGGTCACCTGGAGGATACAGATTCTTGATGGAGAGTGAAATTCTCGCCTTGCCTTCAGTACGAACAATACACCGCTACATCTCATTGGTGGGCTTTAAAACAGGCTTTGATAGTAAGTTCTTCATAGCCTTAAAAAAGAAACTTGAAAAGAAAGATGACTTCAAGCGGCACGGTATTATCATCTTTGATGAGATGCAAGTCCGTAAAAGTAAGGCTGTCAACTCAAAGACAATGACCTACGTCGGTCTGGCATCAGAGACGGAAAACAGTACCGAGCTTGCAGACCATGCTCTTGTTTTTATGTTCTGCCCTTTTGGTGAAAGTTATGCTCAGCCAATAGGTGTTTTTGCAGCAAAAGGTGCCACGAGGGGTACTATTCTTGCACAGTTGCTCCTTCAGGCAATTTTACTTATGGAGGAAGCTGGAGCAAAAATTCATGGGTTTGTTTGTGATGGAGCTTCGACAAACAGGACTATGTGGCGAACACTGGGTATAAGTGGGTCACTAGAAGCCTGCCGGAACTCCTTCACACATCCAAGCGACCCCACACGAAAAGTTTTTGCATTTTCTGATGCTCCACACCTCTTTAAATGCATCAGGAACCGTATTTTGCAACAAAGGTACCTGAAAAAGGAGGGACGTTGGATTAGGTGGGAGGACTATGCAGCAGTTTATAAAGAAGACCAAGCGAATGTTGGAGCTTTGAAGGTGTGTCCAAAAATAACACATTCCCACATTTATCCAAGCAACTGTGAAAAGATGCGGGTAAAGCTTGCCACGCAAGTGTTCAGTCGCTCGATGGCAGCAGGTATTGAATTTTACAGAAACCGTGGTGTGCGCAGTCTGGGAGACACTGAAGCCACGCAAGAATTCACATTGTTTCTTAATAATCTTTTCGATGCCTTGAACCGGCGGTTTCCTCATGAAGGTGTCACAAAGCAGGGCTCTGACCTAGGCATTCTGTCACGTGGGGTAGAATGGTTGGATAACTGGGAAAAAGAGCTGCAGAGTGGAAATATCACGAAAGATATGTTCCTGACAAAAAGCACTTCTGAAGGGCTCCGAGTTACCTTGAGATCAACTAAAGAGCTTTGTGAAGTTCTTTTGCATCAGTACGAGTTCAGATACGTTCTTACAAATAAAATGAATCAAGATCCGATCGAAAGATTCTTTGGCAAGATAAGACTTGCTGGAAGCCAGAATGACCATCCTTCAATGCCAACATTTATGCAACTGTACAATACAATGTCCATTTACAGCCTTCTGAGGCCTCCCAAGTTTGGCAATTGCTGCGTGGTCGATGAGAAGCCATTACTAGACGCATCAGACTTCAGAGCCCTGATCGAACTAGGCAGTGCAAGCAACTCTTCGCCTGGCTTCATTGATCAGCTAAAAGAAAAGCTTGATAAACTGATTCTTGTTGAGGACTGGGAATGTGAGGATGTTATCACAGTAAACGGAAAGGATACAGCGCAAGTCGTTGACTGCATACTTTACTATGTGGTTGGATTCTTGAGCCGAAAGTTGATGAAAGCCACCACGTGCGATTGTTGCCGGTCTGCTTTTACCATTCCGCAAAACAGCTCTGCTGAAGCATCCCTGACCAACACAAAGAGCAGGGGTGGACTGTTGCACCCCAACGCGAATCTCTTTGAGCTGTTGAGAGTAGCTGAGGAGCACTTTGCAAAAAATGCCGACAGTCAGTCTGTATACTGGGAAACGGTGGAGCATGTGCTTGACACAAAGACCTTGACTTTTCCATGTGCTCAGCACAAAGAAGAGGTCATTGCACAAATTCTGCACTATTTCTTAACCATGAGAATGAGGCAGCACTGCAAAGCTGCAACCATGAACTTGAAAAAACAAGCTCAAGAGAAAAAAAAGCTTGCGAAACTTTGTTCATCCTGAATCGTGTTGCCAAGTTTACAGAATGTACTAATTTTGTTAGATTTTTTGTGAATGTATGTATTAAACAGTTTGTGCCATGCAATGTATAGTTTTGTAACAGAATAAATTATATGTTCAGCCCCCCTTTCAGCATGCCATTCCTAATATTCTACACAAATGTAAGAGCACTGTACACACCACCAGACCTACTTCAGGTCGGACATTTTTTTTTCTAATATAAGAGCGCGCATTGTTCTCTTGAAATGACAGAGTAGAATAGAAAAATTATGCCCATTCATGGGCAACTAGCGCAAGATATACTGCTTTGAGAGTTGCGATGGATTTAGCCGTGTGACATGCCCTTCATCAAGCTGTACTGCACACGGCTTGCAGTACTGGCGCAAAGTATAACCGCCATCGCCTTAACACTGAGCAGAAGCCTGCGTAGGGGTCGCGTGTCGAGCGAAGTTTGTAACCAAGTACATGTGTAAGCTAGAGGTGCAATGGTTCAAGGTGCTTTGAGGACGTTTATTTTGTAAAGAGGAAGATGAGCAGCGGCGGCAGCCGCACCGCCAGCGCACAGCGCGAGATTGCTGGGTTGACGACCGAAGCTCGGAACGGCATTTTGGCTAGCTGTCCTTACGCTATTTCCCCGAAAATCCGGCTACAATTTATTTATTTTTGCTTTAATTAGCTAACATTGGCGGGCGCAACTAGAAAATACGATTGATACACTGGCTTCAACGTATGCTAGATACCAGATCTATAATAAAAACGTCGTCGAGAAATCAGTTGCACATTCATTTAGATAATCAGTCTTGTTACTGCAGAATCCCGGTGTATTCATGCCTGTGCATACTTTTCTATATACCCCGATATCGAGCTCGACAAACGAGCAACGCTTAGCATCGATAACCTACGCAGCGCAAATCCGAGAGCCTCCACCTACTAGCGCCACCTGTCGCCGGGAAACGGAAACAGCGCCGGCGGCGAACACAACCAGGACGGTGCGCCGGCCGCAGTGTCAACACCTAAATTATTCTTACACCGTGCCAGCGAGCAACAGCGCCTGCTCGAGTGCTTCAATGAGATCTGGCAGTCAGGGCAGGTGCCAGAGGCATGGCACACAGCCATTGTGGCACCCATCCTCAAGGCCAGAAAACCGGCTAGGGAACTGTCATCCTATCAACCGATCTCCTTCACCTCCGCTGCCTGCAAGGTGATGGTGGTCATGCCTCTGGCACGACTTGACTGAGTGGCCCGTGCTCGCGGCTTCCTGGCAGACCAACAGACGGGCTTCCGGTGGCGGCGGTGCACTGCGGACTCCATCGCTGACATGGTGTCCACCGTGGAGGATGTCAAGGCCGGCGGGGACCTCGTGATGCTCTTGCTGATCGACGTACAGGGTGCCTTCGACAGCCTCTCTCACGCAGTTGTCCAGCAGGGCCTGGACCTCCTCGTCATCTGTGGCAACCTGCGGGAGTTCCTCTCGTCGTTCCTCCACAATCGCACCCTCAGGGACATGTGGGTCAATCGAAGAGCGCTCCCCGTCCAGTCACTGCAGGCGTACCACAGGGGTCAGTGGTGAGCCCTTTCCTCTTCAACCTGGCCATGGCACGGTTGGCTGCTACCCTGCCGATCGACCCTCACTTCCCCGTGCAGTCCTTAATCTACGCGGACGACATTGCCCTATGTGTGTGGGGACCACCGCAACACATCCGCAAGGCACGTGCGGCCATACAGAGAACCCTGGACACTGCGGCTGCCTACTTGTGCAGCATCGGCCTTACCATCTTGACCAGGAAGACCGAGGCCCTGCTACTGCATCCCAGAGCATCAGCCTACCGCTCAGCTGCCCGGCTGCGCTTGGAGGGCGTCCAGATCCCATGGAGCAAGACAGTCACTTACCTGGGGCTGCGCATTAACCATCGGCTGACCTGGCTGCCGGCTACCAAGGCGATCCGCAAGGCGATCTCACAGCTACTTGCCGTGGACAAGGCTGTACCACCAGGTGGTCTCTGCAGCTATTTGAAGCTGGAGCCACTTCACGGCTACTGTATGCCCTCCCTCGTGTGGCGCTGCCCCCACCCCGCCTGCGGGAACTGGGGCTGCAGCACCGGTCAGCAATACGGCTCTGTCTTGGCGTTCCCCGAACCTCACAAGTGGCCGCCACTTTGGCTGAGGCCAGTGCCTGGCCCCTGTCATTAATCTTCCTGCAACAGTGTCTACGACACGTTGATCGCCTACATCATGCCGCAGATGGTCAAGCACTCCTGACCCGCCTACGCTTCCGGCCAGCATCACACATGGGACGGCTGTGTGGCCTCTATAAGGAAGTCATCGGGGACACGCCTGCAAACGCTGTACAGCTTCGCCCACCACATCGACCACCAATCCCTATCTCGACGGAGCTGCCAGGTATCTCGAAGAACCGTTTCCCAACATGTGCCCTACAGCAGACGGCAGCCTCCTTCCTCCAAGAGATACTTGGAGATCACCTTCACTTCTTCATCGATGGATCCGCGATACCAGAGACGGGCTCATCCACAGCAGCCTGCGTTGCACCGGCCCTAAAAAAGAGCAAGCTGTGCCGTCTCCCGGGACATGCAAGCTCTACCGCAGCAGAGCTAGCAGGAGTACACCTTGCTGTGGACCTACTTGCAGAGGAGCTACCAGCGACTCCGGCAGCCATCTTCTGCAATTCCAAGGCGGCACTACTCTGCCTGCAGAACCCTGACAGTGCTAGCCTTGGGGTTCCGCTGCTCTCTTCATGACTGACGGCCCTTCAGGACGCAGGATGCTCACTATCCCTGCATTGGCCACCGGCACGCGCGGGGATCCCGGGCAATGAAGAGGCAGACACTCTTGCAAGAAGTGCCCACCACTCAAACGTCCCCCTCAGCCCTGCTGTAACGGCCGCAGAGTTCTCGATACACAGGCTGTGCCGGCACATCATCGCCTGCCATCCGGACAAACGGGTATCCCTGGGCCGGCCTCCACGACCTCTTCCACAGCACGGCCTCCTACGAAGGGATGCCTCGTTGCTGCTCCGACTGCGAGTTGGCTGCTACTGGACGGCAGCCCGCCGGCACCGCCTTGGGAAAGCCACCTCGCCAGCCTGTGCCTCCTGTGGTGAACCAGAGACTGTGGAGCACCTCTTGCTGGCCTGCCCTGCTCACCTGCAGTACCGAGACCGACTTCTGCAAGAGTTCCACCGCCTGGGTCTCCCATGTTCACGACAGGAAGATATCCTCTTCCCCTGTCGCCATCAGCTTCCAGCCTTCCTAAGTGTCGTCGAGTACCTCGACTCGTCGGGGCTCTCGGCGAGACTATACGAAATTTCTAGGAAGACGGATGGCCTCACGGCCAACCCACCACTTCGTGCTTTCTAATCTGCCACTACTTCGCTTTTGCTGGGCCACCTCCTATAAGGTCTACCTCCAGCCTACTCCTCCTGTCGAACCCACTTGGCCCTCCCGGCCGGGCTGCTCTGTTGCTGCTAGGACGACCATCTACCTTTCTCCATCCTACCCTTTCTCTCTTTTAATCCCATCTCCCCCACCCTGCTGGCGCTGAGCCGTGCTCCCGCATGGTTTGCAGAAGATAGTGCTAGCTTTTCCTCTTTCCTTCCCCACAAGAACCACTTCCCTCTGCAGTTATTGTTTGTAAATATACTCTATAAATAAGTCTCCAGTTCTTGATTTTTCGTTCCCGTAACATTGTGGTGGACTATGCCGTTCTCCGTCATCGCCACATAGCTCCGCAGCGGCCGCACCATCCGGCTTTCCGCCATGGCTCCCGGTGACGACACCTCGTCTGCTTCTACTCCTACGACCCCGACAACCACGTACGTTACGGTTACCAATCCCCGCGATCCTGGCATATTCTCCAGTCATGATAATTTCGACGTTGGGGACTAGGCCAGCCTGTTGAGCGTGTTAGCCTAAACAACCGCTGGGACCCTACCATTATGCTAGCGCATGTCCTATTCTACTTGGGCGGAACTCCTCGTGTCTTGTTCTGGACACACGAGGACGAGATCTCTAGCTGGGATGCTTTCAAGAAGCAGCTCAGCGACCTCTTTGGAAATTGCACCGGTCGGCAGCTGGCTGCTAGAAAAGAGCTTGCTACCCAAGTTCAGTCTTCTACTGAATCGTATGTCTCGTACATACAAGAAGTGGTCTCTCTTTGCCGGAAAGACGACGAGGAAATCGCCGAGGTCGACAAAGTCGGCCACGTAGCCAAAGGGATCGCGGACGACGCGTTCAACTTGTTGGTCTTCAACAATGTGTCCACCATCGACGTCATTGTCAAGGAATGCCGCCGATTTGAGCTCGTCAAAAGCCGCCGCGTCATTCCACAGTTCTCCCGGCTCCCTAACAAGGCTGCAACGTCGTCTTCCGTCGACCTTACCGCTTCACCACCCTTATATGAGAACGTCACACGTTATGTTCACTGCGAGCTCGAGGCTACAAGTCCTGCGCCGTTACATCCACGCCCACTTGACCCCACCATTGACCGACCAGCCCCAGCAATCTCTCATTCAGGCAGTTGTGCGGCAAGAATTTGCAAACCTGGGTTTTCCTGCTGCCTGCTCCATCTCCCGACCTGACGCCCGAAGGGTGCTGACAGCTACGCCTCACAGCGATCTGTGGTTCCCTCTCAGATACCGCAACCCTTCCGAGTCGAGAACTCCGGACGACAAGCCCATTTGCTTCCGTTGCCTCCGCATTGGCGACGTCGTTCGCGACTGCCGCTCCTCCTGGATGTAGCCGTATTCGAGCTTCTTTCCACCGTATCCACGACCATATGACGAGCCGCGCCGTTACTCGCCTCGCCATGTGCCTCCTACCTCTGACGTATCCGTAGATGACAGTCGTCCTGCTCGCTCTTCGTCACCTCAGCGCCGTCGGTCCCCATCGCCCCTGCCACCCCACTATTCGTCACCGACCAATTACGGACCCTCCCGGACGGAAAACTAGAGCATGCAGCTCCTGGTGGTAGTGCTGAATTATCTTCATCGTGTCGAAATCCTCCATTGACGCTCCCAACGAACCAGAACTTACTTATATTCACGTCGGTGGTGTCCCTTTCTCGGCGTTAATAGATACTGGAGCCCAGGTGTCCATAATGAGTTATAACCTCCGTCGTCGACTGAGGAAGGTTATCACGCCTGCTACTACACGAGCCGTACGCGTGGCCGATGGCGTCACTGTTCACGTAAGTGGAATGAGTACTTCCCGTATAAGTATCGCCTACCGACACGTTCCTTTTCTTTTTAGAGTGCTGACCAATTGTCCTCATGACCTAATCCTCGGACTCGACTTTCTTTATTTTTATTTTATTTTTTATTTAGTACATACTGCAGACCACATTGTGGTCCTTGCAGGACGGGCAGACATTGAGTACAAGACATATACAAGATTAGTTCGCATACATTCATAAAATGTATACACTTTACAATGATATATCGCTCACAGAAACACTTAGTGAAAAAGATCAAAACACAATACCTAAATCAATCCGGGGTGCAAACAGAATGATGTAAAAAAAGGCAAGGGAATTGCACATCAAAGGCAAGGGAGTATGAGAGTCGAAGACTTGCCTTGCTCATTCAACAGCAAGAACACATTCTATGCAAAAACAAAAAAAGAGAATAAAAACTTACATAAAACACAGCCACATGTTGCAAGGGGCGGGCAGCGACTTCCATTTAGAAATAGTCCGGGGGATGAAGGAGAACTTATAGCTGTCTATCCTAGCATAGATAGGTGTCAGTGTATCCGGACGATGGTGTCGTGTATACCTAGTGGAGAGATGGCTTACATATAGTGAAGGGTCCAGAGCCAATTTGTGATTAATTAGATTATGTAAAAAATCTAGCCTGTGTTTCTGTCTTCTTTGTTCAAGCGAAGGAATGTCGTTAGCCAACATCAACTCTGACGTCGAATCCGAGCTTTTCAATTTGGAATAAATAAAACGAACACATTTTCTCTGTATTCTCTGGCGTTTGTTAACATTGACTATAGTATAGGGATCACATGCAACGCAAGGATATTGAAGTTTTGGCCGGATACAGGTTAGGTAAGTGAGTAGCTTAGCGTTTGAGGGGGCATTTCTTAGTTTGTGTCGCAGATAGCTTAGCTTCCGAAAGGCGGAAGAACATGTGTTGTCAATGTGAAGGTTCCAAGAAAATTTACTAGTCAACGCTACGCCAAGGTACTTGTAACTATCAACTTGTTTTAATGAAACGGATTCCATTTGATACGTGTGCTCCAGGGGATTCTTTTTATACGTTATGCGAAGAGAGACAGTTTTGTCTATGTTTGCAGCGATGCCCCATTCTTCGCACCACAAAAATATATTATTCAAGCTAGAGTTAAGTTCCTTGTGATCATCGACGGACTTAATAGCACAAAATACAACGCAGTCATCTGCAAACAGCCTTATTTGTGCTCCTGGTTTGACGACGGTAACAATGTCATTAGTATATAAAGGTTATGGCGCATTAAGCTTTGATCGACTGCTCTGCTAGTGTCCTTTGCCTCGAACTTCCTCGAAATATTCGTGCTGAACTGCCAAACAACTTTAATACGGCCGCCTTCGTCCACCTGTCGCCTAAATACTTGACTTTTGCCGATTTGCTATCATCTTTTCCTGTGTCCGATGTTTATCACGTCGCCACACCTGTTCCTGACGTCCTCTTTATGCGCAAGATCACTGTGCCCCACTCCGTCGTCACCGTCGCCGATAACCCAGGCATTCCTCCCAGTCGTCAATTTTGGCCTGACAAAGGAAGTTCTACACCATGGCATCTTGGTTGCAACGCTGCGTGCTATAGGAGATGACCACGTCACGACGTTTTCAGTAGACGTCTGCTCAGATTCTTCACCATGTCCACAGGGTGCTATTTGCCCTGACGCAACATTTCGTCCCATGATTGCTGCGGACCTATTGCCGGAACAAGCAGCAGCTCTGTGTCGCCTTTTGGTGTCCTACCACGACATCTCCGACCTCCACAATCGCCAATTGGGCCAGACTTCAGTCGTTAAGCATCCCATAAATACTGGTGATGCCAGTCCTATTCATCGCCGGCCATATCGAGTTTGTGCTTCAGAGCGTAAGGTTATTTAACATAAAGTGAACTAGATGCTTGCCAAAGGCATTGTTGAACCTTCCTCGAGCCCTTGAGAGCCGCCCGTGGTGCTTATTAAAAAGGAACATGACACATAGCGTTTCTGGGTTCATTATCATCATCTAAACCACATTACCAAGAAAGACGTCTACCCCTTACCTCGCGTTGACGACGCCCTCGATTGTCTGCACGGTGCCAACTACTTTTTATCACTAGACCTTCGGTCGGGTTACTGGCAACTTTCTGCGGATGAAAAATACCAAGAGAAGACCGCGTTCGTCACCCCTGATGGTCTATATCAATTCAAAGTTATGCCATTCCGTCTACGCAACGCCCCAGCAACGTTCGAACGTATGATGGACTCTACTCCAAGGGTTCAAATGGTCAACATGCATCTGCTACCTAGACGTTCTCGTATTTTCGCCTACGTTTGAGACACACCTTGAGCGCTCATCAGCTGTTCTTGAAGTCGTGCCAAAACCACAATAGGGTTATGACGCATGCTGTAGTGACAGACTCCGAATTAATTTTGACACCATGATGCTATTTCATGTGCCCGAAAATTGAAGCGCACGTGCGTTTTCTATTTCACCCCCGTCGAAATGCGACTGCCCAAGCCGGGATCAAATCCGCGACCTCTAGCAATGCCATAGCCGCCGAGCTGCCGCGCCGGGCACAGAAGTGTTGATTTGACGGTTGACCGCTCCCGTAGTGTCGCCTGGACCCTGCGGTGCATGTTAACTAATGCGGCTCTGCTTCAGCACGCCCTGTGTAGTTTGTGCGCTTGACATATTTGCATGGTGTTTATTTTTCAGAAATAGCAGCAACGTACTGTTCCCTACCTTGAACTTATACTTATCCAGTTTCCCCGCAACCGGCCGTCGTATAGTAGTAGGGTTTGCTTGATTTCCAACGTAACCCCCTCCCCTTCCTTATATGGGACCTGCTTCTTCTCCTCCCTACAGTTCTACCTACGTCCCCTCTGGACTCGCACGTTAGTAGAAAGGCAAGCACTGCAGTTTCTGCAATGCTTCTGAGGGGAGTCCCGGATAATTACAGCTGGTGACGGCCAGGGAGCTCCAGAAGGCATTGTGCACATTCGACGCGGTGGGGTGAAAACGAGTTTCTAGCGTCGCCTTTTCTCTCTAACTCGCCCCTGACACGCTCTGAACCATCCCCTCCGCCTCCCGACGCGGTGTTCTTGACAGCAGCAGCAGCAACAGGAGTGATAAAGTGAAAGCAAGAGGCAAAGAACGCTTCGCTTTAAACGTTCCTTCTTTCAACCACGTCTTTAGCATGGATGAGTTGGACGACGGCATGGGCCAGCTACCTCTTATTACATGTCTGACTCTAACTCCTACAACTGGTTGCCAGCGGTGGAATTGTCCTACAACTCATAGACAGCAATGAAATTGACCTCACGGACTTTGGGACGTGGGGACCGACCGGTATCCCGATCAACTTGGAGGTGACTTGGGATTGAACACCTCTTACAACTGACTGGATATGGCGGAGAAGGACTAGTGACATGGTGCTGCTTCTGTGGGTAAGCGTTTTGTTTTGGCTGTAAGATTTACCAGGCTTCAATTTCTCTGGGTTTGTAGACTTCAATCGCTGGAGATATTTTACTTGTATTCCGATTTGCATGGGTATCGCAGCAAGTATTGTGTGACAGCAGAGCCAAATCCTAAAATGGCGACCATGGTCCTATTGCGTTTGACGAGAGCTAACCTGTTGTGCTTGTATGAAGAGCTCGAGGTAGCCGTAGAGGAGGACTTAACGGAAGAAGAAATTCGTAAGGCCATTCTGCAAAGTGGCAATGATTTGAAATTCGTCGAACATCTAGGTAATCAAATTCTAAGCAGAAGACAGGAACAGGAATCAATTAGGCAAGAACGCCGAGACCGCGAGCGAGAAGGCCCAGAGCGTGAGCGAGAACGACAAAGACATAAAGAGCTTGAAAAATAATGGCAGCATTTAACAAACGGATACAAGATTTGCAGCAGTTAAACGCACAGAGACAATGGCTACCTGAAAATTATGTAGGGAACTACAGAGCGAAAAAGTGAGGAAGTCTCTAGCGGATTTCCACCAAAAGCCGACGAGAGGAGTAGTACCTGTGAGATTAGCAGCACATTCATAGGTGAACGGAAAGGGCTAGCTGCTAACGATGCCTTAGTGGCAACAGAGGCCGTTAAAGGCCGTAGTGAGAGGTACGAGGTGCTGTGCCAACAGAGCGCTGTAGAGATAGCTATGCCAGCTGTGAATGAATTGGCACAGTCACCGTGTGTGTGCGTCGCAGGGATTGTTAACAGGGTCGTTAACGAGGTACAGAGTAGTGCTGAACCGGCGGACACGAGCACCCATGTAGAGATAACGGCCGAGTCAGACATGCGTGCCGCAGCGCAGTGCCAGCTGGACAATGCACTTGAAGGCATTCACCGGATTGCGAGTTGCGTAGCTCAAGGGAACACAACTGCATTGTTCAGGGATCGGTGCAGCTCTCCGCCAGTTTAGTTAGCCAAGAGAGGGATGATTTAGGTATGAATCATACGGACTGTGCAGTTGAGACAGTGATCGAGACCGACAAGCTGTGTGCCGATCCACAGCGGGAGCTGGGCAATGTAGTAGAGGGTAGTTCGTAGGAGTGCGAGTTCCGTAGCTCGAGTAAAGACTGCTGCAATGTTTCAGAATCGATTGTGCTGTCCGCCAGTTGAAGCAAAGAGATAGGTGATTTAAATGAAAATGACTGAGACTGTGCGGGTAAGAGGCATCCGGACCGACGAGATACGCGACGGTCAGCGCGACGGTGTGTGTGTGTGTGTGTGTGTGTGTGTGAGCAAACTGAAGCGTCGAAGTTATTTGTTAGAGGCCTATGGTAACGCGCATGTCTATTAGTTAACCTTGTTTTTTTAGAAGTGCTTTCGAAGTTTTTTTCAAAGTTAAGTACGTTGGTTTTCAGTAATTGCATAATTTGCACCGAGAAGCGCTGTTAGTTCCATTGGCGCGTGTCCTGTGCGGACGGAATGACACTATGCTTGTGACTGGGTTGTTCGTGTGTGTTGAGGGCCGCAGCGTTCAAACTTTTCTAGTAAGCGTGCGTGGAACTAGTTATTAGAAGGCGCATTTTTTTAAAGATTCTTGTGAGTGCTTAAGTTGCACAATCTTAGTTGTTCTTTTAAGGTACGTGTCCTGTATGGAGTAGAGGAAGAAACGTGGGTAAGCGTTATGAAACCTTTGCGTACGGCGCAATTAGGCCCTGTGAGGAGGGACCACAAGGCTAGCGCGATTTTGATTACGTACCTCTGGAGTAGACGAGACCCTTCAGTGACACCAGAACGTGCGATAAGTGCACCACTGCGATGTGGAAAGGACAGGCTGTTCGCGAAGTTAGGGTGCATAAGTTATGTTTTGTTATTGATGGCTTAGAGCATTCGGTTTAGTTCTGCGTATACATTTTCTCTCTTGCAGCGCTGCAGTCGTATTTTGTTAAACTCAAGAGGAACGTGCGCACTCCAAAACTTGCGGTTCCCAGTTAAGCGGTTTACATCGAAATTTTAATAGGAGCCTGGTGGCTTAACAGCTAATTCCTGGCGTTTGCACGCTGGGTGGTGTTGTGTTGCCGGAATTGACTCTTCTGTGCCTGTTGTGAGATGTTTGGAGGCCTTCCAAGTTTGCAGTTGCTGCAGTAAGCCAACCATATTCTTAGTCGCCAGCCATTCTCATCCTGCTCAGCGGTTGTCAGCACTGGCCAGTCGAGATTTTCCTGGCCATGAAGGAGCTGCTACGATGGGCCTGCGGGGGTAGTGACCTTCGAACCTTTCTCAGCCCGCTGCGACGAATCGCTTCGTGAAGTCAACAATGCGCCTCCTTTGGTCAGGCCCACGGCGCCAGCAAGGCTAGCCATGTTTGGCGGACCGAGTATTGTTAGTTGGTTCGCAGCTGCCTTCACGGTCTAATTGGAGCAAGAGAACTCCTCGAAAAGGGTGTTTTACGGCGCTTTCCCCCGGACTACGGTAATCGTCACGGTCGTTTGTCATACACAGCAACTGCGGAGTCAGCTCTGGAATTAAGACGCACCAGCTTGAGTCAAGCGTGACAACTCCTGTCTACAAGGACCCTCGCCACTCGGTGTGTTCAGTGAAACAAAAGCGTGGGGTTTAGTGTGTGATCTCTCGCTCTCAAAGGCGGGTACAACAATGACCTTGAACGTTCCGATTGGACGAAGGTTGGAAGGCAGTTTTCCCTCGCCTTGCGACCTAGGGAGGACAGAGGGTGTTTAAGCAGCTGTTTTCGGCTGCTCGGTGTGCTTCATTTCAGTCATGATAGATTGTTGAAGTGTAACGTTCTCCAGTCTTCACGTAAATATTGTAATTAAATCCAGTGCTCTTAATTCTCGATGAGAAAAAGTTCCTCCCTTCAACCACGTCCTTAGCCCGGATGAGTCGGACGACGGCATGGGCCAGCTATCACTTTTTACGTGCCCGACTCCAGCTCGTACGGGGTGAAACAAATACTGAGCTCCCGGGTTTGCTTCCAGAACGCGTGCACGCGTGAAGCTGATGAATGGCACGATCTCTGGCATTTTACTACAGTTCTCGGTAAATTCAGGTTCTCAAAGCTTTGTCACCTGATAAAGCTTGTCCTGTCAGGAAAGTAACTCGTTACACGTAATTCATTTACTGAACATGTAATTGAATTAGAGTGAGCTTTACCGAGTAAACAAAGCCATTGTTAAAATGCAAAATTGTCAGAACATGTATTTGATTAAAGTAATCAAATATATTTACTTTGTTTCTCAGAAGTCTGGGTATAAATAACACAATCAGCAGTGATTTATGCATGTTCGCAGAGTCTTACTCTATCGAGCTTTGAAAAAATGGCTTTGAATTAAAGGCAAACAAAGGCCAATAAGGCATAGGAAAAAAAGCCAGAAGATGTTTTAAGCCGCAAACACGAAAATCAGACAAATTAAAGTGCAAACCACCATTCCCATGGCAGCTGAATGGTCGCAACTCCGGAGTTCTCTCTACTATGTTTGTGTAGGAAACTCTATGGACTGCCGGGTTTCGACGTCCGACTAATGTCCAATGACATCTAAAACAAGGCATAGCTGGGGCGTCTGTACGACATATTTCGGTGTTTCGCTTGGGAGCTTTTCGGTATCACTTTCGTGCATCCTTAGGAAGTCCCCAATGTCCAAATAAGCATGTACATTAGACATCCCTAAGGTGCCTGTGGATCGTCTGGATAAAGCTAGAGACTATATATGATGGTCTGCATGCGTAACTAAGAAATCAAATATGTTTTGCTTTCCGTAGAATTTCAAGTGGAAAAATTAATTTTTATGCCTATCAAAATGTCATTGTATTGTCGTCTGTAAAGACATGGGACAAATTCCGGCCATCAAATATTTCTAATCATCCGTGCTGGGCACATCAATAGCTAAGTTAACAACCGTGACTGTCTTAAGGTCGGCACCCTAAGTCATTCAACTGGAAAAAGCGCAGGTACCAATTCTCTGCCTGAGCTACGTCGCCACGCCTACTCAATTCATTGACGCCATCATAGACTTAACTATGGTTGGGCCCTGCCAAATTTTCCATTACATGTAGCTCCATTCAATGCTTCTTTTTCTCGTGATGCAACTTTCTTTCTGTTCGGGTTCCTAGACAGCGAATATGATTGTTTATTGGAGATATCGTGTTCTGTTCGTCTAATCTCAGGTTGCTTCATCGCGTTTTTGTAAAGGCGTGCTATCTCATTCTTGTTTGATGCTTTGCTGCGTTCTGCTTCCGATGACAAATTAGTACGTTTGTTTTCAGTACCGCTATTTCTACTTGTAGACAACAGATTTAGGAGTGGCCATCGACGTTAAATAATAAATACCAATAGCTCCTTACCTTTCAAATCGCTACTCGATAATTTACAGCAAAAAATAACGACAAGTCGTTGCTCCTAAGAGATGTCACTGTGTTGTAGGGTTCATTGCCTTCATATCTTTTGTTTTCTGCCCTGTAGACACTTTTACTCATTTTTACATCTTTTTCTTAACACAATAGACTGTTTCGTATAATGATGACATTGTGCTTACTCACTGGTTCAACTAATCTATGTGGCAAATGATAGCAAAGAGTCTTTATGGTTTGCGTTCTATTCGCGTGGTCATGCACCGCTCTACTAATTATGCAGAAGTAAATATATGCAGTCCTGCTCTTCTTAAGATACTACGTACCATTTAGTGAGATCGTAGCACTTGCTTTTGCTTCAGGCAAGTCACTCCTTATTGGCGGCACCGTTATAGTTTTTAAAAATGTGCTAAATATAGTGAAATAAATATACCGGCTTTTTTTTTTCTAACTGGTCAGAGTTACTTTTAGGAGCATCATATAATATCTTGGCACTAAGGCTTCTACGATGTGCCAGGTTGAAAGAACGAAATTGCTTTGACCTCTGAACCTAGTACTAAAATGGAGACGAACAGATAGCCAAAACGACTTGCTACACAGCATTTTCGCGAAGCCACAACAACTTACCCTTCTTTTAGTCGTTTTCCTTTGCGCACGATATACACGAAGATATGGATGCAAGAGATTTTGCAGAGAAATGGCGGCCTTCGTTGGTTGAGCTGATTGAACCTTCTTTATATAAGTGCTGCTGCGCGAAACAAAAAATACTTCATTCTTATCTTCTGTCTGTTTTATCTTCTTATATTGTCAGCGTCGCAGTCCATCGAACCCAGCGGCATCCTTGAAAAGCAGTCAACATCAGCATGGCGCCGTCCTTGTCTTACACGGTACAGTGAAATTATACTCTTCAATTCGATGGGCCCAGTGAGCAAGTCGACCGGATGGATCACGGAAGTTCACAAGCCAACAGAGTGAGTGGTGGTCCGTGAAAAATGTAAAGTTATTCAAAAGTTGTAGCGCGACTGAGGAGGAGAGAAATAAACACAAAACCACATTACAAACACTGATTATCAACTGGTTTTGTTTGCAGCGAAACCGCCTTATTTATGCCACATGACACCACCTTTAACTCAGAAATGTTCACACGTCAACAACGAAGACAAGATACTGCAAACGATTGAGAACATATTGTACTGAATGCACGGCAACGTAAATAAGAAAATATGCTTATCGAACTTGTTTGGCTCTCGCCACGTGTCTCAATGCTTAAGGCTAAGGAGAAGTCACTATGGAGAAAAAAATATAATGAAAACAATGAGCATGCGCACAGACCATGGGACTTAACACACTTGGCTTGAGGGGGCGTCCTTCAAGAAGATGCAAAACCTGTTTAAAATGGGGTGAAACATATAGGACCAAAACGAAACCTTCCAGAAAAATGAATTCAGCCTAAGTTAATAAAATGGATGGGTTAATCGTGCAGTTGTGCGCCGATCTTTTAATACAAAAGCTTCGCCAATTTCTTGCGAGTTCGTATATTTTGCTTTTTTCGGAAACTTACTAGTAAAATTTAGAAACTTAGCAGACACACTAGAAAGTGCCGGCCGTACAAGTATGAACGAAACCTCTGAGCGGCAAAGATTACAGTAAAACGTTCTTGTTCGGTCACGGCGTAGTTACGTTCTTGCTTGCTCAGTGAGCGGCTGGTTCAACAAATAACATAGTGTTGGACCAGTACAGCGCCAATGCCCATACTAGAAGCATGTGTGTTAATTTCTAATGGTGCGTAAGGGTCAAAGTGTCGTATAATTGGCTGTGACGTTAAAAAAACTTAAGCTGTCGAAAAGAGGCGTCACATACAGCAGATCAATTGAAGGGTACGTAGAAGACATGGCAACGGGTAAGCAACGTCAACAAAAAGTAAGAACGCAGTCCCACGAAAGAGCGCAGCTCCTTCACAGACCGTGGTGCATGAAATGGTTCGATTTCTTCGGTATAGACCTCAGACTCTGCCCAGTCGGCGCTGCGGAAAAACCCGTCACCAGCGCCCCCATCGCAGCCTTGGCGCGAACTGAGTAGTGCAAGAAGAGCCGTCCGCAAGCGAAGGTGCATAGGCCACAATGGACCCTTCTCTTTCGTTTGTGTTGAGGCACGGTTTCCTAAAAATCAAGGACCTGGAAAGCTTCTTCCGCCCATCCACACTTCGAAAAGGAAGGTCAGCAGGGCGAAGTACGTGTACAATATAAAATAAAGTCTCAAGTGTTCTTTCGGCGTGCTGCAACTCGCAAGTACAGAAAGCATCAGGTTCGTCTATAGGCATATCGGCTTAAACATCTAAGCATTTCAAATTGGTTCATATTGAACATGTCCTGAACACAAGACTTAAGTATCTCCTATATTTTTATGTATTTTATCGTAATGTTTTTTCCCACAATTGTTTAGAGAGAGTAAATCCTTTCATAGCTTTTTCCAGGGCAGCACACAGAAAACGTTTTCCAAGGCAGCAAACAGCGTGCGACCATAACGAAAGTAAGCTTCCAACGGTGCCTACGCGCTGCATCTTTCTTTCTCGCAGGAGCTACAGCATCGCTCAGTACCTTAACTTGATTTTTTCGCAGACGCTTCGAGCAACAAGCGCGCAAAAATAAATTTAATATAAACGCGACATCTTTTCTTTACACACGTGCGTTACTTCGCAATTATTCATCCAGTGCTCTTACAGCAACTTTTCTCACATCAGCAAGTTCTCACATTTGAACAACGCAGTCGAGCAGGCTCAGCACATTGCCGAGAGTGCTTGTTGTATCGGCGCAGGACTTACGAAATACCGAAAGTAGAAATGAGCTCGCGATACCACGATGCTCTAGAACAGGATTTTTAATTCATAAACGAACCAAAATGTTTGGTTAAGCTGACCTGCCAAATCTCTCCGTTCCACTTGTTGAGTCAAGTGGAGGCGGACGTCTGTTAAAATGTGTAGATATCGATGGCACATAAGCAGGATGGTTCGCAACGTTGTTTTTTCTGCATGTTACCAACGAAGTGGCGGCTGCAGATTGAGTTTTCACTTGGTTTCCACGGTCCTCCGTCAGGGCTACGCAACACAATTACAGAAGAACAAAATTGTCGCAATTTCTCATGCGAGCCGCGGTGTTGTGGGGAATGCAAGTAATTCCATTAGCCAACAGGTTGAACGGCCGTTATCCAGCACTCTCGCCTTTCCCCTTCATACTATCGCGAAGGAAATCGGTGAAACTGAACGTTGTTATTCCGTCCTTCACGTTTATGGCAATTTACAACACAACAGTAGCGTCGATTGCGGCGTTTCTTCGTAGCGCGCGGAGCTATCGCGGTTGCCGTCGTTTCCGCCATCAGTCTGAAGAGTGAGCCAGTAAGCGCTTTATCGCAGTTCGGCGGCGCGTCCGACTAGCGTAGAAATTCATAGCTCTCTGGCCGGATGTTAAATGCGCAAAACACTCGCAATATGGAGCAATATCTAGTTAAATCGTTGTTTCGCAGTCGCAAGCTGCATAGGCAACTTTGCAAGGGAGCAGGGCTTCGCACTACTCAATTACTGCCTCTTCGCACCGGCAGGTGGCGCTACGCGTCTTGCAAAACTCCAGAGTCAAACGTCCATTCTGTTGATCAGGCTGGATGTCACATTTATCCACAAGATGACCTAATAGTAATGCTTGTCGTTCACCGAAATGACACTTCTTTGAGTTCAGAATTATTCCAGCGTTGTCGATACAGGTGGTGACAACGTCGAGTGGTTTATTACGCTCATAAGTGTGAGACCAAAATCACCACCTTACCAATGTAGCATATGCAAATCTCCCACTTTAGGGTACGCAGAATTCTATTCATAAAGCGCTCAAGGCTGTCCAGGACATTTCACAGCCGGAACGGCATTACACCGAACTCATAGAAACCATCTGGGGTCGCTAATGCAGTTTTCTTTTTGTCCAGCGGGTCCATCGGAATCTTCCAGTAACCTCAGCGTAATGGAGGTAGTCAATGGTTTCGTCAATCCGCGGGTAGGGATAGACGTTCATATTAGTGATAACATGAAGGCGTCGATAATCCACGTAGAATCTTCTTGTTCCATATTTCTTTTTGACGAGTACCACTGGAGCCACCGAAGGACTGCACGACTCCTGAATTACTACTCCCTTTCGAAGCATTTCGCAAACTTGTCCATCGATTATCATGCGTTGTGCTGGAAATATTCGGTAAAGGTTTTGCCATCAGATGCGCCGTACCTGCGTTCATCCTGTGACGTGTGCGAGACAGAGGGATCAAATGTGGTTTCGCCTTCTGCGGAAAGTTCAACAGAGGCAGGTGTCTTGATCGACCGTCGACCGAGGCAGGGTGCTCATAGTTACTGAGCGTCTTGTTGGCCATGCAAAAAACAGTCCGCCGGTCCAGGGTTTACCTCCTCGTCTGGTACATTTGCATCTGCCAGCGAAACCACTGTCAAATGCGCCTCTTCTTAGAAAGTGGTGAGTTTCACGGCATCAGGAGCTATTGCGGGCTCTTCAGAGTAATTCACAGTCCACAAAGCAGCACGCCACGTTCTCTACTGGCACTAGATAGTGTGGGATCACAATGTTCTCTATTGCACAGGCGAAATGAAAGGGCTCCGCAGTGGCATACGATAGAGTGTCTAGTGCGGGCGCAAGCAACTTGAACACAAACAACTGACAAGGCAAGCGCTATGTTATCTCCAAAGAGAGAAAATTTACTTTCGTGGTGGGAACTGCTGACCTCCAGGAGCCCGGATGGAATGTTTCGGCGTACTGAAAACTCCCCATTTCTACAGTCATCAGTAGCAGCCTACAGATTCAAAAAGGTAATGCCTAAACTTACGTCCTGCATGCACCAGAAAATAATTACGAATTCAGTAGTAAAATGTCTACCTCCCAAGGACATGTCGACAGTACACATACCAACAGGGCGCTAGAAGAATGCCAGCAAACTTGAAAAGGGGGAAAAATTGAGAGGCAGAAATCGACATAGCTACAGGAAGGTGGCTGGACTAACAACTGAAATTTATTCATGGAAACGACGTCTCCCAAGTTCGTACTGAACATGCGCAAGGCGCAACATATGTAAACGATAATCACTTTTAATTATACACAATGCATTGACCAAGAAATTCAAGCTCTTTCTTGGTTAGGAACACCGATGGCACGCTTACACACTTCTCGGGGCCAAATTTGAAGATGTGATGAATTCTCTTTTTTGCTGAGTCTTAGCCTTCCTCACGGCTGATGCGTTGTCGAATATGGGAGTGCAACCGCACTCCTTACAATCTAGCGGAAGATTACCTCACGTGCATTTGGGTACCAGATTATCATTCTCACGCATCCGATCATCCACACAGCGACCGTTTTGCCGTATGTAAATTTTGCCACATTTTAACGGGATACTATACAATACACATGTGTCGCACGTGGGAAACTTCTTAACATGCTTGGTATTGCGCCCACTCCTTCGCGGATTGCGCTGTGAAGCCCTCACGCCAGGCTTTGTAAGCTTACAAGGCGCAAAACAAACTAAACTGACTGATTCTTTACGCAACCTGTTTCAATTTGTGTGAAGTACCATGTACATGCGGCATAACTATCAGGTTTTTTTTTTTTGTCCCGCACTTCGCGATCCCGTCCGTTTTTAGTTTGGAAACGTTTGTGTGCAGATTCAGCCACTGCAGTGATCAAAGCCTTGGGATAGCCTGCCGCTAACAGCCTCCTTCTTTTGTTAGGCATTTGATACGTAGAACTCTTTTCCACCGCATTGAACAAGCACAAGTTGACTATTCGTGATTTCACCAACAGTTGGTGATTTCACCCTTTGTCATAAAACAGCAAATCCGTCGGCATAGAATTCATGGCCGTAGTGTATAAAATTTTTCAATTGTGTTCACCGTTCGCTTCAGGACAGTACGCAGGGGGAAGCGCTCTGACAGATTTTACCAGTTTGTTGGTAGTAAAAAGGTAAAGTAAAAAGCTGCATGTGGCATTAATCATAGAAGACCTGATCGATAAGACTTTAGGCACTTCCTGCTGCGAAGCCTCGATGGCATTCCACCCGACTGCTTGCCCGCGTATTCTCAAATGGTCCCTGAGTTGAAGCACTTCCTACACTGCCCTGAGTTGAGCACAGCTCCGCCTCTCGGCCTAAAAGACTCTAGGCTCCACTAGAATTGCCTTGGAATGTCACTGAAGTCCAGTGACCATTTCTAATGAGGCATGGCGCGGCCATCCACACTATTGAGTCATCGTGGAGGGCTGAGCATTCTAGACTACGGGGGTTTTGGCCTGTAATGGGGCTGTTCTTCTTCCAGTGCTCGTTTGCATGTTCACCACTTTTAAGGAGAAAGCCTTAAGTGGCTTCTTGCAATGGCTCACACCGGAAAAAAAGTGGCGTCTAGTCGAGTGATGCAAAAATTTCATCATAAGAAATGGCTCATACCCGCCTACGGAAGCAAAAATGAAATGACTGCATATGAAGGAAGAACGAAAGAAAGAACGAAAGAATGGAAGAAAGAAAGAGAGTACGAAAGAAAGAACGAAATAACCTTTAGGTAGCGCATTAGGTGCTAGCATTTGTCGTTGAGGAGGTCGACCTACCTACAGGAGGAGGAGGAGGAATAAACATTTATTGTACAACCAGCACTTTATGATGGCCAGGCGTAAGCCTCCCGTGAGGGGACGTCGAGGGCTTGCCTCGCCGCCACCTCACGGGCGTGCTGGGTCGCCCAGGTTTGGTCGTCGAGGGCGACCTACATATAGCCTGATATGTTTGCTTCACACTTTCACTCGTTATGTCTTGCAAGAGGTCTGACACCTCCGATTATAAAACTTCATGCATTACGGCCTGTGCAGCAGATTTTCACCTTCATGCGTCGCAGGAATGTAACATGCTGCCTAACTTTTTTAAAAGAGAGCGCATCTCCAAAACAATGGGACACCGCGTGAGTTGTTCAAGCATATAAATCAATAGATAAAGTCACTTCCGCTAATTGCAAGGCCACTTTTCTTGTTCGCACAGATTTTTAATTCTGAATCAATATTTGACTGACTTTTCTCGCATTCAGCAATCGTGTCATTTTTTCGAAGCTATCTGAGACGCTACACGAGCGACAGATTGTTGCGCCGCGTGCCTCTGAAGCATTGCATAGGCCAAATGCATGTGCTACGCTTCTACATCAGCAACGCCAGCCACGTCAAATCCAATGAGCTTGTAGGTGTACCGTGCATGTGCTTACGTGATGCAATTGCGTAAACGCAAGTAAACACAAGTAAACACAGATATACAAAAAATCGCTGTTCCACCCGAAAGGCGTAGCACCGATTACGATAACGAATTAGTAGATAGCTCTACGAAGTAAGGGTAGTTGTTTTATCGGCCGTGTAAACTTGTAAACATTCCCTTACTAACTAAATTAACAGTGATAGAATATGTAAATGTGACTGAACAATGGCGTAGAGAGAAACACTCTTGTCTTGCGTTTCTGCTTCTTTCTACGTCTTTCTTCAGTCGCGCTTACCCATTCTATCATGAATTCAAACCAACTTGCCCGTCAACGTGTTTTAACTAAATAAATCAGCACGGTGTCACGCGCGCACAGGTAAACATGAACACATCTCGCTCGATCACAGCGCGCACTGTCTGTGAAAAGGCTGGAGTTAGGAATCACGGCAGCATCCGCGAGCCAATTGACCTCCGTACATCTGTCGCTTCAGCACGAACGAAACGTCGAAAGCACAGCGCACGCGAAGCTACTGGCACTACGCGCACCCGGCAAACATCGCAGGTCGCTTTGAAAATGAGGCCCGCGCGGGCGCGCACTTTCGCCATGTCGCAGACCGCTTTTAAGACACACGAGCGCGGTCAGCGCGTCCCTACGGCATCGGCCAAAGGCGTCTCTCATCTTTCGGTGCGTTGCCTCATTGGTGCTGCTACACAGGCCCCCGGTTAGTGAAGAAGCCCGGTGAAATTCGGGAGTCTGCACGATACAAACGAAGGCTCGTTGGTTGTAGCCGTGGAAGGGGTCGGAGAATACGGTGAAGTAGCAGCAATGGGACTGGGAGGGATGGCATTGTCGGGACTTCCGCGGGACAGCGGGTCTTCCATGATGGCTGCTTTTAGGCACTGAGTAGGCAGAATCGTGGCAACCGTGCAAATCAATCGCATAGAACTTGTCACCGCACTTGATAATGCGATGACAACCAACTTAAGGGCGCTGCAAATGCATTGCGAACTGCGCCGCGACGGTCAGGAGGGATGTACAGGGAATCGCGGTATTGGGGGCTACGATGCGGGGCTCAAAGATTGCGCAGAGCGGAGCTCAACTACACTACATACTCGGACGTGTCGGGGCAAGGCGAGGTGTATGTAGGGCCGAACATTTCTCCGTAAAGATGCAGTCGCGAACCATAGATTAGATCAGCAGGTGCACACTTGATGCCCTGCTTTAATGTTGCCCTAAAGCAAAACAAAACAAGAGGCAGGGAAACTGTCCAGCTGACATCGTCGCGTCGCGCTCTCAACGGTGCCTTTAGTGCCCGGTGAACACATTCTAACATGCCAATTGCGATGGGGTGGCATGCTGTGGTGCGAATCTGCGAACTTCCTAGCAAGGCGAATCTACCCGCCTCCAAACGCAAGCCTCACGCGAGCGCAAGCCTCAATCCTGCGTCGAATCCAAGCTAAGTCGTTCCCCAGCCCACATTGGCTGGCCATAATTACCAACGGGCAATGGAACCCAATATGTCAGAATCGCACAAAACAAACATTGGCTACCCAAAATCACATTCTTTGGGGGTGCGAGGGCTTACCCCCTTCCAGATCGCTCCTGCCAGCTCCCTCACAACAGACGTGGGAGGAGCTGCTCAGAACGCCGGATGAAAAACGACAAAAAGCCCTCGTTGCCTGGGCCGAAAGGGTCGCTCCTTGTGAGGAGCCATCCTAGGACTCGGGCCTGCCAGATAACTGAGCAGAATCTCAATAAAGTTGTTACCACCACCACCACCTAGCAAGGCCAAGAGCTGTTCAAAAAGGGAGCACCCGAACTGTCAACCTCAATCGGTGGTTGTGGTAGATGGAACGCCGAAACGTGACACCCATACCGAAAGGAAAGCTTTAGCGATGGTCTCACTTTTGATATCGGGAAGGGGAAACGCCTCTGGCCACCGAGTAAAATGGTGAAAGCACGTCAGCAAGTAGATGTTTCCATCTGATGTAGGCCATGGTCCTAGAAGGTCAATATGTACCTTGTCGAAACGGTCCAAAGGTGGTGGGAAGGAATCCTACAGAGACAAGGTATCTCAATGGACCTTAGATTGCTAGCAGTCCAAACAACTGCGAGTCCACCCACGGGTGTGCTTCTTGATGGCTGGCCAGAGAAAACGCCGGGTGATAAGGTGTTGCGTGGCACGGATTCCAGGTTGTGAGAGGCCGTGTAGAGAGTCGAGAACAGCGCGACAGAAATCACTGGGAACAAGAGGTTTAGGATTGCCAGTAGACATGCCGCAGAGAATAGGAACAGCGGAGAACGGAATGGTAACATTACGAAACTCGAGCATTCGAGGTGACAGACGAAGGTTGACGATTTCAGCGTCAGCCAGTGGTGGTGGCAAGATATAGCCAGTGTTAGGCGAGAACGCGCATCGGCGACAGCTTTCGCGGATCTTCTCTGCACGTACCGGATATTAGTCGTGAATTCCGCGCTATAAGCAAGGTGACGACTTTCACGGGGTGAAAACTTGCTACTGGCAGATTTTATGGCAAACGTCAATGGCTTGTGGTCGGTGGCGGTGAAGAAACTTCGAGCTTCGAGGAAATGCCTGAAGTGACGCACAGACATCTAGGCAGCTAGAAGCTCACTGCCTAAGGTGCTGTAATCGCTTTCAGTGGAAAAGAGCGTGCGTGAAAAGAACGCTAGCGGTTTCCACCATCCGTCAACGTACTCTCGTAAGGCGGCTCCAACTGCCACGTCTGACGTATTGGGCGAACAAGAAGGGTGACATCTACTGGCTGTATCTCAACAGCCCCGAGAAAGCTGGACGCATTCTCAGACCATGCAATGGGAGTACAGCTCTTCTTGTTTCCCTGGAGTATATCTGTAAGTGGATGAATCACGTTAGCACAGCGGGGGATGAAACGCCGATATATATTTATGAGTCCCGCGAACTCGCGTAGTTTACGTACGCAAGTGGGCGGAGGAAAGTCGTAAATCACTTGCGCTTTGTTAAGGAGCGGCCGCATGCCATGACGGTCAACCTGGTGTCCAAGAAAGTCAACATCAGGCGCACCGACCGCCCACTTGGCTTTATTGACAATTAGGGCGTACTCGGCAAGGCGTTGGAGAAGATGGGCAAGGGGTCAGAGACAGCTGTTTGAATCGCGGCGGAATATGAGGACGTCACTGGTGTAGCCGTAGAAGAACGGAAGACCTCGGGTGACTGTGTCGATGAAATGCTGTAAAGTTTGAGCGGCGTGGTAGAAACCAAAGGGCATCTGCAGGTATTCCAAAAGGCTATCGGAATGTACCGTTGAGTGCGGGAGTTGGCCAACGTTGAGGGGCACTAGGCGAAATGAAGGTTTGCTTACATTACGTACAGTACTAGAAACAGGCAAACACAGTATGTGTTTCTCGACGATCGGCAGCAAATCGTACACTGCAACCGGGGCAAGAAGAACGTCTCTCTCTTTCCGAAGGTTCTGTGGCTTATAAGGCCTTCAGTCCGTCGGGGTCTCGTCACTTTCATCCAACCGTAGGGTGCGTGTAAGTGGCGTCATGTTCGGCCAATGTGGACACTCCATGGCCTCTATCCTCCGATGGCCTCATCCTTCCGGCGTTGCCTTCTCACCTGGTCGTCCTTGAACGACCTTCCAGAGCGGCAAAGCAGCTTTTTTCAAGACTACCGTCAACTACCTCGAACCATGCCAGCCTCCAGATACACTTTCGGGAAGCGTCACACAGCGGTTGGGGGAGGGGGGGGGGGAGAAAAAAAAGCTCCGCGTGCGACACACGAGGGCGGAAGATCCAGTGCCAGCCTGTCTGGCGGGTCCGGTAGTATGGCCGACGCGTACCGGTGCACCATAATTGAAATGTGACGGCGGGCGGTTGCGTTCGGACAACTTGACCAATGCTAATTAATGGTCCGTATCTAACAAGGCCAAAAGGTGCTACGACAGCAGTCTTGGGAATGTCCGAGTGCTCGTCAGGTATATGATGATACGCCTTGATGAGGTCTGTCTTTGAAGAGATGGTTGCTCCATGTAGCGGTGCTGTAAAATCCGCGATATCTTTAGGCAGGGAGTAGCAATTGCGAATAGCGGCGTTGTTCAAGGTGCGGTATCGCCGCAGGGCCGCCAGTCACCTCGGTACTTCGTGGACACCATGTGCGGTGAATTTCAGAATGGTCGCACAGCGACAAGCTCTAGCACATGATCAAACTCGGCTCTGGCGACCTTGAGTGGATCGGGTGCGATGCGTCGTGAACGACTCTGCAAATGTGGCCCTGTGACGCAAATATGGTGGATGACATCGTGCTTGACAGGACGCATGAAATTGGATGGACGGAGCTAGTTTGGAAACCCGTGGAATTAGGGCCGATAGACCGATGACGGGGGCTTGTTGGTAACAGTGCACCATTAGGTGCGTCGTACATCGACAAGACGCTTGTGCGCCATGTCCACAAGCAAGTCAAACCAATGAAGAAAAGCTTCACCAAGAATCGGATAAGCCACGTCCGCTACGAGGAAAACCCATCGGAAAAGACGCCGGAGTCCGATATTCAGTGTGAGGGCGCGTTCGCAGTCAGTCAAGATGTCAGTCTTAACGGTTCGCAGCGTAACTTCAGATCGGCGACGCTTCGGAAATGCACGCGAGGCTGGAAGAACGCTAACTTCGGCTCCCGTGTCCGCTAGGAAACGGAGCCCAGACACTATTTCGAAGACGAATAAACGGCTACTTGCTGGACCACTTTCTTTTCCGCTTGTAGTGGTAAGCCGGAGAGTTTCCACCAAGAAAGTGCAGGGAGACGCGCACTTTCGGGCAGCTGCGCCGAAGGTGCGGTAGTCCAGCACTCACCGGGACACGGCGATGGGGAGGAGGAACGCCGGCGTGACGAGGGTCGAGAGCACGCAGATAGGGTGGCAATCTGTGCGGATAGATGATCTATCGGGCTGCAAAAGTCATCGCGAAGAGCCTTCTGATCAGTTGGCGAGAGACAAGTCAATTCACTTGTTGCGGAAGTCGTCGCGATCGAAGAAGTGGGTGGCGAGGCGATGCCCAATACGGAGTCGGAAAGTTGCGTGAGATTCGACAGAGAGAAACCAGCTGCAGCAGCGAGTACCATTCGGACGGTGGAAGGCAGGCGCTGCAAGAAAGGTTCCAGGAGTAGGTCTTGATCGAAAGAAGCAGCCTTATCACCGAGGAGCTGCTGAAGACGGCGCAACACCTGTGACGGCTTGCAGTCGCCTAGTTCTTCACCTCAGAGCATCTACTGGAGTCGTTGCCTCTCCGACGACGAAGTACTCTTGAGGAGCTCAGCCGACAAAATATCATAGGGGGCAAAGTAAGAATGATGTCTCTGATTTCCCCAGCAATTTCTGGAGGAAGCGTAGACACAACATGGTAAAGTTTGGAAGTCTGCGATGGTATCTGGGCCACTCATGAACTGGCTGTTGACTTGCGCTAGCCAGTGATCAGCTGGCCAGGATTTCAGGAGGTGGAACGAAAAAGCGGAGACTGTTGGAGACGCTGCGGAGTTGGAGGAGGCTTGTGTGGAGTCGCCGGTGTATTCCATTCACCCTGTAATCTGCAAATAGTCGCTAGATTTCGGAAGTCACGAAAAGTGTAGATGTAGCGCGCATGTGTTTAGGTGATGCGATTGCGTAAACACAAGTAAACACAAAACAGATATACAAGAGAAACTTGTATCTGAAACGCTGCGAGGCGAGAAGAGGCCGTGACTTCTGATGCCACACGAACCCAACTCTTCTTCAAACGTCGAAACTGGTCGAGCTGCCGTCAGAGACGCTGCCCTTAGTCAAGGGCACTGCGCCCATTCGATGTGAACGCGGACGGCGTCGGCAGTAGCGCTGTCTTATCTTTCGGTACCTCGTTGGGGCTGCTATAAGCGGTTTGATCAAAAGGCTATCACAGCTGCATATGAACAACTCCGTCGGGTACTTTTGAGGCACATACTTGCGTAATGCGTGTTTTCACCACAACCATCTTCCTCATTGTTATTTTATCGTCATCATCATTACTACCCTATTGTTGACTCCAGGACCATGATCACTCCGGACGATCTCCAGTTATTCCTGCCTGGAGCCAGCTGCCCCTATCTTACGGCTGCGATTTCGCTAATTTCACCACACCGCCTACTTCTTTGCCGTCCTCGACGGGGCATCTCTTTTCTTTGCACCCATCCGGTAGCTGTGAAAGAGCCGCGATTATCCACCCTACGTATCACATGACCAGC
Source organism: Dermacentor andersoni (assembly GCF_023375885.2). NCBI lineage: Eukaryota > Metazoa > Arthropoda > Arachnida > Ixodida > Ixodidae > Dermacentor > Dermacentor andersoni. The sequence continues at coordinate 198,921,647 of NC_092815.1, forward strand.
CCAACACCATTTCTCCCATTTAGTGTCGAGTGTCACATCGGCTACACACGTTTGCCCTCTAATAGGCACCGCTGCCTTCATGTCTCTTAACGTAATACCTAACATTTTTCGTTCGACCGCTCGTTGCGCGGTCGCTAACTTTATTAAGCTCCACGTTTCTGTTGTATGTGTAGATACCTGTTTAACGCAATAATTCTACACTTTTATTTACTCGTAATGAGTAGATATTCCATCCGTGTGCGTTCCAACCCATTTTTATTCTGCTGTGTTTTGCCGTCTCATTATCAGGGTCCCCGCTGAGCAAGTGGCCTAGATAAGCATACCTTTGCACAGATTTTACAGGCTGTCTGCTTGCCATGAGCTCTCGTTGTCTTGCCAAGCTACGGAAAATTCCCTTTGTTTCCGTATTATTTTTCATCGGTACTCACAATTTCTTTATGATTCTTTAACTAAGATCCTCAATCATTTGCTGTGATTTACCTGCAGCATTGATGAAAAAAAGAACGTCACCATGAAATCGCAAGTTACTGAGATATTCACGGCCCATGCTCATTCCAAATCTTTCCCAGTCTAATAGCTTCAATACTTCTAAGCACGGAGCCAATAGCACAGGATATATTTTTTCTCTTTGTCTAGCCCCTCGCCACAACGGTATTTTCCTGCATTGCTGGCTAATTATGAGGGTAGCTAAAATATTTGAAAAGACATCAGCGTATGCGTCCTGTACTCGAAGTATTTGTAACATGCGTCATATGCACTACTCTTTACTGAACACTTGCTATTTCTATTTCAGGCTAACAACACAAAAACGCTTACAACAATCACACGTTTACCTGTCTGCGCCACCCTACAGCACATTACCTGCCTTGAGTGATGCTGCATAAAACACAAACTGGATGAAAAATAAGAAAATTCTGGGTTTTGCGCGCCAAAACCACGATTTCATTATGAGGCACGCCGTTGTGAGGGACTGTGGATCAATTTTGACTACCTGGAATTCCCTAACGTGCAGGCAATGCTCGGCACACTGGCGTTTTCGCATTTCGCCCCTTATAACATCCGGCTGCTGCGGCCAAGGATTCGATCCAGCGTCCTTGGGCTTTGAGCGCAACGCCATAGCCACTACGCCACCACAGCGGGTGAACACAAACTGTTTCTAAATGCCTCAAGAACTATTCCTTCGTCATAAGTTAAAATCAATTGCGTTTATAACGGCGTTAGTCAAGTTGTCCTACCAAGAGCGCAGGAAACTGAATTTTATACGTTCGTTACTGCGATAGCAATTACACAAACACTTCAAGCGCATTTCTGCGGTCGGCGTCACTCTGAGGTTGTGTATAAAGTCCAAGGATTATAACACCGTCGGCGCGCGCCTCACGCTGTATGCGCGAGTGAAAGCGAGAGACGGGAGCCGACGATCGCGGTTTAATCTCGCCCGCTCTAAAGGGACGAAAGCGGGAAGTGCGCTGTCTTCCGCAGCGCGCGCGGCACCCAACGTTGCGAGGCTCCGGGGGAGGGTGCGGAGGGGAGGCAGCGTTCTACTCCGGCTGCATCTGCGCATGTGGCGGCTACGCACAGTCACGCGGACGTATCTTAAGAGCGATCTGCGTTGGGGGCAGAATCTAGGTGCGTCGGCGGTCATAGCTTTGTGCGTGCCGCGTGTTCTAGGCGCTCACTTTGCGTTGAAGCGATGGACAGCACAGATGTCACTTCGCTCGCTGCTGCTGTTGGGTTTCCTCACGCCAGCATATTGAAAGCGAGTTTTCGTGGTCATCGAGTGAGACGTGTTGATGTTTGCTTGTGCGTGCGTGGCAACGTGCTTGTTAATTTAGCATGCATGCCCATGTTTACTAGCTTATACCGCCGACAAAGCTACTATACGTACTTCGTATAGCTGTCCACTGATTTGCTATCGCAATCGATGCTTCGTCATTCGGAAAAAACTGCGGCCTTTTTTTAAAGCCCACTGACTTATTCTACTACATTCAGGTTCTAAAACAACGCACGCTTCATGTCTCAGACAGCTCTAAAGGAAAAGCGTGCAAAGTAAACAAGAATCAGTGAGTGGTCGCTAACGTGCTGTTGTGATGAACTTTCACATGGATCTTGGGACAAGAAGATGTAGCGAAGTGACGCAGCTGTTAGTCTTGTGACGCATAAGCTCACCAGGGAGACGACAATAAGGGGGGATGAGCTCCGACAGGGGCAAGTCCAGATCCGCAGGTACGAAGACGACGAGAAGTGCCATTCGAATAACTAGGTTTATTAACTTGGCATTAGGATATATACTCTACACATATCAAACAGAAAACAAAGTCATAGCCGTCGTCGACGGCCTGCCTGACCGGCCTGGTCTTCCGTGGTGCAGTTGCGCCGTGTGCTGCTGTCTCCTTGCTCTCTTCAAAAACTACTCGGAACATTCCTTAAATGAGTTTCTGCAGTATTAAATGGTACCGCGCACCGGCGTGAGGCGCAGGCTTTTCCACGAATGACCTGTTTCGACATATCAGGCAGGTCGACAGCATCCAACAAGAGCCAGAGTTTAAGAGGCCAAAAATGGTCGCGTAAACACTCCGCATACAAAATCTATTCGCCCATAGCCAATCAATTTTCGACGCCCGATACAGCCGAGCGCGGGAAGAGGGCGCGGCACGCGACGTAGTGACTGTCAGGTGCGGCGCCGGCCGGGCGGGAGCACATCCCCGAGGCGCCGTCGCTGTTATTTCCGCACAAAGGCGTCCTCCGCATCGAGGAACCCTCAAGCTTCGCGGAAAGAAGGAAAAGGGGCCCGCGGTAAACTCTGTTCGCGACAAAGACATGCGTCAACTGAACCATGAAATCCAATTTGGCGTAACAACAACTTACTGGCACTCAAACGCATGGTCTCGGCCGACAATTCTAAGTAATCAAAGCCAGCGTATGAATATAATGTAAACAGTATACCACGATTGTGCTTGTGGTGCTGTGTTACAGGTGCAAATCACAGAAGACAACACAGGTACTAAGAAGAAAGCTATGAACGTGGGAACGCGCAATGAAAACTTATTCGTATAGTTTCGGGCAATTTCAAAACGGAAGCAGCGTCTAGTTCACAAACGCTATACATGAAATTCAAGCCTAGGTTAAGAGGTTAACCTGTAAAGGGCAACCCGCCGTGGTTGCTCAGTGGCTATGGTGTTAGGCTGCTGAGCCAGAGGTCGCGCTAACTCAATCCCGGCCACGGCGGCCGCATTTCGATGGGGGGCGAAAACACCAGCGTACTTAGATTTAGGCGCACGTTAAAGAACCCCAGGTGGTAGAAATTTCCGGAGTCCTCCGCTACGGCGTGCCTCATAATCAGAAAGTGGTTTTGGCATGTTAAATGCTCAATTCTAAAACCGAGAATCGAGAAAAATAGAAGCGCACAAACAATTAAATTCTAGGCTTTTACCTGCCAGAACCTCGATCTCATTTTGAGGCACGTCGTACTGGGTAGGGCCGCCGGATTATTTCTGAACTCTAGGGATTCATCAACGTGCACCCAATGCACGATGCAGGGGCGTTATTGCATTCCGCCTCCATCGGAATGTTTCCGGAACCGAACCCACATCCTTAAGCTCAGCAGCGCAACACCGCAGCTATTCGGCTACAACGCCGATTAAGAAAGGCGCTCGAACGTGGCATAATATTTTACGCAGCTACTCGGGACGGGATAACGGAACTATCCCGGTGCAATCGTAATTCTTTATACGCTTCGTCATATGTCTATGCTGTGCCCCCGCCTCCACGTTATCACTGGGAACAGCCGTTCATGAACGGTGCGTGATACGAAAGGATTAGAATCGAGCGAAAGGAATGCGCACTCAGTACATAAAATCTGCGTCATAGAATGCGCCGTGATGACTTGGTATAGATGTAATTGGACGCCTGTGGGAGACGCATTTATCCTTTGGAAGACATAGCTGAAGATAACGATGGTATTGATGATCAGCTGCCAAGCTGGGAAATGCTAGGAGCACTGATTTTGTTATGCGGACCTCCACAGCCTCAGGAGTGACTACGCGTCCTTTCGCACTTAACGAACACATTACGGGTGTCGGCGTTTGCATAGGTTCAATAATAAAGGCTCGATGTGTGGCGATTTACTAATTAAGCAAAGTTTCGAATTCCAGTTCTTTGTTTTGACCTGTTGAGCGCGGCTCCCGAGTGCGAAAAAAAGGAAAGGCAACTGATAAGTATGAGCAATGCAACCGGGCCTTGTAATAATTGTATCATTTTGACACTGGTTTCCTTATTGGTTAAAATCGAATGCGCAATATTAACAGTCATTTCCACTCACCTTTGGACGCTATAGGATCGCAAGCAGCCCATAGCTGCACGGCCAACAAGCCCTCCGATTGCGCACATGGAGTAGGTAGGATACGACGCTCTGCAACCGGAAATGCGCTGACGAAGCATGAACGGCTGCTCCCAAGAGAAGTAACTCCTTGATATTGGCATTACAGAGCTGAACCGTGCCGAGCTGTGAGTCATCGCATGCCGTAGTGGCCACACCTATGCCGGAGATAACGATTTCTGAAGTAGTCATTATTTCGAGCGTATTGTCACACATTAAGCCGCTCAGAGTGAGACTCGACTTGAAAGCGGTCATAAACACCTATATACGACTTTGTTTTTTGTTGAATGAGTATTTCGACGGGCAGTTATTTCGGCGTAGTATCTTGCAGTTATTTCGACGTCTTTTTCCACTCCTTTCGCGACGTTTCCGACCTTTATCTATAAGCAAGCGCTTTCCACATCATACCTGCAACACACCGTTCCTGCCCAAAGGCGGAATCGGGTTGCGTCTGTTTTACGAGCGAGGAGACGCCGACAAGTGCCTCGTCAGTCACGTGCTGCCACGCGACCGTCCCTGCGCACGTGAGCGGGACGCGCGACAGGCCTCGCATCAGGGCGCCAAAAATGTGCTTAAACTAGCGCGTTTATTGCGACAAGCGCCGTAAAGGCGAGACGACCGCGTCCGTTCTTGAGGGAAGCCTCTTCGCGCAGACGCACGCCGTAAAAAGCGAAGAGGAGAAGAAATGAGAGAAAGCAGCGTTGCAGGCTGCCTATCACTTCTATTTCGGGAGTTTGGACGGCGCCCGAGTGGCTTGCGATGTTGCACATAGCGAGGGTAAAGTACACGCGAACGAAACGATAAGCCGACGCCGCGTTCGACCCTGCGGTCGTCTGCCAGCCCGATGTCCCGCAGTTGCCGGCTTGCATACATGCTCGCGAAACAAAAGAAAGCCCGCGAACAGACCGTAAAAAGAGCCGGCGACAAGAACGCATCGACGGTGTTATCTGCACAACCTCGGTTGTCAAACTGGTGGGCAAGCGTGCATCCTCAGCAGTACGCCAACAGCGCGGGGACAAAGGCGGTCAAGTGACAACCACCTTGCACGCGATGCGCGGAGCTCGAATCGTGGGGGAGGGGAATGCGAAAGAGTTTTACGTCAGGTAGGGTATTTTCCAGGGCCGCGCGCGCGATTTGACGGGGAAGATAAAAAGGGAAATCCAGCGCCAGAGATGAAAAGCTAAAGTTTCTGTGCACGGGGTCGCGGTCGGTGCTACATCGGGAGCCCTGCAGTACGCTTCCGTAGAATCCGTCGGGTGAAGTTGCAGTTGGTGCTCACGTGTCGTGCCCGAGAGCTCTTGACACACGCTCAGGCAGGCGCGAGCGCCAGCTGCCGCGGTCGCGAGCCGCTTGCATCGCCGAGACTCCACTCGCCGCATAACAGCGTCCGGTGCGGGATCAATCCCGTCGCCTGCTCCGATGGGCCGCCATTCGTACGCCGTAGCGAGCATAGCCAACGGACATGCCACGCCACAGGTGAGTTAAACCGCAGAATGCGAGCGTTGAGCGTCTTCGCGCACTGCAGTTTCGCGGCCGCTGTATTCAGCGGCCGTGGCAGTTTGTTCCCTAGCCCTCGACACAACGCCTCCCTGATATCTTCGACGAGGCCTGACGACTCACCGCACCTTGACTTCAGGGAGAACGTGGGATGAAACGAGGTTGACACTACGATAACAAAATTTTGCCTCCTGCTTTGCGAAATACACAGCGGGGCTCGAAACACAATGATGCGCCGCAAGATTTAAAGTTATGGAAGCCGCGCATTGGCCCACAACAGATACGCAACATTATATTAGGTCTGTAATCCTGAGGTCTATAGGTATTTGTTTGGCATCACTAGCACGTTATGGCCCGTAGATCAAGCCAGCGCCCAGGCGCACAGGTATGCCGCATTATACAGAACATTTCACGCTTCCCGAAAGGGCTACCTTCCTCTTGTTGAGTCTTAGAATATACTGAGAAAGTAGCCGGGTCTTACTCAACGGGCATAAGACCCGGCTAACTGCGGCAGCACTGCGACTAATCCTCTGCAGCCGAGACCCCCTCTTTGTGTCCAGGGTTGTTCGGTACATACATGGTAGTACAATATAAGAGCCGAGTCGTGGAAAAAGAATAAACCTATACAGAATTTGAAACGACGGCTCGAAGCCTCGTAAGAAGGAGAAGGTGGAAATTAATAAACGTGGCTTCGCATAGTGACGCGATCTGTGAACACTGGGCCCGACCCGAAGTCCGTGTCCTTTTGCGAACTAGATCGGTCGGACGAATTAAGTGCGCCAAAGAAACGCCCAATTTACTGCGGCCAGTAATAGGACTTGCATATACGTTTCGTTCCGTAACGGCGAACGGAAGTCAGCTTCCTTGCGACGGGTTAAATTTCTTGTGAAACGAATTTTGGTCCTGCAGCTGCTTGGACCCGACAGGACACGGGACACAGAAAACCCAAAGGTGTGCGGCAAGCGCAACACGTTGCGTGAACGTGCCGCAGGAGAGAGGGCGCACACTTCTTAGGCCCGACTGGGACATTGTCAGTGACCTACAGTGTATCCTGATGAGATCCCTTGTATGTACACTATAATGTAGATCGCCTTGATCCATTTTCAAGTCAACTCTGAAACAACTATGTAGGAATTGATCCAAAGATAAAATCGCAAAAATCGCACGGGATTATAGGGATATTTTTGCCGTCACCTTTATTAAACATGATTAATTTCCTCTGACTAAATACTCCTTTGGTGTCACAGACGTCGCCAACCAATTGTGAAGGGTGCTTTGAATATTGCGATTTAACATGAAAATGGAGAACTTAGCATCAGCATGCCAACCTATCGGCCCGAGTTATGCATTCGTAACTGTGTTTAGGCAAAGAGAGGTGGTTTTTACGATAATGATCACAAGGAAAAGGTTACCTTCACCAATCACAGCGTGGTATTGCATTCAGAACCATGGTATTCTAAAGAAAAAAAATTGACTTCTCAATGTTGTAGCATGCCACTCAGTAATAAGATACGACTTGAAAAGCGCTAGTGCCCTTTAGTTACCTTTATGTTTGCGAAGGATATACAATGAGAACATGTGCATATGGGCCAACTTACTTATTCCGTCCTTCAACAAAATTCACTTCTCAATGCTGTAGCATGCCACTCAGTAATAAGATACGACTTGAAAAGCGCTAGTGCGCCTTAGTTACCTTTATGTTTGCGAAGGATATACAATGAGAACATGTGCATATGGACCAACTTACTTATTCCGTCCTTCAACAAAATTGACTTCTCAATGTTGTAGCATGCCACTCAGTAATAAGATACGACTTGAAAAGCGCTAGTGCCCCTTAGTTACTTTTATGTTTGCGAAGCATATACAATGCCATCATGTGCATATGGGCCAACTTACTTATTCCGTCCTTCAACACATGGTCGCGAGAGCTTACAATATCGAGGAGTGCACAAGTAAGGTGCGGTCATGAGGGTAAAATTTCATACAAGGTGCATGAAGTCCTTTGCAAGGTCGAACAAAATTGGAGAAGCAGACTGGTACACGTACAAATTATTATGCTTGTATATACATCTTTCAACATTCTGAGGTAGGCCAAGCTGGGAGAATGTCTCTTTAAGCGGGCTGAAATTAAAAAAAAAGCTAAAGCACGTATTAACACCCTGTATGCACGAACGCGCATGCTGCGAAACTCACTAATGGCGTAGAGAGCAGAAGGCGTATGCGCTGAACCATCTAGGTCTCGGCAGGAGGCTACACCTTGTACAAGAAAAAAATGTGCCTCAGAGTGAGCGAACTTGAACGCGGTTAAGACCCCGCGCGTCTTATGCGTGATTTCTGAGCATTGATTGCTTTTTCGCGTCAATTACGTCACGCTACAGCCTGCTATATGACTCAACAATTCGGATGATGATGTCTCACTTCACAGGCACGCACTGACAGAGACAGCGCAAGCTTCCTCGTCGCGCCGTGGTAGCACTCTTTATGAGCGGTACGGTATTTCAACATCACTGCTCAGGAAATATTCAATTTTAGCATCCGACAAAGGCTTGTAGCCAACTAAATGACAGCGCCCCACTTTTAGCGTACAGCTTACAGCGTACAGCGATGGCATGCGTGGTGTTCGTGATGTAAGAACGGCTCTCTGACAGGCAAGTAGTACAAAACAATTATTAATTAAATTCTGAGTCTTTCTACGCGCCGAAACCACAATATGATTACGAGACGCGCCGTATTAGGGATCTTATTATTAATTTTGACAACCTCGGGTTCTTTGACGCGCATAAAAGATTAAATATGAGATTCGGCTGGTAAATTCGAAGGGCTCTGGTTCGCGCCTAACAAGGAACTTCAGTCAACAGTTGGCGGATAAAACAAGTTTCCTGTAATCAAGCTGCTGGCTATAAACTCAATTTAGGTAAAAAAAGAACGGACAGCTCGGGTTTTACATCTACGCGCCTAAACAGCTTACGTGTAGCTTTAGGGTTTCCACTGCCAGGATACGCGCGCACTGCACAATTTATGGAAAACTCGGCGATTCAAAAATATGTAGCTAGCGCACTTATACACAACGGCTAAACAGTCGAACGACCTTGCCTCGATACTCGCCGCAATGTCCTGATAACTACCGGCTCGCCAATTGGCAGTATCGACACAACGAAGGACGCGGACGTTCAGTGGTCAACAACGACGTGAAGGCCTTCTTGCTCCCGGTGTCATCTCTATCGCGAAGCATTGCGGATGTTGCGTGAACGAAGGTCGAAGAGCGGTTCATGAGCATGGGTTATTCTACGCATGGCCGCTGGGACTCGTTATTAGAGACTTTCAGCGTGTCCGGTATTCGGGCAAGCGCGGGCGGTTTTCCGGTTTAGCGGGGACGTCAACGTGAGCGGCCAGATTGGTGGCGCCAGCTGGTGGCGCAAAGCTCAACCACACAAACACAGAGCTAATTACTATATTCCGCTTAGCTGCTGGCGTAAATTTTCGACAGTGGCGTAATCGTGTTCACAGTTACGCCGCTGCCAAAAATTTGCACGAGGGGCGAAGCAGGATATGGTGAGTTACTGCAGTTTTAGCCATGCGTTTGTCTGGTTGAGCTCTACAACACCAGGCGGCTTCACCGCTCACGTTCACGCCCCGACCATCCGGTAGTCCGCCCAAATCGCTCCCGTTTACCGGAATAGCGTACAAGCTAAAATTGACTTCTTTTCTGTTGAGCGTAATACGGCACGGCCTTTTGGTCGGAGATCGCTCAACGACTCAGGACAAGCGTTGCTTTGCCGCATGGCAATTACGTACGTAAATCGCTCACGCAACCAACTACCTAAGCTTCATAAATTCGTGAAAATAAATTCCAGTCATACAATGGATAAATGAATCCAATCTGTGGTGACTCTCAGTATCACTAGCGGTAAATTTTCAACGCTGCATAGCTGCAGTTTAAATGTAAAATCAAAGTTCACCAGAGATCGTTTGCTCGGGAATTCGAATATTTCATTGCTTGTATTCCTGCACAGCTAGCAGTTGCACTTGTTGATGTGTTATCATTTTGGAGCTCCCAGAGACGCCAAGAATGCAAAAAAGAAATATACGAAAATGCCACAAACAGAAGATCACGTAAGTCATCGAATACTAAAGGACAATCCCTTATCAGGAGTGGAGGGCCAAGCTTGCAACAGAGAAACTTGCATCGTTTTTCGATTGGCAGCGTTCCTGGGCGCACCCAAAGCTATAACGACCGTCTACGTTGAGATACCTCCTTCGATTCTTATCGTTGGCGCGTTTCCCCAGCGTTGCGTTGACTCCACGCTTGTACTTATCAGTCGAGGAAGGTGCTAAGTATATTCCAGAAACAATGCGATGCCAGGACTTTCTGATTAGTTTCGATGCGTCATGCCACAAAGCGTCACGAGCGTCGACATGCAGGCAGAAGTGAACAAAATGATAAGATATGACTCTGAAGACAGGTTTTGGACAAGAAACTAAGGAAATTCCGTGCTTCACTAGAGTGAACGGTTCGCGCACTTTTGAGAATTTCTTGCGCAGCGCGAAATAATAGGGGCGGGGGGGCTGGAGGGGGTTGAGGTTGTTGCAGCTTACCCTGGCCTCATAACGCCTCACGTGTATTGTTGTCGCTGGCTTACAGTTCGGTGGAATGCATAGTTTTTTGCTTCTCGTAGAAGTAACATTTTAAATTTTTTAGGTGCGTGTTTGAAGTGCATCGGATACTGGTGCTGCTGCGCTTCATTTCATTGAAGCGCACCGTACCAGCATCCGAAGCGGGATATAATCTACGGCCCGTGCAAAGCCACGTTTGTCATGTGGTGATTTGATGCGTCGATTAAACGATCCGCATTCTCTTTATGCACGTCATACAACAGTGGCTGCCACTGATACTTTATGTTTATTAACACCCTATTTCTTATCCTCCTCGAGGAAACATAAAGTGCCTCTATCTCGTAGCAAATGGTGTCAAGTAGCAATGCTTTTCACGGATGCGTCTACCTACTCAGCGTCGAGCATTTCCTTTCCATATTTTTGAAAGAACACCCATTTCCTTGCCTATTGGGAGATGGTTCTAATAGGACTTCAGCTTTTCAACGAACGCACAATGGCAAATGTAGGAGAATAAAAAGATTTCCTATATATTCCTTATGAAAACATGTCCTAAAACAGTGCGGTACGTTTCCAAAGCCTCCAAATAAAATTGATATCCTTATTATCCTTATTATGGGGTTTTACGTGCCAAAACCACTTTCTGATTATGAGGCACGCCGTAGTGGAGGACTCCGGAAATTTCGACCACCTGGGGTTCTTTAACGTGCACCTAAATCTAAGTACACGGGTGTTTTCGCATTTCGCCCCCATCGAAATGCGGCCGCCATGGCCGGGATTCGATCCCGCGACCTCGTGCTCAGCAGCCCAACACCATAGCCACTGAGCAACCACGGCGGGTGTAAAATTGATAACGTGTGGCGGCAAACCAAGCACCTGCAGTTCTGATTGCATGTTCAGTCCTTGTGCAAAGGCTCGGCCCTGAATGAAAAGGAATGAATGAATGTGTGCCATTTTTTTTTTTACTTTCTTCATATCTGTCACATAGTCGATCATTTCTGCACGTAGTGATTGGTAATTATCCAGTCCCAGTCCGAAAGTAAGCACGCCATTACCTTGACTGTTCTCTTCATCCGAAGCTCCTTGGAACGATGATCACTGATATTCAAAGAACGTTTAGATTTACGATTTAGATTAGGATTCATAATGCAAAGAAGGGGTAAGGCATGCAGACACGGACAAAAGAGAAGTGGACAACACGAACGCGGACTATAAGCTGAAGGAAGCACTAAGGCGAAAAAAGAAAGAAGACAAAAAACTCATCTGCGCATGCTCTGGAGTGGTGGCACCACGTGTCAATCGGGTACACGTGCCGGTGTGCGTGACTTATTTCTTTTTACGCCTCAGTGCTTCCTTCAGTTGATAGTCGGCGTTCATGTTGTCCACTTCTCTTCCCCTGTGTCCGTGTCTGCGCGCCTTACCCCTCCTTTGCAGTATGCATATGGCTAGCCGATTCGTCCGTCAGTCTGTCGTCTGTACACCGAAAAATGCTCCAGTGCAACCCCATGAGCATGGCCGAAAAAAATGAGAGAGAGGCGAGGGATTGGTTGCGCCAGTAGTGACGTCGTTGATCTGCGTCGCAGCCCAGCGCAGGCGCAGAAGTTTCGCTCCGGCTCCGAAGTGGATAGGCGACACGTAATACGCACTCCTGAGGAGTAGGCAGCTTTCGATCATCAACGCCACGAGAAGAACCGGGAACGAGCTCGTCTGCGCCGTGCCGATGCTGCAGCCCGGGCACAAGAACATGCTCGTGCGGCCGAGTCCAAGCAGCAACTGCGTATCCAGGATCTGGCAGCCCGCGAAAGCTTCGTTTAATGCACCGCCGGGATTCATCATCATCATCATCATCATCATCATCATCATCAGCCTGGTTACGCCCACTGCAGGGCAAAGGCCTCTCCCATACTTCTCCAACTACCCCGGTCATGTACTAATTGTGGACATGTCCCTGCAAACTTCTTAATCTCATCCGCCCACCTAACTTTCTGCCGCCCTCTGCTACGCTTCCCTTCCATTGGAAACCAGTCCGTAACCCTTCATGACCATCGGTTATCTTCCCTCCTCATTACATGTCCGGCCCATTTCTTTTTCTTGATTTCAACTAAGATATCATTAACTCGCGTTTGTTCCCTCACCCAATCTGCTCTTTCCTTATCCCTTAACGTTACACCTATCATTCTTGTTTCCATAGCTCGTTGCGTCGTCCTCAATTTATGTAGAACCCCTTTTCGTAAGCCTCCAGGTTTCTGCCCCGTACGTGAGTACTGGTAAGACACAGCTGTTACATACTTTTCTCTTGAGGGATAATGGCAACCTGCGGTTCATGATCTGAGAATGCCTGCCAAACGCACCCCAGCCCATTCTTATTCTTCTGATTATTTCAGTCTCATGATCCGGATCCCCAGTCACTACCTGTCCTAAGTAGATGTATTCCCCTACTACTTCCAGTGCCTCACTATCTATCGTAAACTACTGTTCTCTTCCGAGACTGTCAAACATTAGTTTTCTGCAGATTAATTGTTAGACCCACCCTTCGGCTTTGCCTCTCCATATCAGTGAGCATGCATTGCAGTTGGTCCCCTGAGTTACTAAGCAAGGCAATATCATCAGCGAATCGCAAGTTAGTAAGGTATTCTCCATTAACTCCTATCCCCAATTCTTCCCAATCCAGGTCTCTGAATACCTCCTGTAAGCACGCTGTGAATGGCATTAGGGAGATCGTATCTCCCTGCCTGACGCCTTTCTTTATTTGGATTTTGTTGCTTTCTTTATGGAGGACTACGGTCGCTGTGGAGCCGCTATAGATATTTTTCAGTATATTTACATACGGCTCGTCTACACCCTGATTCCGCAATACCTCCATGACTGCTGAGGTTTCGACTGAAGCAAACGCTTTCTCGTAATCAATGAAGGCTATATATAAGGGTTGGTTATATTCCGCACATTTCTCTATCACCTGAATGATAGTTTGAATATGGTCTATTGCTGAGTAGCCTTTACGGAATCCTGCTTGGTCCTTTGGTTGACGGAAGTCTAAGGTGTTCCTGATTCTATTTGCAATTAGCTTAGTAAATACTTTGTAGGCAACGGACAGTAAGCTGATCGGTCTATAATTTTTCAAATCTTTGGCGTCCCCTTTCTTCTGGATTAGGATTATGTGAGCGTTTTTCCAAGATTCCGGTACGCTCGAAGTCATGAGGCATTGCGTATACAGGGTGGCCAGTTTTTCTAGAACAATCTGCCCACCATCCTTCAACAAATCTGCTGTTACCTGATCCTCCCCAGCTGCCTTCCCCCTTTGCATAGCTCCCCAGGCTTTCTTTACTTCTTCCGGCGTTACTTGTGGGATTTCAAATTCCTCTAGACTATGCTCTCTTCCATTATCGCCGTCGGCGCCACTGGTACTGTATAAATATCTATAGAACTCCTCAGCCACTGCCGCCGGGATTACCCAGTAATAAACACCAGGGCCACTCGTTTCAGATTAGCTGGTTACCCATCTGTACGGAGTGTTTGGGCGGTGATTTTATGGTCTCCGGATCTTATTCTTGACAGCAAATCAAAGTGTCATACAATGGGACGAATCAGGATCGGAAAGTGTCGAATTCTTTTCGATAATGTTCTAAATTAACTTGACAAACAATGACGCGTGCGTGCCTTTGCTAAGTATGCAGCTGCTTCGGTGCACGTTATGCTGAAGGCTAACAATTTCTCATTAATAAAAAAAATATCTCTGAGCGCAGAAGTGACCGTACACAACGAAGACGCTCTGTGCTGCTTTTATTTTAATGCTAGACGCCAAATTTTCTTTTCAAGTTCCTAAAGTTGAGGAACAAACAAAAAACCCTGAAAACATGGATAAAACATGGTTGAAAACTCTTCCTAAAGGTGCTGTGGGTTGTATATGTTGCTTAGGATTGTAATCATTCTAGTTTGAATCGCTGGTCGCAGGGAAACGATAAGACGTCTATTTAAAAAGGGTGACTTGACTCAGAAAACCAAGTGACCAGATAACTATACGGCCTGTACAGCAAACGATTCATCCCCAAGCCAGTGCGTGAAAACTTCCTGCAGCCGCACACCATCTATCGCCCTCCTTTTTTACCGACTGCTGTCCCTTAATTCTTGCAACGCGCTTGCTTTTTATCCTACCAAAATCTTGAACGCCACCTGTCAGCAGCTAAATAAACATAGAGCTACGTCTTTGCGCAGACAACGCTGTAGAGCTTTCGGAATCAGACAACATAGGCATTATTTCGCTACCTTAAGAAGTAAACAAAGCTAACGGTTTATAGATTTATCTGCAGCGCCATCCTTCCATTCGCGCATCATTTTCTTGGCAATGATCGCACGCGCAAAGGGCAATTTTTTCTCCTAATCATAAATTCAATGCTGTCATGAAATACCCCTTCTACCATCCCCTGTCTTACTCTACATTTCGCAGCCTTAATTGTGGATACTAATGCCATTCAGTGGCAAAGCTCTGACATGGACGTTTGTTCCATTGTTTGCTTGTTTGTGCTTTCTCGTAGCTTTAGCCAGGGACCTGTGCAGAAAGCATGAGGACCTCGCGTTGTTTCCATGGGAAAAAATGTGCTGATTTATCATATATTGCAAGAGCCCTAACAACCACGTCGTTCCTCATCGCACACAAATAAATTTTATCGCTTCGGTCAAAGACGGAGACGGTCCTTAAGCTTGCACTCTTGCTTAAGAATGTATCCACAATTCTAAAAATATTGCGACGTTTCACCGATAATGAACTTGACACCACCGCGATACAGTCAACTTACGGCACTAATGCTTATTGGCGTTTTTTTTTTTTTTTTAGCTGTGGTTTCCCTCTATAGCTGTCCTGGCTCTCACGTGTCTCTATGATCATGCGTACGTGTGCGCTGCCTGCGGTGACAGTTTCCGCCTGTCAAGCTCGTCTCTCTGACCGTTTTATACTCTGCGTGCTCATCGTCTTGTTGAGCTATCGGCCAGCCTGGCGTTTCAGAGGAAAGATCTGCCTGCTGGACAGCTGGCGCTGAGCCAGCAGTCGGCCTCTTCCGTCATTCCGGGATCGCGTGATGGCTTCCTTTTTCTGTTCTATGCTTGCTCTTGCGTCACGGCTTCTGTGTACATTCGTTTTGCACCTGAGTCCCGTTGTATACCGCAAGTGGGCCTTCCATGTATACTGGCCATTTAATAGCCGATCTTTTAAACGGTGTGAGGATCTCACTTTCATCATCATCATCATCAACAACTACCTATTTTAAGTCCAGTGCAGGTCGAAGGCCTCTCCCTCCGATCTACAATTACCCATGTGCTGCGCCAACTGATTCCAACTGGCGCCTGTGAATTTTGCAATTTCATCAGCCCACCTAGTCTTTTGCCGTCCTCGACTGCGTTTCCCTTCTCTTGGCACCCATTCTGTTACCCTCATGGTATTGCGGTTATCTAACCTACGCATTACTTGACCTGCCCTGCTCCATTTATTTTTCTTAATGTCAATTAGAATATCGGCTATGCCCGTTTGTTCTCTGATCAACACCGCTCTCTTCCTGTTTCCTTAACGTTACGCCTATCATTCTTCGTTCCATCGCTCTTTGTGCGGTCCTTAACTTGTTTTCGAGCTTCTTTCTGAGTCTCAACTTTCTACCCCGTACGTTAGCACCAGTAGAATGCACTGATTGTACACCTTTCTTTTCAGTGATAATGGTAAGCTTCCAGTAAGTATCAGAGTGTGTGCCGTATGCGCTCCAACCCAATTTTATTCTTCTGTAAATTTCCTTCTCATGATCAGGGTCCCCTGTGAATAATTGACCTAGGTAAAGGTATTCTTTCGCAGGCTCTAGAGCCTGACTGGCGATCCAGAACTCTTGTTCCCTTGCCAAGCTATTTATCATTATCTTTGTTTTCTGCATAATAATCTTCAACCCCACTCTTACATTCTCTCTGTTAAGGTCCTCAATCATTTGCTGTAACTCTTCCCCAGTCTTGCTGAACAGGACAATGTCATCTGCAAACCAAAGGTTGCTGAGATATTCGCCGTTGATCCTTACTCCTAAGCCGTCCCAATTTCAATAGGTTGAATATTCCTTCCAAGCACGCACTGAATAGCATTGAAGAGATTGTGTCTCCTTGTTTGACCCCTTTTTTTATAGGGACCTTCCTACTTTCCTTGAGGAGAATAATGTAGCTGTGGAATTTTTGTAGATATTTTCCAAGAGATTTACGTAAGCCTCCTGTACTCCTTCATTACGTAATGTCTATATCGGTATTAAAGCTATGCTGCGAAGAAAAAAAAAGCTATCAACGCTAATGTGTTGTCATTTGTCGCATCTTGCTACCGTAGGCAAGCATAGACTTTCTGAATGTCTAGCTTAGATCCCTCCAATGTACCAGAAATTAAAACTTCCAAAACGCGTACTTTCTTTCTCGCTATAACATACTGACTGTATCTCTGAATAGGCAACAATAGTGTAGCCGTAGTTATGTAATAGCCGTTGGACTTTTGTACGTTGGGCGTTGTTCTGTTGAGCTACCATGCGTCGCTCGCAAAATCATTCTGCCCCCTCAAGATATACTTACAATTTATCCAGCTTGAATTGTCTTACGAGGTGCATTGATCACACCAAAGGTATGGTTTGCCTGTAGAGAAGATTTGCGTAATAATCTCAACATTTGCCAACATGGTATCGCTGGTGGTCTCGGTGGCTTTGAATGCGATACACAATTGCGCTATTTCTTCGATCGCCCATCGTGAACCTAAACATTCATTGCACGAATGATGAAGTGACGGCTCACAGCTCAAGTAGACGCACTTACCGTCAGAAAAATTTGATATGCCGCATCTTAACAACGCAAGCACGCTTTCGGTACACTTCGCAAACACTCGTAAGCACTAAAGAGCGTCACAGAACACGCACAGTTACACGGGCGCGTTTTGTTCGTGCTTAGTCCCGTTCTTTGGTGCCTACGAGTGGTTTTGCTATGCGTGACCAACTAGCTGAATTCAAGATACTGCTAAGTGCACTTCGTATGTTTTAAGCCACGAAGTCTGGGCGCACTCAGGTTAGTTCGCGCTCGCAGCTGCGGCACATGCGTTGCAAGCTACACCGATTCCAGCGCTTCCAGCGCAGGTTTGTGCCGACGTAGTCAAGAGCGGCGCGTTTAATACATCCCAACCTCTACCTTGCAAAGAAGGCGATCCTATGCAATCAGCGACGCGAAGCGAAAACCGGGCCGTCACGAAAACGGCCTTCGCAGCGCACTTTTTTCAGTGGGTGTCAGCACAGCTTCTTCAACGAAATGCTGGTGCAATCGTTCGGGCGAAGTTTGCTAGCTGCGGAAACGCTTGTACCGCCTCCTTTTTTTTCTTTCCCCGGGGCAAAGATGCATGCTACCACGGTGAATCGTCGTCTCGGCACTAGGCAACGATGGGTCGTTCGGTAAGTAGTATGTCTACAACTTGTAACATTCATATTAATTCGTGCTGCCATTCAAGTCGATTGCTCCGTGAAGGTGATGTTTTCGTAACATTTCACACAATCCGTCAACCATTCGTATTTTTGTTTTTCGGGTGACTGAATGCCGCTCAGTAGTACACTACCTCATAGTGTTGTACCTCCGCAATTATCATTTCGCAAGCAGAACCAGTCTTCATGCACGCCTACCAATACTTCAAACACCCTATAATTAGACGCCGAGGAATACATAAGCCTAATTGCCTTCAAAATCTGCTGAAACTTCCTCGGATATTTTTCTTTTGCCCAGTCTGGTCATTCTTTTCTCAACCTCTACATATTTACCTCGTCATCCCCATTTCAGCCACTCGGGCCAGCGATTTTACCCTGCCAAGACGTCAAGACTAGCGAGTTTTCAGAAGTTCCAAACCGACGAATCTTAGCATATCAAGACGCTAGAAAAATCAACCACGTGAATTTGTGTGAAAAATATGAAAAAAAGCGTGCGAAAACTATGAAGCTGCCTTCTGCCCCCTCTCTTTCTCAACAAGCAAAGGATTTCTTCTTGGAAACATTCATACAGGACACATCCAAATTCCAACACCAAGTAATAGAGGTTACCTCCACGCTGCCCTCTTCTAGTGGTGTTGTTCTACAGTATTCGGGGCTAAAATATGAAGCACTGCAATGGCAATAACATGCCTCCTTAAGAAATTCTGCAGTGTGCATTGCTGGTGTTCTATTCCCACTTATTTTACTTTAGGATTGTCAACTGCAAACCGCCTAGACAAAACGGTAGAATACAAAGTCGACGACACTGAAAAGCAAAATACGAAGCGTGTGAAAGCTGGCGTCGCATTGGTGGCATCATGTTTACAAGCTACCCAATCAGTTTTTTTTTTTTTCTTTTAAATGCGTATGCATATCTATGCCTACCAAACCAGGAAACCTGTCCGTCCGTCCGTTCGTCCCTCCATCCTTCACGTAAGACGATCGCTTTCAAGATTGACCGTGTTGCCTCTCGCTTCAACGCGAACTAAGCAGCGAGAACACATCGCACACGAAGCTATCAGCACTGGGCGCAATTTGCCCCCATCAGAGATCGCTTTCAATACAAGGCCCGCGCACCCGCGCCATACGCAGCTGCCGCCGGAGTACGGCTAATCACGGTTGATAATGGTTCGCATCGAGGGGAAGCAACGTCATCGACCACTTTTACGTACGAGGTCTACCAAACGTGACGCTGTTCAATTACGTCATGTACTACAGAACACACCGGCCAGCGCTCATCTTCCACGAAGCCGCGGCATCATCCAAACGCACCATTATATAACACGAGTGAACATTGCTGCTACTCGACTCTTCTTCGTTGTCTCGCGCTTGTCTTAGTTAATATTTCTGTGTTTCAACCGCGCTATTCCGTTTCGAGATTTCTTCGTGGTGTTTGTCGCAAGTACACCAAACTCAGCAGCACACGACGACGAAAGAGAAAGTAATTAATAACAATTGCTTACGCATCATTTATAAAACTCCCACAGGAGCTTCTGCGTGTAATTTTCTTTCTTGCCTTCCATCAGCTGGTTCTTAAGGGGCTGCAATAGTTGCTCCCTAAAGAACACCGTGTGGTCAGAAATCGTGCTGCAAGCTTTACAACTGTATTTGTTTATCATTGCAATGTTGCACGCTAGAGTACCCTAGGTAATCATGAATATTTTGGAGAGCCCCCAGCACCGCACAAGTGTGGCTGTGTAATTTCAAACAACATCTACTATCGGGAGAGTGCCGGCAACCCTTTTGATAGCACTGACGTATAATGCAACCATGGAGTAGCTTTCGCTGTAGTAGGGTAACGTCAATTGATAGAGGTCCACTGAGGTGGCTTAGTGCTGAGATGCGAAGGGACTTTTCACACGCTAACACACAGTGGAGAAACAAATAGCAATGTGACACGCTGCGTGCTTCGATTATATCTATCTCGATAACACACACTAATATCTACTACGTTGGAATAAATATTGGCACCAACGATACGTGGCATGGTAAAGCAAGTTATTCGTCACTTGGCTTCGTCTATTTACCCCTTCATATTCGATTCGTCATCGTGTTACTCATAGTTCATTTACTTCACGATGAACCGCCCGTGAGGAAAAGGCTGGCGAGATGGGCATAAGCCGGAGCAGTCGGTGCACAGAAACGAATACAGGGAAGCCTGTGAAGCAATAACTGGCAATTTTTTTTTAGAAACCGTCCGCCTGCGCGCGTATCATAACCGATCTGGGAAGTGAGTAATCTGACTTGATATTTGAGATCGGGCGAGCTAGTTTATAAAGTACCAGCCCCCAAAACGCCAGAAAAGTGCCGCGCTATTAGCCGTGCGCCACATTCGAGTGCTTTTGGGAGCTTTTTTCTGGCTTAGAAAAAACTCTTTATGAAACACGTAAAGAGCAACAGAAAGACGGATCACGAAATTTTCACGACTGCCTACAATATTCTGGTTGACAATTTGCCCCGATTAAGATGTTTGCGAAGTTATATTCGTTAATAATACCTAATTACATGAATAGGCTAAATAAAAAAAATAGACTTGCTCCAAGCGGCGCCAAACATTATCTTGGTTGTGTCTAGCTGCTTGGCCCTCGTATATATATTTCTTTAATTTTGGCGCAAGTTATTCGTCACACCACGTATAGTTCTTGTATAAATGATTGCCCCTGAATAAATGGTTACCGAAAAAATTATCATGAGTTGGAAAAACAAAACAACAAAAAAAGCTTCTGAAAGATTTGTGTGGCTTTATCACACGTTTAAGGACTCGCTGTAAGGACAATGTCACTGACTGTAGCATAAAAGATGGAACTACTACATAACTAGGCTGCCAAATACAGTAATGTCACACTACGAGAAAAAAATATCACTAGCCATTCCACTCTGTGTAGGTGGATGGCCAGCAAAGTTGTTTAGCGTACGACACAGATGCGACAGAGAATTTCGAACAAAGGTACGAACTCTCTTGGATTGTTTGATCGGCGGTCGTAGCGACGAAAAGTACGAACACGCATTTGTTGATATTCGCGTGGACGACGAGAGCACCGCCCCGAGGAGCCGGAGAAAAGTAGACACACGTGACGTTTCGACGGGACCGCCACCACGGGAGAGCGTAAGGAAAGGAAACTAGACACCGAAGCGCTTGGAACGCCCACAAAGAAAGGGGCGGTGTGAACGCAGGCATGGCCGAAGCGGATCGGCCTTTTGGTTTAAGATACGATCGTAGTACCTGCTCTTACCCTTGTGTCTGGGACCTATTTGGCTCCCATGGGTGACAAGCGTATTTCAAGTGCGCGATACAGGTCCCGGAGCCCACTGCCCGGAGTCCACTTGGGAACGTGCCACTGCGCTCGGACCCTTTCTGGGCGGCCTTCGAGATCGGCCCACGGTTTCTGCACACGCACACGAGAAATGCACGGAAGCCTAACCAGCTTCGCTGTGAAGTCACATGTTTTCATGTACGCAAGGCTTCCGCCGTCAGGCCGAAATAAAAAAGACTCACTGCCCATTTCGTCAGTGCACTGCTCCCAAACCTTTTGTCGTTGCTTAACTAGCGGTAACTGCCGGTACTGCGTATAACAGAAAGAGAACAGTAACCACAATTTAACAGTCTGTGGTTGGAACAAATTCGGTTAGTTCTTATATTTGAAAATACCGAATAGCTTATTTTCGAATACGAATAGTTATTGCGGGATATTCGATCCGTACCCAAAACATCGAATGTTCGACCACGCCTAATTATTCTTAGTCGACGAATAGTATCACAGTATCAGTAAGCAGCCGAGCGAATTACATAACGGCGAGACGTATCACCGATGGCGTCAATCAAAATGGCGGGAGTGCAGATTTTAGGGCTAGCTCGTTCGTTGCATCAGCTGAAGTCATCGCGCTAGGTTGGCATGGACAAGAAAGACGACAGCCCATGCGCTAATTATCAGCTGAATTTCAGAGCAGCATGGTACTTATACCTGCTAAACGAGTGGAAACCATCGTACGCGCAACCCAACATTCCTTAGTTTCTACAGAATCCTTAAACAGTTGTTTGTTTAAGGATTGTGTAGTCGTGCTTAGAAATACAGATAAGGTTACGCGGGAAAATGTAGAAGCACGCTTGATTGCAAAAGAAGGTGCTGACTGCGTCAGCACTCCGTCGATTACTCTACGCAGAAACTGCCTATCTGGAAAATGCTGAGCTGCGCGTGCAATGATTTCCACTCGTTCTGCCGGTATAAGTACCATGCTTTTCTGAATAAAATTCAGTTGATAGCTAGCGCACGTCTTGTCGTCTTTGATGTCCGTGTCAGTCCGGCGCTATGACTTCAATTGAACCAAAATGGCACTCATACACTCTTCTTACCTTGCCTGTATTTAGTAACGACGATGCAGAAACAGTGTGCTATTTTAAGGGACAAAAAACGCAATAAGTCAACGTCAACTGCTAAAATACCGTACCAAAAACCTCGCAGCGCTTGTTTCGTGCTCCCAAAAAAGTTCGTGTAAAAAAAAAATCGTGTCTGAAGGATGCGGATACGTTTAGCTCAATTCAAATCGCCCACACCCGAGCGAGGGGGTGGCGACGTTCACATGATATATCAGCCCTTTACAGCCGTCTGAGAGTAAAACGGCGCCCGACAGACGGCGCAATGTTTACTTTTTAGTTTTTGTTGAAAACACACACGCGTAGCCATAGAAAAACCAAGCCAAGACGCAGCGTTGAAACTGGCATGGAACATTCGGGCATCCCACGACATAACACAGACCTGAAAATCACTGCTGGTTGCATTTTGGAGGAGTTTCAGGAGCCAGCAAAACCAGCGCAGCACTGCGCGATAATGAGACTACGGAAACGCCAAGGCGCGAGCGGTGCAAAGTCGAGCGAAAACGAAACCTTTCACCACCCACGACGTTGTCAATGGTAAAGTCAATTAGTTACTTTTTCTAAACATACAATAGAACTGTAAAGTAGACTTTTCTTCCGTCTTATCATAGAATGCAATTACGTTTTTATAACGAGAAGTTTAGTAGCAGAGACAGAAATTATACGAGGACTGCCTTCGTCATCCGGCTAGTACTTGATGGCCCATGATGAGTCTCAAATCGTGTCGTGCATTTACCTAAATTTGTGCATTACTACAGCATTGTTCTCAATAATATTAAGATCTTAGGTTTCCTCAAGCATTGATCTATCACATTAGCTTGACTTAATATTTGCCTTTAGTGTCCCTTTAAGCGTAAAACCTGCAGCATTCGTCGCGTTCTCTCTTATTGTGCCTCCTGTTCACGTCTACATGTCAAAACACGTCTTTTTACTTGTGCTCGACATTTATCTGACAGCGATATAAGCACCTACACGTCCGCATGGCAGTTGGTAGGGACAAAAAAGCGGCTCTCATATCCAACGTTATCACTTAGCCTGCTGCAGGTGGCATAGAAATGAATTTCACGTGCTCACTTTTCCCGTAGCTACTATGACCGCAGCTGGCTTCATTCTTTCATTGCCTACGTAACACCTGCATTGAAAGCTAGCACACCTGGTAAGTGTCCTTCACTGCGCTCTGGTAAAACTATCACTTCCTTATGTGGTCTCTATCGTAAACCTTCAAAAGGGACACATTGTCTCGGTAACATAACTACATTACAACAGAGCCATGGAATTTTTACCATGGCTTTCCAGCAACAATAACTTAGCAGACGTCCTGCTTAAGGCTTGGCACCAGCCGAGTGCAACCTGCATTGCTTTCGCCTTACTTTGTCAGAGTGTGTGAGGCACATAGGTGGACACACAACTGCAAGTTTTATGAAGGCGCGACTCGCTAACCAGTGGCGAAGGTGCCGCAAAGCTGTGATAAATGTATGACTGCAAACCTTGTTTCCGCATACACCGAAGATCCCAGAAAGAGCGATTCAGACCAGCGATTCCCCGGAATCTAAATGTCGTTGTATGAAAAGCGCGCAGACGAAATTATATATGTAGTCACTGCAAAAAGCTTTACTATTTACTATCGATGTGAAACACGTCTGCGTGACGGAGGCCCATAAGTCCATCTATTCTCCTCGCCAGCACCTGGTCTGCTCTCCGCGTTCTCACTAGACGCGATACTATGGTTTATTCAGATTGGAGATATGAGGTCACGCAAAGCGAATTTTCGCCGTCGGCGTCGATGTGGTGTTCCGTATGAAGTTGAAACCCCGCGCGCCATATGCAGCTGGCGGGAGGAAAAGCATGGCTTGACGAGCCGAGAAAAATGGTGGCCTGATGCTTCCCGAGTGCCTAATGTTGAAGATCACGTGATCAAGACGCGTTAGTGGGGGCAGGAAGCGCGTCTGCCTCTACAGACCAGCCGTCCACGCGCTGGTCTGTCAGCGTGGCTGAGCGCACACTCGGCCCTCACGCCCTACTTTGGTGGTAGTCGGCGGCCGGTGCAAAGATGGCGTTGGCGAGCCGAAGTGGCTGGCAGCTTCGTGTTCACTCTCTTTGAGCACACCTAGTGTCGGAGAGTGCAATCACAAGTTTCGGAGTCGCGTCGAAACGAGGGGCCGCACCAAGCGTTCCACCTCCTCTGCCTGCACTCATCTTCAGGCCAGCGTTGGGACAGCAAGTGTTCGAGGTCATCGGGCGAGATCCGTTCGCGTTTGCCTGCGCGTGCTTGACACGTGGTTTCCTATTTGATTTATTAACCGAATACCTACTTCAATTTGTACGACCGATAAAACTACAATCCTTACTTAGTCCATCACTTCGCTATCACTAATGATGATTCGCCTTTTGGATGAAGCTGCGACATTCTTTTACACGCGCCCTCCGGAGGCGCACCGGGGCCGCACTTGATTGCCGCATGAGGGAGGCAAATCCAAAGCTGTCAGCTCCCAAGCATACACTTATACCGTGTTTAAAGCTCCATATACATTTAATTTCGCGGTGTCATTTCTATCATCTCGCCTTGAACCACAGTATTCTACTGCCGAAGAATACGCTTATTCACAAGCGTCACATAATTTAAGTCATTATGGCACGGTACATGTTGTAATAAACAAAACCATTTGATCATCATGAACGAAAGACAATAGAATCAACGAACAGTTATTTTGTCATGGTTTGTTTCGGCTTAGACCTTATATCAAAGTCAGATCAAGCAGCTGGAGCTGGTGAATGTGAAGTTGAACAAACATTTGCGAAGTTTCAACGTGGTGTCAACTTTCGAACAAGTCAATGGACTGAGAAGTCCCTCCTAAGATGAAGATCTGCCCACGCTCTTGATTTAGCCTTTCGTTTAACGTTCAGCAAAATGAGTTTAGCATCTGAAACGACATATAATTTCAAGCTATAAGTAGTGTTATAAATGAAATATCAAGCACGCTTGGCGTACGTCTTTGAAACATGTTCACGCAATATGATGCATCTGTTAGCCTGTGCAAATAATATAAAGAGGCCGTTGATACAAGCCCACGTCTTCAGTCAGCACTCGGTGTTCACAGCAGCCACCGATCTCTTCAGAGAAGCTGAGAACGACAACATTTCCGACAGTATTTCCCGGTATATCGGATCACGAGGCTGTGTTACTGACAATAAATAATATGAATTGGAAAGACAGCTGTAGCGCGGTCGGATTCAGCAATTTCTCCAGAGCTGATGATGTCTCGATTATAGATACGCTTTGGTTTTACTTAGATTCATTTTCAGAGAATATTGTAGACGTGCAGCAACTATGGGACCGCTTTAAGAGTATTGTTAATGACTGCACTGAAAAATATGTACCAACTATTGTTAAGAAAAAAAAAAAGAATCCCTGGATTTCTCGGGAGGTGCTGAGATTGAAAAGGCAGCTCAATAGGTTAAAAAATAAAATAAGAAAATCAAGCAGTGCTTCACTAGATCAACGGCAGAAATTTCTCTCTCTTTCATCTAAACTTCGGATCCAACTATCTACTGAGAAACAACGTTACAATGAATAATCATTGCCTAAATTCCTCACAGCGTTTCCAGATAGATATTGGCGGGAAGTGTCACTGAAGCATTACCAATGCGATTTATTTGAAGTTGATGGTATTCACTTGAATGATGAATAAAAATTGCTAACTTATTTGATGAGCACTTCCACTCCATTTTTACTTGTGATGATGGTGTCTTACCTGTGTCTGAGAATTTTTTGCCCCCTATTTCTGATGTATCAATAAGCGAACAGGGTATATTCCACATGCTTTTAAAACTTGATGAAAAGAAAAGTTCAGGCCCAGACAATATACCCAACACTTTCCTAAAAAGTATGCCGAATGAGTTTCGAAATACTTGTACATTGTATTTTTACGTTCCTTAGAAGAAGTTCAACTCCCGAATGACTGGAGAACAGCCCGAGTAATACCACTTCATAAACACGGCGCCAAACAGCCTATAAAGAATTACCGTCCGGTCTCTTTAACCTCTAACACTTGCAAATTATTAGAGCACATAATACATAAACGTATCGTTAATTTCTCAGATACACATAACATGGTAACAAAATGCCAGCATGGATTTCGGAAAGGGTACTCAACTTGTACACAGCTAGTTGCTACAATCCATGATTTTGCCGTATCTGTAAATAACTTAAAACAAATTGATGCAATTTTTATGGACTTTCCGGAAGCTTCCGACAAAGTATCACACAGTAAATTGTTATTTAAATTACATAGTCTGCTTAGAAACTCTCAACTTGTCAATTGGATTTCAGCGTATTTGAACAATCGCCACCAGTTTGTTGAATTCAAAGGCCATCAATCTAACCAATTGCCAGTGAAATCAGGTGTTCCGCAGGGCTCGGTTGTAGGGCCACTCCTTTTTCTTATGTATACAAACGACATGGTACAAGACATCTCTGTCAAAATAAAATTGTACGCGGACGACTATGGTCTATATACGGAAGTTAATCATCAGTCGGATCAGGCATTGTTAAACAATGATTTTCAGCGTGTTGCTTCTTGGTGTAAGCGGTGGCACATGTGTATAAACTTCGACAAGACTGTTTTCATGCGGATCACTCGAAATAAGAGGCCCTTATTGTTTCCGTATAATTGTAACAATGTGTTTTGTCTGAAGTGTCTGAATACAAATATCTTGGGCTATGGATTTCAAACAATCTTAGGTTGAATAAACATATTCACTACGTTACAGCGAATGCTTACAGAAAGTTATTCTTCTTAAGAAGAACGTTAACTCTAGCTACCCCGGCTGTAAGAAGATTAGCATACAAATCCATTGTCCCCCCAGTCTTAGACTATGCTGCTATAATACGGGACCCCTATACAAAAGGCAATATTCTGAAACTAGAGAATGTCCAAAAAAAAAGCCGTACAGTTCATTTATAACAATTTTCTACGCAGCTAAGTGACTGAACTACAAGCTCGCGCTAACCTAACCCCGTTATCTGATAGAAACCGCTCATCACGACTAAAATTTTTATATCAATTAGTTAAGGGGCACTATAGCATCGAAATTAGCGAATGGATTACATTTTCTTCCGGTTATTCAACACGCCAAAAACATGAACTAACAATAACACCTTTTCGTTCTCATAATGACTCTTTCAAGTATTCATTTTTTCCACGAACAGTCAGAGACTGGAATAACCTCAACAGCTGTATCGTTCAAGTAGACTCTTTGTCAGCTTTCGCATCCCTTCTTGATGGCTGAAACATAATTGGTTATTTTATAGTGACTGCCTATATGATATATGCGTCGATTGTTCCCGTTTCATTTGTACACTTGATAAATGCTTTACTTAATTTTTTTTTCTTTCTCGACTGTGACCTAGGCATGTATATATATTTTGTTTGCCATATTGTTGTATTTTCTCTCATCTATTGTATCCCACCCTGCTAAAATCTCGGTGGGGATTGCAGCATCAATAAATAAATAAACTTTAGTCTACAAGACCGCTCAGCCACTGACACGTTCATTCTTTGGTTCACTCACCTCGACAACAGGATATGCGATGCGATCAAACTTTGAAAGCAGCAGCTTTCAGGCCGGTGCTTCGCATGAGTTCCGCGACTCACTTTTTTGTCCTTATTGTGCCGAGTTCGAACCCGAAGCGGATGTTTTCCTAGAGAGAATGTACAGTGAACTCCCAGTGCCAGTAACAAAATTCCATCACGGATGTAGAAAAAAAATGTCGGCATACTGCACTATTGATAAGTTTGCTTCACTCATGTCAGCACAAGTCTTCTAGCTTAGGTTCAAATTGTCGCGCTCATTTTGAATATTGCATGGCACATATGCAAGCTTCAGAAGGATGTCATCTCACAAGATGTATATATCTGCAGTCGACCCAAGCGCACAGCATGCGTATTTCAAGCGGGACAGGCGCGGAGGCCACGCAGAGGCATGAATGTTGTGTTGTCATACTCGCAAGTCTATGATGCGCAAGGAAACTGGGAGAGAGAAAACCCTTTAATTAAAGGCAGCTATTTTAGAGGAGACAGGCGCAAAAAAAGGAATAAGTTTTAAAAAATGGGCACTGAGTTTCCTGACTCATGGGCGACGGCGTGCTATAGTAAAGTCCTTCAGTCTGGGCACCATCCCACAATGCGATGACGGAATTCGCTGCGTGAAAGGTATATGAAGGTGACGGAGTAGAACTGAAGTTTGTCGAGTTGACCAATTTTTTCTAAGTATGTGAATAATAAGTTCATCGCACGCCTCTGTTGGGTGAAGCACGCTGAAAGGCCTCAGACACAGTCAAATGACAGAGGTCTCTCTGTAAGCGAATGCATGCAATGTACATAGAACACATGCTCGTCGGCATACGCTCGACACTCAAACACGATATGCTCCACGGTTTGAATTGAGCCACAGTTGTTGCAGTGTCGACATGTCACTTGACCGAAGTGGTACCATAAACCGTTTCCATAGGCGGTGTTCAGGTGAAGACGATGATATAGTTTCCAAATGGCGAGAAATCTAGAAGCATACTGTGAGGGGCTAGTTGGTATGACATTATGCGAACAACGAAAAACTGCGCAAAAAAGAACAAGACAGAGAAAGAACCACACGACACAAGCGCAGACTAACAGCTGGTTTAATGCTCCAACGCCACTTTCCTACCAACAACAGAACGCATGCGCACAAACCGCAAATGTTGGATGGGAGTCTGGATCTGAGATTTGGGTCGATCGAGTAAAGGAAAGGGTAATGCTGGCTCGGCAAGCTCCACAGCCGGTCCTTTTCTTCAGAAGCAAATCTTTTAGCGAGTTAGGAAGCATCAGATCTAGTGACATAAATCCGCTTATAGTTTTTAACAAAGTTAGGGGGTTTTGCATGCCAAAACCACTTTCTGATTGTGAGGCGCGCTGTAGTGGAGGACTCCGGAAATTAGCCCCACCTGGGGTTCTTTAACGTGCACCTAAATCTAAGTACACGGGTGTTTTCGCATTTCGCCCCCATCGAAATGCGGCTGCCATGGCCGGGATTCGACCCCGCAACCTCGTGCTCAGCAGCCCAACACCATAGCCACTGAGCAACCACGGCGGGTGCGTATAGTTTTGGTTTTGAAGACCTTTGCGTGCCGCTTCATCTGCTTTTTCGTTCGCCAGAATACCACAATGAGCAGGTATCCACTGAAATTTCATACAGTGTTCTGATGCAATGGCCAAGTGGTGTAAGTAGGCAATGTCGAAAGAAACAGGCTGGTGATTAGTCTTTTTTTAACATATCCGCAATCTTTGTAGTGCTCCTTCAGAGTCAATGAAAATCGTCCATTGATCATGCGCTGCGCAGTATATAGACGGCAGCTTCTTTGATGCCGTGAAGCTCTGCTGTCATTGAGACTGTCCTCCGCTACAGCCGATAAGAAAGCATTTGTCCTGTTGAGAGCACGTAAAGACCACAGGAGGAAGTCTCCCGAGTGGTTGAGGCATCAGTGTAGATGTGGGTGTGCCAAGTATATTTCTCGACTAAATAAAGGAGAGTGGTCTGCTGCAGCACGGGCTGTGGCATGCGACTCTTTGTCCCATTTATACCGGGTACAAACTGGTTTATATCTAGAGGCGAAAGTGTCCAGGGAGGAAAAGTAGGAGGCAATAATTTCTGAGACTGAATAATCGGAGGAAGGTGCAGGATTTCCACAGCTTGGCCAAAGCCGGACTTACTGTGGGTTACGTGGTCGCGGTACGTCAAGTGCTTCTTCCCTTGTAGCACGTGCCAAAGATGGGTACTCATCCTTTCATGGAAAGCGATGACATCTAGGGGTAGACATCCTGCTTCCGCTACTGTTCCCGAGGCTGAAGAGCCCTTCGGGAGGCCAAGGCTAATCGGCAGGCTGTTTTTCTGCGCTGCTTCCAGAGTCCTTTTGTTTGCTGGTGATAATCTCTGAAGCACCGGTAGGCAATAGCGCAATGGGCCTTCAATATAGGCTTTTTCAAGTAGTACCATTGAGCGGCAGTTGCAGCCGCATCGTGTTCCCGCCTTGAATGTGAAAACTTGCGCTGCTGCAGCAAACCTCGCACGTACCTTTTTACCTGAGGTGACAAAGAGAGATTTCTGTCTACCACAATTCCAAGAAATCGCTGTGACCGAACGTACGGCAGTGGTCGTCCACCTAGTAAGAGCGGATATTTGGTCTTTTTTTTTTCTTGTGAAAGCCATGGCTGTGCTTTTTTCTGGCGATAGCTGAAGACCTCAAGGAGCCAAATACATGGAGAACTTTAGCCATGCTTTTTAAGTCGTTTTTGGGTGATATAGCACGAACTTGATGCGCCCAAGGTGGAGATATCATCGGCATAGATTGTGGTGTGTACTCCTCGGGGTAGGCCTGTTGTGTTTATCAGGGTGAGATTGAATAGGAGCGGGCTGAGCACAGCACTCTGGCGTGCGCCCTTCTCCACTACTGAAGACTGTGTAGGTCTGTTCGGAGTACTAATAAATATTTTGCGCTGTGTTACATAGTTTTCTATCCACTTGTCGAACTTTCCTCCGAGGCCAAGGCTAGCCAAAGCTGCGAGAATGGCGTGGTGAAAAACAGAGTCAAAAGCTGCCTTGATGTCAAGGAAAACGGCCGTCGGGATGCGCCTAGCGTGAATGTCCTCTTCAAGTGAAGAGAGAAGGGTGATGACTTTATCAATAGCAGACCTGTTTTGGCGGAAGCCTTTAATTTCTTGGGGAATCTTATTGCAGCTTTCAAGGAACCATGTAATACGTTTGTAGATCATTCACTCCATAATCTTGCCTACATAGCTCAGTAGAGCGATGGGCAGGAAAGACGCGTAGCTTGTTGCCTACTTAAAAGGCTTCAGAATCGGCACGATTTTTGCCAGCTTCGATTCCTTTAGGACCTCACCAGACATCCACGAAGAATTATAATATTGCAGGAGTCATAAGCGGGTGGTTCGGGGCAGCTTTGCGATGGCTTCATAGCTTATTTCGTTATGGCTCGCAGATGTGTGCCTGTTTCATTCAGAGACAGCGTTGGTGTGCTCTTCAGTTGTGAACGGCAGATCCCCTGCTGGCACTGCCGTCTGTGGCATGCCGGACTAACTATCTGTGCAGTAAATCGAAGGCCTTGAACCCGCTGGTAGTAGCCTTCAGTATTCATCTGAGATTTCTTTGAGGGTTTCGTTCATGCAGAGAGAGCGCAGCAAAGAAATGAAGCTGTTGGGGCGGCGTGCGCATACCTCTGAGGATCTGCCAAATTTTGGCTACAGGTTTAAGCACATCCAACGTGCAAGAGAAGTCGCGCCATCTTTGCCGACTACATTTATCCAGGTATCGCCGGATATGACGTTTTGTCCGTCGGCAGGCACGGAGGTCTTCAAGGCATTTCGTGCGTAAAACTTTCCTTTCAGCTCGCCTGCGAATGGCACACAAGCTTTTAAATTCCTCGTCATTTGGAGGTAAGCTGACTTTTTTAGTGGAAATTCGTGTGCATTTCCTCATACACTGTGCCATTTTCGTGAGCAATTCCTCGTCCTGGGTTGCAGCAATAATTCCCCTGCCTGCAGCGTCCTTGTATGCATCCCATTCTGCAGATTTTGTAAGGAATTTTCTTGGTGACAACTGCATACAGACCACTGATATAAAAATTGGGCAATGGTCACACCTGCGTGTTTCCAAGTCGGTGCACCAGGTAAAGTTTCTGGCAACTGAACTTGTTACGAAGGTCACATCAATGCTGCTGGTATTTGTCGGGCCTCTGAGGCAAGTTATACTGCCATCATTTAGAGGTTCAATTGAATAGTTTGAGAGAAGCACTGCGAGCTTGGCTCCTCGTGCACATGTGGTTGAGCTGTCCCAAATTTCATTGTGAGCATTAACATCTCCACAAATAATATGTATAGAAGGTGTCGTTGCAACCAAGTTTTCAAGTCTCGAAGCGTCGACTAGCCTGCCTGGCTTCAGGTATACTCCAACGAGAGTGCATTCTTGTTGGTGTATTAATGTTATGGCACACACATATTCATTGTCACTGTGAGGTGGAATAGCAACCACAGAGGCGGGAATATCCTTGCGAAAGCCTACGAGTAATCTGTTGATGTATTCCGGTCGCGGTGAATGATGAAAATAGTACCGTTGCATTCTGAAATGTTCCTCGACGCGCGATTCAGAGATGACTATAAAAGGGAAGTGATACGCTCGCACCAGCTGTCACAAATCTGAAAGTTTCGAGCGAAGACCGCAAGCGTTCCGCGGAAATATGGTGCGTGTGTGAAAAATATTGCGGATGGTCAGCTCAGGTGAGGCTGTCGTTGCAGAAGCCATAACTACTGTGAGCTAGTATTAGTGTGGAGCGTAAGATTCCGACACCAACGGCTCCATTGTAAGGACGGCTTCTACATCTGGGAGATATATTGACGAGGGGTTGGCGTGGTCAATAGCTTTGAGGGCTGTAAACAACATTGGCATCAGTAAGCGTGTGATGTCTTGTTCGGTGCTTCCGTGTTGCTGCCTTTCGAAGGTCATCCTGTCCTGCTGTGGCGCCTGAGGTTGATGGCGGCAGTGGTCGTTTGGTGGGTCTTTTGCGACACGTTGCGGTAGCCTCGAAGGAGGCGATGAGGCCGCGGGCTTCCCACGTTTCTTTCTAACCACATCAGCATATGTGTTGCCAGATGTCCTTTGGCTTTGTGGTGATTGTTCCTGGGAGTGGCTTGTCGTATTCGTGAAAACGACGTCGGGGTTAAGCGGTGGCTCATGACGCTTGGGTGGTTTCCCTTGTACTTGCTCCACCACGCGAGCAAGTGTAGCAGCCTTCTTTTTAATGCGCGCTCCATGAGAAACAGGGTGTGGGCCACCGCAGTTGGCGCATTTAGGTTGCGTTCTCGAGGTGCCTTGCTTGTGCGAATGGGAGCCTGTACACACTTTGCAGCCCACTGGGTCGGTACAATGTCGCGATATGTGGCCGTGCCTCTGGCATTTGTAGCACTGTGTTCCTGCCCCGACGTATTCGGTGACAGGGTAACTGCAGAATGCGAGCGTAACACGTAGAGGCAAATGTGAATCTTTGGCGAATGCCAGTATAACAGATCGACGACGTGTCTCTTTGACCCTGCCGCCATCTTCAGGGGTGTAAGTGGTGAGCCCCCTTGCTGTAACGACGCCTTGGTCGCGTAGATACTTTTGTAGGTGCGCATTTCATTAGCTGAGAAGTACATCGTGTATTATGCTGTAGCTAGCCGTGTATGAATATGGGACACCGGCTTCTACAGCCGTGCCAGCTACCTCAGTTACTGTGAGCAAACGCTTGGCGGCGGGCAGTTTTGACACTGCAACCATCAGGCTGCCATCCTTGTTAGGGCGATGGCTGAGAACTTTCTCTTGAGCCGACGTTGCAACAGCCGATGCCACGATCTTAGGGTTGACATTCCATATGTTTCCTCCTTCTAGGGTAGGCCTGAAGATAACAGGGACACCAGCACCTTTATTTTTATTCTTGTAGGATACGACCATGAAGGATGCCTGGTATATCTCTTCGGCATTTTCGCCTGAAGGCTCTTCTTCGCTTAGTCTCTTGTTCGCAGTGCCCTAGTCTGTAGCTATTGCTGCAGGGGCTGCAGGACTAGTAGTTGCCACCGCTTCCATGAATGCAGTGTGGAGTGCATCTGGCGGTGATATTCCGTGTCGTGGTGGATACGGCGCAGAGAACCTAGAGGTCCGCTTGATGTGCTTCCACGGGTGGGCGGGGACCTCCAGGTCGTCGCACGGCGAGTACAGAGCACAAAAAAGTTTTAAAGGCTATCAGACGGAGAGAAAAACTGCAAGTTAGGGACTGGTCCCAGACAACCAAATATCTAAGACATCTAAAAGTATATCAGGTGGCGTTGAAATCAGAATACTTCCTGTGCTCCACAGGATTTAACGCGAGCCGCTAAAGCACAGTTGTTTATTATTTGATGCCAACTTAACAATGTATATAACCTTGCGTTGCCTTTTACAGCGTACCGAGAGTCTTGAGTGCATCTGTGTGCCGGCCGGCCACTTTCCGCATGTATTACCCTTCCTTAGAGCCTTTCATCTGCGATTCCCATTCCCGAGTCCTATAGGTCGCCCAGCACTGCTGCTTGATCTATTGACTGATTGAAGTTGGCTTTCGAAGCGAAGCCTCGACCATGGCAGACATCGTCATGCGGGGCTGTGGATGAAATTGTAGCACGCTCTCTACTGCATTGTCCACCTCGGCGAGGAATCTTAGCCTCTGCATCTTGCTTCGCGGCAGATTTTAAAAGCAGTCACGCCACCGTATTCAGTCCTTCTGGAACATCAGAGCTCAGCGCTAGGCCTTGCCACTCATGCACCCGTGATACGAGAGACCGCAAGCGAACGCAAAAGCGAGAGATCCAACAAAACACACTAAGACCGCCGAATCCATGATTGACCTGTCAAATAGAAGCCGGCGTTTCTATATTATGCCTGAAGCTCTCTGTACCAAACTACGACAAAAAAAAAAAGACTGGTCCTCTCCTTCAACTGGGTTATCTTAGAATAAACAATCGCTTGGGGCACATGATAGGTGTCATGCTAGGCTTGACTTAATAGATAGTTACGACTAAATATATAGCTATGACTCGACCAGTGTGCGCGCAGCCCCCAATAACGCAATTAACGTTCAGCTCACAGTCATTGTCACTATCATTTGTTGTTTTGGAGCTATATATAATGTGAAAGCGTGATCTGGTTTCACCTTTTCGCGATAACGATCATGCTAGGCCTTAAGAAAATTCGTACGTTATTTGCTCCTAGTACAAATTCTAACCTTGTAATCGTTGCGCGGACATGTTGAATGTCATCAAAGAGCGTATTTATTTGTAACTAATATCGGTGCACCAGATTCAGATCATTTCACTTTATATGCGCTGTGTGATAGTACTAGTTAGGCGCCTGCACCTACATTCATAAAGCTTTGCGCTCGAAGTGCTTTTTGGCATTTGGTCGGCCACCTTCGCTAGTGATAAGTCCAGCACCTGGATTGGCTAATTTTTTTTTCTTACGAACAGTTTTAGTGTAATAGACTTTTGTGAATGCGGACCCCGGTCGTTCTCAAGCTGATATAAAGAGTGTCCCGCATAACTTGAGCCAAGAATCTCAAAATTCCGATGTACCCAAAAAGGCGCGTCGGAAGCGAATTGAGGCGAACGCATACTATTCGCAATAATAGTGACTCAGACAATGTTTGTTTACCCCGTAACTCATGAATTATTTAGCTTAATTATCCAATATTTAGTTATTGGCTGAGGACCCCAAGTACGACACGCAGATTTGTAGAGCACCTTCAGAAGCTACCGATCGAGTTGTTTCCTTTACGATACATCTCACTTAGTTCTTTTTTCCTGGTTGCGAAAATAATCCCGCGATATATGAAAAAAAAAACACGTGACGGAGCGTTTGCGCAGTGGTATCGTGCTTCTCTGAAGCGTGCGTTCGGTGAACAAGGTCGGCTGTGTCGTGAATGGCGACGAGGAAGCAGCAGGGCTTTGTTTATCTCATCGGCAGCGCTCGGCCAGCAGCATGCATTTTCGCCGTCATCCGACGGCGAAAATGGGGAATGGAGTATCGCACATGAACTGCTCTAACGAAGGGTGATGCGCGCAGAAAGTCGCCGGCCGGCACACCAACTAGCCCAATAATCAGCCTGCCTTGATGCTACAACTTTAAGCCTTAGGGATCGAATAACAGCGGATAAATCACACGGGAACAAAACTAACTAATGGCAAAAAAACTTTGACTACATTCAAGGAAGATTACGCATGTCTTCTTCAGACGATGACTCCTTTCGCACTGGCGCCGTCTGCTCTCCTTCTCATACTTACTGTCTACCAGATGTTCTTTTTTGGTCTCGCACACCGCACGTGCGCATCGTTTCGTGGTCTCAATATCGGGTGGCCGCATCTGGCTTCACACTTGTGCACCCTGACCGGCGCGTCAGTCCCTGAGAGAGTGCGTCCGCAGGCTGTTCCAGTTTACCGGATGTAGATCATACCTTATGTACCTCGTTTGAACCAATCCCAGGGAACTGCAATATATCCAGTGCTCCTCAGGCACCCGTATTCCTGCGTGTTCTCCACAGCAGCGCTATTTGGCTGTGACCAACGTTGCGCAGCAGATATGACTTACTCCAATGGAGAAAGAGCGGATATGGTTTTGGCTCTAGAAGTGCCAAGTGGACATAGAAAGCGCGCAAGTTGAGATATTTGAACGGTGGTATTCAGGTTCGCGTCCGAGCTCAATGACGATTGTGCGTGCATATCAAACGCTGAGACACCCTGGGACTTTTACGAAGAAACGACATAAACCTTCAATCCTGGGTGAGGACGTGGAGATAGATATTCCGTCAAAGTTTTCTTCAAACCCACATGGAAGTGTTCGTAGTGTGGGTGCTGAAGCTGGTGTGCCAAAGCCTTCTGTGTGGAGTGCACTTAAGGAGAGGCAACTTCATCGGTATCGCGTGCGGCCGCACCAGATGTTAGAGCCCCGTAATTTCCTAAATCGAAAGGACTTTGCAAACTGCATTATAATCAAGAGGAAAGACGACCCAGGCTTCGTCAACAAAATACTGTTGACCGATGAACCTACCTTCTCACGTAATGCCCAAGTGAAAATGCACAACGCTCGCTATTGGAGTGATGAAAACCCTCACTGGGTTTTGAAGACACATCACCAATATCAGTGGTCGCTTAATGTGTGGTGTGGAATTTAGGGTGCACTATCGTTGGCACCGTGTTTTTTGATAACACGCTTACGTGCGAAAGATACGTCAACGACGTCCTTGATGGGGTGCTTGAAGATTTTCTTTGCGACGTTCCGTTGGCTAGGATCAAGGATACTTGGTATCAGCATGATGGTGCTCCCGCGCATGGCAGCAACAAAGCTTGCAAATGGCTGCATGAAGTATTTCCGCATCAGTGGATCGGAGGGCATGGGCACATTGCTTCGCCGGCACAGTCGCCAGATTGAACTCCCCTCGATTTCTTTCTCTGCGGCTACGTCAAGGATCAAACCTACCGGACACCAACCACAACATCAGAGAATCTAAAAGAAAAAATAAGACAAGTTTCCAGCTCCATTACTGATACCATGATCAAGAACGCCTCGGAAAATGTGCCTATGATATGCCAAATGTGCATTGCAGCAGATGTTGGCCTCGTCGAACACGCATTACACTTAAAAGGCACTTTTTGGATTGAAGGTCACTGGAAAATCATTCCAGCCCTAACGCTGCCTCCCCACCCAACCCCATTACACTCCGTCGGCAGGCTGCCAGCTCTCCCATTTCAAGCATAAAAAAATAAAGCGATATTCTTGTTCTCTTCCGTCTCCTTAGACTTTTTATCGCTTCGGCAATGCTCGGCCAGCAGCCCGCATTTGCGCCGTCATGCGATAAGAGCCGCAAGCCCAGATACCTACACCAGGAATAACACCCTGTCGCGGGCCAGTCTCGCTGCAGCCGACCTTGTTCATCCATGACACGCTTGAGAGCAGCACAATAACAGTGCGCAATCGTCCCACCGCGTTGTATTTTTTTCCAATTTCACGGGCTTTCTTTAGAACGCGGAAAAAAGGACCCCGTGAAATATATCGCGTTGGAAACAAATTATTCAGAGGTTTCTCAGGGTGCTCTACAACTTTGCGTATCACACTTGAGGTCTGCAGCCAATACTTCAAAATTTGATTATTTAACATAACTAATCCGTTAGTTAAGGGGAAATACTAAATAGCCCGAGTAGCTCTAGGCCAGTGCCAACATTATGCATTCGGTTCAACTCGCGTCCGGAGTGCCTTTCATTTTTAAAGCTTTGGCTCAAGTTATGTGGGACAACCTGTATAATGCATATATATGCGAACAATTCTAGTGTAATATACTTTTATGAATACGGACGCCGGTCATTATCGAGACCATATATAATGCATGGTGTACCTATTTTGTGGTTTCAATCTTTCTCTAATGGACTAGGTCTCGTTATCTACGTCTTATCACTTGTTCACAAATGTTAATGGCATTAGACTTCCGCCTATTCCGTGTATTTTTCACACAACTCCATCAATCGAACTTTTAGGATCTAAATTTTTGAAGAGTTCCAGAAACTGTCCGACGCAATGTAACCTACTTAGATGGTGTCAGTGACTATAGTCTGACCCAAGTAACCATTTTTCCATCCACGTTTGCCACTATCGCAACCTAGCAATTTAGAGATTCTTCTGAAGGTAGCCATGGCATCATTATTCTGCTACTAGAAAACTTTTGGCAATAAATCGCAACAATCATTGCAAATAAGTTTAGCTGAAGAAAACTGGGTACTTTTCAGAAGAAATCTGGCTGCATCAGTTGAAAAGCCCGTCCTGTTAATTACAATAGCAAACGATAGTTTGAATAAGTCGTTATAAGCATTGACCGAATGCAAAACGAGAAAAGGCGATTATATAGAAAAGCAAAGTGCTCGCGAACCAATTACAATTGGGATAAATAGGCCAGTCATGAACCACAATACCGGTTAGCATTATCGGCCGCCAAGGATAACATTTTTTTTTTGTTCAGGATACCCCTAAAGCCCTCAAGAGCTATCAAAAACGAAGAGGGGTGCGCACACGAATGGAACGGATCTGAAAGGCGACAAAACAAAGGACGATGATTACAGGACATAAGTGCTACAGCAAAACGAGAAGTTGCAGGGTAATGTAACAAGATACAATTATACAATTTACATTATTGGTGAGAGAAATATTGAGGGCGAGCTGCACCACTGGAAAAACTGCAGACGGCATGACGTGGCATATCGCGTCGGAAATAGTGCAGCGGGCTGAGAAGGAAAATTTTGGCAATGCCAGGGAAGCTGTGGTTCACAGTTAACCTCGATAAATAATGAAACATCACAAAGAATTTAGAAAGAAAAGAAGATTCAATTATTGCGAAGGGCCATAGCATCTCCCCATGGGCGTCGGAGTAGTTGTAATTTTGACCTCCCTACCTTTGCCTTCTCACTTTTTCTCTCTCTCTCTCTGTCTCTCGACACCTGCGCCTCCAAATTGTGTTACTACACAAATTGTGTTACTACAAATTGCGTTAATATTAGTGGTCATATTCATAGTTTGACAAACGCCACACGCTAGAGTTCAGAATAACTGCAACGCCGATACATATGTTACCGTATTAAGGGGACGGATGTCTCGAAAGGATATTTTGCTAGGCACGTATGGCTTCACTTCATCTCGGTTTCAATATCGCAATTTCGACAAGTAAATAATTTAAAGGAGATTTTAGTGTACATTTCGCATTACCTAAATGACCAATTCACTTAGTCGAAGAAGTATGTCAGCGTCTTCGTAAAATCCATCTCAGCTGACAAAACAAAACTCCGAAATCATTCCTACATAATAGAACACGAGACACACAGGCGGCACTACTGACAGTGGAACGAAAATATGTCGTGATACAATGCATGGCGCATGTGTAACCATGTTACGGCTGCATATATGTGCTATTGCTACATTTACACCAAACTGGCGGCTGTTGTACGGATTCTGGGCATTTACGTGCCGAAACCACGAATTCATTATGATGCACGCAGTAATGGGGGACTCCGTATTAATTGTGACCACGAGGGGATATTTCACGCGCGCCCAATGCACGGGTCACGGCAGTTCTTGCATTTCGCCCCATTGAAATACCGTGGTCGTCGCATTTGATCCAGCCACCACGTGCTTAGCAGCGCAACTCCATAGCCGGTCAGCCACCGCTACGGTTGACACCAATACATTTCGTCGCTTTTTTACACGCAAAAAAAGGGGGGGGGGGGGGGAAGAAGCGACTGCGTGGGTTTCGTTTTATTTAGCTAAGATACATATTTTACTGTTATTTTAGCGGATATTGTCGATGGTAGTTTGAAACAGTCATTAAACATAGATGCATGATTGTACAACTTATAGAATGGAGAAATGCAAGCGATTGCGCGGTGGTTTGATAAAAGTACCAACTAGGCACGTTGTTTTAAAGGTGTTACCCTCGATTAGTTCAAGTAATCTGAAAAGTCGAAGCACACCGTATGACTTTAAAGTAATTTGATGTTATTTCTTAAGATTACAAAAAGTAACGGACCGAGCACACTGTCCTAAGGAGTAGCAGATGACACGTGAGCAGACAATGAGTCTTTGTTCGTAACAGTTCTCGGAAGTAAAGAAAGGAATAACATCCGAGTCAATGGCATGTTGAGTTAGTTTTAAAATGTGCCCATTGTGCGGTAAACAGTGAAACGCTCTCAAAAAGCCAATAAAACTTGTGTCAATGTGAACTCCACATTTTCGAAAATCAGTCTGCTATAGTTTGTGACTTGGCATTGAATTAGGTACAAGTGGTGCTCGGGGAGGCAATGGGTCGATACTTTATATGGAGATGATTGATCCCCGGATTTGAAGAAGAGAACGACTTTGACTGTGCTTCAGCCATGAAGGATGCTCCCTGCCGAAAGTGACTGCGCAAAAGGAGCGGCGAACGTTTCCCTGGTACCCGACGTGATCTTCTTAAGTATACTGCCACTTATTCCTGCGTTATCACAAATAGATCACGTTTAGCATTGTTTAGCAATGAAAAACTTCTTGTAGTTGTCATCACAGCCATGGGCCAAGCGGATAATTTGCTGGAGTTGGTGCATGAGTTTGTGTCCTATCCCATGAATAGCGACGAAGAGTTTCACAGCGGAGCCGTTAGCCTCTCGGTGTCGACATTTTTCATGTCCGTACGTAAGCAGAAATTATTATGATCTGCAATGGCTCATACGCCCCCCCCCCCCCCCACCCCTGAGCAAGCAAAAGCGTAATGGCTCATCACCCTCGTAATGCAGATGCTACAAACAAGCACTCAGGAAAATGAAGCCAACAGTGCATACATTCATTGTAATCACGCATAGAACGCACAAAACAGCGTACGTTTCAATAAAGAGCAAGCTCGGAACAAGCATCTGTCATCATCAGCAATGAGTCATAGCCCATAAACAAGCAAAAATGCAATGGTTCATACCACCGTTAGCCATGCCCCATACCCCCGTAAGCAAGCGAAAAAATGCAATAGCTCGTGCCCCCACAAGGTAGAGGCTACAAGCGCTCAGCAAAGTGAAACGAACAGTACATACATTGATTGGAATAAACCGTACAACACACAGAACAGCACAAGTTTCAATAAAGAACAAGCCCAAAACAAGCATCCGAACCATAAATTAAGCATTGCATACCCCCTCAGCAGTTGTAGGGGTCGTTTTGCAACACCCTCCCTGGACATCCAATTTCACAGGGCCGGGACGCCGAGTCAGTATTTTTCAAACTATACCTAAACGCTTATTAAAAGTAAGTCTAAGAACTTCTGGAAAACGACCAGTCCGACTCAGGAGAGTAGCCTTGTTTGCTTAGAGAACGGAGACAACATTCCTAATTCTGACAGCGAGTAACCGGTGGTAATTCATTCGTTTTTAACTTAAATAAATCTGGAAGCCTTTGTACCCAGTTTTGTTTCCAGTATATGGTCCTGTCGATATCACTCTACAGGAAATACCGTACCTTATGTGTAATATTAGGGTATCTACCTCCGGTATTGATCCTGTAACTTCTGAAGCGTTTAAAGTGCGGTTTCTGTGCCTACGAATATTCTACTACTTATCCTCAAGCAAATGCTGCTTACCTATTGCTAATCCTGTGCCTGCTTTTTCGCGAAACAGCCATCTTGCTTCCATTTCTTCCAATTCTTCCTGAGCATTGTGGTCATGCGCCGCAAATTAACAAGTGTTCCCTCTACCCTGCGAAAGCTAGTTTATGTAACTATTCTTTGGCCTCAACTTGAGTACGCCTCAACTGTGTGGTTTCCTCCCGCATACACGAAAAAGAAATGGAAAAATATGTCTATGGCCTTCTAGAAAACATCTCAAATTGAGCGATGCGTTTCATTTCAAACGATTATACTTGTCGCTCAAGCATAAATCGAATAAAATCAGCCTTTCATTCGCCGCGACATTTCGCTGTTTTCCTTATTTCATAGATTAATTATCAGAGATGCTCCATCCATATCAAGTCTGAAAGAAGTTTCCTGCACATCACGAAGACTGCGCGACAAGTTCAGCTACACCCACATTCGCACTACACGTGCTGTCAATTTTTCAGCTCTTCCTTGCGCTATCCATTTCTGGAACGCTCTCCCGGGTAAAATCGCTTCCCTGTTCAACCACGACACACTTTACAGTCGACTGGTTGAACATTCCGCCGTTTCAGCCTTCTAGTTTCCTTGCGCATAAATTTTTTTTTTTTTTGGCCGTGTCATATCTTTATCGAGTATCTTCATCCATTTTGCCATATTAATCCGTTATGCCATATTAATGTTATGTTTATATTTTTTAAAGACGTAATGTGTAGGCTCCAACTAATTTCATTGTATGTGAGCCTGTAGCTGATCCATATATGGAAGAAATTTCAGTTGTCTCTCTTTGCTTTCTTCCATTTTTATCCACATTTTTTTGCACCTTCCTCTGCAGTAATTTACCAATGACATGGTTACGCCCCGCTTGTACTCATAATCGGTGTACAATGATCTTCGTGCAATATTTAGGAGTCTCTGCGCACTTTGTCATGTTTTTAGTTTTCAGTTTTGATTGTACTTTTTTGTAGTGACTGTTGTAATTTTGCGTGCTATTACGTTGTGCGGATAATGCTCTCTTTAGGATGATGTTTTTTTTTTCTTCTCTATAACGGTTTCCTGTGTTGATGTAACAGCAATACCCGCCTTGCTCAATGCCGTCCTGCAGGCCTTTAAGGTATTCATGAATAGGACCCCTTGACACAAAATTAAGTACAACTAGGCAACCATGCAACAATGGGCAAGTCTTTTAAATTGTTTTCACACTTTGGTAGTAAAGCTTGTCAGGGATCCGCCGGCAGGAAGCACACGATGAGCGATGCGATATATTTGCGCGTTTGTATTCCGCACTTTCGGCACCGCAGAATGCGCTGCCTTACATCTCGGAGGCCAAATAATTCGCTAATGCTGTTCTCCACGCTCCCTTTGATAGCGCTCGTAAACATGAAGAGCAGCGTATTTAGCTTATTTAACGGCACCTTTAAGGTTTCACTACAGTTACAAAAGACGTAATTTCATGTTTGCTGATTCGAGCTACAACGCGGCCTGTTAAGGCCTTTTTTCGCTGTGACAACAAGGCCATATTGTGTCGTATCCTGTGCTGAAATGGCGACCATCTCTCATCACGGCACTGACATCCGTGAACTGCGGGCTCCGTTGACCCGTGAATTCTAATCATTTATTTTGGTAATGTTTCGCCTTTGAAACTGGGAGTCTGGCCATACAGTGATTCGAGAACAACGATTACCACTCACGCATTCTGACACGCAGCCTTCATTTATAAATATGAGAGGTAAAGCAGCTTCTAATTGCAGTGCAAGGGAGGCTTCTGGCCGAGTGGAGCCTCAGCATAACAGGCTACTTGGTGACTAACTCGGACCTGGACCGAGACGTCATTTGGTATAGATTGAGCCAAGCGCACTATAAGAATCCCTCTTCGCCCACAAAACCCTAGCGCTCTCATACACTCCTCCTCAACCCACCCCCCTTCCGTTTCAAATGACAGCATTTTGAATCAATGTTCGTTATTGATTACGGGCAATACAGTGTACTGCTGAAGCTAGGTCTGAGAGCCCGCAGCGAAGAAGTAAGATTCTTCGTTTGAACTCAACTAACAACGAGGATTCATTTATGTTAGTTTTTCCTTTGAGCTCGATTTTAAGTCCATGGGACATTAGATAACTAAGAGGATTCCTAGCTGATAACTGGCTACCACACTAACACCGATTTCTACATCTCCTCAAACATTGTGCTAGACTTGTTCTAGGGATGTGTTTAACAGGCACAGTACGCCGTCTCTTTAACCTACCTCCCACGTCAATTAGCGATGTTTACGATGCAATTTCTGAGGGGACAGATGTCAGTTAAGGCCTAATACAAGAACGCACTGAGTACGCCTGAATGATATGTTGGCGTGCGTAAGCTTTCGCAGAAACTGGAGTGAAAGCAGTGTTCAGTATTTTAGCCAAATGTTATTTCTCCAAGATATAATCATTAGGTTGTTAGTCCTAAGTGGTTACCCCTGGGTGGTTAGCGAAAGCGAAATTAGAAATTTTTTATCGCGGTTTTCAACATTCTGAAACAGTGCAGTAAGCTAAGAGGAACGACTAAGTTAGTGGTTCAGGGATAACTTTGACCATCTGAGTTTCTTAATGTGCACCAAAATCTAAGAACTATACTGAGCGTTCATGCATTCTGACCCCATCAAGATGCCTCTAGTGTGGCCTAAATTCGAACCGGCCACTTCTTGGGCTCAG
This sequence comes from Dermacentor andersoni, assembly GCF_023375885.2. Classification (NCBI taxonomy): domain Eukaryota; kingdom Metazoa; phylum Arthropoda; class Arachnida; order Ixodida; family Ixodidae; genus Dermacentor; species Dermacentor andersoni. The sequence goes on from NC_092815.1 coordinate 198,966,450, forward strand.
CAGCACAACGCCATAACCACTGAGCTACCGCAGTCGGTACAAAAAAAAGGAAGATATCGCACGAGACGAAACAAAAACATGCTTCAGTTGGCTCAGTTTTGGCGTCTGAAGGAAAGGAAGCGATAGCCAAACCATGCCACTTCAACTCTCGAACGAAGACGAGAGAGAGAGAGAGCGATAGGGTGGCACGCGTGCTTAGTGTTCTTATTGCACCTATGTTCTAGGTAATATACCTCCGGTTGGCGTCGTGTGTCAACGTTCTTTACAAGACAATTGACGAGTCGCTCAATGGCCATTGTTATAGCGACGACTAAATCATTCACGTGCAGTGAGCAACAAAGGAAAGTCGACCACAGTCAGTGAGAAGCACGACCAACAGCGCAGGAAGACGGGACAGGAAAAGAAGGCTGGACATAATTTGCTCGTGTCTTGTCATCTACACTGATCGCCATGCTATTCGCGTATCAACTAAGCCAGCTTCCCACTCAATGAGCGAAGGTTCACCCGTGTGACGAAGGGAGAATGTTATGGAAGCTGTAAATTATTGAGAAATGATGTACACTTACTACAGGTTGTTTCTTACAACAAATATGACTGCCCATAATTAAATGTTTCTTCTTAGGCTACATAAACAAATATGCATTTAACGAATGCCATACAATCAAACTTATACTAAACTACTGCAGAAGAAAATCCTACAGTACAACATGCAACCTGTTCCTTCAACTAGTCGAACATAGACGCCTAATGCACACTGCGAAACGAAAAAAAGGCGCAGACGAAAGCCCTTATTACTGTGCACGTTCAAGTTTAAGCTGCATCATGTGAAGCAGCCATAAATGCAACAATGGGAATCACCAAGTTGTCTGACCGATAAAATTAGCCGCAGAAACACAATGGTCGCGTCAGTTGGAATGCTGAGCAGCGAAGAAATAAATACGCATTTAAAATCTTCGTGAGCAGTGAAAAGCTGTGTAAGCGAATGACAAAATCAAAGCACTTGGAAGCCCTACTTTCTTGTTTGAGAGGTAAATGTAAATCGAGGCTGCGTTCAGGCGTCAGAATCCTGTCCCGGATATATGCATGACCCAAATGGTTTCGTTCTACGTTATCTCTGCCACGTAGCTGTATTCTTGGTCTTGTGCCAGTCCAGCTATTTTTCAAATCAGCATATCACGGTACGTAGCACGGGGTAGAGATAAAGCAGAATGAGAAAGTATTCAGGTCATAAACATATCCGGGAAAAAAGCTGGTGCTTCGGCATAGCTTGTGCTACATGTCCACACAAAGAACGAGCGTTACAATGTGTTTGTGTGAGTTTTTTTTAAAGCCTTTTGCTTTCATGCTTATCCATTTTGTGAATGTTCTATAGTCCACTTTTTACCATGTTGTCCCTGATTTTTTTTACATATTTTTGCGCATTTCTTCTGCTACCACTATAGTTTGATTGGGGTCGCCGTCTAAAGCTTTAGCTTCAATGAGCACCTTTTACAATTTCATTCTCCGTGAAGTATGCTTAGTCGTTGTGCCATTACTCGTATGTATAAGTCAGGTATTCTTGCGGCGCTTATTGTTTCCATTTGTGGTACTTCATTTCATTGTTACGCTGCATTTCATCGGTATGCTAGTGTACGGCTTGTTAGGGATCACCTACCTGGTCACCCTCTAACACAATACCGCCATCACCTGTGAGTTGCAGGACAATAAGGACATTACTTTTTCGAGAAGTAGCAACTACCAAATCAATTTTTCAAAAAGTTTCATAACTACTTTTAGTATCGCTGCAGTTATCATACATTTGTGAATTGCACCTTTATATGTTCGCCATTTCTCGAGCTCGTTAGTAATTTCACAGTGTTGATACAGCTGTTCCCTCTTTTGAGGTGACTGAGGCGTCGTTGTGTTGAACAAATCATGATCACATTATAATCGGCTACCTAAATCCATTAGTTCAAGGAACAATTGTTTAGCAAGAATTACCTGTGCCCTCTTTCACCGCATCCGAGAGCCTTTGCTAATTTGCAAAATAACACATGAGCACGCTGGTCTCAGCAATACAATGTGGTATTCCTGTTTGCCTTCGACATAAAGGAAAGATATGGTAGCCTTGAAACATTCGGGGTCGCTAGGTCGACGAAATTTTCATTGCGAACCGTAGAGCGACAAAGATGCGACAGTGACCAGTCTTGGTCCTTGCATGCAAACACACTGCTGCGAGTGTATCAGCCCACTATGCACTAGTGACATCACGGAGATCGGGTCTCTGCTTGACATCTGGCTCCTTGTTATTTCTTTCTCCCTCTGAAACTGACACCGTGTGTGAAGCTGTTGACGAGACGTCGATCGTAATAATGGCGAATTTCGTCTTCTTTTTAGAGGTACAGGGAATACGGAGGGTTGTAGGTACGCACTATCAAGTAAAGCTTAGCGCATTCAATGCTGCGATGGTTTCAGAAGTAGCATTAGAGACTGAACACGCGTCAAATAGCACTCTATGCATGTCATGGGGTGTAATATAGTGGACAGCGCGAGCTGAATTTACCTACACTCGCATACGTCGTGGCTTTACCCTAGCTATACTATCAGGATACTGTAGCGCAATTAAGTGAAGAAACAAATTGAATTTCTGCATTCGCACTAACCGTAAGACATGCATGTCAACTTGAACGGTGGTTAAGCCTCGTTCTCTCTTCGCAGAGGTACTCAAGGGACGAATCCCCCAATGGACCGGAGACGACGATGCCTCGCGAGGTGGTCCTGGACTGCCGCTGTCTTCAGGATGAGCGGCGCGACGGCGATCCGGCGCTGCTCAAGGAGCTCACCGAGGACGGCTACGGTCCGCGCGACCGTATGGTCGGCTGGTCATGCACCTTCCTTGCGGCCGGAGCGTTTCTGCTCGTAGGCGGGGGTGTCATGCTAGCGCTCTCACTCACGCTCGAGCCAGAGGTGAACAGCTTGACTGGCTACTACGACGTGCCCACCACACTGCTAGGCGCCGCACTTCTGGGCCTGGCTGCGGCGTTCTTTCTGCTGGCGCTCATCAAGGGATGCTGGCATCGGCACTTGTGAGCGATCACCTGAACGACTGGACTCAAATCAATGGTGAAAAGAATTTTGTTTGCCTGAGAGCCTTGTGGCACGGCACTCTTCCACGTTCCACGGCACTCTTGTTCCATCGCTCCTACAGGTCTGTCCATACGCTGCTCGCTCGAAGGACGGCAATTTCGTGCCATCTTTATACACCAGAGAAAAAAAAAGGTCGCTGACCATTCCGTGAAGGCTATGGTAGCACCTTAAGACCTTCAGAACAACAAGAAGCAACAGCGATTGAAACGCTTGGGTAGCCAGAAGCCTCCACAACATAGGCTACGCTGCCACGAAGCTCACAAGCAACCAGTTACAGTGGCTCCCTAAGAAAAAGACTTGGCGGTCCCCAGAGCAAGTACTGTAGTGAAAGCGCAAGAAATGCTGCAGCTAATTTTGAGCGAAGATACCACTGCGTTGGCCTCAATGCGGGCTATGTGAAGGTGACTGAAAAGCGTGAACAGTGCAAATGAAAACTGCTGCTGACATCTGTGTTTGGGTGTGTATATGCGTGCGGGCGTATTTGCATGGTGACAAACAGGCGATTTCGCCGAGTGGGCACCAACACGTCCGAACAACACGGGACATGTATAGTGTCACAAAAAGTGGAGCTGGCTTCCTGCTGCTTTTCGTTTGAAGGACAAACTGTTTGCTAATGATTTTCATTTTTCTGTCATCTCATCAGCAATGGAAGTCCTGTGGAACTCATCGCAGTGATAAATGTCATTCATAAAAGACAGCGTCGAGCGTATTCTTTCTGCATTCCATTGGTAGGTCTGCGACGTATTTCTATATGTGCAAGAACGTGATAAGAAGTCGAAGTGCCCCAAGCGTTAGGTTGTCGTCTCTCCTCCGAGCCTGGAAGATACGAAAACTTCACGCATCCCTCGTGACAACGATGCATACCGGCACGCAGATATCTTATCACATTCATGGCTATAGCTCAGATAGCGCGCACCCGAACATTTTTCTTGTACTTACCTTGAGGAAAACTGGGTCTCTACACCTGTGTATTCATTTACCAAAGAAGGCTAGGTCAGCTGGCACTGCGAGTGCGAAAAAGCGTTGCCGGATACAGCATGCCATCTACCGCTTTCACAGACATGGTGAAAGAAAAGAAAAAGTTATGTCCTAGCAGGCCAAGGCTCAATTGCAGGCGGTTCTTTCTGACATGCTGGTAGGCGCGCTCCTTCTACCACGTGCACAATATGCTAGCTCTCTCACAAGCTCTAAATGTAGATAGCGTGACCCCGGCCTACATACATATGTGTGAGGCAAGATACCTTGACAGGTTTCCAGAGAAAGCAGCTTGCGTAGTGCGGCGTAAAACAATTGTGCCTTGTTTATTGCAAGTTCTGAATATGTGTTACGGAGATTTAATATGGTGCTTTCTCCTTGAGAAGACAATCTGCAAAAAAGAAAGTAAAAGAAAACAGTAACAGTAAAATGATTTACCAGTTGTTGATTTACAGGGACGAGAGTGGTTTATATTTCTAATGGCGTTGAAATTTATTACGCAGTATTGTTTATAAAGACTTCCCACGTGATGGAAAGAACAGCACTTCTAGTCTTTTATGATTCGGTGCACGTTAAACCAAAGTTAGAATAACTATATATATATATATATATATATATATATATATGTATTATGTATATATATATATATAGAACCTACACCCCCTTATCACTTTTCTTCTGCTGCGCCTTTTGTTTGGTGACTTTTATTAGGTGACGTTCACTATCCTGATATAACAAGGTCCGAACCAGCCATATATACCGCTGTCTACGGATAACCTCGAATGTAATTTTCTTGACACATGCCTCACCTTTGGTTTGACGCGGCTAGTATCTACACTAACACAAAAAATGAACAGCGCTCTAACATACTCGACCTTATCTTAACATCCCATCCCGACAGTGTTTCTTTTGTAACACATCTACCAGAACTAAGTGATCACTCAGTAATGCATGCAGAATTATCCCGGCAACTACATCAGCGAAAAAAAAAAACGAAAAGGAAAGTCACATTTTACGATAAAGGTGATAACATCAGTATTAAGGATGCACTAACCGAGTTTTAGAGCTGGTATATTATAGTTTTCTCGAAGCGCAGAGTAGACACCAACTGTACGCTTTTTAAAGATAAAATGATAGAACTGACTGAGACTTACATACGAACTATCATCTTAACCAAGCGACCTTCGTCCCCATGGTTCAACAACACATTAATACGACTAAACAATCACAAGAAAGATTATTTCGCAAAGCCAAACATTCCGACACCGCTCGTGCCTGGGAAAAATATTACGCCAGTGAAAAGGCGTTTGATTCTTTGACGGCAACAGCTAAACGAACCTTTTACTCTGCAACACTACCTAACATGCTGCAAAACAATCTCAAACAATTCTGGAAATACATTAACCCAAATAACCGTAAACCGTTATTATTATATTATAACGACAATAACCATGTTCCTTACCATAAAGTATCTGAAGTACAAAACTGTCTTCTCTTCCGTGTTCACTTCTGAACCTAACACTGACCTCCCAGACTGTCCTTGCCTCAACCACCCAACCATGACTAGACATACACTTGAGGCATACGGTATCACCAAGCTAATAGAGTCAGTCAAATTAACGTCTTCGGCCGACATCGAGGGAATCAATTCCCAAATGCTTAAGAACACTGCGCACATCTCTAGTGTATTTTTGTATCATATATTTCAGCAATCATTATCATCTGGAGTGGTGCCGCAAGAGCGGAAAATAGGTAAGATAATTTCAGTACCAAAAAAAGGATCATCGTCATCGTGCCACAATTACAGGGCAATTTCCCTCACCTGCGTTTGTTCCTAACTAATGGAGCATATAATTTATTCTCATATTTTAAAGTATGTAACATCCGCTAATTTATTCAGTCCTAATCAACATGGTTTTCAGAAAGGCATGTCCTGCGAGACTCAACTAGCTCTCTTTGTTCATGACATCAGCTCACATCTTGATCAAAATGTACCCGTAGATGCCCTCTTTCTAGATTTCCAAAGACGTTCGACAAGGTTCTCATGAGCTGTTCTTCCTAAAGCTATCGCGTCTTAATCTTAACCCTTGTGTTCTTCAATGGATACGTAACTTTCTCACTAATCGCCAAAAGTTCGTTTACGCTAACCAATGCTCGTCTAATTTATAACTCGTTATCTCTGGCGTGCCACAAGGCACAGTCCTGAGCCCACTACTCTTCTTAATATACATTAACGACTTACGGAGATAATGTTCTACGAAAATTCCTTTATTTGCTGATCATTGCGTAATCTATCGTCCTATTACTAACGACGCTGATTCTCATGCTCTCCAGTCCGACCTTAGCGTCATTGAAACTTGGTGTAATAATTGGCTAATATCGCTCAGCGTCAAAAAAACGGCGCTACTTACTTTCCACCGTCGCCAATCATTTATTTCAGCTAATTAGGTTTTCCCCGGTTCTGAAGTATGTGCTGTGACTTCTTACAAGTACTTAAGGATTAACTTGTCCAGTAACCTCGGTTGGTCCTCACACATTTCCAGCATTAGCAATGATGTCAATTGTGTACTTTGCTACCTGCGCCGTAATCTACGTCTTGTTCCCCCTTCAGTAAAACAACTCGCATATCTAACTCTTGTTCGACCCAAACTGGAATACGCATGCTCACTGTGGGACCCATACCAATCTAACATGGCAACAGCACTGGAATTCATACAGAATCGTGCAGCAAGGTTCATTCACTCTGACTACTCTTACCATACTAGCGTCACTAAACTTAAGTCATCTCTGAACCTTTCAACCCTCAGGCACCACCGCACAACAGCAAGACTGTGCCTCTTTTACAAATTTTATCACCGGCTGCTTTACTAGACTGACATCACGCCTGCATATCGCACTTCATCTCGTCATAGCCATTCAAAGTCTGTTGATCCCCCTTCAGCTCGCACCGCCACTCACCTTAACTCTTCCTTCGTTCAAGCAGCGAATGACCGGAATTATCTACCTGCTGAAGCGATGCACCACTCCAGTCATCCATCGTTCAAGGCATTCATTGAAAATGTGACCTTAATATGCCCACCCTCATGTAAAACCCGAAATGGGGTGTTTGAGGTATGAATAAATAAATAAAATAAATATTCTCTACGCACGCACGTGTGTCATACCGAAGCAGATATACACCTTTCGCAGCACATGCTATCACGTTTCTTGCCTTATACCAGCGCATTGTGATTCCGTAGAGCAGATAATCCACAATTACACGGGTATGCAGTATAACAAATGAGGAAAGATCTCTTCAATAAATTAATGCTTGTTCGCATGATCTTGAACCATAAGTTGACTTCACAAAACGTGTTCACCTGTGTTGTCAGCTGATGAGTGCGCACGAATATGCATTTCCGTATTAGCTCGCCTTGAGACTCATAATGGCTTCAAAAACGCATTATGTGTAAAGCTTGTGCGTGTTGCACGCATACATAGGACACGCCCTTCGATCCAGCCTCACACTAAATTCGCTTACGTTACTTTTCCAGCACAGAAGTGTATACGTGAACGCAGGTGAATAAACTATTGCAGGCCATGGCGAGTTATGAAAACTTACGGCCCACCGATGGACAGGTACCGAAAACCGTTAGTGAACAACAGAGATTGCAATATCATTCACAACATTGCCATGGATTTCTCGAGAAAGTCCAAACGCCAACCGTGCTTCATTTTCTTAAAATAGTCGGTCACTTCTTACGGCGTTGTTTACCCTTTCAACGGTCGTGGCGCAATAAGCCAGCAGCGAAAAAGAAGAGCGGAGTAAGAGGGCTCGAGCAACTCACACCTATCTTTATTTTGCGAAAAACGTTCGCACACATTGAATAACGCAGATGTTGGCATTTTCAGCGCCTGCGCTGTTTGCGTGGCTATTCTCTGGTTTGTTTCGTATACCGCGCAGCAGAACACGTAGAATCTCTGATCGTACGTATGCCTTCGCGCTCAAAGTAAAACACTTGCTGGACCGGTGTTCTACCTGTTGTGCGACAACCAGAGTTTCCCGAACGACCTGTGACGCTTAGCAGGAACATTCTTATTTCCTACGCATTTCCTTTGCGCATTTTCCTATGCATTTTCTTTTTCGTATGATTTATTTGTTTATTTGCATAAGCTCAAAACCAGGGGACACTACAAATATGTGTAATAAGTGTGTATGTAGTCGTTGACTATGTTCTTGTAATTAGTGACGGAACAAATAGCAGCAATGGAGATGGGGAGGTGGTTCCAGCCGTCGCCGCTCTGTGGTAGGGATGAGTGAAACCAAGCATTGACAATTGCGTGACGGTGTCGCGAACTTCATTTGGTGATCAATTCGAGATGAACTGTAAGATGGATAGAAAAGAACAACGTTAAGAACAGGATTAATGTAGTGGCTCTAATGAAAGAGGCGTTAAGGGATAAACTTACAACCTAAAGCAAGGCCTCGTTTTCGAGGGCAAGTTAGATTGCTGATACGCTTCTATGACTCGAATAATTTCATGTGATGAAACGGGTGACCGTGTTCTGAAGTGATTCTAGAAGATTTTCAAGACTTGCATGATGCAGGGTCCGATATGAAATATGCATATGCTAGTTTTAATCGTACGAAAGATATTTAAAGATCACCGCCAAAGCAGATGGTTAACCACCTTGTTAACCACCGGATGGTTAAGATGGTGCCGATGCGCACGACGATGCGCACGCTCAACTTGCGAAGATTCATTTGTAATGCCAAGCTCTTTTGAACCTTCATCAGTGACTTTACCTTCAGACGTTGACCACGTTTCGTTGGAATCGTCGCGGATGCCAGTGTTAGCCAATGCCATTCGGGTGTGTTTCAAGCCTCTTTCATGGGCCCTTCTCGAACTTAGTGCAGATATTTGCTACTGGTTATGTGCCCAATATATATTGTTACGGGGATGTCGGGAGTATAAGACTGTATTTACAAGGTATATACAAGCAGAGTGAATGTGGTTAAAATGGTTGTAGTAAAAACCCGAAGCAGTCAGCATCTCGCGATCTTCTTCTTCTCTCTCTCTTCTTTCATCCTTCCGTAACAGGACCCCAGGGTGGTGAAGCGCCGTCTCGGCGCATGGTAGGCGAAGAACTGCGAGCGAAGTATGCCTTCAGCCGCGAAAGGTGCACGAAATCAACACGCGGCGGACTTGAGGATGGATGAAACTGTAACGACGCGATCTCGTAATCAATGTCGTTAACTTGGCGTAGGACTTGATAAGGCCCTATATAACGAGGGAGAAGCTTCTGGGAGAGGCCGGCCCGACGACGTGGTGACCAGTGCAGCCCCCAAGCACCTGGGGCGAACTGAACATCGTGATGGCACCAGTCGTAACGCTCCTTTTGAAGATGCTGCGAGGCTAATAAGCGAGATCGAGTGACTTGACGCGCCATGTGAGTGCGATCGATGATTTCACGAGCGTACTCAGTGGCAACGCGGGGCGCAGAAGGTAGGGTGGATCAAAGGGAAAAGTGGGGTCACGACCATACAAAAGTTAAAAGGTAGAATATCATACGGTATCATGTCAGGACGAGTTATACGCGAATGTCACGTAGGCCAGCGTGGCGTCCCAGTCGCGGTGATTGTTGGAAACGTACATCGACAGCATCTCTGTGAGTGTTCGGTTGGGACGTTCCGTAAGAACGTTCGTTTGTGGGTGGTAGGTGATGGACAGCTTGTGCTCAGTGGAACAAGAGCGGAGGAGGTCGTCCACAACCCCAGACAAGAACGAGCGGCCGCGGTCTTTAAGTAATGTCGAGGTGCACCGTGCTGCAGAATGACGTTGTGAACGAGAAAATGGGCGACGTCAGTTGCGCAACTAGTCGGCAACGCCTTTGTTCTCGCGTAGCGTGTCGCGTAATCAGTAGCGACAGCGACCCGCTTATTCCCTCAGGTGACAGCAAGCGGCTGGCATTAGCTATCACGCACTCGGTACCATTCTGCTGTTGGGCGAGAACAGCGCCGATGCCGTGGCCGCTTGCATCAGTGTGGACTTCTGGCGGTGCAGAAGGATCAAAGTGGGCAAGTATGGGAGGGGTGGTCAGAAACCTGACGAGAGTAGCAAGCGCGTGAGCTTGCTCAGGGCCCTATGAGAACGGCGTGTTCTTCTTTAGAAGACCTGTCAAAAGCCGAGCAACGTCGTAGAAGTTTTTGACGAAAGGGCGAAAGTAAGAAAACAGGCCGACGAAGCAGCGCACGTCAGAAGCAGAACGTGGCACAGGGAAACTGCGTGCGGCGCGAACTTTTTCCGGATCTGGTTGGGCACCAGATGCGTCAATGAGGTGTCTCGACACGGTAATCTGACGGCGCTCGAACAGACACTTCGTAGAGTTCAGCTGGAGGCCGGCTTTTCGGAAGACCGCAAGAATGGCAACGAGTCGGGTAAGGTGGCTGCCGAACGTGGGAGAAAAAAAACAATAGCGTCGTCAAGGTAACAGAAACAGGTGGTCCATTGTAGCCTCGCAGAAGAGAGTCAACCATACGTTCAAATGTCGTAGGAGCATTGCATAGGCCAGAGGGCATGACTTTGAACTGATATAAGCCATCCGACGTGACGAAGGCCGTCTTCTCACGGTCCATTTCTTCAACTGAAATCTGCCAGTAGCCGGATCGAAGATCGATGGACGGGAAGAATGGACGAGAAAGTGTCATCAGTGCGTGGTAGCGGGTAGACGTCTTTTCGCGTGATCTTGTTTAAATGGCGATAATCGACGCAAGAACGCCAGGTACCATCTTTATTGTTTTTTTTTTCACAAGGACGACAGGCGAAGAGCAAGGGCTGGCTGATGGTTCGATGACTCCTCTGTGGAGCCTTTTGTCCATTTCTGATTGAATGGCTCTACGTTCAGCATGCTATACACGATAGGGACGCAGACGAATGGGATTCGTGTCTACAGTGCTTATACGGTGCTGAAGGACAGATGTTTAACCTAAAGACCTGTCGCCGAAATCAAATTTGGCATTGTACGATTCGAGCAGGAGACGTATGTCCATGCGCTGTGCAGAGGTGAGGTCAGGTACAATCATCTTCACGAAGTCATTCGTTAGGGAACCAGAGCTGTGAGCTGCAATTGGTGTTAAGAAACCGCTCTCGGCATTCATACTTTCAATGTCAAATTCGGAAGTATTACAAACGCTGGCCAAGAACATGCCGGCGGGAAGCACTTGAAGGCACAGGCTCAAATTCAGAAACGGAAGAACGAAGTTCTTATTAGTAATTGTAACCAGCGTAGGCGGAAGAGCAATGTTCCGGTTCAAAAGTACGTCGATGATGGGGCGAAGGACATATTCACCACCGGGAATCTGTGGCTGTGCAGTCAAAGCGACGTAAGTGGCTGCCTCAGGTGACAGACGCACATTTCGAAGCGAACACAAGTGCGGTGGAGCGGTGCTCGGAGCATCGACGACTTGAGGCAGTTCCAACTAAAGAACGCCGGTTGCGCCGTCGATGAGAGAGGAATGAAGGGATCAAAAATCCAACCCAAGGATAATGTCTTGAGGGCAGTTGTCGATCACAGCAAAGAGGACAAGTAGGGCGGCCGGCTGTACTTATGCGTGCAATACGCATGCTAAGTACAACCAGCAATGCGCCGTCGGCCACACGAAGCACTCGGGCAGCTGCTGGAGTGAGGACCTTTTTTAAACGTCTACGTAGCCTATCACTCATCACAGATACGTGGGCTCCAGTGTTGACGAGTGCTTGGACAAGTAAGCCGTCTATTTTGACGTCAATTACACTTCTCATTGTGGGCACAGACAGAAGATTTGCTGCAATAGTGGGCAATGCAGCACCATCTCCGAGGGCTGCATTTCTTAGTTTTCCGAAAGCGTGCGGCCAAAAGACACAGGGGCCGAAAGGCGACGTGGCTGCGGCGAACGGGAAGATGGGCGCCGTGTTTGCGGTGAGCGAGACTGGTGTCCGCGCGGTGATCATGAGCGACCGTACCACGTGTTCCTATAGCAGAGTTGTCGGCGCTGCTAGACGCGACGGTGGGCGAAACATTGCGGAAATTTCCATTAAAACGGCTCAGATTGTCGACACTCTCTGACGATAGCATCAACTGTAGAGCAGCTTTTGCACATGAGCAGATTAAAGGCGACGTCAGCAATTCCCTTGAGAACATGTCCTACCTTCTCAGCTTCTGTCATGCCGTGATTGGCTTTACGACAAAGAGCCAGAACGTCCTGGATATACGAAACATAAGGCTCTGTGGGAGATTGGCCACGAGGGGCCAGTTCCTGCTTTGCGGCAATTTTACGGCCGGCTGGTTTGCCAAACAACTCTGCTAGCTTCTCTTTGCATTGGTCCCAGTCAGCTCCTCTTCATTGTTTTCGAACCATGCCTTTGCCGTTCCTCTTAGATAGAACAACAGGTTAGCTAGCATAAGCGTAGGGTCCCATCTGCTGATTCCACTCACACGTTCGTACATAGCCACCCACTCGTCAAAGTCGGCGCCATCAGTCCTGCAGAAAGTTCCGGGATCCTTGGGTTGCACTACCACAACCGAAAAGGACAGCGACGTAGCTGGCGATGGTGACGTTGGAGGCGCCAACGACGTTGATTGCGAGTGCTCACCGTCATTCGTGGTCAGGACGGTGATGCGACGTCCACTGCAGAGCTCAGTTTCCAGCCGTGGTGCCCCGTACCTCCCACCACTATGTTACGGAAATGTTGGGAGTATAAGACTGTATTTACAGGGTATATACAAGCGGATTCAATGGGGTTATATATAGATATATAATCAACGAGAAGAAAGGGGGTTAACCGAGGGGCCAGATTTTTATTAGTCATATCATAAGAAGCCCACAAACACTGACACCAAGGACGACATAGGGGAACTTACTTGTGCTTAATAAATGAAATAAAGAAATGATAAATTAATGGAAATTAAAGTGGATGAAAAATACAACTTGCCGCAGGTGGGAACCGAACCAACAACCTTCGCATTTCACGTGCGATGCTCTACCAATTGAGCTACCGCGGCGGTGTTTTCCCATCCACTTTCTTGGTTATTTGTGTCTCCTAGTAGAACCCCGGAAGTGTTAGCCAGCGCCACCACTCATAGATCTTGGCGGCGGACGTGGAACGTCCTTTTTGCAGCAGGCGTCACGAGAACGTGATCTTTTTGAGTGAAGGCAACTGGTCAATAAACCCACATATGCTACCTGAAGGCATCAAGGTCGCCGGATTCGAGACCCTCGTTATGTAATGAACGAGAAGAAAGGCGGTTAACCGAGGGGCCCGATTTTTATTAGTCATATCATAAGAAGCCAACAAACACTGACACCAAGGACGACATCAATTGGTAGAGCACCGCACGCGAAATGCGAAGGTTGTGAGTTCGGTTCCCACCTGCGGCAAGTTGTTTTTTCATCCCCTTTAATTTCCATTAATTTATCATTTCTTTATTGCATTTATTAAGCACGAGTAATTCCCCTATGTTGTCCTTGGTGTCAGTGTTTGTTGGCTTCTTATAATATGACTATATGTGTGTGTGTATATATATATATATATATATATATATATATATATATATATATATATATATATTCACTTTTCGCAGAGCACGATTTGAACAGAGGGCCCTTAAGCACCACAGCAGCGCCATGCTCTTGCCATTAAGTCACGGTTGCATGCCTCAGTAGGCGGAGCAGAACAGCCATATGAATTTCCCGCTTGCAAGTCAGCGCGTTGTGACGCTTGGAACGTTGTATGAACACATCGCGCGGTTACTAATATACATAATGATTATTTAATAAAAACCTACGAATACTGATTTTTTTTGTTCACACTGTTATCTTATTGTACTGTTTCCCTTCGCTCCAGAATCTGAATGCCAGGTGATGAAATATGTATAGGCGTGTTTGTGGGCGAAACGTGAAGACCGGCGCACAGCAGAAGCTGTATTCTAAGGCCTCAGGTTAGACAGCCCGAACAAACTGCCACCCAGGCATGCCGACACTGCCATGCAGACCCTGCCGGCTCGTGCTATCGCTTTTCCCCCACGTACTAGCACAGGTAGTGTGGCTAGAATAGTGCCTGCTGTTTCCGCAGCGTAGTATCCCGTCCCTTACACAGCAGAAAGAGGCCCCTCACGTGTCGTCGTAACGCCGGCCAAGGAACTTAAGCGAAATGCTGATCGCACTGAAGTAAGGCGGGCCCGCATACTTGCCACGACCACTCCGTTGGTTGAGGTGCAGGAGCGATGTGCTTTCTGCGTGTGTATGGCGCATGCTGCAGCTCAACACCGGGCGCTCTCAGACGTGGCGCTGTGCTAACAGAAGGCCGCCGCTAAGCGACAACGTCGATAAAGCCATGCCGTTAAATAGCGCGAAGCGGACGCCCACATCGATACGCCATTGGCATGCCACAGCATACCAACGCAAAGTCGACACAGAACGACCACGCCGACAAGACCCTGTAGTTCTAGCCGATGCTGCTCGCGGTCATCGAGTTTTCCCTTTTCATGTGCCTACACGTGCCCCGCCATGTCCGTTTACTTAGTCAGCTTATGTTTGCTGTAATTCATACTGCCACTACAGCTAGGAGCCTTGCACTTCGTGCAATACTGTCACATGTTGCTATCGCATTCACTGCGTCGCCGTTATGGCGAAACTGTGACGTCCTAAATAAATAAATGTACTTTCCTAGTTGCCGGATTCGAACGGAGAACTTCCAGCACAGAAACCTGGTACTCCAATCATTACGCCATTGATGATTTTACCCCACAACGGCATGCCATGGTAGATTTGGCATGTAAAACAATGTAAATTATCTAAAATTAGTCTAACTGTGGGCTGTTCTTCAAAATAGTGCAGTCTAAAAATCTAAGCCGATGCCAGAGATACCGCAGTCTAACACTGTGAGCCGATTCCCATGAGATAGTGGAGTCCAAAAATTTTAGAGCGTGACACTGCTACTTTAATCACCTGAGGGGTGACTCGACTGAGCGCGGAGCGTGGTGACTGCGCCCCTACCTCACCCCCAATTCGCTCAGCGAGGCTGTCTTTCATCTACTTTAGCAGTAGGTTGAACCATCTTCCAACTTCTGTAGCGCGTGGTACGCTATTAATTTGTGTGGCGTATATGTACTACTGGGGTCGGATGCGGTTATGTTACCCCTGTTAGCAGACAGGCTGCCGGCAGGTTCATTTCAGGAACTCGACCTGCAACATGACAGTACTTAGCAGGACAGTGCACTGTGCTATCCTTCAATGGCATATCCGAATCCACCAGTGTCTACCATAGAATTAATGAAGACCTGCATCTGCAGCCTAAGCCCGCTCGTAGATAACCCAATCATCAGCCCCAGTAGACGACTCAATGGAGACAGCCAGTCTCCAATATTGCTCTAATACAAAACTTGCACCGTGACAGACCATGCAGCGGTGCGTCAAGAGAGGCAACACCTGCGCCTGCTTTCGTTTGAAACTGCGTGGCAGGGCGCTGCGGTAACTGGACGGCCTGTGCCGGGAGACACCAATGAAGCGTTTTTAGCACAGTGCGTGCAATGCGCTAACGGCGACCATGTTGCGCTAGGTCCGCGACGCGGTTCTTCTTAGCGTGCCTCGATGTAGCGCGCCGCCGTACAGGGTGGAGACACTGCCTTCGTGACCGCCATATTGGGGCGAGCGCAGATACGGCGGGCAACGGAGCATCGGCCGATATTCTTGTTTAGCATGCGCTTGCGCCAGCAAATGCAGGTGTATCAAGGTCTTGCACATTTACTCACAAACCTAAGCGCTTCTTGCCCACAGAACTATATAATAGCGCATGCTTGCGTTCACATATCTCAGAGGAAATGACTACTGTGCAGCTAGATCTGCGTTGGCCAACTAGGATGCTCAAACTGATTAATTACTTGACTACAAGAACTGCAGAACTTCCCGGCGGCAATAGCAGCAAACGTGCTCTGCTGTCATCGATGAAGAGGATGCGTGCCGCTCTCGGCCGAGCTCAACTTAAAGCCGGTAAGGAAACTTCGAGATAACATGCTAAAGTTAACAACGAAATTCTGGAACCCGACATAGTCGCGCGTGGCTCGGATCAATCGAGGTAAATCTGGTCGCATCTCCCGTCACAGAAAAAGTGATCATGCGGCGTGGCGGCCGCTTTAAGAATGATCAAACAAACAAGAGCAAGCTTCACGGCATTATTCTAACCAGACAATGCTGGTACCTAAAAGCGGACAGGTACAATACTCTTATAAAAGCAGCATAGGTGTCATGGCTTACCTCGCACATCTTCGAGCTACCATTCGCATTCCAGTCCTTACGCCTCACTTTCGCCTCGCATACTTTTCTCCGTTCCTTATCCCATGAAAAGCGAAAACGGCGGTGCGGCGCAGGCCAAAAGGTTTCATTACCCTGTACAGGGGCGTGTTGTATCGAGGCGCCCTAGTTCTTGTACACACCCGGCGACCTGACGGCAAGTGCAAAACCATGTCATATCCGCGAGGGCGAGAGGAAGCAAGAGCCCTCGCAATCGTAACTGCGAATGCTCGCATTGAACCGGGCTCATATAACATGTTATCTGCAGATGCCATGCTCGTACTGAAGAGCAGTGTTCCACACTGGTGTCGTCCCCTCTGTACTTCATTTCATCAATAGTCCTACGTATTCTTGCTTGTGCTGTTGACCGAGCTCTTCATTGTGTGCTTGCGAGCGCTGTGTTTGAATTTCGTCCCCTTATGAGAGCACCTGTTGTCCCACTACGAATGAAAATAGATGCTTTGGGAACTTTAGGACTTCACTTTTTTTGCTTGTTACATATAAGGTGTTTCGTGCATCTCGCGGAAGATAGCTAATAATTATGGAAAGTGGAAATGGCATTCCGATACGTATATGAAGTTGATTGACATCCTTAAGAGGCACCGTAAGCTGCAAGGGCATGCGTCCGCCGTCACGGTAGCTCTGTGTCCAGGGCATTGACTCCTCCTGAGTGTGTGTTCGCGGAGTCGAGTCCCAGACGCGGCGGACGCCTTTCGATGGGGCAAAGCCCAGACCCGACGTACGCTTGCGGACGCACGCAAGCTCGCGTCTCGCGCCTGCCACGCCTCGCGTATGGTAGTTTGCATCCACAAAGACGCGCTTCCATGCGCGCGACAGCACGCGCTCCCTGGGCTCACTCACACACGCTTTGGAAGACGCCACTTAGTACTTTGTTATTTACAGTGTTTCGAAATGCTTCGATATCTATAAACGTAATTGTTATATTTCTTAGAGCCGTTAGATCAGCACAAAAAAGAAACATTATGCACCTTTTTACATGATATAAATCTGCTTCACTGAGAGTTGAATGTACCGCACCGTAGCAGCGTAGCCTGGCGCGCAGACTCGAGGCTGCCCAAGCGCGCAATAACAAAGAGCAGCTGTTCACAGAGATCGCGCCGCGTTTCGACGCATACGAGTTGTGCCGCCCTGTCTGCGCTTGCGTGGGCGCGCGTCCGCAAGCGTACGAGTAATGTGGGCTTAAGAATGCAAACGCGCTCATTCGTCGCGCATTGCGTGCATATTAAACAACACCAGGTGAACAAAATTATTCCGAAGCCCACTCCTGTTGCGTGCCTCGTGATCATATTGTGGTTAAGGCACGGTAAACTCTAGACTCTATTTTATGTTTATTTTTGTGGGAGTTGGGATAGCGGACAGCGTCGGATTAAGTCTGATTTACTAACTTTTGCAATGATGAGAGCGCGGCCGCAGTGGCCAGCATTCGATGCCGCTACCTATTAAATTGCGAACTGCCACAGAGGCGGTGGCACCACAGCAGTGGGGAATAAGCTGCGGTCTTCTTTTTCTCTTTTAAAAATGGAGAGGTATCACAATGCTTGTACCTGCGTGACTACGAGGACCTGACGATAAGGGTGCGACACCTCGGCGCTTACGTATTGCCAGTTATCACGCACCCAGCTGTGAATCGCCACGCATCTTTATGTTGTGTAGTTGAGTAACACGCTGTAGCGTATAGAGCGCCGGCCAGCCTTAGTATCTCAGGTATTTATCTAAATTGTCCCTCGTCAGCACCTTTCGCGAAATGCCGTGAAAGGTTGCACGTGTTCCTCCTATGTGGGACGTGCGTGATTGCGCCAGCAACTTCGGCAGCATTTTGTTTATCCTAGCAATTACATGCCATCTCGTTGTGGTCAAGTGTACAGCGCCCGCTATGGCTTAACAACTGATATTCAGATGATTTAAGCAGAGCTACGAAAACGAGTAAAAGAGTGCAATATAATCGAAGCTGCTGAAAGAGGAGGTGACACTACCTTTCACCTATCAAAATACTTCGTTTACACATGAAGCTATTATATTTCCTTGTTCGGAGGGTGCAGAATATAAATGCTTCATGAGTACACATGAGCTACTTGTGTGCTTCAGTGCATGAAACGACGTTTTATTAACAAATTAGCTGGAGCGCCAGTGCATTTCTCCGCAAAGTTCCGGAATTTATATCTCGAAACTGGTGTCATCTTTAAAATTCGTTCCAACTGGATCCGGCTTGCGAACTCCACGGCTAGATTTTGTAACTTACAATATTGGCCATAATGAAGTTATAAAAATTTAATTTGTTAATTTTTATTAATTACTCGATTGTGCATGTCAATTTATTGTGCAAGTATTCTCCGCCGCTTCGAGTATAGACCAGCTCATGAACTAGGATTGTGATATGTGCCAGAGGCAACTTTTAAAGATTTTTGAAAGTGTTCGCTGAAACGCCCAACATATGGAGACATTGTACGCGCATTCCTATTCTGCGACATCTTGTGTATCTATCTCACGCTTGTAGAGCTGGCGACATTTATGTTGGGCCATTTCTCATCCACTTTTCTCTCTTATGGCAGTGTGGGTACCTGTACTATATTTGTACTGTTTGTAACACTTCTAATAGGTGATTTTTTAATGCCTTTTCTTACCCTTGTGATATTTGGTGATGCATTTCCCGTGACCCATGTTTAAACGAGTGGCCGGCGCCATCTCTTGGGGCCAACGTGTACGTATATATTCTTGTGAACAAAGTAAGAGAGTAAACAATTCGAGCCTCTCGGATCACCTGTGCTTCTCGCTTCGGTGGGATGAGCGAAAGACCATGTGGCAACATTAACTTTCCCTCGTACGATAGATTAAAAAATGCTTGAAAATTGGTCGCGTATATTTACTGGTGAGTATCGAAGTTATGCGCCGCAGTCGCTAATATATCTAGTCCCTCAAATCCTTAGTTTCCAATGTGGCCCGGAATCCAATTAGAAGAGCCTCAAGGCAAGCGAAAGGTGCTATCTGTGGTGTTTTTATCATTCCATAAGGTACTAAGCCCCTAATAGCGTAATATTGCGATGCAATTTGCTCACCCAGAACCGTCCTCTAGTCACATTTGACGTCCTATGTACCCATTCAAGCTCTTTTTAATAAGAACCATCCCTCTGCCAAAAACAGAAGTGTGAAATTCGTAGATGACGTTCGCTGAGACAATTGGTAGCAATTGCGGTTACAGGGAGGTGAGATGCCTCCGTCGAAGCTGGTATGTTACTCAACCATATGCGAAGAGAAATGCACAAAAAGCCTTGTTCAGGGCCCATTTGAAGAAATATAAAATATTTCACTTCTAAGAGATAAATAGATAGATTCAGGCAGGTGCACTAATACGTCGAACTTACAGGAGGTTCAGGAGTTCAACAAGGATGGTATTGAAGCTCCGGCCAAAGATGATAGTGAAACCGCGGCAAAAAGGCCGTGGTGCGCTTCTACTGGATCGCAGAGCTCTTGATATCTGTAACGTACTTTGTTCTTGAGTGCATGATTCTCCTGTACGCGTTAATAGTCCGTTTCATCAAGAAAAGGAAATCGCTCATAAATGAGTGTACTATCAATACGATGCGGTAGCCAACGTCGATGATCCCACATATTTAGGTGTTGTATTATATGCTGACTGCTCATGGAGTGCACATATCAATGAAATAGTTGCAAAAGCTGGCAAGCCTTGAAGGAAGTCTAGCGAGACTTGAGTTTTCGCGATATAAGAATATACTTGTCCTGTGTGGGATTTATCGGAAAATACTCTTATTTCTCCTCTAGGAACTACACAAAGCAAGAGGGCTAGGTTCCCTCGGAACCAGTAAAAAAATATTTGATTTTGAAACCACTGTCTTCGTGATGAAGAAAATTAAGGTAAACGCTATTTTTCCAAATATTTAGCCCTAAAGCTGGAATAATTAAAGAAGCATTGATAAATAAACCATTGTACACATGGCAGTGAAATGATTTATTTCCTAAATATACAAGCATAGTGGCCCAGGAAGTGCCTCTTCGCTGACTCCTTTGTCCCGAAGAGCACCGCAGAATGGAGCAAGCTGCCGGAAGGGTAAGTGCGTTGTGAAAATGCAGGCCTGTCGATATCCATAATGTAACCCTTCCATCCTTCCAGCTGTAAGACCTGCGCCCAATGCATCGTAACTCTTGAATAAGGGACAGAAATAAAGAAGTGATGGTACATTTCTTGAATGCGCAGAGAATGAATTGTAGTTCCTTTTGCTTCTTTTAATACAATAGTTATCTTGTATCCCATGAGGCAATATATGACTTGTTATTCAACCGTGGGCCAACGTTTTTATATGTTCTTTAACATATAAGCCATCCATAGCTACCAACCACTGTTACTGATGACTTGATGACGGTATTCAATGTACTTGCATCAACCAGCTTAAGCACATTCGTGTGTGATTATTTCATGAGATATAGTTACGCGCCACCGAACTTGAGGTTCACACAATTACCCACTGCCACCAACTGAGTTTCAGCGATACTCCTTCTGTCAGCCGACATTGGTATAACACGCTGCCAGAAGTCGAAGAAAGCATTGCTGTCCGGCATGCCTCAGTTAGCAAAGATATTGGCAGACATAGAGCGGGCACTTGAAGGCGCTTGAACTTCACGAGCATCCCCACCGCAACTTGACTACCCCGGCACGATCACCCGCTACGTCTCTGATTCACGACAGCTTCCGTGCCGGAAAATGGGCCAGTCACTTAAAAATGAACATAAACGAATGTTGCACAACCAAAAAATGTTGAGGGAAGAAAACCTAAACGTTCTAGAACGTCAAATAAGGGTTTGGTGTTGAAAAAGATTTAGAAAAACAACTGGCTGCGGTCAATTTAATGGCACAGTTCACCTGACAAGCTGTAATAAAACACTGTGAGCGCACAGACAGGCGAGAAAACAAAAGAGAGGATGTAGCACTTTTTTTGTTTTACCGTTCGGCGCCTCATCCTCGTGCCCTTTTCTGTCACATCGTGATTCAGTTCGTGTTGATAAAACATAGAAACAAAGAAGTAAAACCACAGGAGAGGGAAAGATTTCCTTTTTGGCGTTGTTTCGCAAGACTGGCAAGCTTTCGATTATGTACTGTATGTGTTGCTTTGTACGCAATGTGCGCTCACTTTCTAATTAGTGTCACCTTTCTCAATGGGCAAGTCAAGCAGACTTGCCCATTCAAGTAACACAACGAGAGCAGAGATACAAAAGGTCTTGTGCGTGGAAATGGGTGAAACGGATACGCAAGCGCGCTAACTTTATCACCGTATCGCAAAGGGTAAGGTTTTGTGGCTAGGCCAAACCATGTCATAGATAATCAAAAGCATCCTCGAGCGCAGCAAGTACTTTACGCTACATTGCCTGCAGCGTTCTCCTGTTTTAGCAATCTTTTTGTCACAGACAGAGCTCGTAGCTTTTTGTGCGTGGCGTGTCTTTCTATGGTTGGAAAGTTAGACGCGATTCTGACATCGCTTACACTGCAGATCGACAAACTCTAACTGGAACAAATCAATGTGTGCGATTTATCAACAATGTTTACGTACTTCGTCAGGAAGCACTTTGTTACATGCTTAACCTACGTGAGCGCTCCAATAATCAATGTGCCTAGGATGACTACCTGGTACAGTGCTATTAGAACACACGTCAAGCTTTCAGAAGCCTCAGCTGGAAAATGGGTTGCTTCCAAAAATACTAACAATGCCTCATGTGATGAAGTTAATTCTCATCTACGCCAAAAGGCCGGCCATGTAAAATATTGTCACGTGGTCGTGACTTCAAAGAACACAGTAGCAATACTGTGAACGACAAAACTAACTTTTATTGGGCGAACCTGTGCCCACAAAACAGGCTACACTTAAGCACAACGATAGCGGCGAACACGGTCGGCGATCGTCGAAAGTCTGATCAGCGGGTCAAGCGCGTGGGCTTTTATACAGCAGTCATCGAATGTTCCAGACTAATCGTTGGGACCCGCGTGCCTTCCAC
This sequence comes from Dermacentor andersoni, assembly GCF_023375885.2. NCBI lineage: Eukaryota > Metazoa > Arthropoda > Arachnida > Ixodida > Ixodidae > Dermacentor > Dermacentor andersoni. The sequence continues at coordinate 198,988,879 of NC_092815.1, forward strand.
AAAGTTCTACACCATTCGCGTCACGCGACGAAATAAGATAAAACAAGGTTCGGCGACAACAGACAGCGGACAGAAGCATCGATATCTCTCCAGAAACTTCGGATACATGCACGCGCGTCCCGCGCTGTGCGATAACATTTGTTAGGCGGCGAAACATGGTCGCCCGATAAGCATAAGTACACGTGTCAATACCCCCCTCTTAAAAAGCATCGACCCGATGCTGCAAACAAACGAAAGTAATAAACAAAAGCACTCGTAGCAAAGAAAACAACAAAAATAAGGAATTTCGTCAGCGTCCGTAAAAGGGTTTAAGGCGCACCACGTGGACCACTTCAGATCGTGCGCGGCGCCGCTGTGAATGCGAAATGCCGTCTGGCACGACCTCATAGTCCTCATGACCTTGTAGGGTCCGAAATAGCGTCGCAGTAGTTTCTCACTGAGTCCTCGTCGGCGTATCGGGGTCTATACCCAAACACGGTCGCCGGGCTGGTACTCGACGAAGCGTCGTCGGAGGTTGTAGTGTCGGCTGTCGGTACGCTGCTGGGTCTTGATCCGTAGGCGGGCGAGCTTTCGGGCTTCTTCGGCGCGCTGGAGATAGGTAGCGACGTCAAGATTTTCCTCGTCAGTAACGTGCGGCAGCATGGCGTCGAGCGTCGTCGTCGCGTTCCTGCCGTAAACCAGCTTAATCGGCGTGATCTGTTGTTGTTTCTTGCACCGTCGTGTTGTAAACGAATGTTACGTACGGCAGGACGGCATCCCAGGTCTTGTGTTCGACGTCGACGAACATTGCTAGCATGTCGGCGAGGGTCTTGTTCAGGCGTTCCGTGAGACCATTCGTCTGCGGGTGATAGGCAGTTGTCCTCCTGTGGCTTGTCTGGCTGTATTGCAGAATGGCTTGGGTGAGCTCTGCTGTAAAAGCCGTTCCTCTATCGGTGATGAGGACTTCTGGGGCACCATGTCGCAGCAGGATGTGCTCGACGAAAAATCTCGCCACTTCGGCTGCGCTGCCTTTTGGTAGAGCTTTAGTTTCAGCGAAGCGGGTGAGGTAGTCCGTCGCCACGACGATCCACTTATTCCCGGATGTTGACGTCGGAAACGGCCCCAACAAATTCATCCCAATCTGCTGGAATGGTCGACGAGGAGGTTCGATCGGCTGGAGTAATCCTGCTGGCCTTGTCGGTGGTGTTTTGCGCCGCTGACAGTCTCGGCATGTCTTGACGTAACGGGCGACGGCGGCGGACAGACGCGGCCAGTAATACCTTTCCTGTATCCTCGACAGCGTCCGGGAGAATCCGAGGTGCCCAGCGGTTGGATTGTCGTGTAGGGCGTGCAGTACTTCCGGACGCAGCGCTGACGGTACAGCAAGAAGGTAGCTGGCGCGGACTGGTGAGAAGTTCTTCTTCACGAGCAGGTTGTTTTGTAGCGTGAACGAAGACAACCCGCGCCTAAATGCCCTAGGGACAACGTCGGTGTTCCCTTCCAAGTACTCGACGAGGCTTTTAGCTCCGGGTCTGCACGCTGCTGTTTAGTGAAGTCTTCCGCGCTTATTATTCCAAGGAAGGCGTCGTCGTCCTCGTCGTCTTGCGGCGAGGGATCGATGGGGGCGCGTGATAAGCAGTCGGCGTCAGAGTGTTTTCTTCCGGACTTGTATATTACGGTGACGTCATATTCTTGCAGTCTGAGGCTTCACCACGCCAGCCGTCCTGAAGGGTCCTTTAAGTTAGCTAGCCAACACAACGCGTCATGGTCGCTGACGACTTTGAATGGCCTGCCATAGAGGTAAGGGCGGAATTTTGCTGTAGCCCAAATGATGGAGAGGCATTCCTTTTCAGTTGTACAATAATTGCCTTCCGCTTTTGACAGCGACCGGCTAGCATAAGATATCACCTGTTCAAGTCCGTCTTTCCTCTGGACTAGGACGGCACTGAGGCCTAGGCTACTGGCGTCAGTGTGGATTTCAGTATCGGCGTCCTCGTCGAAGTGTGCAAGTACCGGCGGTGACTGCATGCGTCGTTTGAGTTCTTGAAATGCCTTGGCCTGCGGCGTTTTCCACTTGAACTCGACATCACATTTGGTTAGATGTGTTAGCGACTCCGCGATGCGTGACAAGTCCTTGACAAAGCGCCTATAGAAGGCACACATGCCAAGGAATCTGCGCACTGCCGTCTTGTCGGTTGGCTGCGGGAACTTTGCGATGGCAGCTGTCTTCTGGGGGTCGGGGCGTGCTCCAGATTTGCTGATGACGTGGCCTAGGAATAGAAGCTCATCGTAAGCGAAGCGACACTTTTCCGGCTTCAGAGTGAGCCCTGATGACTTGATGGCCTCTAATACTGTCGCAAGCCGCTTAAGGTGATCGTCGAAATTTCCGGCGAAGACGACGACGGCATCCAAGTAAACAAGACAGGTCTGCCACTTCAATCCTGCTAAAATCGTGTCCATCACGCGCTGGAACGTTGCAGGCGCCGAGCACAGTCCAAATGGCATAACCTTGAACTCATAGAGGCCGTTTGGCATGATGAAGGCGGTCTTTTCGCGATCCCTTTCGTCGACTTTTATTTGCCAGTAACCAGACTTGAGGTCCATCGATGAGAAGTATTTAGCATTGCAGAGCCGATCCAATGCGTCGTCTATCCGTGGGAGGGGGTATACGTCTTTCTTCGTGATTTTGTTCAGTCGACGATAATCGACGCAGAAACGTAGGGTTCCGTCCTTTTTCTTCACTAAAACAACTGGAGACGGCCACGGGCTTTTCGACGGCTGGATGATGTCGTCGCGCAGCATTTCGTCGACTTGTTGTCCTATAGCTTCGCGTTCTCGCGTGGAAACTCGGTAAGGGCTCTGGCGTAGTGGTCGAGCGCACTCTTCGGTTATTATGCGATGCTTTGCGACTGGTGTTTGTCGAATCCTCGATGACGTCGAAAAGCAGCCTTTGTATCGTCGGAGCAGACTTCTGAGCTGCTGTTGCTTAATCACGGGGAGACTTGGATTAATGTCGTAGTCTGGTTCGGGAACTACGGTTTTCGGGGTAGATGCGACAGAATCCGAGAGGACAAAGACATCGCTGGTTTCCTGAATTTCCTCGATGTAAGCGATCGCCGTGCCCTTGTTGATGTGCAGAACTCCTGGCTGAAGTTTGTCAGCAACACTTTCGTGTTTCCTCCGTGCAGTCGAGCGATCCCTCTTGCGACGCAAATTTCACGGTCGAGCAGTAGACGTTGGTCGCCTTCGATGACGCCTTCTACGTCAGCGGGTGTTGGAGCGAGGCGGGATGCTCACTTGATCTTCGAGCACACTCAAGACGTGGTGACTACGTGGGCTCTCCGGCGGTATCGCTTGATCTTCCGACAGCGTTATTGACTTCGACTTCAGGTCGATGATTGCGCCGTGTTGGTTCAGGAAGTCCATGCCGAGAATGACGTCTCGTGAACACTGTTGCAGGATAACGAAGGTGGCAGGGTAAGTCCGGTCATGAATGGTAATTCTTGCCGTGCAGATTCCAGCGGTCCGAATTAACGGGCCTTCCCATGTAGTCTTAACTTTCTTCAATTGTGCTGCGATGGGTCCACTCATGACAGAGTAATCGGCTCCTGTGTCTACTAAGGCGGTGACTGCGTGGCCGTCGAGAAGCACGTCGAGGTCCGTGGTTCTTTGTCTTGCGTTACAGTTAGGCCTTGGCGTCGGATCACGGCTGCGTCGCGTTGACCTGTGGTTGGTACGTGGCGTCGTCAGGTGGTCTTTCGTCATCGTGTTCTTTCCTGCCAGACTTCGTCGGGACGGCGGTGTGTCGTCGTTGTTATGACGCCGAGATAGTCTTTTCGGCGTCTTCGTGGGTGGCGGAGGATCTTCATCAGTTCGACGAACAGCAACGGCACCTCCATCGGTTGCTGCTTTTAGTTTTCCGGATATGGGCTGACGGACCAGCCCCGGGCTGGGCCAGTGTATGGTCGGCGCTGTGGCGACAGGTAGCGGCCTGGTGACGGCGAACGGGACGGTCGTCGAGGGCTCCACTGAGTAGCGGCGAGGTAGTCGGCGATGTCACGAGGGCGTTCACCTTCCCTCGGGCGCTGTGCGTTGACGGCGAAGCCTCGCAATCCCAGCTCGCGGTATGGGCATCGGCGGTAAACATGGCCGGCTTCGCCGCAGTGGTAGCAGAGCGGGCGGTGGTCGGGGGCGCGCCAAATGTCCGTCTTCCTCGCGTAGGTCCGCTGGGCGACGGGTGGTCGTACTGGCGGCGGCGGCAGACGACGGAATTGGGGCGTTGCAGGGCTCTGGCGTGGTAGCGGAGGGGGACCTTGACGGCGTGCGACGGCGGCGTAAGTCATCGCTTCTTACTGGGGCTGCGGTACTTGTGGTTGCACCTCAGGAACTCCAAGCGATCGGTGCACCTCTTCTTTCACGATGTCGGCGATCGAGTACACTTGAGGCTGCGACGATGGCAAGACCTTGCGCAGTTCTTCGCGCACAATGGCCCTGATGGTCTCGCACAGATCGTCCGTGGCCAGTGATTGAATTCCGGCGTAGCTTGTTGGCTTGGTGCGGCGGTCGAATTGCCGGTTCCGCAATTCCAGTGTCTTCTCGATGCTCGTCGCCTCACGAAGAAACTCGTCGACGGTCTTCGGTGGGCTTCTTACCTTTCCGGCGAAAAGTTCCTCCTTTACTCCTCGCATCAAGAAACGCACTTTTTTGTCTTCGGACATTTCCGGGTCGGCGTGCTGGAAAAGACGGGTCATCTCTTCTGTGAAGATGGCGGTGGTCTCATTGGGTAGTTGGCCACGGGTTTTCAGTAGAACTTCGGCCCTTTCTTTTCGGACAACGCTCGTGAACGTCCTCAGGAAGTTACTGCGGAACAGGTCCCATGTTGCTAGGGTGGACTCGCGGTTCTCAAACCAAGTCCTCGCGGCATCTTCCAAGGAGAAGTACACGTGTCGTAGCTTATCCTCAGAGGTCCAGTTATTAAAGGTCGAGATCCTTCCGAAGGTTTCGAGCCAGGTTTCAGGATCCTCTGACGTAGCTCCACGGAAGGTAGGGGGCTCCCTGGGTTGTTGAAGTACGATGGGTGACACTGGGGCAGCCATTGTGGTTGTCTTGGCCACAGTCTTCTTGGTCTTCTCAGGTAGAAGTCCGTGCTCCGGGGGCAGCTGTTGTAGACGACGGCATGCTCGATGGTCCAGGACTACGTTGGTGCTCTCTTTGCGGTCCGGGCTTGGATCACGGCTTGTCGGGGGCGTCCGGTACATGGTCGAAAAGCACCTCCACCAGATGTCACGTGGTCGTGACTTCAAAGAACACAGTAGCAATACTGTGAACGACAAAACTAACTTTTATTGGGCGAGCCTGTGCCCACAAAACAGGCTACACTTAAGCACAACGATAGCGGCGAACACGGTCGGCAATCGTCGAAAATCTGATCAGCGGGTCAAGCGCGTGGGCTTTTATACAGCAGTCATCGAATGTTCCAGACTAATCGTTGGGACCCGCGTTACTTCGACAAAGTTCTACACCATTCGCGTCACGCGACGAAATCAGATAACACAAGGTTCGGCGACAACAGACAGCGGACAGAAGCATCGATAACTCTCCAGAAACTTCGGATACATGCACGCGCGTCCCGCGCTGTGCGATAACATTTGTTAGGCGGCGAAACGTGGTCGCCCGATAAACATAAGTACACGTGTCAATATTGCCTGCCTCGCTGAAGCCATACAAATTATAAATGAAAATATTCAAAACGTTTTGTTGGCCTCGTCGGTTTCTCACGTCGTGCATACGGCACCAAATGACATGAACGCCTAAAAAAGACAGGCAAGAGAATTACAGAACATTTCAGGTCCTTTAACTTGCGTGCGATGCACGGAACACGGAGTGAAATTCTCTCATCTCGCTGTTGGTATATTGGAGTCTCACGCACGAAAGAGCGCACCGCGACCAATTCCTCAAACGCAGGTATGTGCGAATAATCATAACTTTTGAATAACGAATCAAACGTCGTCCTGTTCAGTCCGGTCCTCAACATATATAACCGTTACTTGGGATTCTCGAATGAAATAGTCACGATTCCAAAATTCGAATGTTTTTAACAGTTCTTGAATCCTTTATGCAAGCGGCTGTACACTATCAGAAATGAAATTGAATCAAAAATGCGATAAGTTTCATTTCATCAACACCAGACATAACAAGGGACAGCCTGCTGCTTCACACAGAGAGCCAGGCAGTTTCGGGTAAGCACATTCAGTCGCAATAAAATGTTTAGACACACCATTCGATAATGGGCATTATATGGTACTATTTATACATGTACCAGCTGTATGCTCCTATTGAAATAAATATGAATGCGTTTTCTTGCATAGAAGAGCGACCATTTGAACTAGAGGAAAGGCGCCTTTTTGGCTCTGACAGGACCCGACATGGCTCCTAAGAGCCCCGAGTTTGCGAACAAACTTAGTTTATTGTTCTCAGTGCTTCCTTTGTGCTTGTATTGAAGCATGCTTTACAATGTAACGCGTAATCCCAGATACTTTCCAATGTTCTGAATACAAGGAAATGAAAATTGTTAGATAGTAATAGTAAGAAGGCCCTACATTATTCGAAAGCTCTTGAAAAAGAGTATTCTTTCTTCCTTATTGCATCAATCGATTTCCATTTGATTTGGTCTCAAAAACTACTATTTTCGCACCCCTACTCGTAAGGCCAGGCTGCTCTTACAGCCCGCAATTCGTGAAAACCGCGAAAGCGCAGTACGTTAGGGTGCCAATATTTTGGTAAATGTGGATCGTGCATATGATACTACCTAATGTCCCTCGTTTCTTTTACCTTCTGGGGACACCGTTTTTGTCACCGCGACCACAATTTGCGATCGCTGCCTTAGGCAACTAGCAACGGACCACTGCAACGAGGTACGCCGCAGACACGAATTCCGCTAGAATGTCCCTGTCACAGCTGCCGCAGTAAGAACGATGGTATCCATTGCTCGAAAACAAGGAAAGCTTCCAACTAAATCCGTTAGCCTCCTGCCACGCCGACTCGCACTACGTACACGTGCGCTCCGGATTGCATCCACTTTTGCAAACGGGCACTTTGAGGTTCCGCGTTGTAGAGGCAAAACAAATCGTGTTCTGCCCGCTGTTACCGGGTCGAAAGCCGTGCTAGACGGGAAAGCGTCGGCATCCACGAGATTGAAATGCCGATTAAGACCAGACACGGTGAAACTTTCCAGTTTCGAAGCGGGGAATAATGGGGTCATATCTTCACTGAAGTTTTAACCTCGGGTACCTCACCTACAATCGCTCAATCTTTAACATACAGGTGCCGCTTCCGCATTGTCAATAACTCAGCAACGGGATTTCTTTACAGCGGAGCACCTGTTCCTCTAACCATCCATAACGCGAAGATACGCACAGCTCTATGGCATGACAAAATAATTGCTATTACCTCGCGAGGTACGTGCGAGCAATGCAGTGCAGTGCAATACATCACGTTCGTATGAATCATACCAACACCGGAACCACCACAAGTCTGGTAGATATTTTGTTATATATTGTATCTGCATTGTGAGTGTCTGACATATGTACATGACGAATCATTGAGCAGGCGCCCGATAATGAAAACAAAAACCCTAGAATTGCTCGGCGCAACGCACAAGTGTCATGTGTTTTTCACATGGGCTTTTTTTTTCACCTTTATTCTGACAGCCATTCTTATAAATAGTTGTCTTTGAAAGGAAAGCTGGATACAACACAACGCCCCCGGATATCACTAGCGTCACCGAAGAAACAAAAACACATCCTACACTTGCACAGACGACTGATGAGAGGTGAAACACCAGATTGTGGGCTCTTAACGTCGAAAGAGATAATAAACGATATGACTACTTGCGAGAAGAGCTTCATAAACATTGCTTTGGCGAGGCAACTTGTTTATTCTTTTTTTCCAGGAATGGTTACATTGACTTGCATGCACATGTCATCAGTCCTGGAGCAGTTTTCATGAGTTTGGTGTTTGTACCAAGGACACAGGTGTCGCCTGCGAGTCGTTGGATATGTCAAACCCTAACCGCATATTATAAACCGAATAGCAGAGAAAGTAGCCAACAGTCTAGCTGTCCTCGATAATGTTTCATGGGATAGCCTAATAACTTGCCATGAACTTGAGGGATTTCAAATGGAGATGAAGACGTATTGTACAAACTTTATATTTATTTACATAACTGAGTTCAGAGTATCGCATATATCGGGTACTATGCTAATTGCGGGAGGGTTACTATGACATATCACCTAGATTTAGCTGTGTCCTTCCTTAACACCCTCACTTTGAGCCACACGCAGCCAGAGTGGATAGGTGGCGCATTTACTCGGGCTGAGGTGTGAAACTTACAAACTCGTGATATCGATATGTGTCGGGATGATATTATGGAATCATGTAAATGGCACATTTCTGAGTTTTTTTACGTCTAAATCTGACACTTCTCTGCCACGGTGGTACACACATCTGTCCAATTCAGTTGTTGGCATAAATGAAAATGGAGGGGGACGGATGCATCTTCACGATGACCAGAGAATTGGAAATCGCAAGAACACCCGCCATCCCCGATTCATTTACTTTGGTATCGTTGTGTAGAGGACGGAAGCTATTACTCCATCATTCATGTGGCATACGCACAGAGGGGGCCGTCGTCACGCCCCGCATGACGCAATCGGAGCTTAATTTAGCCACTCGATCAACGTTCAGAAAGGCGTAGCGCGGCAGTACGTTTGTCCATCCGAGCAGGAATGGTAGCGTTTCAGAGAGCTCACGCACACAAGGTAGGTATAATACATCAATCTGAAGTCCGTTCTCATCAAGAGTTATAAGGCCTACAAGTGTGCAGTTTTCTTTATTTCCACGCTTGCTCGGCTATGGCGCGCCACTGCGTTCGGAACGTACGTGTTCAGAAACAGCGTGACAAGACTCGGGTGACAAGACAAAGACATAACCAACCACTTTGACTACGGCCGAACCTGTCCATCTCCATAAACAGCGAAACTGCAGAAACTGCAGGGGCAGTGCAGTATCGGACGCCGCCATCAGTAGGGGAGTCATTTTAAAACCCTAGTGCCCAAGCAGCCTCTGCAACACAAACGGCACACTATGAATAGGGAATAAGCCCAATGGCCAGATTAGACCGCAAGACCCCCCCACTAGCTGTGACATAAATAAAGCACGTAAGCATTATAATGCGTGAAGAAGTGTAAATGAATTTCGTTACGTCATTTCTGTACCCCCAGTGCCCATACACTTTCTACAATACGCACAAGACGTTTCATGTATTCCACTGCTGCTGCGTCCCTGAAACAGCCTACCAAATCTTAATGTGATTAGAGCTCTTAGGGTAGGTCACCCACTTTTCGGGGGCTGCTTGAGGATCTGTCTGTCTGTCTGTCTGTATGTATGTATGTATGTATGTATGTATGTATGTATGTATGTATGTATGTATGTATGTATGCATGCATGCATGCATGCATGCATGTATGTATGTTTGTATGTATGTATGTATGTATGTATGTATGTATGTATGTATGTATGTATGTATGTATGTATGTATGTATGTATGCGACCGACAGACAGACAGACAGATGGACGAGCAGCAATTGCCAGTGGAGCCCTGGAAGAGGGGCTCCACTCGCTGTAACGAAGCGGAGTCTTTATTAAAGCGAAATGTCCACTTTATTAAATTGAAGCTCCACGTTGCCTCCAATCTCCAAGACATCGGCAAACCGGCAATATCCCCAAGTTGGATTCCGATTGACATAGGGAAGGTCGAGAGTCGAGCCTGCTACCCTTCGTGCTAATCAAGGTGAAATTAACTAAGGCACAATTTCTTAAGAGCAACTTAATTAAAGCCCTCGAACCCGCGACCTTTAGCGGGAGTCGCACCCTCAACTTTTCGTGGAAGTCCAATCCACGAACTGTTGTGTTAATTAGGGCGACGTTAATTAAGGCACTCTAACCCGCAACCTTTGGTGGCAGTCGAACCATCGTCCTTTGGTGGAATTCGAACCCACGACCTTTGCTGTTTAATACGGCGAAGTTAATTAAGGTAGAGGTAGCTGTGGCCTCGGCTTAGCGCAGGCAGAAAATACACGTTTTGACAGCTTGAAAGCGGAGAGCCGATTGGCTTTATTCAAAATAAAAGCAGGTTTGCCGACTGGCAGCGGGGGCGCCCCAATCAGGCAGCCGCTTCGGTTCCAGGAAGGAGCAGCGGTCAATGACCGCCACGGCGAGGCAGGGCGAAGTGACCTATGTTCGCTACAAGGGCTCCCCCCCCCCCCCTAGAATGCCGTAGGCTTAGGTGTGAATGGCGGAAGGAATGAAGAGTTAATGTTCAAGGTAGTGTGGTTTCACGCGGCCACACGGCACTGTCTCTTCCTTGCCGCGAACGCCAATCTTCAAGGTTTTCCATGGGCGCGAAACCACACGAAAGGGGCGGGGGCTTCCTAGGAAGGAGTCAATGGTGAATTGATAAACTTCCAGAGCAAGGGGCGATGACCCCCACGGCGGGAGACGACGAAGTGACGGGCGGTCGCAAAGATTCAATTAGAACACTCAAAACCCCGACCTTTGGTGGGGAAAACCAGTAATAGGGAAGAACAGCGCACTCGAATGAAGATGTCAAATAACGTAACGAATGTCCTTGTGAGCGCGCAAGCTTTCTCATTCATCCTCTTTAGCGTTTTTAAAGTGACTGTCAATTTTTTTTAATAAAGTTGTTTCTCTCTGTAAGCGTTTCCCGACAACTTGGGCCACTGGATATGTGGCACTGGTATATGCCGCTGTTCAGTGAATCTCTTTGATGGCAACTTGGAGCACTGGGCATGAGCCACTTGATATGCGCCGCTATTGCGTGATGACAACTTGAGTCATTGGATATGTGCCCCTCGGTATATGTCGCTCTTCAACGAATGCCTTTGAGGCCAACGTGATTAACTGAGCCTCTGCTTAGGTGACGCACTTCAATGACATCAGTTAAGCCCTTGCACGCCAACATGTGTTACTTGGTATGTGCAAGTGCTTATGTGCCACTCTTCAATGAACCTCTTTCACTTCAATTAGGTCACTGATTATGTGAGACTAGGTACGAACCACACTCATACTAGAACAACTCGCACTAGAATTCCAATACACCTTTTTCAACCTTTTTCAAGTCGGACGGCTTGGTATGATTGATGGGTTTAATGACGCAAGTGCATCATTGGCCAAAGAGCGCCAAGTCTGAGTATGTTTCACTGTGTATGTTCCGCTTTTCTATGAACGTCTCTGATGTAAAGTTAGTTTTGCCACTTGGAATGTGCCACTGCCTATGTGCCTGACTTCAATGAAACAAAAGTCATTTAAATTTCTCCGGAGTTGGGCGGAGTCGAACCTGCGTTATAAATGTTCAGACATCCTTGCCTTAAGATATATTCGCACACGTGCCTCACAGGGCTTCGCTGCGTCGGCGCTAGATGACGCAGCGTGTTTAGCACGAAGCACGAGATTGCATTCCGGCTTTCGCACATACCTCATACTGGCCGTGTTTCGGCAGTTGCCATACGGTGTGTCGATGCATTGCTTCAAATGTAATCGCAGTAACGTCGACATATTTTGTGAGATGGGTCCTGTCGGATTTTAATGCATTAGTAGTATTACGGTACTTCACGCACTTTGCTGGAGCTGCCTGTCTGGCAATGTCTGACAGTTTTTATGCCTACTTGAGTCACCGGGTAGGCTATGGCCCAGTGGCTAGAACAAAGTGCTGCTGTGAGCCAAGTTCGAAACTATGTCGTCTGGCCAACTTGGGTCTCGGGTATGTGACATTGCATGTGCTCGGCTCATCGATTAAACCGCTTCACGCCAATCTCTTTTACTGGGTGTGGGTAGTACATGGTCTAATCGACAGCGCATCGTGCTTCTGTGCTGACGCAGCAAGGTTCGAAAACAAGCGTTGGAACAACTTGGTTCACTGGGTATGTTCACTGGGTGTGCACTACTGTTAAAATAAGCACATTGGTGCCAGCTTGGGTCAATGCGCATGTGCCAGTAGATGTGCTACGCGCTTCAATGACCCTCTATGACCTTAAGTTGGTTAATTGGGTTTGCTTGACTGGGTATGTGCTGCTCTACAATAACAAATATGATCCTTTAAGTGCCTCCTATACTCGGGCAAATCGAGCCTGCGCCAGGCGGAGACTTTACGACAGCGCCACCAGATGTCGTAGTGTGTGCTATAAGAATTTCCAGAGAGCACCTGAGCAGCATACACGTTTAGGCGTTGCCAATATTCTGTAGTTGCATTGCGTAAAAGCTAATCGCATTAATTTCGACACTCTCCGTGAGATGAGTTCTGCCGAAATTACACAGTGCGTGATCTGCATAAGGTCACTATCTATAATCATTCTTTGGAACTACGAGAACTGGCTTTTAGTGACTGAAATATCCATCTCATTTCTGCCAAAACTATTTCTGCAAAGTTTTCGCCGTATTTATAGGAGCATTTATAGATTATAAGGCCTGAAGTACAAATGGTATAAATCGCCAGTGAAGGGGTTATTGTGAAATTTGGCATATTCATAAACAGAAGCAAGGTTTGGGTACGGGCTAGTTGGTATTCTATGGTATCGATCGTCACTTACAGCGCATACATAGACGACGGACAAAAAAGGACGACGAAGACACGCGCTGTGACGCGCTGTGACGAATGGTATTCATAAAGCCGTGTGCGATTAGCAGAAGCGCATAGAGTTTTCTACAAAAATTATTAGAGAGAACTTTGACGCAGTTATCGTTATGCTAGCATGGAAATGATGGTTAGTACATGAATTTGTCTTATTTTCTTCCTTGTGGCTTCAAGCATTCTTGCCGCTTTGTATACTGCGCTTTATCTGCCTTCATCGGCACACATATTGAAGTAATCCTACATTTATAGACGGATAAGGCAATGAGACTGCGCAGATGCTGAAATATTCCAAATTATTTGATAAAACTGCAATAGTTTGCTGGAAATGAACAAGTTCCTGTCGCAAGGCCGCTTGAAGCATGAAGGACGAAGCTTAGGAAAATCTGCCTACCAACCATGATTGCCAATGCGTGGCGGCTTGACCACCAATATTGCAGCCCCCAAAGACCCTTGCGCCAAAGTACCCTCTAGCAATTTTTCTAGGAAACTCTTATATGTACTCTATCTGCACAGTTTCTTGCATCAGTGTGGCAGCTGAAGGACTACCGACCCAATATGAAGGCCAAGTGCCCCGCATCCTCGCCGCGTCGTCAGCTACGCGTCTGCTTTCCATGTAGTCGATACATGCGCAACGGGTGTTCCATTGACGCCACAAATGTTTGGCGTTGTAACTATAAGATGCATTTGCATGAATGCGATAACAGTGAATTAATGATTCATTGAGCATTAGGCCTTGATGGCGCTTCACAACGTCAACGCAACGCCCGTTCAAATTCTGTGGCGTCATCTGCTAGTATAAAATCAAACTTCTTTTATGGCTCGGCTCCACCTCTGTAGTCTTAGCAGAATCAATACAAACGGCTGATCTGAGTGATAACGAGAAAACATACCTAATGCTCTGCCCTCAGCGAGAGACGACATTAAGCGATGACGAATTTCCCCATTTATTTTTGCTGATCGAAGCGGGCTCTGTTGGCTGTATGGACGCTACCATGTTGCTAGGTTATCACGGTTAGAGTGGCCATTAAGGCTACCGGCGGCATACACCAAAGTGTTTAACGGTATAAGACGTGCATAAGCAAAGTACCTAAGACGTTGCGCTTCATTGTACCGTGTCACCTACCAAGCAAAACTAAAGCTCCTAATATACCGCCAATAACCAGACAGTCACGCCCGGAACTGTATTAGGCTGCTCAAGGATATTGCATGTGTAAACGTCGCAACTTTTCTGCAAGTTACTTGTTACAATGCCTCTTTTACTAGATGCCTGTTGCGTGGCTCGCTTTTCCATTGGAGCGGAGGTTCACGTGATTCAGGGTAGTCGCAGACAGACGGCGATTGCGGCCAACAATGCTTCCTCTTGCAAAGAAAGTGACACCTAAGAGGCCGGCGAGCGCTCGTCCAAGGGCTGATCGAAACACCGCGGGTCCTGCCTACGGGATTGCAGCAGACCCCGTTTTAAACTCGGAGGCAAGGGCACGTGATTCAAGTATGGAGCGGCCGCCGTAACTAGCACTCGCAGCCGACAGTACCGACAGTGGTCGACAGGAGGAAAGAAGAGAGGCGCTATAGAACCAGCTTTTCGGCTCACGCGGCGGGCATCTTTTAAAGGAGGCATTGCTTGCGAGATAGAGCATAGAAACCTCCAGGCTTCTCATGAGATATCATATGACCACATGAGACAATATAGTATAGGGCTCTAAGGCATACTTTATTATCAAAATCAGATAGCTTTCCTCTGTCTCTTTCTATTCCCCTTTCCCTTACGCAAATTTAGGTTGACCAACAAGTCGCCATCTGGTTAACATCCCTTTCTTGTCTCTTCCTTTTCTTTCTCTCTCACCCGCTTTTTCAGCGAAGCTGTATAGCTCTACTTTCCAATGGGTCGGCGTGTCCAAAGGCAAAAACTAAGAAAGTGCGCGTCGTGTGCGCCGCTGGGTTCCTTCCAGCATCAGCAGATTGCGCTCGTCTCCGCGTATCCGCGCTGCCGGCCATACGTGGGAAATAAAGAAAGGAAGCCGAAAGCTTGCCTTCGTGCATAACGTTCGCCGCAAAAACTCCATGGTAAAGATTACGGCTGCACAAGCTGCAGTTGCCGGGAAGCGGCAACTGCAGCTTGTGCAGTTTCTTGTGCAGAACCCGCCTAGTAAGTGATTAGTGTTGTGACAGGTGTATAGGAAGGCCACCTATAGACCGTTTTTTCGTAGGCGCCGCCATGTTGTGAACGCAGTGGCGCCGCCTATGAGCAGCGCCATACTGGCTTGGGTGAAAGCGGTATTTTCCCAAAAGCGGTATGGCGTTTGTTTTCGCGGTCGTGCGGTCTCTTTAGAATGACGTGCGTCTTCTACGTGGGAAACGTTCTGTGAGACGTGATGAAGTGGTTTAAGGCGTCATGGCCGAAATTTCTGCTGGCGTTGAGGTGGACGGAACACGCAGCGCGATGTGTGTGCGCATATCTGAGCCTACAATCAGCCTCGGTGATCAATTTTGTATTTCTGATTGTTCCAATCACTAATGTGACCTTATTGCAGTATTATCCTCTATTTCTAAGCTGCGGTTTAGGAGCCATAAAACATACGCGACGATCGTAACAGCGTGGGTACCGTTCGGCTACGATAGGAGCTGTGATGTTATACTTTGACAAGCGTTCAAACTGTTTGCTGCAAGTTACATTGCATGACTACTTGGTTCGATGGATGCGGTTTCCGCCCCTGAATAAAATAGCTTTGGCAAGTAATAGCAGCATATCTTACAGTCTGAATTAAGCTTGTGCAGCAAAGAGACTGTTTACGAACTGCGCGAGCATCCTAAGCAGTGGTAGGTCCTGGATTACAGATATCTTTGTTCTATATACAGCATGGTTCAAGCATACGGCATCAGCGATTATGTATTTATAAACGTTGTGCGGCGTGACTATGCGAGGTCGTATTGCGGCGTTAGCGCGTTTTATCTTGCTTTTTCGTGAAAGAGGATGATAACCGATTTTTTTTTTCGGCTGTGTTCGTTCCGTTCTCTACGACGCACTCACACGTATTATGGAAATTTTGTCCTCAAGAATAGGCATCGCATTATTTTTAGGCGATCCCTCTCATATATTATGGCTGTATACGGGCCAAAAAGGCAATGCCGAAGCGCACAGCTTGCATATGTATCGTGCTGGTTCACCAACCGCAGTGATCGCTGTGTTGAGCAGCGCCATCGGCCTCATGCAGGAATGCTAGCGTAGACATATGGTAATTTGAAGGCTACTAGACTTGAAATGCGCTAGAACGATGCCAGTGCAACACAAATATTTGATAGCGCCTGCCGCTTAGATGTTTCGTGGTTGCCTTATGTTGTCCGTGCACGAGAATGTTTTATCTTTTACTCCCTACGCCAAGCGATCAGACTGAGCTTATTTACCATTTAATGCTGGTAATGCACAGACACCGGTTTTCGTTGTTGGATTAAAGCCGATATAAGCAAAATGGTTCACAACACCTACACACATCGCGACTGATGATGCGCGTACACCACGGCTGATTATGTGCGTTACATTTTTGCGCCCCCAAGAGATATTTCCGCCTACTGTAGTTACCGATGCACCGAACGGCTTCCCCGACGACCTTATATGAAGGGACATGACATAAATTTCACAAAGCACCATCTAAAACATCTCGAAATCGTTCCGCAGCACGCGACAGCAATACTTTCAAGCAGCGCCGCGCCGGATCGCCCAAGCCAGAGAGGAGGAAAGGCTCTCCGCGCGCCCTATCCTCCTCGCCCGATGAAAAGGTCTATAGTGAGGACTCTGAAGAGCAGCGTGCATACGAGGCGGGGCGAAATGTGGTTAAGTGCATTTTCATTCTCTATGATTTACTCTTCGTAGGTGTAGAAAGTAGCGGCACAAGCCAAGTCGCAAGCCGTTAAAACGTCTTAACATTAAAATTAGGTAAAGTGCATGTGAATGTCACCATGTGAATAATTTCAAGCTATGTCGCAATCGGTAATCGTTCTAGTTATCGCTTTCAGCTTCGCTCTCCAACACCTCCACAGCATGCGTTGGATGGATGGATGGATGGATGCAAAACTTTAATGAAGGTCCTGAGGTACGCGACTCAGCGCGCTGCGGGCCGCTTCCACGTTGGCACAGTCAGGCCATGCCCGACCGCCGCAACGTGGGCCCTCTGGACAGCCCATAGTTGCGCCCCAGCATCGGGGCTCTTGATAGCGGAGAGCCACTTGTCCTCATTGATTTGTTCTGTGCCTCGTAACGAGGGGCAACGCCAGAGCATATGGTCTAGGCTAGCGATGTCATTGCAGTGCCTGCAAAAACCAATGGCATAGGTGTCGGGATAAAGCTTGTGGAATAAAGCTGGGCTGGGATACGAGCCTGTTTGCAATAATCTGAGGGTCAATGCCTGCGCTCTATTTAACTTCTTGTGTGGAAGGGGAAAGTCTCTCCTGCCGAGATAAAAGTGCTGCGCAATTTCATTGCATGTGTTCGGTTGATCTCTGTTCTCCACCACTGCGGGCCGGCGTTGGAGTTCTCCATGGTCGCGGGAAGCGAGACCTCGCGCCTTGGTGTGGGCCAGCTCGTTGAGGTTTGTGGGGCCTCCCATGATGGATCCCATGTGAGCGGGGAACCACGTGAGGGTGTGGGTGGCGATGCTTTTGCCGTCAAGGATGCGACAGGCTTCCTTACACACGGCGCCAACGCTGAAGGCGCGGATGGCTGCCCTGGAGTCGCTAAAGATATTGGCATGTCCGTCGTCCAGGAGGGCCAAGGCAATGGCCACTTGCTCGGCCGCACGCGACGACGTGCTTCGTAACGAAGCGGCGTTAACGGTCGAACCCCTGTGGTTGATTGACACTACCGTGAAATTGTTGCTGTTGCCATACTGGGCCGCGTCAACGAAGCAGCTGCCGCCAGGGAGTTCTGTCGCGCGGCGTAGGAGCGCCACCACCCTGGCCTTCCTTCTTTCTACGTTGCGCTGGGGATGCATATTGCGCGGGGCAGGCGATATGATGATGCTATCTTTCTGCTCTTTCGGAAGGCCCTAATAGGCGTCTTCAACAGTGGCCGGGGGGACGCCCATCGCTGTTGGGAGTTGTCTGCCTGCCCTGGTGCCGGAGAGCCTGAGAATCTGTGCCCTTTCTTGTGCTTCTGCAATTTCTTCCATGGTATTATGAATACCCAACTGCAGGAGTCGGTCGGTGCGTGTGTAGTTTGGTATGGCATAATAGCATAAAAATGGCATAACAAGAAAGCGTGGACTAGCCTTATCAGATTCTCTTTGCTCAGGCCTCTCCTTCTGTTAGCTACCCGCCTGATTAGACCGATGCCGTTATCCGTCTTCTTTGCTAGTTTGTGAATGGTGATGCTATTCGTGCCCGCCCCTTCGAGTGTCATACCCAAGATTCGAATGGATGCGACTTTGTGAATGGGATTTCCACACTTGGTGTAGAGATTAATGTCAATTTCATTGGGGGGTTTCCAGTTCTGTGGCTTGCGGCCCTTTCTAGTTGGGCTGTAGAGAAGGAGCTCCGATTTCTTTGGGGAGCACCGGAGTCCCGTGTCGGTTAGAAAGCGCTCTGTAGTGTCGACAGCTTCCTGGAGAGCGGCTTCGACTTGTCCGTCACTGCCACCCGCGCACCAGACAGTGATGTCGTCTGCGTAGATCGTGTGACCGATGCCCTGGACCTTGCCTAGGTACCTTGAGAGGTCGACCATTGCGATGTTAAAGAGGAGCGGTGAGATGACTGACCCCTGAGGGGTGCCTCTTCTGCTCAGCTCCATTTTCTCCGATTCCAAATCTCCAGCCTTGAGGATGGCGCTTCGTTTGCTCAAGAAATATCTGACGAAGGCATGGAAGGACGAGCCTAGGTCGAGTTTGGAGATGGCGTCGAGAACGAACTCGTGACGGATGTTATCAAAGGCCTTCTCCAGGTCCAAACCAAAGGTGGCTCTCGTGTCCCGAGTGCAGCGTTCCAGGATTTGTACCTTGATAAGCTTCATGGCGTCCTGGGTGGAGAGGCCTGGCCTGAAGCCTATCATGTGGTGAGGGAAAAGGTCGTTGGTCTCGATATAGTCGGCAATTCTGTTATGGATGGCGTGCTCGGCCACCTTCCCTACACATGACGTCAGTAAGATGGGGCGGAGGTTGTCCAAGCTCGGCGGTTTAGCGGGCTTTGGGATTAGTATGACCTTCGCCAACTTCCATTCTTCCGGTACAATTCCCTCCTCCCAAATCCGATTTATCTCATCTGTGAGAAACTCGATCGATGCGTCCTCTAGGTTTCTGAAAGCCTTGTTGTTAATGTGATCCGGGCCGGGCGCTGACCTGCCATAGAGGTCGTGTAGGGCACGACGGATTTCACTGGCTTTGAAAGGCTCGTCCAGCGCGGAGTTCGGCTTCCCTTTGTATACTGGGTATGCCGCATCATCGGCCACAGTTTTGAGCGACAGGTACTTCTTAGCTAGCATCTCCAGCACGTCCTTTTCCGAAGACGACCTCTTGGCTTCGTGGAGCGCTTTAGCGAGGACACTTCTCTGGTTTGACTTGGTGCCGGAGTCGTCGAGCAAGTGTTTGAGAAGATTCCACTTGCCTCCCTTGCGCATCTGCCCGTCGATTGAATTGCAAATTTCGTCCCATTGCTGCCTAGACAGGGCTTGGCAGTGCTCGTCGATCTGCTTGTTGATCTCGGCTATCTTTTTTCTGAGCTTGCGATTTAAGCGTTGGCTTTTCCACCTCTCGAGAAGTGATTGCTTGGCCTCGAGAAGGTGTGCTAGCCTGCTATCCATTTTGTCTGTCTGTAGATCCGTCTCTATGGTTTTGGTGGTGGAGCAGACATCTTGCAGAATTAATGCGCACCACTGGACGAGACTCTCCGGCTTTTCTCCACGGGCGGCGCGGGCCCTGCGAACCTCACGGAATTTGTCCCAGTCAAGGACCGAGAAGGCCTTCTTTCTTTTCTGCTCCACTTGTAAGCTGGTGACCGTGATGTAGTGATCGCTACCGAGGTCTATGAGCAGATTCGACCACACGGCTGCGCCAGCGTTTTTAACAAAGGCGAGATCTGGGAAAGAGTCCCTGGTCGAGGAGGTGCCACGGCTGGTGGGAAAGGCTGGGTTCGTCAATAGAGAGAGTCCCGCATCTCCCGCCTCCTGCCACAGGCTTCTGCCCTTGACCGTGTCGTGCGTGTAGTTCCACGCGTGAAAGGGGGCGTTGAAATCGCCGGCCACAACCAGTGGAAAGTTTCCGGCGAGTTTCGTTGCCCTAGTGATGATGGTTTTGAAACGTCGTCTGTGATCGCTCGGGCTGCTATATACGTTAAGTATAAAAATGCTGGAGATGTTGGAGTGGCTTAGGATGACTTCTACTAGGGAGGTCTCCGTCTTGCTAGGCCGGACCCCTAGATCGTGTGCGACGAAAGTGAACTTGCTGCAGACTAATGTGCAGATTCCTCTGCCGTCCCCACGGAGAGCCAGAGCTTTGTATCCCTGGAGTGAAACCTGATCAGCCATCGTTTCTTGCAATAATATAACATGTGGCTTTTCTTTGTGAGTGTGAACAAACTGCTGCAGGGTACATCTTTTATGGTGGAGTCCCCTGCAGTTCCACTGCCAAATTCTTAATTGAATGTGTGGCCCCATCATTGCTGTATAGAGCACCTTCCGGCGTTGCTACTATGGTCTCGAGGGAGATGGTTCTATTAATCGGTCCGGGGATGTGCAGTGGTGGCGGCGTAGGTACCGACGCGCCATCCGGGAAGTAAACGGGACGTACGTGGGTCAACGTCCTGATGTCCATTTCCTGCACCTTGGACTCTATCTCTGGCATTCTGTTTTCTAAGCATTGAATTTTGATATTTTGCGCGTCGAACTTCTCATCCACGACCAAGAGTCGCTGATCCACTGCAGATAGTCGTTCATTAATCTTCTTGATCTCGAAGCAGATGGAATTCAACATTTCTCTGACTTCCGACTTGGCTTTAGCCTGTACATTATCAGGCATGCTGGGAACAGCCTTTCGTTTCGCTGGGTTGCCCGAGTGGCTTGTATCCACGACCATGGGAATGTCTGCTGTTTGGGGAGAGGGGTATGAACTAGGGACTGGAACGGGTTGAGGTCCCCGAGGGGGATGGGGCGAGGGGGTCGCCGAGGGGGTCCCTGAGGGGGTTGAACTAGGGAGTGGAACGTGGTGAGGTTGATTAGCCTTTCTGAGCTCTGCAATTTCGGCTCGCATTGACTCGATTATGCTGCGCCTCTCGGCATTTCCTTTCCTGAGCTGAGCTATTTCAGAACCATGCTCTGGCGCCGCACCCCCCGTTACCTTTTCGGCAGTTCTCGCTCCACTCCGCACCCTGTCTGCCCAGGTGGCGCCTTGTTTCCCAGGACCGGCTGGCTCCTCGAACCGGACCCTGTTCTGTGGGCCCCGGGACCTGGACCTAGAACGGCTCCTGGGCCTGGACCGGGAACGGCTCCTGGACCTCGAGCGGCTTCTCGAGAGGGAGCGCCGGCTCGAAGATCTAGCCGGTTCGCTTCCGGCACATGTCTGTGTTGGTGACGGGTCTCGATTCCTGGATTCCGCATTTCTTTCCCTCCTCCTCCGTGGAACGATGTACGGGAGCTGGAATCTTTGCTTGCAAATCTTGTCCGCTGTGGCGTGCGGGCCGCCGCAGAGGCCGCAAGTAGGCGAGCAGGTGTGGTTGTCGTCGGGGTTGTTGGCCCCACATTTCCTGCATAGTTTGTCCTCCGGCGTTGGGCAGACGTCAGCTCTATGGCCTAGTCTACCGCAGGCATAGCAGCAGTCGTGCTGCCTGAGGTACAAGGAGCACTTGACTAGCGCCGAGCCGTAGAAAACGAAGTTGGGGACCTTGTAGCAGTCGAAAACGATGACTACCGTTTCGCTATTCTTGATTCGCTTGGCTCCCAGGGCTAAGGGATTTCTCTCGTTTAATATGCTTCTGTCCAGGTCGGCCTGGCTCTCCGACACATCAATTTGGCGTATGACACCCTTGCACGTGACGTGCGGCGCGGCTTCGTAAGTGCTGAGTTCGTATTGTTTTATTCCCAGAGTGATGCAATTCCTTTTTAGATAAGCATCTGCGTTATCGCGAGATGCGGTGCTGAGGACGATAATATTTTGTGTTGCGTTGGGGCAGACGAGCAATTATATGGACACTCCAGGCGCATTTATGCCGCCGGCGTCACCTGAGATTCCGCTTAAAATCCAAGGCCGATAAAACCGTCGCTGCGCGCCGTATGCTGTATGTGCGAGCGAACGTGTGTGACGGTGAGCCGGCGAACACGGTTCAATGTCGCGTGCGCGAGCGAGGAACGCTGCGGCCTGGTTGCGTGCCCTCTCCTGTCGTGCGCGAGGCAGGGGGCGAGACGAAGGAGGAGGGGCGTTATCCTCCGGTGGCGGTTAGGGTGCCTCGATGTCCTACTCACTCGCCGCTCCGTACAGAGTGGAGACAACCACGGCGTCTACTACGGCGTTGGCTACCCGAATCGCGGAAGCCGTAGTAGACGAATTTGGCGGACGCCGTAGGTACGCGTTGCCGGCGCTCGTGTGTCTTGAAAGTGATCTGCGGCGTGGCCAAAGCGCGCGCCCACGCGGGCTTCCTCTTCAAAGCGATCTGCGATGTGTGCCAAATGCGCATAGTGGCAGTAGCTTCGTACGCGCCGTGCTTTCAACGTTCGTTCGCTTTGAAGCGAGAGATGCAGGAAGGCCAATTCGCTTGCTGCTTCCGCGATTCCTCACTCCAGAATTCTGACAGCGAATTTCCGCGCTCATCGAGCGACATGTGTTCATATTTACCTTGTGCGCACGTGACACCGTGCTGGTTAATTTAGGTTAAATACGTTGGCGGGCTAGTTGGTTTGAATCCATGATAGAATGTGTAAGCGCGACTGAACAAGGACGTAGAAAGATGCAGACACACAAGGACAGCACTGTCTCTATGTGTCTGTTTCTTCCCACGTCCTCGTTCAGTCACGCTCACATATTCTATCATTATTAAACGGAAAATGAGACATCCACTAAACCGTAGCAACTGCTACAAAGGAAACCCATGCGGGTTCCTCGAAAGAAAAGCCTCGCAGTTGAAGAAAAATTCGTCTTAGTCCGGGACTTTTTCTTCAATTGCGAGGCTTTTCTTTCGAGGAACCCGTATGGGTTTCCTTTGTAGCAAGTGCTACGATTGGGTGGATGTCTCATTTTCCGTTTATTAATTACTTCCCTCCACCTTGCGTGTTTCCGCATAACTATTGCGTCAATGTTCTATCTTTGTTAATTTAGTTAGTAAGTGAATGTTTTCAAGTTTATACGACTGCTAAAACTACTATCCTTACTCCGTACAGCATTCCACTAATTTGCTCTCGCAATTGGCGCTTCGGCTTTTGTCCGAAGCTGCGATTTTTTTTTTATTAGCGCCAGTGTGTACGTGGCCTTCACGTTCATTTGCACGTACACAACCACCAATCGTAGCTTGTTTACCTCGTTAACAGGGTCACCCCTGAGAGTGAACATGGTGCCAGGTGGGGAGTCGCCTCTTCTTTGGCATTTTCTGACTGAGTAGTTCTGACTTTTGTGCTGCGCAGGTTAGTCTCCCTGGTCGTGCATATCGTTGGGAGACGTCGGCTGCTGCTAGTAGTGCGTCTTGTATTTCGCTGTCTGAGACCTTGGTGGCCCAGATGCTAACGTCGTCCGCGCAGAGCGAATGCGCTGTTCCCAGTATGACTTTCAGTAGCTAGGGTAGTCGGTTCATTACAATGGTAAATAGTACGGCGGCGAGGACTGATCCTTGTGGCGTGCCTTTTTCTGCCAGAAGAATGGAGTCTTACATTATGGTTCCTACGTCTATCGAGGCTCTGAGATTTTTCAGAAAATCTCGTATGCAATCCCATGTTCATCAGTCGCATTTCGTTGCCGTTAGACTGTCGGTCATGGGCTACGTTATCAAACACGCCTTTGAAACCTAATTAGAAGATAGCATTAGTCTGACGCAGATTTGGCCTACAATTCCTATCTAATTTGCATCAGTAGATCCTGAGTGGACTGCCCGATCGCAAACAGAACATTGTGTGCGGCAATAAGGCCAACTCTTCTAGGTACGGCTGAAGCCTAGCTAGGACAATGTTTTGATTAACGTTACTGCGCATGCGGTTACCGAGATGGCTTTCAGTTTATTTATGGATGGCTGCTTGCCTTGTTTGGTCGTCGTGGTGATATCGGCATGGCGCCACTCTTGTAGCAGCACGCCCTCGTGCCAGTGGTATTGACAGTAGGCCATCAGCTTGCTTAGTGATATGTCACCGATTTTTTTTAAGTAGCCGGTACTATATGCCGCCTGTTCCTGGAGCGGTGTTGCGTGCCATTCGGTGGTAAGGATCACTGGTACCATTGGGTGCAGCACCGCTCTAATCTAGTGCTGTATGATTTCTCTGTCTAGACAAGCCGCTCAGCCAAGCTCAACTTTGGCGTATTTGTTCCAGGGTTCTTGGTTATCGAGGTCCTCACGCTCCTCTCCGACTCCAGAGCATCGATAGTTGACCTTCTTTCAAAACTATAGTCGGTTGTCGCTGCTTCACGCCATTCATGTCTGAGTGTGCTTGGGCGCGGAATGCTTCGTGATCTTGACCTGGATCAGTCTCTGAATTTATCTCATTTGAGGCTCTTGGTCGTCCGGGCGATTGTCCTCAGTCTGCATGGGTATTCGTGATAGCTGGTGGTGCTATCGGCCACTGAGTTGATGGTTGACTGTTGGTGGCGCAGGAGTTGTTGGCGGCGACATTGTCATTATCAGCGCTGGCATCGCCGACTTTCGGAGGAGGCATGAAATCTTGTACCGCTTTTTACTCTATGGCCGGACAGCTTGGGCCCGTGGCCAAGTATTTAGATCGACATTTGTGGTCCTCTGGTGGGTTTTGTCGTTCGTAGTTTTTGAATTGTACGTTCTCCTGGGCGTAGGGGGGGGGGGGGGGGGGAGGGCAGGCATCCACGCTGTTACCCATTCTGAGACAGCTGCTGCTTACCTGACAAAGCAGTAGTTAGGGGAGACATGGAAGTTCTCCATTGTAATGATTTATCGTTCTCGGGACTACTGGGCAATCGAAGGTGATACGAGCAGACGTTGACATTCAGATCGCGCGATCGTAGAGCATCGATACTTCCGGGGAGCGTAGATTAGGCATTAGTTCTTCTGAGTGTGCTTCTATTTTGATACAAGGGACGACTCCCTTGCACGACGTGCTACGTTTGCGGAGACTTGGAACTTCTTGCGGCGAAGGTGAAGGGATGTGATCCGTTGGATGCGGTTGGCCCGCTCCTCGTTTGGCGTGGTGGCCGGGCTGCGTTCTGGCATTTGTGGATCCTCCGCGTGAGTGCCTCAAATTCAGTAACGATGAGATGGGCTGCCTAGCCCACCACTCGGTCGGCGTGATGGATTTGCCGCTTGCCGGAATTTCCGCCGTCTTGGGGACAGAAGACAACCTTGTAGTCGGACATCGGAAGTGGCGAGAGCCGTGGTTTTCCTTAGTGTGCTTGGTTACCCGTGCAAACTGGTTTTGGTTCCCCGGTCGAGGTTGTCATAACATCTGGTGGCTGGCTTGCAGCGTGCCAGTGTTTGCGAGCCATGGTGAACCCGTCTCCCCCGTCATCTTCGACAAATTTCCATTTGTCGGACGCTTGGATATCTTCATTTTGTTGACGAGAGCAGCTGCGTGGGAGTCCATTGGGTTATGCCTAGGGATGTCCCCTACCAAATCTCGGCTTTCCTCGATTACGACAGGTGGCCGGGGCCAATGTCTCAGTGGGTCGGTGGTGCTGTGGTCGATTCGGTACACAAAGTTTCCGTCTGGTTAGGCCTAGATGGTTAGGCCCGTCTTCCATGATTTACGCGTCGGATGATGCTGTGTCAAGCTTTGGCCTCTCCAGACCTCGAGTTACCCAGAAATACCTGCCCTGTGATGCCCAATCAGCTGTTCACTTCCTAGGGCGCGGTGGCGCTACCTTTAAAAATGCTTGAGAGGCAGGCAACAAAGCGAATTACTGCTGCAAATAAAGCAGCAGCACACGCAATCTTTTAACGATTTGGAAAAGGAAGATTTCGTTTGCCCTAGCGTGATTGGACAGAATGGTGATTTGCTGACAAAATTATATAACTAATCACTCAAGCGAGAACAAACTAACAGTTGACTTTCGCGAAAGTTACAAAATCGTGCCTTCCTGAAAGCATGACCATGTACGGCTGGTACGTTTTCTCGATCCATCTACAACCAAATTCTCATTGAGTTGGATTACGAGCCGTAGCCGGACCAAATCACACTGACCACACCGTCTTCAGGCCGTCTTGCTTTCCACGCATGGTCTTGTAACCACGTAATAATGTCAGAACGCAAGTGCAAATTTCCTGGATAGCTTGGTAAAGTTTGCCTTCACATAAGCCACATTTTGAATAAATGTTAAATCTGGTTTCTAAGTCGCGACAGTAGCGATGAACACCATTTTCTTATCCGATTTATTGGCGCAGATTATTTGCCTTGTCCCATACCGCTAGCTCCGAGAACTTCGCTTCTTTAGGTGCCAGAGCGTTTCCTTGATCACTTTTGTTTCCACATAAGAGCGCTCAATGAAGGTGACACCGAGCTGGTTGATCTCGTAGTCTTCCCCTATAGAGAAAAGACGAGAACGCGGCACCGCTTAGTGAAGTATTTGCTTGCGCCCACTTCATGCACTACAACTAGTTGCTGTGGCTTACCGTAGAGCTCCCGAATCAAAGGAAGTGAAATGTTCCGCGGAAAGCCTGCGAGAGAGAAAGAGTGGCATGATATAAAAAACACCTCCCCATTGTGCACATACTTGTCAAACCAAACGACTCATGAAGTCTCACATTTTCACAGGGTATAAAGGAATCGTCTTCATCTGAAAGTATTCTAGAACTCCGCTTTCTCAGACACCTCGATTTTATTTAGAACAGCATGGCACGCATGAGAAAGGTTGAGGTCTGAGCTTCACCTTTGAAGTACCTAGAGAGCAGAGTATTCAGTTCTTGGATCTAAATATCCTAATTTGCTGTGAGCATGCCTATTGGGTGTATTCTTGGAGGTCCGTGAAGACCATTCTGGATTTCAGTTTTGGTCGCTTGAAGCTAGTGAAGTATTGCTACAGCCTGTTGAGAAGCCACCTTCTGCAAGTCTTGCCCGCATCAAATTATTGAAGCTTTTTCTAATAGGTCAACAGGCTTAGGCAATCAAGCTATCCAGTAAGTATATAACCCCTATTGAATATCCCAGCATTGCTCATCATTAATTTTATTATGCTCAACATGATGGAAAATGTGCTGGAGATGATGGAAAACATGGTGGGTATGATGTCATTCATCGTGGCTATACTGGGTGGATAGTGGGTGCAGTGGTAGATGGTGGGATGTACTGGTGAGATACATACTGGGTGACTTGTCTCAATGGTGGGCGTGCTGAGTGAATGGTGGGTGTGCTGGGTGGATGGTGGGATACATACTGGGTGACCTGTGTAAATGGCGGGTAAATGATGAATGTGTTGGTTGAATGGTAGGTGTACTGGGTGGATGGTGGGATATATAGTGGGAGAATGTGGTCGAATATATGCGACAGCGAGAAAATAATAGGTGGCTTATAGAATAGTAGTGACACAGTGATGATGGCAAGTTCGTGATGTGATGTCATTCCTTCATTTCCCAAATAGTATCGCTGTAGTCCCATTTTCTTACGTATATAAACGTACGTGCACATGTACTTTTCTAACATTTGTTTGAGCATTTCGTGATGCTTAATTATTAACTATTGTACCCTACTAAGTTAGTGTCTAGTGTTAATATATTTTATTATTGTAATGATTTAATTATTTAATGTTGGTTTTTCTTTACAATAAGATGCCACTGCTTTGCTACCCTTTGTAGGCAGTGCGAAATGGTCAAGCTGCTTCAGTGCTGCATTTGCTCCCACCATTTCTGGTGTGCAGCAGATGAAAATAAAAATTGAGTTCAACTTAGAAACACAGATGCTGATTGCAGAGCACGCTAGATATGTGCGACTACAATGCAGTGGCTATGGTCAACCGCATGCCCGCCAGCATGTTCCAAGCACTACAGACTTTCTCCCAGTGGGTGTTGTGAGAACAATAGCATGAAGGGAGTCCTCATGGCAAACTGAAAATTATTCTAATATAATTTGTTATGTGTAAAGGGTACAAATGGTAGTCATACATGTGGCACATAACAAACGAATACAACACTGATAAATTTTCCAGAGTGATAACACAAAACGCCCAACAAAAATTCCTAAATAACTGAAGGACAATGTTCTTTTGAGGCAGCCACGATATTAATGTGCATTGTTGCACAATCGTTCTGCACGCTGCAGATGATCCGCAAAAAAGTGCATAAATTAGATAGTTTACAATGATTTCTTTCGATGCACTGTCTGGACCTCTACATCTAGATCTGCCTGTGTTGTTTCAAGATGCACCCAGTTGAAAAAATACACCGGACCACTTTGGTGTATTCCAGTTTTTTCTAAACACCAGCACAGTCTGCTGCTACCTGGCATGCACACCAAAATGGTGTAATGCTACCTGGTGCACATGCCACAATAGTCTAGTGCTACTTGGTGTGCACATCACTGGGGTGTGGGCTTGTCTGGCGTGCATGACAGTGTGTTGTGGTGCAAACTTAGCTTTTGCACACCAACTAGTTCCTCCTTGGTTTATAAAGGTCCTTTCTGGTTTGTGTATGATTGTTTTTTTAATTCTAATTTCCCTGCTTTAATATTAGCACAGCCCACAGATTGAAATTTAATGCTTTTATATATTTCAACATACTGTAGCACCGAAGGGCTATTGCAGGAACGGGGAGTACAAAATACAAATTTAGCAAAGAAATAAAGCGAAAGCAAAAGAACATGCAATGCAAGACCAGTGGTCAAAATATAAGAGAGTAATTCAGCAGGTGACGAAGAACCAACATGATTCGGTAAAGTATTCCACAGTTCTAGAGTGTGGACAAAAACAACATATAAATGTATCGGTGCACTGATGCGAAGGAGACTTATTCACACAGGATGGTGTTAAGTGGATGTAGGTCTAGCAGTTGTGGTGAAGCTGCTAAGTAAAGGAAACTGTAGAGAGGTACACACTATGGAAAAACTTCAATAATTCAACTGAATTAAAAACAATGATTCAAATGTTTCCATGATATACTTTAGCCTCCCTCAGTGAAATATTACTGAAGAAGTTAAAATTGGAAGCAAAAGGTGTCGTGACAAGAGAGGTCAAAGTTATCTATAAGACAGTCGCCATTATTCGAAGGTGGGCAGCTGATTCGGCGTAAATGTCTACTCGGCTAGAAACAAGTTGCGCCACATATGCTCAGCGGCAATAAGAAATGTTGAAGGTAATACACAGAAGTAGAGTGATTGTGATGTTAAACATCGTGACCAGTTCGTTGAATGTGGAAAGGGTGTAGTGTATCACATTCCCCTGCCCTGCGCGAAGTCGCACATTGGCCAAATAGAACGGTGTTCGAATAACCGATTGATAGACCACAGAGCTTCTTTGAAAGAGCAGCCGCCGTCTAATCTGTGCCTACATTGCAAAGAATGTAAGTGCGAACCATAGGTAAAAGAAACCGAGGTGATGTCAAGACACAAGGACACGATAGCGAGGGAGAGTGCTGAAGCATTCTTTTCTTCATACGTCCGGTGACGCGTGCGTGCCGAGGCCACCAGTGAGTCTACACGAACTAGAAATTGGTTATTTAACCATTAATCTTCAAGCTGCTACACGTGTTTATGCCAGGGTATACATTTTGCATGTTTTTCAAAATAAACAATTGTTGCTAACCCACGCTAGTCCATGTTTTCTATTTCGTCCTTGTTCGTCTGCACCATTCTTCCATGAGTCTTCGTAGTATGCCTAATATGGCCAAATGGGGTCTCGCAGTAGTTATAGTTCAGTTCATACTAAATATAGGCCTCACGCATGGCACATGTCGAAACCTCTCTATAACATTCATACAGTCTAATGTCAACGCTTGCTCACATCCAAGGAGAGGAGGAGCCTAAACAAGTAGCAGAAACAAAACCAGACGTAGTGTACATTCTCAAATTTTATGTAAGTTGAACTGTTGAGTTCGCAATTACACAGCGTTCGCTGGACACTCCGGAATACAGGAGCAACATATGCTGTCGGTGGCGCAAATCATAACCAACTTTCATCCCCTTTAAATCCCAAACGATTTGTTCTGCATAATGCATAGCACACGCTGCTAGTTCATCTTTTGTTGATGCTTTATGCAAAACCACATACTGCGTGATGCCTTATGTTACCTCTTTCCAGGGAAACGCGTGCAGCAACATAAAAAAAAACACGTAGATGGTCCTTTCAAACAGCTCATTATACAATAATAAAAAATGACCTCATGCAAGTCAGGTATGAAAAACAATACAAGTGAGAGAACAAGTTGGAATGGACAGTTTTGAGTCAGTACAACAAACATTTCAAAAGGTGATGCATGCTACAACCAGCTGCTGCTCATTGTCGGCTACTTGCACTGTGTTTGAAAGGCTTCGATCAGCACGTCGGCGTGCAGATAAGAGATGATGACGCACAAGGTCGATTCTAGGCCATATGGAAATCAGTCGTACGAAGAAAATATGTCGTCGCGTGGACAAATTAGACAACCAACGATTAAAATAATTGTATAACTCTTTGGAACCCCGCAAAGCATACTCTCGCGTTTGGCAAACTCTCCAAGGCCTTCGCTCTTCTCCTCAACAACGCGACCCTGTTAAGGCACTGGCTCCCCGCCAAGGCTGTCAGAAGTGGATCTTGGAGAATACTTTTGTAAGACAATTACAGGTGACAGAGTGCTCCTAACAATTTAGAATTGTACGAAGTTCCCTTCATGCAAGTTTCGGCAATGAACGAATTTTTCTCCGTGGAACTGGAGACGGCTTTAGACATTTGCAGGTGTTCCTTTTCGCCTGGACCCGACAATATAACGTACGCTGCTCTACGTCACCTTGACCATGAAGCACAAAATATCCTGCTGTGTCATTTCAACGTACCATGGACTGACTGTTTTGTTCCCTCTGACTGGAAGTGCAGCCGTCTTGTCCCATCCTAAAGCAAGGAAATTCTCCGCTTGAATTAGCATCACATCGGCCTGTCGCTCTCACCAGCTGTGTTGACAAGTTCATGGAAAGGATGATACCCACGCGCCTCGAACATTACATTGTTTATCCAGGCGCGATGACAGGCATTCGACGTGGTCGTTCATCGGTCGACAACGTCATTGACTTTGTCTCCTAGTTTCAACAAAGGAAACTATCCAAACGCCTCTCCGTAGCGCTATGTCAAGACGTGAGGGGCGCTTATGATAGTGTTTCTCATGAAGATATCCTTGATGCGCTCGTTGCTGGCGAAATCGGAAGCCGCACTTTTCGCTGGATTCGGAGCGACCTGACCCGAAGGAGCTTCTGTGTATTCACCGAGGATGGGCAAACAACCGACCGCTAGACCAACCATGGAGTTCCACAAAGAGGCATGTTGAGCCTAATTTTGTTCAACCTAGCTGTGACTGGACTGGCAGAGTCCCTGCCACAACCAGTCAGTGTGTCAATTTACGCAGATGACATTTGCACCTGGACTTAAGCAGTAACTCGCCCGTAGGTTTGCGCAATATCACAAAAGGCTGCAACGCTAACTTCTGTTTATCTTCCGAGACAATGCATCGGCGTCTCAAAGCAAAATTCGCAATAGTCGCCCGAAAATTGATGATTGGATACCCGGTGTCTATTAACGCCCAGCATTTCGTCCGCGACCTCTCCTTAAGACCCCATGTATCCTACCTAAGGAAGAGGCTCCTCTCGATCAGTCACCTTTTCAAAGCCATCGCTAAAAAGCATAGGTACCATCGGTGGGTTCTATACTTCAACTGTACAAAGCGCTCTTAATGGTTTTCTTGCGTTACAGCCCTCTGGTGCTGTTATGCACCTGGAGGACAAATCTCAGAGTGCTTGAGAGCATACAAGCTCAAGCACTCAGAATGTCTCTGGGTCTACCACGATGCGCTTCAACAGCCGTAGCAATTGCTGTCGCCAGGGGACATCCTATCAGTATGTATATCGCCACAGACACTTTTAGAAATCATTTTCGTCGCCTTTCCCGACTCCAGTCTCAACGCCTTGCTACTCTCTCGGAAACTAGATCAAAGGCAACTTTTTCGGGAATTCCAGACTCCTACTGATCCTCTCTTCCGTCCGATTTCACGCCTGCAGCAAGATCACCTTGTTCTTTTTGGTGTCTCTGGCGGGCACAAGTGCGACTTTCCATTCCAGGAGTTGAAAAAAGTCGGACTTGCGAACTTGCGCCCTGAATCAAGCCGGTCTACATCTTCTGCATGATTAATACAGCAATCAAGTTCACATTTATACAGATGGCTATTCGACTTAACAAGCTCTACAGGGGCGCGATCGCCGATCATTCTTTGAAACGCACGTTCAGTTCGCGTTCGGTTTCGCCTCACGATATTGGCCTGAGCCGCGCCGAGTCAGCTGCGCCAGGCGGCTAACAATTTGGCGCGCTAACGAATCCCGTCAGAGGTGCCTGCGCGGCTGCAGCCGCTGGTGCGGCAGATGCATGGGAGGTGCGATGCATGGGAAGTGCGATGCAGTGGCGCTTGTGTCGGTGTAGTGTGGTGCCGCGTGAAGAAAATGTTTGATTTCATAATGTATGCAGCGCACGTATGCACCCTAAACAGCTTCATTAGTGATCTGTCCCCATATGAATGTTGTGGCTCCACGAATTCTTTCTATTGCTGTTACTTGTAATCAGCAAACAAAATATTAGCTACGCTGCTTCTGCGTTCATCGAGAATTAAGAGTGTCTCTGGTACTTTTAAATTTGACAATGTCACGTTTATGCACGCTGCCATGTTTAGGGTGTTTGTCCTCGCGCGACCCTTTCAATTTATTATAATTTACATTCCCTTGAACACTTTTTCAAAATTACGTCTATGGCGATTATGTTAAACATTCACCATAGGTAAGGTTTGATGCATGCAGAACTGATGGCAAGCTGTTTAAACGTATACTTGCAGTCAGTTTTTGTAAAGATTTACACCAATTTTACATAGACCATTGTGTCACCGCAGAAGAAAAAAAGAAACCGTGAATTGCGTTTTAAATACCGCGAGTTGACATGGAAATCAGATATAGCATAAACGTATCAACGATGCACACGATGTTACTCCTGCTATCACATGGTTCAGCTGAAAGCCAGCGCCCCCACGTGACCCATGATACGCTACCTCAAGTGCAAGCCCGGCACCTAGCGAAAGACCCTGCTCGAAGGCTGGGTTGTCAGTAGCGGTACTTACGTAACGTAATACACAAGTCCCTGTAGATAAGACCACCCGGCCATTCTTCGGACCCCAACCAACCGAACATTGTTTCAGGAGACTGAGCCTTAGGGCATGCAACGCCGTAAGACCCGCCCAAGCTTGCCAAGTGATTTCATTCAACCTGCACCGCCTTTTGGGCCCTGCAGTAACCCGGAAGTGGCATCTCTCAACATACGCCGCCTACGTGGCAGTTATGGAGTACGCAGTAAGCCTAAAGCCGCGCGGAAAAGATTTCTACTTCATCACTTCATGTTTTAAGACCTATGGGTCACCGCATCCCACAAACCTTCGCATTAGTCGAACCAGCAGCAGACCCCGTCGAAACACTTCCACACGCGATTTGATGAGCTCTACAACGCGTACAAGAGCGTCATTCAAGCTACGGCTCTGCTCAACACCATGCAACATCAACCACGGCAGTCAATCAACCATTTTCATCAATGACTTGCAGCTCCAAGCTTGAAATTGCCAATTTGGTATCCAAACAAACAGGCAAGATCGCGTGATCATTGGAATTCGCCTGTAATGCAAAGCTGTCGATGTCGGCGCCCACTGATCGCAATCTGCACATGGCACGTGACCATCGCTGCCTAAGCAATAACACGTCGGTTGCCGAGTTAGCCCTTTACCCTAGCTTATTGACACCAATTTTCGGGCCAGTGGGTGTCGCGGAGCTCGGACGCGTAATCGCACGGCACTTTTAATATTTCGCACGTTACGAGTAAAGCAGTCAAAAAATTAATACGCAGGACGAAGCGCACTAAAACGACTGAGCGGAATGTTTTAAGACGCAATAACCGCCATCTGGTGGTCCGGCACCTGCTGTCGAAATTGACGCCAAAGGCACGGCGCCCATGAGCGTCCCACCATATCTGCCAATGTGTCATGTTGCTCTCCCTGAAGCGAGGTTACGCTGCTCGTCGACTAAACGTCAACAAGTCCCTAGTTCTGCTCCGTTACATCGTCGCCGACGTTACACTGAGTGGGTGCGCTAGAGCTGAGTTTTACTGAGTCGCGCGGCCTACTGCCTTCTCTCGCGCATTATGCTGAATCGCGCAAAATGCCTTGCTTCTTATTGTGGCGTTATATTATCGGAAACGCTCCTAATATTTGCTGTCGCGTATCGAAGCATGATTTTCAATCGGTGTCCTTTGGGGAGGTGGAGCACTATAGAGTATCAACATTATAGTATCTGAAATCAACAGTAGCACGTCAGCTTGCCCTAAGAATCCTCAAAAGACTAATCTGCCAGTCATGCCCTTCGTCATCCAGCTTCGTCATCCAACTCTCGTCGTGCCGTCATCGTCCCAACATCGTCGTCAAAGAGGTTCCGTCGTACAGTCATCATAACGCCATTGTCATCATGTACTTGTCATGCTGTCGTCATGCCATCGTCGTCATGCATTCCTTGTCATACCGTCGCCGGGATGCCGTCGCGGTTGCTGTGTCATCATCAGTGTGACTTCTAATCCAACTCTCATCGCGCCGTCGTGGTCCTGCCATTGTAGAAATTCGGTGGCGACAACGGCATGGCCAATCAATGGCTATTTCATGAGCCATCAATGGCAATCATGGGCAATTTGATGCCATCGCATCAAAAATTTTATCTACGTTACTCCTGAGGCTTTTCCCGCAGTTGGGGGTCTGGCGTTACAATCGTATCTGCGGCCGGTAAATAAAGCCATCAATTTACGTTCGCCTGCCTACTAGTATTAAAAAACGCTGGTTAACCATTACCAAGAATGCACGCATAAAAACATCGTCTGATAGCACCTTGAAACTTCTATACCTCAGTGAAATGACACTAAGCTAAAGCATACAATCGATGCATGCTAGCAGTGCAAACCTGTGAAGCTGAAAGCTAATCAGTTACAACGAAAGCTGTGAATGAAACTACTGACAGAAAATGGCAAGCGCAACGTTAGGAGCCAGGAACACGGCAGTATAGATTCGAATCAAAACGTGTAGCTGGTATTTCAATTGAGATTAAGAGAAAAAATGGCAGTGGCTTTGTGGGCAGATGCATATAAAATAACCTCGCCTAGGTGTTGTGCTCACGACTGACTAGAGCTCAAGTTAGAGTGAAGGAGTGACGAGGACGAACGCGTATCATGGGGCCATCAGGACAGATGCTCAATAACCTCTGAACGTGATCAGATCGGTCTCTTTCGTGTTGGGCGAGCTTATTGTGCTCGAACAAACCAATTGTCAAGTGAGAACAACACCGCCTCGCAAGGTAGGAAGGAAGGAAGGAAGGAAGGAAGGAAGGAAGGAAGGAGGACATAAACTTTATTCTGGTTCTGTACAAGGTGTTGCGACCTGCTTGGCTGGTCCCATGTTGGGACCGGGAGGTCAAGCCTCCTAGCCTTATCACGGGCGTACTGGACAGCCAGGATTTGAGGAATATGATCTGGTGATCTGATCCTTCCTATAAACCGATTCCGGAAAATGCCAGGGCCGAGCGACCCACACTCCCAGAGCAGATGTCCAAGTGTGCATGTCTCCTTTTTGCATGCTTTGCATATAATATTCATGTCTGCAATGTCATACCATTCATTTATTTGTGCAAGGTAGATTAATGCGGAATCGAAATACCTTCCGGACCATGTCCTGCCTTCTTACATGCGTTAACGTACAGTAGCATTAACTATGAGCTGCAACGTGCGAGTAGTGGCCGGTGCGCTGTCCGCGTAGAGCTGGCGACGCTAACGTGAGACGTTCTTCAGAAAAAAATATGCAGATGCGACGCACATGTTGGAATATATGTGAAACAAAGCTTTCGTGAAGTGGTTAATTAAATGCTGTAAACTTGCCCATCTCATTGCTGAGTCAGGGGCGTAAAGGAAACTGGCTCGTGCTCATGTCCCCTCGCGCACCTATGCTACGCAGTGTGACACACGCAGCGATCACCTCAATCAGCTAATTGGCATGGTAGAAGTGTGTGTGTGTGTGTGTGTGTGTGTGTGTGTGTGTGTGTGTGTGTGTGTGTGTGTGTGTGTGTGTGTGTGTGTGTGTGTGTGTGTGCGTGTGCGTGCGTGTGTGTGTGCGTGTGTGTGTGTGTGTGCGTGCGTGTTTGTGTGTGTGTGTGTGTGTGTGTGTGTGTGTGTGTGTGTGTGTGTGTGTGTGTGTGTGTGTGTGTGTGTGTGTGTGTGTGGTGTGTGTGTGTGTGTGTGTACGTGCGCGTGTGTGTGTGTACGTGCGCGTGTGTGTGTGCGTGTGCATGTGCGTGCGTGCGTGTGCGCGGCCAGTCAGCACAAAGGTGTCTTTCCTAAGCTGCAATAAAATCTTGCTCAGGCTCGCAATGCTTACCTTGGAAACCGGTGTCGTCGTACTCGGTGGCGTACAAGGCGTAGGAACAATTGCGCGCCAAGAGGGACTTCATAAGCGCGACGTATCTGCGCAAAAAAAGCACGTGGCATTGCCACCAGCGCCCAAGCAACCAGTTGCGCTCCCCACCGGTCTCTGTCGTCCTCCTTGACGGACACCAGGCCGCCACGGTCCCACACGATGTCCATGGTACCTTCGCAGTCCCTGCGCCCATAGCTACGCTGTCACTCTTCAACGGCGCGCGACCATCGTTGAAGCGTTTCATCGTGCGGCTCTTGTAGCTCACATCATAAAAAAAAATTAAGAGGATTTTAGCCACGTGCATCAATCCCTGCCAGCCAACAGCATAGTGGAGATGTGCGCATGCGTGAGTGCGTGCGTGCGAGTGTATGTGGGGGGGGGGGAGGCGTGAGTGTGTACATTATAAAGCTTGACATCAACAATTTCACTGCGAAGAGAATTCCATATGCATGAGCAAAATACAGTTGTGAGACAATGTAGACGCCCAAGTTGATGTGTTACTGATTAAATAAACTAACTGTAGCGAATTTCTCTTGCGGCGCAAAGAAGTGCGGAGGAAAATTTGTGTACAGCAGAAGCATTAATTCCGCTTCTGTTTCCAGTCTATTGTCTTGCGTTTCTTTTATCTGCACGATGATGCAAAAAACTACTGTTTCCGTCTGAAGACATCAAGGTTGTAGTGGCTGTGCAAGAATGTTCAAGCACTTACTTGCTGAAGGTGTACAGGTCACAGATATAGATGATCAACATTGAGTCGGGTGTCTGAAAAGAAAAGAAGCACACTTGATTTTGGTACATGACACCATGTTTCCAACAAGTTCAGGAAAGCTGCTGTGGAAAATAAAAATGAAAAGTATCGTCCTACCTTGTTGAGCAAGACTTGAAGCTCAGTGTTGTGCCCCTTCCCACTGTCAATCTGTATTAAGACTAAAAGCGGCAAATTGGCAGATAATTCCCTAATACGGCTCTTTTACATTATACAAGTTTACCAGCCGATATCTTCAACTCGTGCAAGTTCCCCTCCTGCCGGGTACTGCTACTCATTTGCAAACTAAGTTTTCCTAATTGACATCAGCCCGACCCCACAGTCTGCCGGATAAAACTATTTCCTGGCTGCCGTTTGAATATTCTAAAAAAATGTTTAGGCCCCTGCCATGTTTAGAGCCTTTAAAAGGGGTAATTAAACTAATCCTTACGGTCGGAAATAGCGCTAACGAAAAAAGAGAGACCAATCCATACCTGGACTTCTCTTCTACGTGATATTCCGAACTATGAAAAATAATGAACTGTGTCAGCTTTATTACTAGTGACATTAAAGAGGTTTCTTCCCTTCAACTTATAACCCCACATGCTGTAAAACTTACCAACTAGCCATACCCAAACAGCAGTGATAAAAATGTATTTATCACGCGACCGACGTATCTGCGAACGCGTCTGTCACAAGGCACTTGCGCCCCCGACGCATTGACGGAATTTAAGAAATAACATGAGCAAACCTTTGATCATGTTGTCTACTTTGCACTGGATGCCCATGTCCCTGTACGCCTGTGCTCGTTTTGCAAAATTTCTCTTGGGGAACAGGCATCACCCTATGACACGTCAACGCCCGAATGTCTCCTAAACGCAATCTTTCTCGTAGCCAGAACAAACCTGATTGCACAGCTTATTGGGGACACAGATGTAACCAATGACATATTTTCCATTGTAGTCTTGAAATAACCAAAACATATCTGTAGCGCGCTGATTAGCTATTACGCTACGTTTTAGATGTTCAATTTACGCAATACTTGCACTTGTAAATTTATACTGTCTGTTCATAAACACAGCATCATGAATTGAAGTTCTTCCAATAAATATCGCGTCAGCAAAGTCGCCCTCTCTGCAGTCAATTCCCCACTGTGTTCGGGCTGTGTTCTATTAAAACGGAATGGTAGTATGGGCCGTCAATTTGTTAGACGTCACACCAACGGCGATATTTTAATGATAATTTACGATTTTTGTCCGCAAGGTCATGTCGTAATGTTAGGCGTACTTAGGCACAGTAGTCTACGTCGCCATAGAAAGACAACGTCTGTAATAACAGAAAGATCAAACTGATTTTGTTTCTCAGTGTAGGAGAACCGATAGAACATGTGATGAATTGTGCACTGTTACAGGCTTTAACACGATCGCTGTTACAAGCTCGATCTCCTCGTCGGTTTGATGCTCACCGCTGCCTGTCACTGGAATTGCAGATCCTTTTACCCGATGTAAATGAAAAATCGCAGTGCCCCCATCAGGATTCCAACTTTGGAGCCATGGATTACCAGCGGTCGAAGATTCCATGTATCAGCTACTCCACCATTGCTCCGGCAAAGAGTACTGCGCCTAGATAACACATTGCTGGACTTACGATATTTGCCATATGCTGCTAACGTGCCAGCGCGGTGACGCAAGACATTCGATAACGCCATCCCCTTTTTTATTCTAGTCAACAACGCGAAGAACATCCCAGAAATACTTTAATCTTTCTGTACCCTTTACGGCTACATAAGGGTAAAAAAAGCGACGGCTGATCTTATTATTATGCCTCTCTGGCTTCAATGATTTGGTGTGATGAAAAAAGTCACATGCAGGCCCTTTGTAATCCATGACGTCACATGAAGTCGGCTGAATTCTCGAACTGTTCGCCATTTTTCAGGATATCTGCTGGAGACCCTAAGAATTTCCTTGAAATTCACGCCCATCCACTTCATCGTGTCTAGACCAGCACATGGCTTGTCTTCAAGTGAAACAGCACATTCATTCAAAGTTGGGCACTGTATTTCTCTATGATGTCATTCGTTTATACCTATGTAATCGGGGCAACTGATTGAGGCTGCTTAACTGCCGAGACAACGCTCTTGCTAGTAACTTGCAACTTTTCACCTCAAGCTCACCGAGTATTGTTAACGTACTTGAAATACATAAGTCCTCATATATATCCTACGTAAAATTGTGCGTGCAAGCATAAATATA
Source organism: Dermacentor andersoni (assembly GCF_023375885.2). NCBI lineage: Eukaryota > Metazoa > Arthropoda > Arachnida > Ixodida > Ixodidae > Dermacentor > Dermacentor andersoni. The sequence goes on from NC_092815.1 coordinate 199,028,339, forward strand.
TAGAAGGCTGTATTGTGACTGTACAAAACACCGTTTTAATCACTACGGAAACATCAGACACACGAGACAAAATTTTCAGTTTCTTTTCGTTGTATCTTCACACTTTTGTTTCGCACATTCAACGCTAAATTGGGACACTTGGAGCCAATTAATAAACGACATGGGACCCTACATGCGCGTCAAGTAACATTTAGGCGTTGGCACTTTTTTTGGAGTAAGATGAAGGTTAATGCATTCTTAATCTTAGAAGAGGCCACTTACAAGCGTAAGAGTATACAATTAATTATTTATTCTATTACTTGTTTCTGTGAACCAGTTTCGGTTTCGGCAAATAAAAGGTGTACGCGTACAGATAGAGTGTACCTCATCGCTACAAAACGTCAGCGAACTTTGCTCTGTGGCATGACGTCATGATAATGTTGATCATGCATTATGCTTTCTGATTATGATTTAGAGATCAACTTTTGTGTCAAATCAAACACTTTGTTTCTCCTAACATTCTTGCTTGCTGAGTATCCTTCATTGGCTTGCGAGTACCCTGTGCAATGAACGAACAGAGCGTTTATTAATTGAAAGCTGGCTATGGTCCTATCGCTGTGTTATGAAACACCGATTGTTTCAAAACGTGTGCTATCAAGTGGGATTAGGAAAATGGACCCGTTTAATCCAGTCCTGTTTAAACGCGTTTGTGGCTGTTTCGTCCGCAGTTTGTACGTATTTGCTTCGCTGTTTGACCCACACAGAACAAGTCAATTTGTTGGAGCGGAATGCACACATGAACGAGTTTATGCATACGACGTACGAGTGCATGCAGCAAGAGCAGTGTTGGTGCTTCACTGTATCCGATAAACGCGCTGTTTCGCACACTATTCCTTTTAAACGAACTTACTAAAGGCGCTTGTGCCAAAACCCACCGAAAGGTGCCTTAATGGAGGGTGGATTACGCGTAACAAACAAAATTTACAGAACACCAATCTCACTGTTCTCTGTGTTAAATTTATTGCAGAATTCAACATCCAAAGGGAAATTGCAGCGCGGACTCCATGTTGTAACTCCTCTTGAATCTTCTGGTACACACAAACTGCACCGTAACCGATGATGAATCACTTATTAGTTGATGCTGAATCAAAGTTTAGACAGTAAACTGCACTGTGCGAGGAGCCGGACCTGTGGCGTATCCCTTTATAGCCTTCTCTTTCATGTCCTCAGATGCTCCAACCCCTTTATTTGTACCTCGTAGTGTTAGAGTACATACTCACATGCAGGATCTTGCAGCCGTTTACGGCAGAGCGGCCTTCCAGAGCTGTCAGGTCATTGGCGGCAAAGAAGCTGCGAACCACTGTCTCCAGAAACTCAACACCCACCACGCGGAAGCCTTGGTCGTAGAACCTACGCAGAAAGCAGTTCGCAGATAAGTTGTCGGGCTGTTTTCGAGACTGCAAGCGACACACTTTTTCACGCGGTCACAAAATGCACTGAATGTCCCGTGAACCATTCGAATGCCTCCTGACATTTAAAATCACCACGCCCGAGCAGTGGGAGTCTGTGCTGCTCAGCGCATACCCGGAGAACCATCTCTGGGCAGTCCGGCAGGCCGACGACGCCGCCAAGACTCAAGGTCTGGCCGCCGCCTGAGGAAGGGCAACTCCGGTGGTGCTAGTCTCCTAGTCCTCGCCCCCCTTGACCCCAACAAAGACTTTTATTTAAGGTTTTTTCTCTGTCTCACCTCGTATTTTAATATTGTCACGTTGCTCTGCCAAACACCCTCAACGACGCGTCCGTGCGGGGCTCGTCCTCAGCAGTGGCAGAACAGGTCGTGGTGGCCCTCGCCCTCCGGGACGGGAGCAGACTGCAGGTCGACACAGACTCTCGGGCGGCGGTCAGGGCCTTCGCCGCGGGTTCGGTCTCGAGGGAGGCGGGCGCCCTGCTTTGCGGCAGGGGCGTTGCCCCCTCCGCCACCACTCGGTTCCCAGCCCACATGGGGCCTCGGGTCTGCACCGTCGTTCCCAACGCCAACGAGCTGGCCCACGCCCGCGGGCGCGCGAACTCACCCACCGTGCCGGGCAAACGCCGCTCGCAGGCGCGGGTGCGGACGCGGGGCCCCACAAGGACTTGCTCCACGCGTTCAATGAGATTACAAAGAACTACCAGCTAGGCAGGAGGGTCGATCCACCGACCCACACCAAGCTCTCCAGACCTCAATCTTTGCTTAAATGATATTGCGCGACATAAAAGCAATGGATTACCAACTTGCCCGGAATGCTGCTCTCATTAACCTCAATCTTCCACCCTTCGCATGCTGCAGACCGGGTCCTATCCCAGCCTAGCCAGGGTCAGCAGGTACGCGGACTCGTTCGAGCCCGATTGTCCGGATTGCGGAATCCCGTCTGCACTTTAGAACACATGCTCTGGCGGTGTCCCTCGTTGCGGGACCACGATCATCTACCCACGGAAGAAGAGTGGGAGGATGCACTCAAGCGCTCCAACCTCGCCGCCCAGAGGGCTCGCGGCGTAGCGGTCAGGCACGGCCTGCCCGTCCCGACGTGGCAGCGGCCCGCGGCGGCTCCCTCCCGCGTAAGGGGGTTTCGGAATAGCTCCTTAGGACATTATTAAAGTTCACTGCCTGCCTGTCTGCTCTGCCAAAGAACCGAAAAATTTCGCTAATGTGGACGATGCAGGCTTGATTTGATCAACGCAAACTGCCAACTATCCTATCACGTATTCAGGTGTTATTCCTGCTACTATTACTCCTTTTGCTACTGCATCAACTAGTTAATACTACTTACTACTACTCTGCTGCTACTAATCATGTCATGAGACGCCAACAAACAGGGACACCAAGGAAAACATAGGGCAAATTACTTTTATTTACTAATTGAATTACAGAAATGGTAAATTAATGGAAATGAAAGTGGATGGCAAGACTACTTGCCGCAGGTGGGGAACGATCCCACGTCTTCGCATTACGTGCACAATACTCGCATGCATACTGCGAGGGTCTCCAGAAACGGCGACCGCGTCTGGCTGCAAATCAACGAAGCCAAGTGGACGCACCGTCGACGCTCCGCTCAGCCGGCTTGGCCAAAGCCACAGGTGGCTTTGGCTTGGCAGCAGGGCAGCAATTGTGCATTCTGCTGCTGGCATGGGCGCTGTGCTCCCGCATACTATGCAAGCACACTAGCGTTCCTGCTGAGCTGCTGCGCGTATGCAGTGGTCTGAGCGGAACCAGCCGAAAACGTCAAGCTAACGTTACTCACAACATCGGAGTACGCTCAAGTTTCGCGTTTAAGAGTGAAACGCGACCGCATACGCAAATCCCCGACTGCTGCTCACGCTTCCCGGCGACTGTAGCCTTATGTAACCGCAATATTTACCGCGAAACGTTGTCAGCGAACGCTTTGCACGAAGGCTAGCAATCTGCTAGAAACGCGGCCTCCTGCATGGACCGATCCCGGAGGCAGTGCACAGCCACGCAAGTAAAATTACGTCATTTTCAGGTGTCTGTTACTGTTTCGCACTTTTAATATCTAAGTCCGAGAAGATTTCACTAGTGGTGTAAGGCTTGTTAAGAACGGCGGGATCGAATCCCGGCCACGGCGGCCGCATTTCGATGGGGGCGAAATGCGAAAACACCCGTGTACTTAGATTTAGGTGCACGTTAAAGAACCCCAGGTGGTCGAAATTTCCGCAGTCCTCCACTACGGCGTGCCTCATAATCAGAAAGTGGTTTTGGCACGTAAAACCCCATAATTTTTTTCGTTAAGAACGGCCAGCTGCAGTGCAAGTTTTGCCAACCAGTTGCGACTGTGGAAGCAACATCTCGGGAGCATCGCCGCCAACCTCTAGCCACGGCGTGGCGAAGTCGACTTTGTGTCGATATCAATACGCGCATCCTCCACTCTCCGTCGGTTGAGCTAGGAGCCGTTGTGACGGAATGAGTTCGGCGGGCCAACTATTGTTACCAAACTCCCCAACGCGGACCTGCTCTGCTACGGGTGCGCGAGTTGCCGCGGGAACGCCGTTTTGCGCTCCTTCCCACGCCCCGACGAATACGCAAGACAACGCGCTGCCCGGAACGGCTCCGAGTTCTATGAAATTCGCATGGTGTCGGTTTCGCACCGTAAACACGTGTGTGTGTGCATGTGTGTGTGTAAACCGTTCTGCGGAGAGGCGGCTAGTTTGCGATGACTAAACGAACGTTCGCATCACCTTGTATCGCGGGAGGACCGAGTGTTTAAAAACTGCTGTTGTGCGGATGCTCGACACACTTCTCTTAAGCAGTCATGTTGGACTGAGACTCTCTTTCAAGCAGTCATGTTAGACTGATGTACTTTCTCATAAAGTCATGTTAGACTGATATAAATACTGTAAATAAACCCATATTCCTCGTTATCGATGAGAAGCAGTGCTTCCCTTCATCAACGTCCTCGGCGTGGATAAGTTGGACGACGGCATGGGCCAGCTACCTTCGAATTCATGCCGGACTCCAAACTTGACAACGGATCACGAGCGATGGGATTGAGCCCCCAATCCTGACAGGCTGCAGTCAACAGCGGAGCTTGTGATCACCTAGCTTTTACGTGGCTTGACTAAGTTGTTTGTAAGTTTTGCGAGGTTATGCTAGGTTTTGCTAAGTTGTCTCGATGGGCTTGACGCTGGAAGTTTTCGAGCAGTCGCTGGCCGGGATCGCTTTCTCGGCGACGTCGAGCATTCAGACGCCAACTCTCGCATTCCCTGGACTGAAACTCGGGATCCTCGACTCGGCGTCGCCTCTTCACAGCAGCAGCTTCGGCGCGGTGTTCCGGATCATCTCGGTGGCGACGCGTCACTTCTCGCTTGGGAGTACGGCGCTCTTCCTGATAAGCCGCTTATTCTTCAGGCGTCCGGACTTTCTTCGGTCTTCCCATGGCAACAGCACGTACGCAAGGAGTAGTGGACTGAGAGGTGTGACGCCGCGCCGGCTGTGCCGAGGCCTGTGACGTCACGACTCCGCCCTCACACGTGGGGTGCGAGGATGTTACGTGGCTCGATGCTCTTGTAGGTGGTTGCTGGCAGCGCGAGTTGGTGCACAGCTGGGCTGAGTTTTCTGATAAGGCTCTAAGGCGGAACCGAAAGCTTAAACAGCTCCGCTGTTAAAACAACACTGGGAGAACGACACAAAAAGAGCTGTCCTGAAGCGTGGTCACCGCGCGAAGCACGCAAAAGCAAAAACGAGGTGAAAAAATGGTGAAACAAAAAATTTACAATATAGACTGCTTGCGAAGTTTGGCTTGCATGGTGTAACACTCTGTGTAAATAACAAAGCTTACCTATTCGACCATCTTCACGGACTGTAAGGGGCAGTGATTTTTTTAAATTATTATTCACATTCAAGGCCGGCGCATATCCAATATCACATACCCAGTAAGCCCAGGTGGCGTCCATTGAAGGACCTCACGTACTTATTATGAAGTACCCAGTTATCAAAGAGACTGGATACAGACAAACACAAATGCTGCAAAGTGGGTGAAGTTCCCAAAGAATTCTAATCGCACCAAGAACAAAATGCGAATGAATGCATGTTTTTTTTTTCTATCGAATAAATCAATAAATCAGGATATATTACCTCCATAATTATAATCGGCCCTTATGTATCTCTCTCTAGAGCACACAGACCTGGTAATGTGAAGCACACGGTATTCTACGGTTTCGTTATTGCCGTGTAACGTTCGAGTTGTTCCTACATTTAAGCGTTGTACACATGGGAACTTGATTGACTAGCAAAAGGGCATTATATTAAGCGCTTGCGCACTTACAAATGCGCTGAATGCGTGCGCTAGAGTTTAAGATCGACTTTTATATGTAACAACCATCACCAAAATTCGTGCAGTGATTGCCAAAAAAAAAAAATCTCCCCCATTTCATCCTGTGAAAGTGGATGTGTAGCGAAACTGTGGCCGACGTTCGACAAGCACCACCACCCCCACAAGCGACGTACGCGTGCGGAAGTGCAGCATGAATGCTCATTCATCTAGGCCCTCCTGCAAGCGTAGGTTCCTTATTGAACTACTTGAATTTTTCCAATCGCATCAGAGAATTCATAAAGTACGACTTACACACAAGCTGCAGACATGGCAGCTTCGGATTGTCATTCGAATATCCGAGAAAACAGATTTCTCTTAAGCGGAAACTCCAAGACAAAGCCATTTTCCAGCTGCCGTTTGAGGTCTGCCTGAGTGGCCGCAGCCGCTAGGTGGAGGTACGGTGTTCCAACAGTGTTTGCCATAATGTCAATTACGGTCGCAGCACACGCTGATGGACAGATGCAACGGGCAGGGCGCCCACTCATCAAGGAAAGATACATTGTGTGCACGCGTACGTCATGCGTGCACGCACGTGTGCAGAAATGCAGCATGCATCTTTATTCTCCGAGGCCCTCCGCATAGCCCAAGCGCGTTCGTGAAATAATTGAATTTTTCAAAGACAATTTTATCAGAGAATTCGTAAAGTACGACTTACACACAAGCTGCTCACCTGATAGCTTCGGATTGTAATTCGAATATACAAGAATAACGGCATCGTTGTGTGCCTATATCATCTGATGACGTAATCTGGTGACGTCATCACGTGCAACGTAACGTCATGCGATGACGTCTTCATCAAGTGATGATTTCACCTGACGACGTGATACGATGCCTCTTGGAGAAGCAGCGCACTGTGCGTTTTCCATTTCTTTGCACTGTCCAGGGGTCGGCCCACATTGTTGTGTGAGCACCGCGCACGCAGACACAGTCTGGCACGCAGCTGCCACAGCCTGTTTGCAATGCGACGAATGAGTTGACAGGGATAGCAAGGAAGGAAGGGTCATGACAGCTGAGCTTCACGGCCGTGCGACCATGCCACTTTAAAGTGCACCTAGGGGCCAGTAGCGGAGGAGTTTTGCATGACGTGTTCCCATCGGAATGCCGTAGCCGCGATAGACAATCGAAATTAAATAAATATAAAAATTGCCTGACTAATCTTCTGGAACAAGCAAAGCGTAGTTATCATTCACTCATGTTTGAAGGTGTTAAAGTGGCTAAAGAGACGTGGAATAAACTAAACCTCATTCTGTCATTATGAAAGTTAATTCCACAGTTCAAGAAATCACTACCGGTGATCTAACACACAGACGTAAAGTGCTGGCCGAGAAAATCAGCAACCATCGCACTTTATTAACAGACAGCGTCAAACGCATAGCTGCGCTGCTTTGCATGACCGTGCCCATTGTTCCCCTGGTTTTTCTTTCTCCCGCTGAAGAATATCAAGTTATGTATGCTTTCAAAAAAAAAACTTTAAAAGAAGTCAATCAGAAGATAGCGATGGTTTGAAGATGCAACCAGTTTGTTTGGTTATTGATTTATTGGTCCTACGTTTAACATACACTACAATTTAATTTTAAGCATCGTTTCACTCCCGCAACGTATGCAGCGTGCAAATGATAGAGTGCTGTTCAGAGGGGCGGGGAACAAAAATTATCTTACTAATTATAGGCTAATATCCGTATGACCGCTCTTCTCAAAGTCAATAGAACAAAATAGCCTTTGTCCGATTACCGAACTTTTTTTGAACACCTACTCAGTAACATCTCCGGCTCAGTATGGTTCCAGGTCTGGGCCGTCCACAAAAACTTCGTTGCTACGGCAAAACAAAATTATATTAGCCAACATAGAAGACAGGAGAGTTACTCTAGGTCCATTTTTTTCCTTTACAAAAGCATTCAACCGGTTTAATTCCCAAACTCTCTTACAAAAATTACCCTATGATGCCCTTCGAGGCATTGCGTTGGATTTAATTACGAGTTATCGGAACTATAAGCAACAAGGTGCAACCGTAAACACAGAAAAATCCTCTTTGCAAGACGTACGCACAGTGTACCCCAGACAGCATATTGGGGCCCTTACATTTACTATTGACACAAAGATGTGCGGCTCCCGCACCGCAGCACGGCGCGCGCAAAGCTAGAGCGCTGCACGCTCTTGTTCGAGCCCGCCATTAAAGAGAAGCGGCTATATTGCAAGACTCCGTCTCCAATCTACGTAATATTTTTCTGGTGGAGGTGCGGGGTACATGCTACCATTCCCAGATCGAACACCGTCTACAAGCCCAGTACGAAGTTTGGTCGAGCTGATTCCTGTGCACGTACGGACAAGCCGCCGACTTCAAGGACTGCCGGCTGAGCAGGCGCCTCTACCCAATAAAGTCAGAAGGATGAGTACATCGGTTCCATCTTCTTCCTCGACCGCCCCGACCGAGGTCGTCCTCAAGCAGCCACGAATCCACACGTCCTTCCATGGGGACAACTTCGATGATGTGGAGGACTGGCTCGATCACTTTGAGCGTGTCGCAGAATTCAACGGCTGGACTCCAGGCCGCAAGCTACGCGACGCCTACTTTGCCCTCGAGGACTATGCGCGGACATGGTTTGAGAACCGTGAGGCGGCCCTATCGACATGGGACGAATCCCGACGGCAGCTAATCGGCACATACGCCAGCCTCGACCGCAAGGAGCGAGCTGAATCTGCAATTCAGGCGAGAGTACAGAGGCCGAAGGAAAGCGTCGCAATGTTTGTCGAAGATATGTGCCGACTTTTCCGACGCGCGGATCCGTCCATGCCGGAAGAAAAGAGGCTCAGGAACTTGATGCGCAGTGTCAAGCAAGAGTTATTCGGTGTCCTAATAGGCAACCCTCCAAAGACCGTGGCAGAGTTTCTCGCGGAAGCCGTATCAATGGAAAAGGCACTGCAGCCGCGACCAAGGCAGTACGACCGCGAAGTGTCAACCCTATCGCGTGACTCTTTCGCTAAACCCCTGGACAATACCGACGCCTTGCGGGAGCTCATTAGGCTTATCATTCCAGAAGAGCTCCAAAAGCTTCAGTGGCTCCAGCATCGGTACAGCGACTCGTTCTCGCTGAGGTCGTCCGGGAGAAAATCAAGCAGGCATTCCAAGTCCCAGAGCGAAGCGAGACACCAAAGCACGAGGTACGGCGGCTGCAACCTCGCATGACGCATGCGGAAGCTGCGCGAAGTTCGTTGTCTACGATTTTTCGCGATGTGAGCGACGACCCGGACTTTCATGGTGTGCGCGCCGTTGAACAAGCAACTGGCGACTTCAGGCCTCGCCGTACGCCATTCATGGCTGAAACACGACCACCCCACAAGAGCGACGTATGGCGCACCGCAGACCGGAGGCCCTTGTGTTTTCATTGCGGTGAAGCCGATCACCTCTACAGGGCGTGTCCTTACCGCCGAGCTGGGCTCCATGGATTTTCACTGAATGCGCCATGCCCGCGCAGTGGCGATGTCCCCTGCAGATTGAAGCGTACCTCGCGGACGCCAGGACCTCGTTTGGCCCACGATTCCGTGAACCCCGGTCACCGTCACCCGCCCGAAACGCCGAGAGCAACGAGGCGTCGCTCACCCAGCCCAGCCTCCCGGGAAAGCTGAGTCCAGCGACCTGCGGAGGTGAGGTCGCTGACGTTGCGAACGCTGAAGATTCTCCACTACGATGACCGCGATATGACGTAATTGAGACGCAGAGAAAGCAGTGTAGTTCCGGGTCAGTATCCTGCGACGTACCAGTTACCATAGATGACCACGAAGTCACGGCGTTAATCGACACGGGTGCGGATACGTTTGTTATCAGCCAGAATCTCGCGCGTATACTGAACAAAGTTTCGACGCAATGGACCGGAACTCCGATTCGTACTTCAGGAGGGCATCTCATAACTACAATCGGCCGGTGCACGGCACGAGTCAACATTCGGGGCTTCACGTACACCAGCGACTTCGTCATTCTTCCTGAATGTTCATAGGACTCGGCATGGATTTCCTTCAGGCGAACGGTGCCATCATCGACCTGCAAGAGTCTAGAGTCAGCTTCGCTACTACGCAAGCCATAGCGAACACTAATGACAACGACCGTGACATCGCGCTTCGCGTAGCTGGCGATCACGTCACGTTGCCACCCAAGAGCAGCGTGCTTACCCTTGTCCGATCTGACATGGAGGAAAACGCCGAAGGAATTGCTGAGGCAAACATGCCCCTGCTTCTTGAGCACCACATTTGTATAGCCAGAGGGCTTCTTCAGGTGCGAAACAAATGTTCAGTCGTTTTGCTAACAAACTTTAGCAACGAGTATCGGCATGTACCGCGAGGAATGACAATCGCATTTCTTCGCGAAATCACTGATGTTACTAGCATTGCCACATTGGAAACCGCATCGTCTCCGCAATCTGAGTTACCCAGCCTAAAAGAACGGTTTCACGTTAACGCCGCTCTGCCAGACCATCAGAAAGACCGTCTACTGAGTCTCATGAATGAATTTGCGGACTGTTTTTCAACGTCATCCAAACTGCGGCGCACGTCCATCACAAAGCACCGCATTATTACGGACGAGTCCGCACGTCCTGTTCGTCAGCATCCCTATAGAGTGTCTCCAGTGGAAGGGGAGGCGATCAAGCATCAGATGAAAGAGATGCTCCAAGACGACGTGATCCAGCCGTCCACCAGCCCGTGGGCCTCCCCTGTAGTGTTAGTCAAAGAAAGACAACACACTACGCTTCTGTGTAGATTACAGAAAGTTGACCAGTGTCACCAAGCACGATGTTTATTCATTGCCACGCATCGATGACGCATTAGATCGTCTACAGCATGCCAAGTTTTTTTCTTCGTTGGATCTTAAATCAGGGTATTGACAAATCGAAGTTGATGAACAGGATCGTGAAAAAACTGCGTTTGTGACACCTGACGGACTTTATGAGTTCAAAGATTTCCCCTTCGGTCTCTGTTCTTACCTGCCACCGTTCAGCGGATGATGGATACCGTACTTGCTGAACTCAAATGGCAAACCTGCCTCGTATACTTGGACGACGTCGTAGTTGTACTGGAGCACGTTTGAAGAACATCTCGCACGACTCGAGAGTGTCCTCGCTGCGATTCATACTGCCGGCCTCACCATCAAGCCTGAGAAATGCTACTTCGGGTTCCAAGAGCTCCAATTTCTTGGCCATGTCGTTGGTCCTCAAGGCCTCGGACCAGACCCCGACAAGTTAGCTGCCGTCGCCGAGTTTTCACCACCCAGAAACAAGAAGGCTGTCCAACGCTTCCTTGGTTTGTGCGCATATTATAGGCGCTTCGTCGAGGGATTCTCGAGAATTACTGAGCCTCTGACACGGCTTACACGCGATGATGCGCCTTTCATTTGGGCGGACGAGCAGCAGCAGTCGTTCAATGAATAGCGCAAGCCTTTACAAGAGGCCCCAATACTTGCTCATTTCGACGAAGACGCTGACACTGAAATATATACTGACGCCAGCAATGCGGGTCTCGTCCCAGTTCTTGTGCCGTGGCAAGCTGGTGTGCAACGCCCCATTGCTTATGCCAGCCGCAGTCTCACGAAGGCTGAGAAAAACTACTCAACCACTGAAAAAGAATGTTTAGGGGTTGTGTGGGCAATTGGTAAATTCCGACCCTACTTGTACGGTCGACCCCTTAAGGCTGTCAGCGTTCACCACGCCCTGTGCTGGCTTGCCAACCTCGAGGATTCTTCAGGCAGACTAGCCCGTTGGAACCTGCGCTTACAAGAGTACGATATAACAGTTGTCTACCGATCTAGATGGAAGCACAGTGACGCTGACTGTTTGTCACGCGCACCGCTCCCTACGACGTCATCGGTCCCGGACCATGACCTGCCATTTGTCGGCGTTATCGACACCATAAAGTTGGCTGAGCACCAGCGCGCTGACGCTGAGCTGCTGCCTCTGATCGAGCACCTCCAAGGAGCTGAAGGTGTTTTACCCCGCTCGCTCGTGCACGGCTTATCATCATACTACTTGCACAACAACGTCCTTAACAGGAAAAACTGCAGAAGCGGTCCCAATACGTACCTCGTTGTCGTACCGTCGCGCTATGCCAAGACGTTCGCAAGCCTGCCATGATGAACCATGCGCGGGACACCTGGGATTCGCTAAGACATTGGCAAGGATGCGACACAAGTGTTACAGGCCCCTGCTTTATTCTTCTGTGCAACGGTACGAGAAGACCTGCCGCGATTGTCAGCGCCGCAAGAAACCACCAGTTAAACCAGCTAGCTTTCTCCATCCTGTGGACCCTCCTCAAGCACCGTTCCAACAAATAGGAATGGATATACTTGGGCCATTCCCAGTGACCTCTTCGCGCAACAGATGGATAGTCGTCGCTACCGACTACTTGACCCGGTACGCCGAAACCGACGCTACTCCGCAAGCAAACTCGTATGAAGTGGCCAAGTTCTTTGCGCGCCACATCGTCCTACGACATGGTGCACCATCTGTTCTCATCACCGACTACGGTAGAGCATTTACAGCGGAACTTATGCAGGACGTTCTCCAGCTGACGCATAGCTCTCACCGCAAGAGCACTGCGTATCACCCTCAAACCAATGGATTAAAGGGACGTCTGAACAGAACGCTGGCTGATATGCTCTCCATGTATGTCGACGTAGAGCACAAGACGTGGGACGAGATCTTACCCTATGTGACTTTCCCGTATAACACTGCTGTACAGGAGACTACGCAGTTTACGCCGTTCGAACTTGTACACGGGCGTCACGTCACGTCCACACTTGACGCCATGCTAGCTCTGGCTGATGATAGCCTGACCAGCGAACACTTGGAAGAGTTCGTACAAAGAGCCGAACAGGCACGCCAGCTTGCTCGGCATCGTATCCGGAGCCAACAGCATGCCGACACCCTTCGATACAACCAGGGTCGACGCGACGTCCATTACAATACCGGCGCCTGCGTGTGGGTCTGGACGCCGGTCCGTCGCCGTGGACTCTCGGGAAAGTTGATCCGCCGGTATTTTGGTCCCTACAAAGTTACACACCGCCTCAGTGACGTGACCTCCGAAGTCATCCCCTGCAATTCTGACCCCGGTTCACTCCGTCGTCGTCTTAAGCATAACTTGGGCGTATCTAGGATGTGCTAGTCATTCCTCTCAGTTACTTGGAAATTGATAATTTATAAAGCACATTTCGGTTCACACTTAGGGCGTAGGCTGTTGTTGTGGTCAAATATAATGCTCACACTTCCCAATTCCTTAACAAATGTAACCTTTACGTTTTGGTAGTATGTGCGATTATTCTTTGATAACTGCTCATAAAACTGAAATTAAGAAGGAGATGGAAACCTTATCATTGTAGCATGTCTAGAGCGAACCGCATTGTCCCGATCCACTAGACACTATGAGCACTGGAACATTCCCTTATGCCGAACAAACTCCGCTTTCCAAATGTTAATATTTACACTTCAACGCACTTAATTAAGTTAAAACTAGATCAGGGCGATTGCGCCTTCTTGCGCGAGATGACGGATTTGTTATGTTTTATTTTTATGTTATTGTTGTAAATACATTATTCTGTATTACCTGATACAAGCAAAACGTTCTATCGTACATTTTGCATTTCTTGCATCCTTTCGTAGCTTGTTTTCAAAAATGCAATGGATAATTTTACATCACCATGCGTTTATTTATTTATTTATTTATTTATTTATTTATACATTTATTGATTTGTTGATTTATTCCTGCTTTGAATATTGGACCCGCTTTGCTTGTTCGTGCCTTCTATGCTGTGCAACTTTCGTACATATATTTCGTACCATGCACACTATTCTAACATGTATTAAATTTTCAATGGTGACACTTGGCCGCCTTGTTTCGCTGGGCCACGAAGCTGCCTCTAAAACCACAGCTGTTTCTAGCCTTCCACGCCACAATTCTTTTTTCTACGTATATATGTCAGAGGAATGTAATATGATTGCGGTAAAAATAAACTAAAAATTAAATCCTTTGCCCTACACTCGTCAGCCGGATGCCATGGCCATTGAACCGCCGCTAGTAACCAGCAAAACAGTGCTGTCGAACAAAGCGCAACCTTGTCAGAATCAAAGTGACTTCCTCACCACTTGAGTTCGCTGGCGTTTCCGCACATGGGGAGGAACACGGTTCCCTCACGCTTGCCATCTAGGACTGCTGATGCGTTGTCCCGAAGGAGACTGTTGTGGGGAAAAAAAGAGGGAAGGGCGCAGTCACTGGGACGCTAAGTCAGCGAAGTCTTAACACTGCAACAACTTTCATGACATCATTAAACTCTACCAAGAACCGATACTACTGTAGGGCAGTTTCGAATACGGTTCGAATTTCTGACAAAGCAAAGCAAAACTATAGAGCTCTATTTAGGTTTGCACAACGGCTAAAGCCAAATCAGAATATTTAAGAAAACCCTCATCGACCATTCGCAGACATTTGCACGAACAGCTATTCTAAATAAAAAATATTCTAAATTCTAAAATTTTCTACATTGAAAACAGGAAGCTATTGGCATCCACATGCTCGATGGACACTTAGCGTATCTTTTCAAATAAGCCGTCAAAGGTAGCTTTACGTCTTCTTGTTCATCGTTACTACCACGAATGCATCTTATCGCTCATGATTTTTTTCATTGCATCGCTTTTCTTATGGCCACTTTTATTATTTTTTGGCGTGTGCGTGTTTCCTCTGTATCATACAGAGCTGCAACGCTGTGGAGGCCAGCAAGACGTCTTGCACTAGCGACGTTTGTATCAAGGAACAGTTCGGTGTTTTTACCACGGCATACGTGGATTGTTCTTTCTCGAAGCGAAGCTATCTTTGCCTCCTCTCGCGACTTTCCGGGCGCCGTTGCTGTGGTCTTGCCTACGCACGCCATCGGGTTTCTTGCAACACCACCAGATGGCGCTCGCCTCCGCGCATTCCAGCTGGTGCTTTATAGAGTTTTTGCGCATGGCACGTGCTGTGCACGCTTTCCTATGCGACAACAATACAGGTGCCGGACTGGGGAGGTCGCGCGCTGGGCTGCGATAGTGTAAACATTACAATCATCCACAGTCTGAAGAGAGCGCTTGAAGCTGTCGTCTCAACAGCGTGCTTGTCGCGCATGCACAAGGACCATGTAGACACGCGTCATCAAAATGGCTCCGAAGCGTTCAATCCGCCTCGAGGACACCCAGGCCGGAAAGAAACGTCGCGCGGAGCAGGACCGTCTTCGCTACGCAGAGAAACGCGGTGCGTACACCAATGCACAGCGTTGCATTGCGCAACAATGCATACATACAATTATAATAAATAATTGAATTACGTACATCACGATAATCAAATCAAAGTTTAACAGTTCCGCGATGTACCATGAGAGGCAATGATAATGCTCAACCCTCTCAAAGATTAGGAACAATGACGCACAACAACGTGTCAAGCAAACACGTCTCCCTGTGTCCCTGTGTTTTCTGCGGACTACGTAGATAATTAGCGGTGGGGCTAGCAAGTTGACGTTTAACATCAACTCACCACTTTCGTATTGGACTAAACGCTATAGAAATTGCACATTCGCCGCGAACATCGATGCTAATTATCATCAATCAAAGCAAACAGCAAGAAAAGCTTCGCTTAAATCGATTCCCAATGTGCATGGGATCCGCATAATTTTCTTTATTACAGAATTCTTGCGTACCTTCTACAGGCGTTGCACAAGAAGCATAAAACGCCGTGTGTGTGCGCGCGTGTGTGCGTCTGTCTGTGTGCGTACGTGCGTATACCCCTAAATTACACAGCCTTGTGATAGTCCTTACAGAAAGAACACTCAAAATTTTGCGTTAACGTTACAGTTACTTAGCATATAGTTATTCTGAAAGGTTGCACAACAGCGAAGCGAAGAACATTGATGCGAGAACAGCGCACATGTCTTTTTTGCTACCTGATATACTGACTGACGTCATGGCCAGCAAAAAATTCTGCGATATTTTGCAGTCCTACCAACCCATGCAGCGTACTGCCATCTTTCTCCATTGGCGTTCCTGTTGCAGCACTGTGAACCAGGGGCCGAATTCGCACAGCTTTTCATTCGTGAGTACTCTTTAGAATTTTCGGACCATTTCCCCTAATATAGCATCAAAATTTAGTTAATGTGTGCGTGCGTGCGTGCGTGCGCGCGCGCCTTGTTTATTATACATACCGGAGAGCGATATTACTGACCATAAGTTCTAGGAAAAAGCTATATTTATATGCAGCTTGGTTATGAACCCCGAACTTGGCTACTGCCATTTAAACTTTACCACAACAACACCACAGTGCACTGGTCAATTTTCAGCTATGCACCTTGTGCACCCAAGAAAATGAGGCTATGTTTTTGTTTTTTGTTTCTTTGAGTGGTCCGTGCGCTTTTGCGCACGATAGTGCAATTTTAGAAGCGTCCTTCTTGATAATCCCTGGCCTTGGGTAGTATCAACACTTCACGCTCACACAGTTACCTAACAATGGTATAACGATTTTATCTCTCAGGGAGGTCATACTTGCCGTCCATTGTTCTACAAATACTGCTCTTAGCCAGGCGGCGTCAGTCTTCGTTGTTTGCTGTGCCAGCTTATCGAGCTCCTATATAGTTGGGCTTCAGAAGGCTGTCGGGCAATGCACTGCTTTAAGTTGTGCCAATAAACCTTCTGAACTTGAATTTAGTCAACGTGCTACAGCTGCAGGTGCTGTCGTTTTTGTTTTGTTTTTCGAACAGGTTGCTTCGTGACATGAGCAAGTATTCAAGTGAAAGTTGTTTACATGCGGTGAAAATGTCTGAGTCTGCCTTCAGCTGGGATATGGCCACAGCAGTGGTCAGCAACTCGGTGAATACATACACCGAGAATTGTCCTGACGATAACGGCGCCGTGAACTTGGAGGCAGGGTCTCCCACGGCGCTTCGCCTCCAGCTGTGCAATGCGTTTGCGAACCTTTCCAGTCTCAGAGTCTGCTTGGCGCGCATAACCCACGGGGCAAATTTCCAAGCGCGAAAGGTGCGGGTAGCTTAGATCCAGTTGAGCTCACGAGTGCACGTTGCCACAGGAACATAAATTATATATAGGGTAGCGCTGGCCTAGCTTTTCTTCTTGGCTTAGCCCAGTGGTGAGGCTGAAGCACAGTATGACGAGATAGGCTGGTGATGACGAAACAATAATGACGACGGCTTGACGCTGAAGACGACGGTCGTTGTCGTCGAACGAAATCGCTGAACGGACGAACGACGCCAACAAACACACTTCTAAGTTGATTAACTTGTCGCAGTACAAATGTGAGCCTATCGTCACAAGCCCTGTCTCCACGCTTCTACTTCTACTGTTTACCTCTCCCTGCAGCTCAGTCTTGAGCAGAAACCCTTATTTAGTTTTTACATCGAGAGGCAAGCTTCACCAAAATGCCTGGCATTAGGGTAAGTATGGTTATGGCACGCAGATGGGTACGCGAAGCATACCGAATACTCAAAAAATAAAAGGCTTGTTTGGGCAAACATCTGCATCGCAAGACGGAACAAGCAGTTTCGGGCCGTCGAGACCGACCATAGTTCGATCGGCGATCACCAATTCACCGGTCGCCCGCTCAAAATTGATCAGCGATCATACTCAGAATGTGTCGCGTGTAATCCGCTGAGTCTTGTCTCGTAACATAAAGTAGATCAAAATAAGCACAATCACATGGAAGAGTACGAAGGACAAGTGCTAATCCTGCAGCTGTATTAACCTGGCCTTAGTCTTAAGTCCCAGGGATTAACACCGACACCGGTGCTAGCATATGGCGGAGAAACTTGGATGTTAACAAAGGAGCTTGAGAACGTAAGGCTCGCTCTCCCAACCCCGACAAATAGTAGTCAAGAAAACGGAAGACAGCGGTGTGGATCGGACAGGAAATAAGGGTAGCCGATATTCTCACCGACTTTAAGAGGGAAAAATAGACCTGGACAGACCTCCTAATGCTATGGTGCTATGGCTGATGTACAGAATGGGTGTTGCGGAAAGGGTGCCACGGGAAAGACAGTGCCATCGCGCACTGAGGAGAATTAAGCGGTGTGATGAAATCAGAAGCTTTGCAGGCATCAAGTGGAATCAGCTGACTGAAGACAGAAGTAATTGGCGATCGCTAGGAGAGTTCTTCACTCTGCAATAGACCTAAATAGGCTGCTGCTGCTACTGCTGCTCATAATGATGATTCTTAGAAGAAAGCATTAGTTACGAAGCTCATATATCTAAATACATGGAAACGGGGAAATCGTTCTTCTCGGCAACCACTACGTAGATTTTGGTGAGCTTTCTTGTATTTAAAAGGAAAAGTTGAAATGGAGTAACTGTAGAAGTGGATTTTTATAATAAGCCGTTAATGTTCCTTAAAAGGCTGTTGAAATTTGTAAAATTTAAGAAAAGAGCATTTATCAAGTTTAATTATATAACTCCACATTAAAAAAAGATGTCATAATTATGAAACCTGTACCTAATAATAAACGTAATGTGGACAGGATTGTTGCAATAGACACCGCTCAAAAATATGCCCCTAGCTTGTGAGTAGGACTTTTGCAAAACCTTCATAAGCATTGAACAATTTCACGTAAGCTATGCACTTATATACTAAATCTGTCCGATAGAGATGCTCTAACAGATGCAGCTCACAGAACTGCGACATCTGTTGTTGGTGCAGAGTTACAGATAGATAGAGATAGAGAGAGTTCTATATCGCCTATATTGTACATTTCCCTTTTTAATGTCTAGGTTCTAAATAAAATGTTCTGCTTTCTAGTGCAGCTAGAATTTAACGTTATCTTTCAAATGCAACAAAACTGATTCGAATCTGTCCAAGGTCTTTATTTAATAAAAACCGACAGATCCCCCACCCTGTGGGAATTGAGGTTATGCGGAGTGCGGGGAGCTTACCAAGCTTTCGAAATGACCATGAGAGCACCAAGACGTAGGCGGCTGTTTCATGACCTACATGGCACGCATGTCATGACATTCATGTCACGGCTTTCATGTTATGACCTATCATTTATGTTCGTCATATACCCTTGTCATACTACGCCAGTTTTGGTACATACCAACTTAAGGAAACGACCACGAGAGCACCAAGACGTACGCGGCTGCTTCATGATCTACACGACACACGTGATGATATTCATGTCATAACCAATAGTGTATGTTCATCATAGACTCTTGCGATAGTATGCCAATTTCGGTACATACCAAGTTTACGAAACGACCATGAGAGCACCAAGACGTAGGCGGCTGTTTCATGACCTACATGACACGCATGTCAAGACATTCATGTCATAAGCGATTATTTGCGTTCGTCATGCACTCTTGTCAAACTATGCAAATTTCGGTACATAACACGTTAACGAAACGACCATAACAGCACCAAGACGTAGGCGGCTAGATAGATACTGTCAAAGCGGCAAATGTTCGCCAAGGAATACTTCGCATTTAAAAGCACTTCTGCGTTTTGTATTTGAATAGGAAAATCGGAGTTCGCCTCGAGCTAATGCTTCTTCATAACTCTTCTGGGAACTACTAACGCAATTATAGTGAACTATCGCTCTCTTTCTCCGAGCGCACCTACCGCAACTGACGCCTGATAACACATGTAACGCTCGGAGAAGAATACTTGCAAGCAAAACAAATCACACATGGGAATATCATCGCTGCTGCGCCCAATGCCACTTACTGCACTGTATACACAGCGTGGTATTCACATCGAGGTCTCAGTGAAAACAACTGCTTAGGACTTCAACCTGATGTGGGAAACACCTAACGTTTTCCACCTCTTCCTCTGCTCTTCTGAATGCATCGGGAGCTGTATCATTTTTACACGATCGTGTCGCTCGATCTGGCTCTAAGGAATAATGTCTTTAAGGAATAATGTCTCTAAGGAACAATAATAATGATCTGGCTCTCGAATAATGTCTTTTATCGCCGCGGTTATCTGCAATGCATTGAAACCCCTCGGCTGTGTATTCCAAGCAGACGACAGCGTCATGGAAGTGCTTCTCCCGCAGGTTTTCCATTCACGAGGGCGTTGACAGAAGTTCTATGTTTCTCAGAATTTTTTTACACTGCGCAAAATATAGCGACGAACTCCGTTTGGAACCACTTATCCTCAAGCTCCCAACCGTTTCCTGACATCCACGGTTTGGAAAACGTTTGGCTGATACATGGTACGTCGTCTTCGTTAGGCCCCTGGATTGTCAGTAAGTGATTGCTCCACGGTCGTGCGGACTCCTAGCACCGGCTCGTTAAATCAAATAACAATCAATATCTTCTTGTCTTGCTGATTTGTTCTTGAAAAAAAAAAACTTTCCTGCGTTACACCATAGCGCTTTAACAATTAAATAACATATTTGACAAGCTCCTTTTTAATTTTGAATTATATTTTCTTAGGTGAGATTTTGACTGTAACAGGCATTGGAAAGTTTTTTAGGTATCACTTTTTTACGGTTGGTCCAACACGCGAAACGCCCGTCCTATAGGAACAATTAAATGTCTCAATTATCTGTTATGACACGTGACTGTGAAATGCTAGCCTTTAACGTATCTTATTGAATTGAATTGTTTAATAATATGCCCAGAACAGCGCACAAGCCTTCTAATTTGGTTCGCAATGAATAAAAACAATGAGATCGGGAACAAAATACATGTAAATTACAGGAGTAATTCAGTACTATTTTGAAAACAGAGGCATCATATATGAAAATGCTGGCATTGTCATTGCCACAGAGTGCTAAAGAAACATTCCAATCCAATCTTGCTATGGGACTGCTATTAGAAATTTTATCAGCTCTAAACAGACGATTCCGCTGAAATCGCCTTTTCCGGAAAATAAAAATAAATAGCATGAGCAAAAGCGGACTTCCACTGTACCTGCCAATACATAAAATAAATTACTCATTTGCGAAAAAGCTACTATCCCAAATGTCAGTGAACATTGGTCTTTCTTTACAAATTACTTTTTTGTAGCAGCAGTCGCAAAGCGAGACTGCTGCACGCAATGGGACTGAATATTTTAGCGATAAAACCGTGCGAACCTTGTCAGAACAATTTATTAATCACCAGCGATGCCGTCACGCATTTCCACCAACCAAAATTGTGCTACAATCATGCACTCATCATTTCGCTCTCTCGGCACGCGTTGCCTCGCGACTCCTCTCGCATCGCCGCCTTTGACTGCACAAAGGTCTGATTGACGCGGCAAATGAACTATTTTGCCACTTCACAAATAATTTCGTCCCACACATTAGCTCGTACATAGATCCAGCTTGAACTCCGAAATCTTCGCGCTCAAACTCTTCATTTTCCTGGTCATAGCGATTTAAATTTTTTTCGACCTTTTACGTACCGTTTGTTTTTGGGCGACCCACAGTAATCTCTGAATTTTTTCTGCCTACGCTGACTTCCACTCTCTATATTGGCCCTATGAATTTGGTGTGATGTCTTCCACTTCTATGGAACGTATAACTTCGATTCAATCTGTCAGTTTTCATCGGGTTGTTTTTGTCCCTGTATGAGCTGTGCACGCGCTCTCAAATCAGTGTGATTTATTTCCCCTGTGAGTACGGGCGCTGAAAGTGAGACCGTCGTCCTGAATGTTTTTGCAGTGATCAGTTTCGAGCGCCGTTGTCCGAAGAATTACCACTCAGCAAGTAAAGCGACAATTCTGCGACAGTTTATCGAGAACTACCAACGAATACACGTTGACAAACTTGTGTTCTCAAGTGGCAGCCGACTTGCGTAATCGGCCACTCTCAGAAACTATTTCGTATCAAAAATGAAGATGATAATCGAGGAAACGCTTCAACGCAAAGTGGTGGCGCTGAGATAATTTGACTACGCGCTAACCGAAATACGCGGCGACTGCGTACGCTACTGCTTCACTGGATGCCCTTCGGGTGTCGCTTTTGCAACGAGAGACAAGCTACATACGAATGCTGGCTTCCCACTCACGCGTGGATACCGTGTCGGATCCAAGGCGAGTCTTTCGTGCTCCACCGTCGCGTCCAATAGTCGCGTAACGGCGCCTCAGCGTGCCCAGTGTCCGGCATGTCGCTGCGAAATATGCAACACCAAAACGTGTCGGTAACTAGTAGTCGGCCATCCGCGGAGTTTGGTTGCGCTGTCCACAAGCTTAATACACAACTACCATTACATTTGTTGCATCATCTGTTGTACGGTCATACTGGTAGCGGTATCATACACAGACAGCTAAATATTACTGTAGTTCCTACGCACATGCGAGCTCTACACACACAACAGGCATTGATAACATGAAAGTTCTCTTCCTTCCTCGGTTAAAAAAAAGCACACTTTCGCTGCTCGCGTGCTGTCGCTTAACACTCTACAAGTGTCGCTTCACCGCCTGTCACTTCTGCCGGTGCTAGTCTGCTCATCGCATAAAATTAGGTTACGTGCAAGCTATAAAACAACAACGCGCGCTAAGTTGCCAAAAAGTTTTGAAAAGTACCTGCTCCTATTCTGTAGGCCGCGTGCTAGAGACGAGCTGTGCGATGACTGTCGTTGTGTCCCTCCGTGAACGAGAACGCCATGTCTCCATGAAGCACTGGTCGACCTCGCCTCGCATTACAACCGTTTTTACGGCGCATCGTGCGGATATCTTGGCGAAGGCCGAACCAAGGTTCTCGACTCCTGACAACGAAGCGCTTTTTTCTTTGACGCACAAGGGCGCTTCTTATCGCTGGCTGCACAGAGATCACCAGCGCTTTTGTTGACCTCAAGTTTGCGCCTCTCTCTGGCGGCGCAAATTTCAGCACAACACTGGGCACAGATCGGGGCCTACCGCAATTACCGATTTAACTGCCGACTCTCATCTCGCGACAGCAGGGAGCAAAAGAACAAAAAAGAAAGAAAAAGAATACAAAGAGCAAAAAGCATAAAGAGCAAGAACGTTTTCGAGCACAAAGTCAAGATCACTTTCAATACGAAAACACGTGCGCGTATCAAAAAGAAAAGATTCTATAACTGTACATTACACAAAAAAAAATCGGACATAAATTAGTGGACAACGAGTGTACTTAAAAAAATATAGTTATGGCAGTAGTAAGACCACATAGCGTGCGCTGCTTATATGGCACAAAGAAAATCGATGTAGCAAATCTGATAGGTTACACACGGTCAGGAAGGGCAGTTAAAACTGATTCAATGCTAGCTAAATTTGTTATTTCTTGCGCGATAGTTGTTCCACTATCCACTACGCGATAGTTGTTGGGAAAAACGAAATACGGTACGCCGAAGTTCGTAATTGTGGTATTAGAATACTCTTTTCATGCTTATGTCTCGTGTGTCTTGATTTGTTTACCTGCATGTATTTATCAAATTCCACTTTTGCCTTATTGTTCCCAATGTGATACATCATTTTTAATCGATTAAATTTACGGCACTAGTCGATTGTCGGTAGGCCTTATCGAATTCGGAGCTCACTAACAGATGTGTTTCGGTTGTAGGCATTGTAAATGAAACCAATTGCTTTTCTCTGTACGCTTTCGACAAGGCCAATACTTGGCTTAGAATGCGGGTCCCAAACGACATCAGTATATTCAACTAACGGTCTTACTAATGATGTTTAAGCAACAAGCTTTGTTTGAATTGTAGCGTGTGTCAAACTTTGTCTCAGTAACCACAATTTGTATAATGCTGCTGATGCTATGTGTTCAATGTGAGCATTCCAGTTCAGTGTTTTGTGTATGATCACACCAAGATATTTCTATTTGTCAACTCTCTTAATTTCGACGTTGCGTATTTTGTATGTGTGTTCTCACGGATTCCTCTTTCTTGTTAATGACATCTATGCGCACTTTAAACTATTAAGGCTCATCTGCATTTCCTGGCACAAGCTGTCAATGACTTTCAGGTAATCATCCAATATTAGTTAATCTTCAGCTGAGTGAGTATTCAAGTAAAAAACACAATCATCTACAAATAAACGGCAACGCACTGGTGAATCAAGTGCTAGATCGCTTAAATAAATTAAGAAGAGAAGTGGCCCAAGGACTGAACCCTGCGGAACGCCTGACAGGACGGGTGCATCTGGGGAGCCTGATTTGCCTCTGTGAACTTATTGCTTTCTGTTAGATAAATAGGAGTCAAGCCATTGAAGGATCTGTTTATCTCGAAAAACACATCTAAGTTTAATCATTCAGTTGGTGTGGGATACACAATCGTAGGCTTTTTGGAAATCTAGAGAAAATATATCAACTTGCCCTCCTTTGTCCATTGCTGGCATTAGGTCACTAGCCGTGTGGAGCAACTGTGCAACAACTGGAAGGCCACGATAGAGTGTATAAGCGCTACTGAACGAGGACGTAGAAAGAAACAGACACACAGAGACAGCGCTTCACTTTCAACTATAGATTTTGTTTCCGCATGCATCGATGTATATAAACCGTACGAGTGGAAGCAAACGTGACAGGAAAGAAAAAACATCCAGTGGTGCATATCGATGAACCGTACCCACGTGCAAGGCATGGTGAAAACATATACTGCAATGGTTACAAAGATAAACCGAGGAACCGTGTCTCCTTTTCAGATAGTGATACTGAAGTCTTGCTCACGCACCTTTCTTATAATTTTGCAATTTAGTAGGCTTCCACTATCTCCCTTGTCATCCTGCTTTGAGCCCTATACAGAATGGAAGTACTTTCAAACATGGGTTTGCTGGAAGAATCTCGGCAATTAATATCCAAATGACCCGAAATTACCCTAGTGACGTTATATAGAGGCTCTTTTAATCTCTCATTGATGCATCTGCCGGTTTGGCCAACATACGTTCTTCCGCACGAAAGTGAAATGGCATAGACAACGTTACGAGTGAAGGTTATAAATTGTTTGCGATGCTGAGTAGAGCATGCGCGTCTTCTGTTATCTTCTGTATTAATTTGTTTCCAAAGCTTCTGTATACGTTCAAGGTCAGAGAAAACGACGTCCACCCCAGATTTTGTCGCTATTCTTCTGAACTTATATGAAATGGAATGAATGTATGGTACCACAGCAACTTTCTTTGCTCTAGCAGTGGCACTGCTTCCATTCAATGCATTTTGCACTGCCTGCTTAAGCCCACCGCGACAGAGGTGAGCATACGCATCGGGTAACCGGAATCTGCCAGGCGCTTAATGGCCTGATCTCTAAAACTGGCTTTCCACTTTGTGCCAAGTTCTAATGCGCATGCGTGTAAAGCCTGTCAACTCGGGTAGTGGGGGGCGCTGGGGTCAACGTACTAAATGATGCTGGACTGACGAGTACATGTTAGCTGTGGGACGCGGCGCCTACGGGTGCTGTAAGGGTTGGGGTCGGGCATGAAATAGATGGTAGTTGGCCCATGCTGTCGTCCAACTCATCTACGCTGAGGACGTTGATGAAGGGAAGGACTTGTTTTCATCGAGAACGAGGAATATGGGATTTATTTACAGTATCTGCATGAGAACGTCACAGTTCATCAGTCTAGCATGACTGAAAGAGAATGCACACTCCGCATCCGCACAACGGCTGCTTAAAAGCACTCTGTCCTCCCTAGATCCCTAGGTGAGGGAGGACTGCCGTTCAACCTTCGACCAATGGGAGCGTCCAAAGTCATCGTCGTCGACCCACCTTTGAGGGGGAGGGTTTACACACTCACTTCCGCACAGGTTTTATGGAACACACCGAGATGAGAGGGTTCTGGCAGACAGAGGTTTTGACCCGAGCAGGCGCCTCTTGATCCCAATGCTGACCCCGCAGTCAGTGGCCGCCGCGTCTGTCCATTGACCGCCTACTTCTAGGGCCCGTGAGACCGCACCGCAAAACATCCCCTTCTAGGGATTGCCCCGCTCCAAGCAACGGTAAAGGCGGCCGCGAATCGACCAACAATACTCGGCCCGCCGACCGTGTCTAGACATGGCGGCGCCGACGGGCTGTTGACGAGGCGCATCGTTGTTTTTACAAAGTGAGTCGTCGCAGCGGGTCGGGAAGGGTTCCAAGGCCGCGTCTCCGAAGCTCGCCAGCCCCGCAGCTGCAGCGGGCTTGGTAAAATTTTGCAGGTCGGCATCCCTGCAGGCCGATCGTAACAGTGCGAATTCCTCCACCCGTCTGGCAATGACACAACAGCCACCGTTTGCATCCGCTGTGGTGGCGTATAGGGGTTGCGGCGTTGTTGCTAAACCCAAGGGCGCGGGATCAAATCCCGGCGGCGGCCGCCATATCGAGACGGGGGCGAAATCCAAAAAAACGCCAGTGTATCATGCGCTGGACGCACGTTGAGAAAACTTCAGATCTCTTAAATTATTCCGGAGCGCTCTCCTCCCCCTTGCGACATGCCTCATAATTACATCGTGGTTCTGGCACGACAATATTAAATTTTTTGTCACCGTTCGGCAGTGGCTCACGCCGTTTTCGCGCATCTGCTCAGGGAGAGTAGTGATTTTGAAGAAGTGCAGCGCCGTAACTGTCTCTCAGACACCTCAACAGCTCTGCACAGGGAAAAAGGGGTGTGGGGAGAAAAAAGATGAAAGGGACAGAGACCACGCGCATCTGCTCACCTTTGAACGTGTGTATGGGTGTTCACGTGTCGATGCCGCCGGAGCACTAACGGCGCATTTTCCGCGCATACGCATTCACCGTCACGTCGGACGTACCTTATGAAGCCTAGCTGGTAGCCTCCTTCTTGCTAACGCGCTGCGGAGCAGCACAGGCCGCACGGTTTTGGTACTGCTGTCATTGGTTGGCCCTTCAAGCGTAATTGTAATTAATGAAAGGCTGTGCAGATTTACGGACTTGTACTTGTGAATGTGCAACGAACCTGCCCACTGCTTCTTAGAATGCATTTTTCACTTGCAAGTTATGACCCGTTCCTCTGAAATAGGGATCAATCAATTTTTTTAAGGGTTATGAACACTGTGTTAGCTCGGTTGGCAAAAGTAGTAATGTCCTATGTTGGCGACCGGATGCCGCCCACCATCAGGCCAGTGCCAACCCTTCATCACGGGCATCTCATGGCATGTTTGCTATGAACACTCAGCGGGTTTTGCGCGAAGCATTTAAATGGCTCACGAGGCAGAAGATCCGGCGTAGTGGTCGACGTCAGCGTGACCACGCGATGGTACTCGAACCCACGACTTTGGTGGGAGTTGAATCCTCGACCTTTCTATGAGAGCTAGTTGAATCGACGAACTTTGGTGTTAAGGTGAATTAAGGCACAGTTAATTAAGGTAGAGTTCAGGCAATCGAATCCACCACCTTTGGTGGAAGGCGACTTTTGGTGTCTATTAAGGCGAAGTTAAGACGACTGAAAGAACATAGGCATAGCGCGATGATCCAGTACTTTAACACCCATCCACGAAGGGCTAGCTAAGTGTCCCTTAAATTTTCGCACTAACAATCATATGGACGCTACAGGCAAGCTAGCGCCAGCTTCGTCGCCTTGATGTTCCGTATAAAGTTCAAATGCGATAAGATAATATCGTGCGCCCTATTTTGTGGGTGCACATTAAGGAAATATGGTGATCCGAGGATGATGACTTTTGTGGTGCGCGGCGTTTTCCCGCGTTCCTAGCGTTGGAGTTTAAAGGCACTCCTTGCTGGGCGAGTTGGTGCATGGCTAAGTTAGGAATAGTTGCGCGTATAAAAGGACGAACAGAGGGGCGGCGGGGGGGGGGGGGGGGGGGACGAGGTAGCCAGAAAGACCGCAATTGGAGCCATGTCTTAGTAATTTCGTTTCGGAGACGTGTTGAAGTGAAAGGAAGCACGAAGCTTTCGCTCCCCGCTGCCAGTGCTATTCGCAACTTTCACGTACGGTGGCGGCCGGAAACAATCGAAAGATTATACTCGCCGCTGGCTGCCGCCCGTTCGGGTAGCGTATTGGTGTTGTGTACGTTTTTCCTTCACTTTTGGTCGATGTTTTAACGCGTTCAAAGCTCCCGTGGGATCCTGAAGGACACTTAACATGCTCAGAATGAGCAAACATAGAAGTAACCGTATTTGCTGCGTGCCGCAATGGGTGCCGAGCGGTAGTTATGCGGTAGGTGAGGTGAGCCTTCACTCATTCTCACCGGCTGCGTCCATGAGGAAGAAATTGATTATTAAGCTGCGGATTGGCAAAGCTGTCACAGAAGCGATGAAGGTTTGCAGTGCGCACTTCATGCCGGAGGACTTTTTTTGGAATACGACAGATGAGTGACGATTCCGAGCACTTGAAATCGCGAATAGACGCACCTCCATAAAGACAGAGAGATAGCTCTATATTACGTGCAGGGAAAGAAATAATGCTCAATCTTAACTCAAATGTGTTGTAGGGTGATTGATGCTTGCGTTCTTGCCACTCATGCCTTTGCGGCTACGTTGGAGCGCAAACATTCTCCGTGAAGCCTTGTACCTGCTTCAAAATTTCTTGTTCTCGTTCATGCATTCGCGCTCTGCAACGCCGGCTTGACATTCCACTATTTTGGAACACAGAGATGAGTTTCTCATTTGTGCATCGAAGCAAAGTGACGCAGGCGTAGAGGGACCTGGAATTCGTACCTCGTCTGCCACTTCGATGCGCGGCTGTAACGTGTGCGCAGGAACGCATGACTGCACTCGGAAGGTAACAAATCCTAGTTCAACAAACGTTAAACTACTGTGCAGTGTTTGCGTCGCGAACCCTCAGCTGATCTGCGTGCATATTATTTTATAAAGATAACTAGAAGAATGAAGCGAGCATTGCCGCGGACCCATAAATATCGGCTATGTATTGCTCAAGACGCGGTAGGACTCACGCAGGATGTAAAACTACCGCAAGACTGTAGCTTGCACAGCACGCATAAAGCGCAATAACCAAATTACAAGGGTGAACGGTTATCGTATTAGCTCGCAAAAGCGGTCAGATATGGTCTTTTGTTTACTTCTCGTGTTCAACATCCAGCTTTGTGAACACAGGCAGGGATAACTAGACAAGAAATTTTCGCACACAAAACGCTGCTTTTCACGCCGTCGATGTAAAGGACTTCGGTCGCGCGACACCAGGAAGGTTTCTTTTTTCTCGGCACGGCTGCTTATTCAAGCGGTCTAAGTAACAACTTGCAGAGAGCACCACACCGTAGAAAAGTTCATGGTACCCGTTCAAAGAGGTCAAATTAATAGAATATCAAATAGAAAGCACGCTCACTTCAATTAATAACACCGTCGCGGCAAAACTGAAACCACAGCTCGTGTGGTTTGCTTCGAAGCCGCGAAGTTTGTATGCAAAGGCTTTCAACAGTCACGGACGTCGACGTGCACGCTTTTATGCCGCAACACACGAGATCACCAGTGTTTAGGACTTCCTCTCCTGCAAGCAGGCTTCGCTCGCCCAATATGAGCCATTACGCAGGCTAACGACAGCGGGCGTGTAAATTGAAGAGAGATTTCAACATGACGACGCGAAACAACATGCCACTGAGCAAGACGACCGCAGCACTGCACCGACTGCTCTAGTTCTTAATCTCTCGGACAGCCATGTTGGATTTAAGGTGGCGCCCCCTATAGGCCGAGTCATCGAGTGAGCTTGTCGATGTCTGCCTGAACGCGGGTATGACCCAGTGCTTGTTACTTTAATTAGTATGCAAATGCTTACTGCAATTTATAAGGCCGATAAAACTACGAGCCTTAATTCGTGGTTTGCCTAATAAATTGCTATCGCTATCTATCAATGCAACGCATTTCGGGCGGAACTGCGCCTATTTTTATTTCACTTGCATCGAAGGAGCTGCACCAATGGGCTTGCCTAAAACACACGAATTTCATAAAGCTTTAGCTGCCACTTGGAACACTGTGGTCTAAAAGTAACGGCTATATCTGTCGCAACGGCAGAGTTTTCATAAACAGCAATTTCCTTTACAATTTCCGGGTAACCACGTCACTAATCCGACTTGGACGGGGCACAGATAGTGGAAATTGCAACGAGACACTTCATGGATGCTTAAAAAGACAGAAAACCAGAAGTCAGTCGATGTTTCTTTTTGCATATGTATTAAATCACAGAGTTTGCCGTCCATACAGGATGTGATGGTAATTACATATTTCAACATGCCTCAATATGGACGCAGGAATGTAACACACCAAAGTTGTAAATGGAAGCACACAAGGGCTGAACCGACGCTAAAGAGCTGACTGTTAAACATATTGCACATATTTTGCTCAAGACATCCTGTCACCACAGCATTCTCGACAAGCAGGTTTTATATATTCTGCACAGAACACATCGATATCCTTTCTCTGATATTTCAGTGGTGGTGGCCAGTCGTAGCTAAACTATAAGGATAATGAGGACCAGCCTGTTCGGGTAACATTTAATGGTAACATACGTTGACAAAAACATGCAAGACATATTCTCAAGCTAAGAACAAAACTGTCAGGTACCCATTAACTCAAAGCAGCATACAAGCGATGTGCAGCCGCCAAATTTTTTGTCATTTACCGATAGGTACCGATACCGATAGGTAATAATATACCTATCGAGGCTACAGCCAGCTGTCATGATAATTCACCGAATTTTCGCTATTAGTAGTTGATAGCACCATGTTGTCATTTTCTAACCGAAATATTGTGCACCTCTGCTATGCAAGCAGTGTCAATCGTAACTAATCACTGTAACTGAACTTATGCGTCCAAGCTAACATTAGCCAAGCTGCTGAACGAAAAAAAAAAATTATTAGGAAAACACGGTGCGAGATACGATCCTAAGACCAACAGTGTGTGGTCTTCCTACTTCTGACGAACACCGTATGTCTCAAGATATTACCTGGTACTATGTATTTTTTATATTTCTTTTCGTTGAACAGCTGGGCGAAGGTTAGCTGGGACACACTATAGGCTGCACGGAATATAGTTCCAGCTGTGTGCCTCAACGAGACAAAAATGTCACTGTGGTGTTTCCAGAGCCGTACCCCACTCTATTTGGCAATTAAGGCTTGTAAATGTTTCTTAAATAGGTCAATCTCACCTCTCACATTGTGTGCACCTGTAATGGCAGTGCATTGATATTAAGTAGTTATCCACATTTTTCCACAGTAATAAGGCACAAGGCGACATTAAATTGAATGCTGACGCCTGTTGCATTGTTTGTTTTGCTAGTGAAATAAATGGGGCACAGTACACACCATATGGCCCATGTGCTATGGAATACTTTAAGCCGATTTCCTTACTGATTATGAAGTTGTGAAAAGGAGAAGAAACCGTTGGATGGGTACTTGGGAAGATTCGAAGCACACCAAGTATTAGTGCAGCAATAGGGGCACTTGTGCCTCCTTGACCTAGTCACCACTGTACGATCGCATTGTCTACTAGTTCTGGATATGCCTATGTGGCAAAGAATAAGGCTCCTTATAAAAGAAAAATCAAGTAAACATATTCTACAACTTACTCGAACAAGTTGCGACTCAGTCCCCGAAGACTACCACTAATGGCATCATTTGTGGCAGTGGTAGTGAAACTTCTTTCAGTATTTTGCTACTGAGATCTCGATAAGTTCAACGGCGGTAGCTTTTGATAAGCATTACTGAGAGTGCACACGGGGCAAAGGTATTAAGCAGCTTGCTTAAAAGCTTTCACATTTCTCCCCAGATTTGCTATCTAGGCTTAGCTCGCATCTGTTTTGTATCTGGTATCAATCTGGCAATTGAAGGCACAAAATTTTACATTACAGGCTGTTCTTTCAATGACACACATAGATAAGGTGCCTAACAAAAAATATCAGAACATTCTGAGCTTCCTATAATTGTGCCGAATTAGGTGCTTAATTTTTTAGGCATTTTGATTGTAATTAACAGCCTAATTTCACAGGTCCTTGCTCTTTCTATGCACATATATTGTGCCACAAACTGTCTACCAGACATAAAACAGCAAGCTCGTACTAGAAAAAAAAAGGTTGCTCCACATTTTAAAACATTGTGAGCTTTCCTTCAGTGTGCTAAAAACCAATGTACAGCAAATACAGAAATACTCAAGATTGACTGAAAATAGGGCAAATTTCAAGCTGTCATCCCATTAAATTAATACAGCCATGAGAGTCACAATGCTAATAAACTTTGGAAGAGAAGGATCATTGTGTTAATAGAGTTTGGCACCAATACAGCAAGAGAAACTACACAGCTCGCATAACACCAGGCTAAACCGCAGGCCATACCATCGCAACATATACACAGGAAAAAAGTAATCGCCTACAACACGAGAGCCGTCTTCTGAGAAATTATACATAATGGAGTGATTGGAAAACAGTACAATAACTGTTGGTGTATTAAGTGTAGGTGCACATTTTCAGCCTGCAGAGCATGAATATTACAACAATACAGTAAAGCTTAATAGTGTTAATAAGGTAATAAATATCAAAACTATGTTATCTTCGTTGGTAAAAAGTTCAAGACCGAAACCCAATAAAGTGCGCTAAATTACACAGCAAGGACACACTCATGCATCAAACTAATGCTGATTCAATGCTTCAGGGAGTAACTTATTAAAGGACCCCTCACCTGACCCAATCGCAAGTTTTTTACGTACCCTCAAGAAACGGTTTACCACAAGAATTTTTTAATTGCTTCATTACTAGCAGAAAGAAACACTTGAAGTGCCCCAAACCTATGATTTCAGGAAGCGAGCTTCATTGCCAAATTAGACGCTCTCACCACTTGTCCGGTCTAGCCTTGCAAGCAAAACTAGTTCCCCGAGTTCTCCCATAGTGAAGTCAGAGGATCGCATCACGTATACATCTCGAAACCCACCTTTCAGTATTTTTCCTTGCGCGTTCATGCTGCACAGTACACTTTTGGTGAAGGTCTCGCATGTGAACTATTGCGTTTGTCTGGTTTCACCCTGCGCTTGATTTCACACACTCTGCAACAGAACACCTGCGCTGTTGTCTGGCTGCTTGAGCACTACATTGAAATGGATCCTTCAGTGTGCGCATGTTTGGATAGTTTTCTGCACGCGTGTATCACTGCGTGGCAACAGCCAGACAAAACGAGAGGACTTCCCTCATGCTACGGCATAGATTGAAGCAAAGGCTCGCATATGTTCGGTTTTTAAGCGTTATTATGTCTTTAAACTAATTGTCTAGTGAAGTAACAGATCGCACTAAATGCCGTGGCCTTGAAGGGCACACGGCGTTTGCTTCGAATTTCTGCTGTTTCCATGGGGGTCAGAGTTCGCCAGTGTGCAGTGCATACACTACGCTTGGCAGTTTAAAATGGCCAAACATGGTGAGGGGTCCCTGAATAAGTAAAGCATGGTAACAGAAAGGCAACTGTCATATTGAAATACTCACTGAACCTCCTGCCCTTTTTTGTTATGAAATTGTACTGTGCTCCTTTGTATAGCTGTGAGAAATGTTATGCACAACAAATAGCCAAGTCCAACAACCACCTCAAAAGTCAAACTATTTCCAACTTGTTAACATATCAGTGGCTGCTGGACTATACGACACTGCTACGGTGAAACTCCACTGGCACACCAATATCCACCCATGTAATTGTTGAAGCAACAAAACTGCATGAGATATCAGACATGCATTTACCCATAATTTCACCTGGTTTTCGAAGAGTCAAGGACACATTTCAAAAATTAGAATGCTTGGTTCTGGAACACTCTTATTTGTGTGAGACCGCAAGCAGTGAGCATTAATTGTTCACTACACTATCAACAAATGTAACATATGCAAAGAAAGTAAGAATACATTTAACAAGAGCAGACATAGCATGCATATTCAGTCGCAGTATGAGAAGTGAGCAGTGAAGTACTGCAAAGCACAGAATAAATGAAGTAAGGCCCAATTCACCCTAAAGTACAGTAAAACTGATTGCACGTCCTGAGGGGAGCAAATCCGCAAGGCTATAAACAACCAAACCTACTTGCACTGCCTTTGAGTTGCAAATCGAGCAACTAAATATGTACTCGTTTACACAAAATTGCCAAGAAAGGCTACCATTAGGTTCACCACTTGAAAGGTGTCCTACATCTGCTGCCATGGCCATCATTAGTGCTGGCTAACACTCCCAGGGTGAGATCGCATGCACATAAATACATACCCAAGAATGTGGACTTGCTAACTGCTGTCCCCATAGTTCAATTGGAGGAGCATCTCACGCCTAATGTGCAGGATGTGGGTTCAGTTCCCACAGCAAGAAATTGCCTGTTTGTCACCTTTCATTTCTGTTTGCCTTTCAATTTCGGCATTTCAATTCAAGACAACAAATAACTTTTTCTGTTTTCCATGGCTTCACTATCTGGTTGGGCTCATGTGGCTGTGACAAACAAAAAGTGGAAGGATTCAACAATGAGCCACAACTGCAGGCAGACATAACTCCAGCAAGACTTTGCTTGGCTAATCACAGGTGCTAACATGTAGTCATACTACAGACAACATTGCTTCTGCACAGCTCAGAATGCAAAACCTTAAACATATGAGTACAAAGTACACTGCTGCAGCTGCCCTGATTAGACATTGCTCCTCTCAGCAGCTGTCTAGTGCAGTAAGGCAGCAGGAGAAATCAGTATTCACAACCAATATTACAAGAGCAGGTAGCAGAACCAAAAATAAATAAAACAAAG
This sequence comes from Dermacentor andersoni, assembly GCF_023375885.2. Lineage (NCBI taxonomy): Eukaryota > Metazoa > Arthropoda > Arachnida > Ixodida > Ixodidae > Dermacentor > Dermacentor andersoni. The sequence goes on from NC_092815.1 coordinate 199,062,774, forward strand.
TTTGGTTCAGTTGGATCTATGCATCAGCACAGCATCCTGCCTGAGCACTTCACGCACTATTCCAAGTAACATGACTACAATGCTTATGACAACTTTATCACACTTTCATCTCCGTCCAACCATCCATAATCACAGCAAGCCAGCAAATATAGAATGAGTACAGGGTGGTCCTTTATGAAAGGGAACACGCGAGTGCATGGCCTGTGCTCTGCGGAGGCTGCTTAGAGTGCCAGCAGCAGGCAGCAAGGCGAAGCACATCCGCTTGTGGCATCATCTATTAGCGTCCAGAATAAGCAGAAACAGTTGATAGGCAAGCAGCTGTGGACTGCCTGCCACGCCAGGTGGATGAGCAACAGGCGGGGCCTTTCGTAGTGGACCAAGTTGAAATTTAGGTGTAGGCCAACAAAAATTTGGGGGTGGGCAAATTTAAATTTCGGGCTGGGCCAACTTGAAATTTGAGGGTAGGTCAACTCAAATTTGGTAGTGGGCCAAGTTAAAATTTGGGGACAAGTTTGACAACTCCAGTAGAGTTTCTGCGTACTTTTTTGCAGTACAGAGCCCTGGTTACCCACTCCCCCAATCGCATGAATAGACCTCACCTGATTCGGAGCGGTTTAGGAGATAAGTGCACTCAGGTAAAACTTTAGCTTCGGTAAATAAACGTAATTATCTTGTCATTTATTATTGAGGCTTAGTTATTTATACTGACATTTCCTTAATTCACCATAGTTAAAGTTATGACAAAGACGTTTACATCTGTAAATTATAATTAGGATGACTTAATTAGTGCTAACTAATCTCAAGGTACCCTTAATTCTGGATTAGGCTCTTTGATTTAACCTTAGTAACTTTTTATTAGTCTAATAATCTAACATAAATTGATTTTAATTAGCCTCAGTATTCCTAATGACCCTCAATTATTTGCCATTGCACTTAACTAATTTTATCGCAACTAATCTTATTAGTCTTTATTAACCTTACTTGCACTTATACCTCTCAGTAAACTCAATATATACAGTCAAAATCATAAATCTCATTAGTCATACGTAGTCATAAGGCATCTCATATACACCTCCATAGGACTTCCCGTATACCTATGCATGCAGTGTATCGAGTCACGTGTTACAGACAGAAAAAGGGATGGACGGACAATGTTCCGAGGGAAGTAGCCCTAGAATGCTCATGCATTATTATAGTACGCCTGGAGTACCTAATAATTACCGGGTGTATGTGGGTGCTTCCACGTTCACAGTGCGCTTGCGTATCCAACGCGGTTTGCTAGCAGCAGACGTTGCGCTGCAGGCCCCTCTCCTTGCGCAACAGTCATGCGAGGAGTGGGAAAGAGGGGTCCAGCTAATTCTAGCAGGCACTTGCCTTTTGGCCACGCCTGGTTATTCTGGCCACCAATATATGACGCCACAAGTGCACATGTTTCTCCCTGCTGGCGCTCTAAGCATCCTCCGCAGAGCACGGGCCACGCGCTCGCGTGTTCCCTTTCATAAAGGACCACTCTGTACAAATAAACACAGCTGCCAACATTTTTTTTTACATAAATTGGAATGATTGTGCTAGATGACCACTCTTTTCAGCAAAATATTCTCTCTTCAGGTAGCCTGTCGACGAACTACACCATAATGTTCACAATCTTCATTACTTTAACATACATGACTTTCACTAGTCGTACACTGTCACCTTTTTTAAGAACTTATAAGTGCAGGTATATATTTTCAGATGGAATGAAATAGCTTCTCTCACTGGTGAATGCATATCCATCTTCCTCCATAAAAAAAGTTAGCTACAGCAGTGCCACCAATTATTGAGTGTGAAAGAAAGTGACAGAGCATCAGTTGAGACATCAAGAATCCATTATAAGTGTTTCTTCTGGATCTTTGTCAAGAAGTTAGGCAGGAGGACGATACGCATTACATTGAGCAACAATTTTATCATGCTGCACATGGCAGAAAATACTTCCATTTGTTCTCATGCAAAAAGTATCACTGTATCCAACATGGCAAAACTTTACTGTTACCATAGTATGTACACCCGCTTTGTGTCACACTTATTCATTAAAGAGCAAAAGTAGAATAGTAAACAGCAATGAATGTGGCTGCCATGACACTTCTTTCTTCAAATGCTTTTGCTAAATTCAAAACAACTTCTGACAAACATCCAGAAGTACCAGGTAGAAAGTAGTCTAATGTTTCAGGAGGCAAAACAAAAGTGTGCTGCCATGCATGCACACCACTAAAGTGCAGTGAATTTGATGGCTTGCATAAACCACACTCTTTACTCATTGCACCATACATACAGCTCCTAAAAAGAGCCTAAAACAAGAGTATTGAACCTGTATAGAACACCCATCACACTACTTCATAATTGGACTTAAATACTTGCTTAACAATCAATGCTCATTCACATTGCTGCATTTTCCCCTTGGATTGTGGATGACATTAGAAAAAGCAGTGCCTGGCACTGCACTATCATGGAAAACCCTTGAAATGCCACCGTATAAAAGTGTTACTGTCCTGCAACGTATAGAACTCTACATATAAACATTGAGGGCTGATAATAAATTCTTGCCCCAATTTACAGCTGCTTCAGGATGTCATGTACCATAACACAAAAGTTTATCACGAGTCTCTCAGATCAAATCATGCACAGCGGTTCAACCGACGTCTTGCAGTAAAACACCATTTTTAAGTTGAAGAATTGCTTCACCAATAATCAATGTCTCGCAAATGTTCCGCGACAATAAAGATGTGGCCCGAATCACTTTTTTTAAACTGAACAGGAGCCAGTGGGGATGTGCCAGTGTGTGAAGCGCTCAACTGCTCGACACCATTCATTGAAGAGAGCCAGGCTGGAGGCAGCCCGCTCAACTCTTGGCTTGAAGACAATACCCTCGGGCTGCAGGCTCTGCAGTTCAGCTAAGTCTTTCCAAAATCCTGCAAGTATGAGTAACAGTAGCCAGTTGCGATAAATCACAAATAAGCTCCAAGAAAACACTATAGTGTATGAAGCGATACAAAGACTAACTGCAAACACACTGCATGCACTGGAGAACGATTTGAGGTATATGAAACTCAAGCACATGTAAGAACCATCTTGAGATCAGTGCTCACAATGTGCAGGGATGCAAGTGGCCAAGAGAGTTTTGGAGCACCTCTGGGACCAGCAAATTTGGCATGCTGGAGCAGGTTTGGAGCAGTGAATGTTTGTTTTGGAACATAAGATATGCGTTTCGGAGCATGCTAGATAAGGCTCAACATGACTGAAATACAGACAGATCAAGAAAATATATTATTTATTAGACTTTGCAGAACACTATTAGGTTATGGCGAATCAGTTCTGTGGAAACCCGAAAGGAGGAGGAAAGTTCGCTAAAAGAAAAAAATGTCATATACTGGTCAAAGGAAACCCATGTGCATTCCTCGGATGTGCCAACTCAATGTAGCCAAGAAAAAAAAATGTAACCAAAAGATTTGTGTGAACAGCATCCATTGTATGTTAGCAGACTTCTGCTAATGCTTAGTTCTTTTTTCGTGGTGCACAACCGAAAATGCTTACGTTTAATTAGCTAACATTACTTACTGGATAAGGGTATCAGATAATGCAAATCCTAGGTTGCTTTAAATCAAGTTATCACTCATGTTTCAACATCCTCCACAAAATATTCATTGAAATCTCGTCGATTGGGTGAGAGTTAGCTAATTAGATGAATTTGTGCACAATGAACAAAAAATACTGACTGTGACAACCATGAACACCCATCAACATACAATGAACACCGTTCCTGTCATGCCCTCCGTTACATTTTGAAATTTCTTGGTGACATTCATATGGCATAGCAAAGTACCAAGGATAAATGCGAAATTACTTTGTTGGCCATTGCACGTTCACCAGTATTCCACATAATTTGGTGAGCTGAACGAAGAAAAGAACTCTGACATTTATGAAAAGAATAAAAGGAATGAAAGTGTTCACTGGCTTCCCGGTCAGCGTTGCCAACCAATGTGTTATGAAAGCTCGATTATTCGGGCTGCCGCATAAGTTGCTGTAAAATAGTGACCCATATTTCAAATGCCAAACAATGCTTCCTTAAAATTTTCTGTCGTTCGCGTATTCCCCAACTCTTTACGACCACCATTCGGCCACTACGGTAGACTAAAACAGAAACTTCACATCCTCGGTTTGCATTCTGCAGCCGCAAAAGTGTTAATTTTGTATGGTGCAGTTGTGCAGAATATACAGCACTTGGAGTGCAAATTTGAGTGATGATTACGGTTGCCACTGGATATTTCTGGTCAAGAAGTTTACACAAAAGCAAGCAGCGCATTTCTCAACGCGCCGCACTACCATCCCGGTAACCGACGAAGTGCCCATACAAAATATATATTAACGCTACACGCATGGTCTTTGCCATTAATCAATGGAAATTTAGGACGTACAAGCGTGCCCTAAAATGTATAACGACAGAGCGTACAACTTATTCATTCAGCTGAGAGCACAGCTTTCTTTCCCGACTTCCCCATAAGAAGAGCGCCAGTCGAAATCATCTGTAGCTGGTCCGCATATTACGCAAACGCGCAAGACTAGTATAAAACATTCATAATGCACAGTATAACAGAAAGGAATTTCGTTTCCAACGGCCAAGTTACAATGCGCCACCAAACACATCCACACTCCAAGGACACAGACGCTGAAACGGATTGCTTTAGCTTGGCTTCTAGAGCTAAATGCTAGCAGCTAATACATGGTTGTGTGGTTGCCACTGATCACGAATATCCTGCAAAAATTTTTGACTTCATCCGAAATTAGTGTTTTGGTACAAGATGGCGCATTTGGCGCAGCACTTCCATCCCTGACAATGTGATAAAGAAGGTCATAAAATGTAAGTGGTGCAACTTTACGTATATCATGATGGCTACTTTTGGCTGTGTTGTCCATAAGCTATAAGCAAACATACCTCAATAACTGTTTCCAAAGGGAAGAACGCTCATGCTAATTCCCATGAGAATGATACCACAAGCACAAATGTCCCTGAATTCACGAGACTACAAGACTGAAGTATACACTGATCAGTTGGTAATATTAAATATCACTAAGCAGAAATTTATTATGCCTCTGCCCTTCCAGCGAGGACTGTATCAATAAAGGTAGATTGTACGAACACAATTACTAAATGGAATATGCGTAGTTCACTGGAAATTATTGCTTAGAATTACAATATGAACTCAATACGATATGTTACTATGGTAGTTGGTTCATATGTGCAGGTTGGACAAAAGCACACACCTTAGACAGGACGATAAAATATACGTACAAGTATTAGCACTCTTTCTTCTGTCTATTTCACTGTTCCCTTTAAAGTGGGCACATACTATACTAAGCCTGCCAATTCAACATGACTGTCAAACTTGCAAATTCCATCGTGACTACAGTCTTCAATTATGAGCATAGTATCCAGCAGTAGGGATTGTTGCACACTGATTCACAAGCATCTGTATCATGTTTAAAGCACTATCGTAACATTAGAGAACCCTTCCAACTACTACTACTAACAATGGAACTTTACTCTTCATGCCCTAACTTCGCTCACTCCAAATATTGTGCTTTTGGACCACTAAAATATGTTTTGATAAAGCTGAAAACAAGACAAAAATTGGTGCTGTCACCCAGAACCTCAGCGATCATGAGTGCTGAGACTTCTTTCTAAAGAGGAATAGATCATTTGTTGCATCATTGCATTAACTTGCATTGCTTATAAGCTCATAGAACACATTATATACTCCGAAGTCGCGAACCGCCTTCAAAATAACTTTTTCTCTTTCCAAAGCAGCACGGTTTCCACCCTGGTCTTTTATGTGAGACGCAAGTTTTTTAATTTCAATTTGGAATCATTATTTCAAACCATCGCCATATTTCTAGATTTTTCCAAAGCTTTCGACTGCGTCCCACACCAACACCTCATGTTTAAACTTTCATACCTCAACACTGATTCCCTGACATTATACTGGATTAACTGTTTCCTCACGAACCGCCCTCAGTACACTGCCATCGGGGAGTATCATTCAGCCACTCTCAAAGTAATTTCAGGCATGCTTCAAGGTTCTGTCCTTGGGCCGCTGCTTTTCCTCATTTATATCAATGATCTCCCCTCTGGCATCTCATCATCCATCCATCTTTTCGCTGACAACTGTGTGTTCTACCATCGCGTTTCCTCCCCCGGTGACGAGGCAACCCTATAAAAGGACTTACAAATAATTGAAAAGTGGTGTTCAGATTGGTTGATGAAGCTTAACATCCCGAAGTGCAAGTTTATGCATATCTCACGTAAGAGTTCCAATATTACCTACCTTTATACACTAACATCATCCATAATATCCAAGGTTGAATCATAAGTACTTAAGTAAGAGTACTAATGAGCAGCAAACTAATATGGTATAAGCACATCACTCAACTCGTTGTTGACGCTTCAAAAACACTGGGTTTCATTAGAAGATCGCTTTCCTTGTCTCCATCATCGATTTGTAAACTAGCATACGAGACTTTCATACGTACGAAGCTTGAGTACGCATCCGCAATTTGGTCCCCTCATCAGACGTACTTAATGAATACCCTAGAATCCATCCAGAATCTCGCAGCGCCATGTTATTAGTTCAGATTACAATTTTCACCACAGCATTAGTAATATCAGTCCACTACACTCTAAGAGTTTACACCCTTTGGGGCTTATCTTGTACCCAAACAAATATCGTCGTCTGCCTTGCTTGCGTTTCCTCTCTTGAAAACTGGACGTTGGCTACTTTCCTGTCGAGAATGCTGTGTCAAGCTGATAACGTGCAAGCCGTTCGTGACTAGGAAGTGCCAGGCTCGCAGCGTTAAAGAACGGAAATGCGGGCAAGAGAGATTACGATTATTGTTAGGGGACAAAATACAACCCAAAGGGTGCAAACTTTTTTAGAGTGTAGCCGTTAGACGTAAACTCTTTCATTTATGCCTATTCCACAAATTATACTACAAATTTCCTAACCTGCGCAATTTACTTTTAGTTGTGCCTGTCTGCCCTTCATCCCGTCTAATCAACTCCATGAGCATGCAGCATTTACATGGATCAAATAATGCATATAACCAATCTATCTTTCTTGCCTGCTGCTATTCAGGATTGGAATCTGCTTCCCCATTCTATTGTCACTGAGCATGATCCTGTAAAATTTAAAGAAAACCAGACACTTTATTTGGTGTACAAATTGCTACATTTCATGCGCATTTCCTTCTTACTTTCACTATAGTTACCTGTGTGCTTTTCATGATTTCTTTCGTTCTATGTATAAATTGCTACATTAATATGTACGCTTCCTTTCTATTTTTACAATAGTTGCCTCTGAGCTGTTATTTGTTTAGATTACCCACTTACACTTGTTATATTTTGTGTACAACATCCCCTCCTTATGTAATGCCCCACAGATGCCTTTAATGGTGTAATAAACGATAATTTACCTCCTTCCTGAATTACCTCCTTGCTTTTATAGTTAATAACCGCGGTCAAACTGACTTGATTCTACTCAATTTGTCCAAGGCTTTCGACGGTGTATGTCACAGCAAATCAATAGCTAAAGTATAAAATATTTTTGGTATATACAGGACTTTCCGCTTGGATAAAAAGTTTCTTAAGTAACCGCTCACAATTTGTGGTTTACGAAAAAACGCTTTTTAACACAGTTGCAGTTACATCCGGAGTCCCCCAAGGGTCTGTTCTCGGACCATTGCTTTTCTTACACTATATTGTTTCGTGTGGAAAGACACAGACAGAAGACGCTATTTACAGGCTATTTACACTGGAGCCAGGCCGCCAGGCCGACACTCGCTCGCGCCAAGCGCACCGACCAACTTCGTCGTCGTCCTCGCGGCGGCTCGTTTCTTGAGCATAGCTTGATCATATCGTAATACTACACCCCCGGCGGCAAAAGCACCGTCACGGTGCTGTTAAATATCCAAGGCGCGCGGAGAGTTGTAGGGCTTGAGTCGGGCGACGTGGACAATGTCACTGGTTGTCACAGCGGAGGACGTAGTGGGCGTGGCTAGAACGATTTCATAGGTGACATCGGTCACTTTGCGGAGCACGCGATATGGGCCTGTGTAACAAGAAAGGAGTTTTTCACATAGGCCAACTTTACGCGAAGGTGACCAAAGCAACACGAGGCTGCCGGGTACAAAATGGACATCACGGTGACGAAGGTCGCAGCGTTGCTTGTCGTAGCATAGCGTTGACGGAGGTCGTAACGATATCACAGCTAACATCAATTGCAATATAAAGTTATTCGCAGACAACTGCGTCATATAGAGAGAAATTAATCATTACAATGATCATATTAAATTAAGTGATTCTCTAGCTCACATAGCTTATTGGTGCTCTAAATGGCAGATGCAAATAAACATACAAAAGTCCGCGATTATGACTATAACCAGGAAAATGGTATAATCAATCTTTATATACGCAATCAACGGCACTCCACTTAACAAAGTTGACCACAAAATATCTAGGCGTTACGTTAACCTCGGAGCTCAAATAGGACAAACATATCAGTAATATAACCTCAAAGGCGCTGCGCAAACTATTTTTCTTGAAAAGAAGCCTAGCACTCGCAACCAACACAACGAAGCTGCTAGCCTACACATCGTTTGTAAGGCCTGTTCTCGACTACGCTAACACAGTCTGCTTTCCGCATACACTGACTAACCTAAGTAAACTAGAATCAATACAAAGCAAAGCTGTGAGGTTCATCCATAACAAATATAAACGTACAGACTCGCCAACAAATCTTTCAACCCAGCCCGGTTTGAGAACGCTATCCACAAGGGCAAAACACGCTCGCTTAAAATTCTTGTTTCAACTACTAAGAAATAACTATAGAGTAGATACCTCCGAATACATTTCATTCTCCGAGGCTCGACCTACACATAACAAGCATGCGCACACATAGACAGAATACAGATGTAAAAATGACACGTCTAAGTATTCTTTCTTCCCGCTCGCAATAGCAGAATAGAACCAACTTGATCCTACTGTCACCAACATTGAATCATTATCCGAATTTATCTCACAAATAGAAAAAACTGCGTATGAATATGAGTACCTATGCATGCAGGGAAATTGGGACAGATTGCTTTATTCATTAGAAAATTTTAATAAACCCTCTCATTGACAACTCATTCGTTTGCCATAATGATTCTCAAACACTCATAGTTTTATTTTAGTTACTTCTGTTTTATTACTTGCCCCTAGTGATACCTCCGCTATTGCAATAAAGCCTCTTGCTTTTTCTTCCCTTTCTTTTTTTCCATTATTTACTATTCCGTTTGATCTTAACATGGTTTACTTGTACAGTATTATAACTTGCACTGCTTATGTCGTTCTTTTTGTATAATCTATACTTTGATTTCCTTGGAACTGTACAGCTGAATTATTGTACTGCCCAACTGCCACGCTCTCGCAGGAGAGCAGCAGTATTGAAAATAAATAAATAAAAATAAATAAATAAATGATGATGAAGTACACTCAAGAAGAATGATCATGCACACAGGTTAAATAACAAATATTTGTTTGGATACCAGAAGCATCCACCTCAACACACTAAATTTGCCATTGCTTTTTGGATCACCTCTGTATTTATTTTATACTGATAGTCTAAGCACCACTTCTAAGTACATCAACAACTTAAGCTCAAAGTATGTCGCTTGTACAGGAACAAAATTCTTATTGGCAGAAATGCTCATGAAAACGGAGTTAGTGCAGTGTAAAAAATTTGGAGAACGCTTAAGCTTCACCTTTAGGAGTGGAACGCAATAGCATTCAATGATCCCTCACTGCTTCTCACACTTCGTGGCAACTGGAGCGTATGTAACGGTAATGTTTATTTGGAAACGCTTGCCACAAAAGCTATGCCCGAAGGCGAGATTTGTGGTGGAACCACGACCTCTTGCGTGGGTCGCGATGCGGCAGAGGCGAGCGCAAGCTAAAGTTAATGCAAGGAACCAGGCGCGCAGCTCCGTGGCCCCCAAAACACCCCTCGCGCCGGCGCGCGCAAAATGGCAGACGCCACAGCCGGTCTGTGAACGCCACAGCCGGTTTGTGTGTTGAAGGGGTTTGAGTTTTCGCGTAACAGAATTATGCTTTCTGGTATAGTCAAAGTACAGTCCAAGAGCTCTCATCTCTCTAGGTTGTGTGCAAGTCGTAGTTTACGATTTTCCTCCATATTTTAGCTTGAGAAATTCAATTAGTTCAGTCAATTTCTCACATCATATGGAAGCCTTGAGTATACGTGGTTCAAAAATCATTTTGCCGATGCGACAGTGTCCCGCATCCGGCGCGCCGCATCACAGGCCGGACGCAGTGTGCCGTATTTTCTGCAACACGGGCTCTTTAACGCTATCATGTTAATAAACAGGCCATAAAGAAACACAAACAATGCAGATGGGAGCAGTTTTCAAGAACAAAGTGACAACTCGCCCATGACCAAGTTCTTTTCCATGATGCTGAGAGAAATAAGAAAGAGTCATCAGTGTGCAACATTATTCTTTTGTCAGTTGTTAAAAACAGTGGGAAAGAAGAACAAAAGCTATAGAATGTCACAAAGTGAGTTACAATTCACTACGGTTGTGCTGTTCTTAAGATTCACAAATATCCCATGGGTAAGCACTCAGCTTCCATCATGTAATCAGGGCACTCCACACAAAATTTGCGTACAGCCTAAGAAACCATCAAACTCTTCTAGATTAAAATAAATACTTTACACCTGCTTTGGGTACACAAAATTACCGTAGCTTGATCATGCCATCAGTCTCCAATTTCTTGCAGTGCATATTTCAGGACATTCTTCAGGTGCTGAAACATCTTCTACAAGCACCCGAACATAAATGCATTGCAATGAAAGTGTAGGTGCCCAGTCACTGAGTCACAAATTTTGACACGTACCCCAATTATTCAAAAATCAACTACTCAAATGGTAAGCTCGAATCTTACGACACCTAAGCTCCATGGCTATCACACCGGTAATGTCGTATCCCACCTTCTCAATGTCCACTATACGTATTGTAAGGAAGATGACGAACGTGCGCGCAGTCAGCAGCATCGGCAGCATCAACCGCGCGGCAGAGGTTCGAGCTCGGGGACTGTGCTCGGTGCATCGTAGAACCGGCGGTCGCTACAAACCCCAAAAAACCTCCTTTATAAGAGGTGGAGGTACGGGGTAACGTTCCACTACCATCCTGGAACTCCGTTCTCGGACGTTACCCTCTCCCATGCCGGACGCCGACCAACAGCAGACTCTTCCATCACCACCCGTCCCTTGCGCTGGCACCGTTCACCAGCGGGAGCCTCCCATCTTCAGCGGAACCGATGACAACGACGTTGAAGAGTGGCTGTCGTCCTACGAACGGGTGAGCGTTCACAACAAATGGAATGACTCGGACAAGCTGGCTTACGTATCATTCTACCTCGCGGGCGTGGCCAGTCGCTGGTTCAGAAATCATGAAAGGGATATCCGAACGTGGTCGGTGCTCAAGACGTCAATTACAGAAGTATTTGACCGACCCGCCGTCAGGAAACTCCGAGCCGAGCAGCGTTTGCGCACACGCGCACAGGACACGGGTGAGACATTCACCAGCTATGTAGAAGACGTTCTCGATTTGTGCAGGCGCGTGAACGCTGCCATGACGGAAGCGGAAAAGATCAAGCACGTCATGAAGGGAATCGACGATGACGCGTTCCAAATGCTTCTGGCCAAGGAACCGCGCACTGTTGGCGATATCATCAGCTTGTGCCAGAGCTATGATGAATTGCGTAAGCAGCGAGCTCTGACAAGGCGACATCCCACACCAAATGCGGCATCACTCTGCAGCCTTAACACCGGCCCAGAACAAGCCTCCCTGATAACGCAAATCAAGGATTTCGTCCGCGAAGAAGTCGCACGACAGCTATCTCTGGTGTCCGTCACTCAGGAGTCTGCCAGCACTTTGCCGTCTCATATCCGTAACGTGATTCATGAAGAGTTCGCGGAAGCGCTGCTGGCTGTTCACCAGCAGGATGTCGTGACTACACCAGTCACTTATGCTACGGTTGCTGCAATGGCCCCTCGCAGTGTGTCCGTGCGTCGCTTCCAGCAGCCTGTGCACCGCCCTCCCCCTCCCGTCCCCTGGACCACCACTGCCGTCGCTAACCCGTGGCGTACGCCGCACAATCGCCCTATATGCTTCGATGTAGGTATCCCGGTCATGTCGCAAGGTTCTGCCGCCGCCGATCGCAGGCGTTCGATGACGATCGCCGAGCGCCCTATGTGCCGCCTGATGCAAATGCGCCTTACGAACCCTTCGACCCATCACCAGCTCGCTCCCAGACTGGTCGCCGTCCTCGCTTCGAACGCCTCCGGTCACCCTCCCCACGTCGTCGGTCGCTTTCCCCTATGCGTCGACGACCTGTCTCTAACGAAGAGGGAAACTAGACGACGCAGTTCCTGAGGCAAGAACTGCGCAAGTGTCGACATGCCGAAGTCCTCCTCCTTTACCTGCCAATGTCATTGATGTGTTTATCGAAGATTTCGCTACAGTCGCCTTAGTCGATACCGGTGCCGCTATTTCAGTTATGGATGCCAGGTTTTGCCGTTCGCTTCGTAAAGTGACGACGCCTCTGTCTGGATTGTCGCTCCGAACGGCGAGTGCTCAACCCATTCGCCCTACCGCTGCTTGTACTGCCCGTGTGATCATACAGGACGTTTTGTACACGATTGAATTCATAGTTCTTTCATCGTGCTCCCGCCGTTATTCTAGGATGGGATTTTCTCTCACGCCACAATGCCATCATCAATTGCGCTCGGGCTGAGATTGAACTTTTCCACCTTGGTGACCTGGCCTCAGTCGATGCTCATCCTGCCGCTAAAATTGTCGTGAAAGAAGACACCTGTATCCCCCCATGCTCTTCAGCATTCGTACCAGTCTTCTGTAGTACCATATCCGATGGGACGGTCTTCTTCATTCCCTCTCATCACTTTGTTACCCGAAAAGCGCTTCCTTTGCCCTTTGCAGCTCTTGACCTTGTCGCCGGTGTGAGCACGATGCCCATTTATAATCCTCTTTCATCGCCACTATCACTGTTCCACCGCGAATGCCTTGGTTACATCGAGTCGGTCGATTCAACACAAATTGTCTCCGTCCTCGACGAAGTGTCTTCTACTGCCGTCCATGAACTAAGTGCCCTCTCTGTACCAGACTCAACATCGACTGGTGTGTTCAGCCCTTTCATCGTCGAAGATCTGACGCCTTCACAGCGATCTCAACTTGTCGCAATCCTTCAGCACTTCCGCCTTTCTTTCGACGTTGCGCAAACCTCTCTTGGCCGTGCATCGACAGTCAAGCATTACATCGACACTGGCACTCACTCACCCCTGCGACAAAGACCATATCGCGTGTCCGCTACGGAACGTCGCCACATTGCAGACCAGGTCGATGACATGCTCCGTCGAGGCGTCATTCAACCTTCCCAAAGCCCATGGGCCTCTCCCGTGGTCCTCGTCACAAAGAAAGACGGTTCCATCCGCTTCTGTGTTGACTTTCGACGGTTGAACAAGATCACGCTGAAGGACGTCTACCCATTACCACGCATTGATGATGCTCTGGACTGTTTGCAGATTTGCGGTCAGGTTACTGGCAGGTTCCGATGGCAGAGGCCGATCGCCCGAAAACTGCCTTTGTTACACCAGACGG